>NC_058083.1:430058560-430714845 GCF_014858855.1 Bufo gargarizans | reverse complement strand
CATCATTATGAGCTGGAGCTTTTCAATACAAGATGTTGGCAGATTTACTGGGTCAATTAAAGAAAGTGACCCAGCATTTTGCTAAGATAATCAGTCACTTATTTATGTTGCCCTTAGTTAGGACACCATAAAACTGGTGACAGGTTCCCTTTAAATTCTACAGAGAGCGAGACTTTGGAAAGATAGAGAGAAGGAGTACTATAACCTCTATCATTTCTCATATCCACACATAGCTATTGTGGAAGATTTGCACTGTGAAATGTTTGGAACTGTGCGACAGTTCCCATGCTGCACTGTAGTAAACACAAACTTGTCTATTTTCTACAACTGGCTTGGTTACTGACAAATTAGCTGCCAGCAGTGGATCTTGATGATTTGGGTGCCCAAGTGCCTTCAGCATGGGAGAACATTCCTCAGACAACCATTAAAGGGATTCTGTCACCTGGATTTTAGTGACAGAGCTTTTGACATCATCACATCAGTCTGCTCATTTTGTATTAAAATATACTAGTATTACTACCCTAAGTGTTGTCCTTTGTCTAGAAAATCGCTTTTTATTAATATGGTAATATTGTACTTGTGTTGCTTTTTTTTAAGTGGAAAAA
This sequence comes from Bufo gargarizans, assembly GCF_014858855.1. NCBI lineage: Eukaryota > Metazoa > Chordata > Amphibia > Anura > Bufonidae > Bufo > Bufo gargarizans. Next base: position 430,714,240 of record NC_058083.1, on the reverse strand, counting down.
AACACAATGCAAAAAAAAAAGCATCAAAAAGTGCATGCGTTTTTTTTACCACAATTGCATTTTGTTTACTAGTGAAATGTGAACTCGTAGTGGTAACTGGCCATGCAAAAGGTGAACACACTGATTTAACGTGAATGCAATTGAGGTAAAATGATGCATGTTTTTACACTTTTCTTTTGCAATACGTTTTTAATGCATTTCAAAAAGCAACACAACTTCAACATGTAAATCCCCCTTAAAGGGGTTCTCCGGGCTCTCTTATATTGATGACCTATCCTCAGGATAGACAATCAATATCAGATCGGCAGGGGTCTGACACCAGACACCCCCACCGATCAGTTGTATGATTAGACGTTGCACGCAGTGTGCACATGCCGTCTCCCATCACTGTTCCTACTCACCGCTGATGTCTATGGCAAAGCTGCAGTGAGCAGGAAGAGAGATGGGAGACGGCACTTGCACACTGCCTGTGCCTTCTCCTCATACAGCTAATTGGCGGAGGTGCCAGGTGTCAGACCTAGCAATATTAAAATCCCGGAGAACCCCTTTAAAATAACAAATGCCATTTTATAAGATGAAGCAAGAACTCACAAGGTTCCCTGTTTGGTACCACTCCCTGTCAAAGTATAGTGCTGGGGACCGGCTACCATCGTAATATACATGTAGGTGAACACAAACTACATTTCTCGCCAGGTGTTTCTTTAAGCCTCTGCTTAGCAAATAGTAAAGCCACAAATTAATTTGTTCGAGAATTGCACTGCTGAATAATTACAAAAGAAAAAAATATTTTTTTACTGTCTTAAAGTTTTTAATAGGAAATACTTTTACTGAGCATGCAAAATATTGTAGAGATTAATTAAAAAGGAAAATTCATTTTATACTGGCATTTCCCATTAAGAGTGGGTCAGCATTTTTAGAATGTGTAAAGGAATAAAAGCATCATGCTTTTTTTTTGGATGACTTGATTAAAAGTCCATAGGGAAAGTTTTATGTTGAATAGATTTAAACATCCAAAATGTTTCTTAAATAGCTAGAAAAATATCTACGGTATATATTCACTTACCTCACCAGCTTGGGTCTAGGCCTTCAAAATAAACTAAATGTAGGCAGTAACCAGGTACAAGTATACTCATAGTATAGGAAACGAGGATGCCTTTTCAAGGTTGGTAGACTGACAACTTGAACGTCCAGCAATAGACCCTATTGAAAGATGTACTGACTATATTTAATAAGAAAACTATAACTCTAACAAAGACAGATCGGGTGGGCCACAGATGAGTAGGACAAAACTGGGTAGGCGGTGGGGACGATATCCCTACCACTGTTACCCTGATCTAGTCCTATGCCCAGGGACGTCTCCTGGTGGTGGGGACTCCCTGTCCTCGTGCCTACCCTAGAACTCCTAATAAACCCTAATAAGGTAAAGATAGGAGGATAGCTAATAACGGAGAGTGGCCCCCCTTGAAAGGTGACTAACACAAAACCACCTAAGAATACAATCAAAAAGGTGACCACAGTATACAGCCCTCGTGACCTAATGCCAGGAGGTACCGGGTACACCTAGTGGTTAAAAATTACGTAGACAATACATACACACAAAAGAAACATGATATACAAAAGATGAGGAATTAACCCCGACGCGTTTCACCCACGGAGTGGGATCCTCAGGGGGTAATGCGAGATAAATATATATAAGGCCCAACAAAAGGATGCAGTGGGCCCCGTCTAATGATAATACGTAATTAATAATTGTATTATGAAGGAACAGACACCAGACCCATTCAAATTAATGAATAAAATTGATAAATCAGCCCCCGAGGGAGAGTACATACAGTCATTGGTAACTGAAGTGAACGGCAGGATAGCATACGTCCATACGAGATTGCGTATCTAATAAAAACATAAATGTACGTGTAAGAAAAAAGAGAGAGCACAGCCTGATGCGCATACACATCTAAATTAGTACGGAGATGAACGGGTACCTGAAAACAGAGGGAGCAACCCTGTCTCACCAAGGTGAGTAGTGCGGGTGCTCAGAAAGGGGCATCAAAAATGAAGACCCCGCATCATGGTGGATGAGGCTGCCGTGCACTCCCAATGTGAGGATTGCTTGCTGAAAAGCTCTTATGGTGTGGAGCTATCCACCCAAGAGGACCTATAGATAGACAGAGGCTAGTATATTAAACCTAAAGCCAAACAGTTATAAAACCAAAGGATCATTAGGGTGGGTTACTCACATGTTGATGGAGCTGATGAGAAAAAGGTCTGGAGCAACCGAGATAAAGACCGACCTCCCCCATATTTATGTAGATTAACCGATCCGCCGTCAAAAGTATGGACCTCCCCCAGATTAATGACTACGTCAACTACCGCTTGTATGGTGCGTTCCACAGTGGGACGCACACCCAGGGCCGGTGACTGATCCGCTCCCGGGCAGAGCATGCGTTCCACAGTGGAACGCACGCCACAGACATCTAATCGCGGCTCTGCCGGGCGGATATCCGGTGTGTGAGCCGCACTTCCTGTATGCCGTCATATTGCGTGTCAGCATGAAACGCATGCCATGGATGATGCTTCCGGTTTAGAACCGAGCCGGGCAACAGATACAGGGAATATAGGGATGATCGTGCACACTGCTTAGAGGACCCTGTAAGATACCACGTTGGCCTAATTAAATTACAGTATTAGATAATAACAATGATAACCTCTAGAGATCTATAAAGTGCATAACGGAGCGCTAATAACGGTCTTTGTGTTGACGGATGCAAAATGCTAATAGAAAATTAGAAAAGGGGAGGCGGGGGGAGACGGGTAGGGGTGGGGGGGGGTTTATAAAATTGTGCAGAGATTAGAATGTATAGAGATATAGAGTAACATACTCAAACCGTATGGTACAAAACTGGCTACCGTACTAATAACCGGATACCAGATGTAAGGTGTGCATAGATATAAAGTGACACCTTCGTAAATACTGCGTTCGGGTACTTCACGTGCCCAGGCTATGAAACAGGGAAAAATAATAAATAATTCTACGGATGGCCAAACTGGCAAATGGGACCTAACAGGGAAAGTCACCGCACAGGGCCAGGGGTGTAGCAAAACTGAATACATGCAATATGATAAAAAATATATCATTAAATCAAAACAAAAGAAAAATGAAGTAGAGCCTGTGTGACAGGAGAATAAAGTGGAGAGAATCAGAAAGATGTATATAGGGAAAGATTAAAGGCCCCAGGCACCATTAGAGCTCATAAAAAGCAAGAGAAAGTTAGACGCTCATTGAGACCTCGAGGAGATTGTGAACGGAACCTGTGTATCCATTCACTCTCCTTTTGTAATATGCGCCTATCCCAGGCACCTCCACGTGGGGAGGGGGGCACCAGTTCGAGGACCGTAAATCTAAGTACAGAAGGATCCCCCCCATGACAGTCATTAACGTGGGAGGCCAAGGGTGTTGGCTCCTTCTTGGCCACATCGTTGATGTGTTCAAGGATCCTTCTCCTGAACTCGCGTATTGTTTTACCCACGTAGTCCATGGGACAAGGACATTGGCAGAGATACACCAAACCTTTAGACACGCAGTTAATAAAATCGCGAATCTCATATGACTGACCCGTGGCCGAGCAAGTGATGGTCCTTGCAGTCGAGATGTATTTGCAGGCCTTACATCTCCCGCACTTGAAAACGCCGATAGGTTTACGGTCAAGCCAGCAGCCACCTCTCATTGGTGGTGAGAAGTGGCTGCGGACAAGGCGATCCTTAAGGCTCCTACCTCGTCTATAGGAAACCGAGGGATATTTGCTCACGATGTCCGACAGGTCGGAGTCCATCTGTAATATAGGCCAATATTTAGTGAGGACTGCTTTAGTTTCGCGATTGGCCGTGTCGAAGTTTGCAATGATCCGTGCTGGTTGGGGACCATCAGTAGTTCTGCATCTCGGAACCAGAAGTTCGGTTCAAGGTTTTGCTGCTGCCCATTGAAAGGCCTCCCGAAGTACTCCACTGGGATACCCCCTTGCCAGAAGTCTCTGCTGCAGATTCCCAGCCTCATTAAAAAAGGAACTATTGTTGGAACAGTTCCTCCTTACCCTGAGGTATTGACCTCTGGGTATGCCACGTTTAAGGGCAATGGGATGATGGCTGCTCCAATGGAGCAGGGAGTTTGTGGCGGTACCCTTACGATAAATATTGGTGGATAGAGAGTCCCCTACCTTGGTAACCCTTACATCGAGGAAGGCTAGAGACACCGGATCCATCTCGTATGTAAACCTGAGGCCAACCTGGTTCTGATTGAGGTCCAGGACGAACTGTTTGAAACTTTGGGGGTCACCCTTCCAGACAACAAACACGTCATCTATGTAGCGTGTCCAAAATTGAATGTTGTCTGCCCACCAGACAGCGTGGTCTGGAAACACGTGGGTATCTTCCCACCAGCCCAGGAAGAGGTTGGCATAGGATGGGGCACATGGACTGCCCATTGCCGTCCCCCTGAGCTGGTGGTAGACCCGTGCATCGAACAGAAAAAAATTGTGATTAAGGGTGAACCTCAATAATTCAAGAATAAATGCATTATGGGGAAAACAATGGATACCCCTAGTTCTTAGGTAATGGTCAACAGCCTTGAGACCCTGGTCGTGTGGTATCGAGCTATATAGAGCCTCGACGTCAATGCTGCCCAGTAAACAGTCTGGATCGAGATTCAAAGTATTATTTTATTGAGGAAGTCCATCGTGTCCCTCGTGTAAGCCGGGAGGGACACGACGAACTCCCTCAGAATCTGGTCCAGATAGATGCCGCAGTTCTGGGTCAAGCAGTTGACGCCTGAGACTATCGGACGACCCTTGAGGGGAGAGGTCCCCTTATGGACTTTCGGAAGTCCATAGAAGGTGGCTGTAAGTGGATTGACCGGCAGAAGAAAATCATATTCAGCTGTACTTATGACTTTGTTCAATACCCCCTTATTCAAGATATTCTTGAGTTCCACTAAGTACAGTTGAGTAGGATTAGTGGATAGGACCTCATAGCAACCTCTGTCCTTCAAGAGGTCCAGACACATATTTCTATACCTATCACAATCAAGGATGACCAAGTTGCCACCCTTGTCGGATGGTTTAATGATGATAGTGTCATCGGTCTCGAGTGATTTTAGTGCCTGCATCTCTAAGACAGAGAGGTTGAAGGTCCTGGGTCTCGCTTTTTCCATCCGATCAAGGTCCTGTGTAACCAGCTGGAGAAATATATCAATGTGCTCCGAGCTCGAGGGAGGAGGCATACGCGTACTTTTAGATCGTAGTGTAGTAAAAGGGCCTGTTCCAGGGGGTTTAAATTGCTCACTATTTAGATCTATAAGGTTTTGAAGGTCATCATAATCGCCCTCCTCTAACCCCAGTCTGTGACAGGTATCGCTATTAGAGTTCTTGTAGAACTTGTGCCATTTGAGCCTCCTACAGAAGAGGTGGAGGTCCTTAGTCCAAGCGAAGAGACTGAAGTCCGTAGTGGGTACGAACGACAGTCCCCGCCTAAGGACCCCCACCTCCTCCGGACGAAGAACCCGTGCCGATAAATTGATGATTTGAAGGTCGTCCCGTCCTACCGATTCCGAAGATCGTAGGGAATCCCCCCCTTTCTAAAAAAGAGGAGGAGGAAGATGAAGAAGAGGAAGAGGCAGCGACAGCAGCGAGAGGCAGTTGTTGTACCGGGGCGTTCGCAGGTCCAGATGATGAAGGAGGCAGAGAGGCGGGGGGCAAATTGTATTGCCCAGATCCCCCGCGACCTCTGCCCTTGCCCCGATAGCCGCCCTGTCTTGACCATCCTTGACCCCCCTGACGTCTGAAGTTAGAGCGACCACGATTAGATGATCCGCCACGTGGTTTAGAATAGGAATCAGTGTCAGAGGTGTCAGCCTCCGAGGATGAAGGTTCAGAACCCGAGATCTGGCTCTGTGTTAGTACGTAGGCCCGATTATCCCTAAAATCACCTAGGTCCCTCACAAATTGCCTATGTTTACGCTCTTTTAAAAGCCCCTGAAATCTCTCCACAGCTGATTGTAGAGACACCTCCCTTCTTGTGAAATCAGGTCAATCTGTTCCTTAAGTTTCTTGGACGAACTTTCAAAAAGTTGATTCTCTTCCTCCAGTAATAATGTCATAAGAGACAAGGAGTTCTGAGTCAAAGTCTTCTCCCACTTAATTAAAAAGTCTGGTGAGGAGACTCTCTCAGCGGGTCGTATCCAGATACGAAGTCCCCGCGGCACAATTTTGTGTCCTAGATAACTTTCGAGAGATTTAATCTCCCACCAAGACTTGATATTTTCTTTATAACAGTTGTATAGCTCATTAAATACCTGTTTAACTGAAGCCGTCTGGCCCAGCGCAGGGACGTCCCTATCCGAAAAGATATCCCTTGCTTCCTTGACCAGATCATCCGTAAAAATTGTTCCCGACAAGAAACTAGCCATAACGAGAGAAAAATTACTACAAAAGTCCAGCAAGATTGATATTGATAATATAAAGCATAGGGGTAATCATATACAAAACAGAACGTCCAGCAATAGACCCTATTGAAAGATGTACTGACTATATTTAATAAGAAAACTATAATTCTAACAAAGACAGATCGGGTGGGCCACAGATGAGTAGGACAAAACTGGGTAGGCGGTGGGGACGATATCCCTACCACTGTTACCCTGATCTAGTCCTATGCCCAGGGACGTCTCCTGGTGGTGGGGACTCCCTGTCCTCATGCCTACCCTAGAACTCCTAATAAACCCTAATAAGGTAAAGATAGGAGGATAGCTAATAACGGAGAGTGGCAACTTGCACTAGGAATTTCAAATTAGATGTATAGTAAAATGCAGCTTAACATAATTCAGTTGTGCGATGCCAGAAGATGATGGTCGCTGCAATAAACAAAGATACCAAAGAAACATCTTAATAACATCATGAACAACTTATGACCACAAGGGTGGCCCTCACTGGCAGATGGTATATAGCCAGGAGGATGAATCCAGCTAACCATGGCTGAAGTACCCCCCAGATACTGGCATCCAGCAGGAGCTAAAGAGTCCCAAGTAGCCACACCCACACATAGACACACCCAGTGTTCACACACAAAGAAGGGAATTAACCCTTCCAAAACCAGGCAAGGGATGGAAACTACTTAAAGGGGAAAAAGCAGAAAGAAGCACACACTTCACCTGTTACCGCGGGCAACGGCATGCGTGGCAACCATGTCCTGAGGATTAGCCATAGGGTCGAGACACTGCCACACCACATGCACACAACACCACACGTTGCCACGGGCAACCACAAGTGAATGAAAGTGTCACAGTGCACACATAACATAAACCCAGTGCACACCAGACATAGAAAGTGCATACATACATACAACACATAGCCAGAGGTAACTGCACGCATCAACAGTGAGACGCCTAGCAAGCAGCTCAGGCTGCTACACTGCCAAATACACCTGTTGTCTGCGGCAACCGCACTAGAGGCAAACTACAAATAGCCCCCAGCTGCAGTTGACAAAACTCCCAGACCCCGGGCAACTGCATGCGGCTCCCAAGGAGTCACGACCATGAACATGGGCGTGACACCTTGACTCTCCTGATGCCAACCCGGATTGCCTGACTTGTACCTGTGCCACCTTTCCTGACCTATTGCCTGTCTGCCTTCGCCTCTGCCTCATCCTTCGGTCCTGCACTGTTGCTCCTAGTAACGACTCAGCTTACTGGCAATGCCTGTACCTCTGGGACCTTTCTCAGGTACCTCCTGGTCCGCCTGGACCAGCTGCCTCGTGTGCCTATCCTCCTCAAGAGGTAGCAACCTGGTGTTCCCCTTGGGAAAGTCTATCCCCACCATCAGGGGTACTGTGAATATTGAGGGGATCACTTAGACAACACCCTTAGAGAAGGTAGGACATGTGGCACAGTGAGTTCACACCCATTGGTTTGTGACATTGAGGTTGCACCAATTTTATGAAATGGTGCACAGTAATAATATGTTTGGTGCAACTGCAAAGTGTTGTATGCCTATTTCGCGGTCCACTGGGGCCCCTAGGAATTCTCGTGGGGCTCGGCCTGTGGGGGACCCCACTGGAGTAGCGGGACAGGTCACGCATGTGCCTGCGGAATCTTCGGTTCTGACTCCTTTGCGGGGGGGCGCGGTTCCGGCGTCCGTGCCGCGGCGATTGCGTATCCATGCTGGACCGCTTGAGCGTCCACATGCACACTTGAGAGGAGGTTCGCAAACGGTTACGCGGCCAAACATACGCGCATCTTATTCACTACGCTGGCCGCTGACGGGGAATATACCTGTACATAAACTCTGTTAAACAAAACATGCAATGCAACATGAGCTGTTGCATTGCATGTTTTGTTTAACAGTCTTGTTCTCAGCCATAGCAACGTGCCCCTGCGTTTTGGGATGTGCTGACTGACCCCCTTTTTTCTCTGTACATAAACTCTAGTAGACTAGAGGGCAGGCATGGGTTAAGTGATCAATGACCAGCCAAGGCCGCACAAGTGTCAGGGATTAGGATAATTATATGGCCTATGAGGAATAGACACATGGCACTCTGTGATTGGTTAGCAGGTGTTTAAGAGATGATCTCCCTGGCTGGTCAGTGCCCACTGTTATTTTGACAACCCGGGTGTATGTTGCTGTTCACATTCTTCCAGACTACCTGTGCATGACCTCTGACTTCCTCAATCCATCTCTAGAGACTGCCTGTGGGAAACTTCTATGCGGAACAGTTTGTCTCGTGTTGGACCTCGGATCAGACCCTGGAAATGTCTTGTCCCTAGGTACTACGTTACACGGACTATTTCTGTGCATATGAACTTTGGCCTGGTCTGGCTGTCTCTTGTGGGTATTTCTGCACAAGTTATTTGGATTGATTACCTGCATATAATTTCTGGTCTGGACTGTACGGCCGTCATTTAATAAATCCACCATTGTTTAAACTCTGTCTGGTTGTTTGGGGTTCTGCACCATTACAGAACAGCAGGCCCCAACCTCCAGTTATCATGGATCGTATCTAGCAGCAATTAGTGAAATTGACCGGGGCAGCCAATCTCTTGGTCCAACAGAGGATAAACATCTCTGCTGTAAATCTCAACAAGATCCATGCACAACTGGCAACAGTCGAGGACAAGCTTAAACTCCTCCTTCAGGGAGTTCAGGGTTTGCCTGACCGGACTCCAGCAGAACCCCGAGTGGAACCCAAGATACCGCTACCTGAGTTTTTTTCGGGAAATAGGCAGGAGTTTCTCAACTTCCGTGACTCCTCCTATTTATATTTTGAATTACGTCCTGCATCTTCGGGGAATACCAAACAGGAAATCGGCATTGTTATGTCCCTATTAAGGAAGAATCCGCAATGTTGGGCCTTTAATCTCCCGGGAGATCCCGCATTTGGCTCAGTAGAGACCTTCTTTCATGCCATGAGTGTATTACAGTTGTAAGAAAAAGTATGTGAACCCTTTGGAATGATATGGATTTCTGCACAAATTGGTCATAAAATGTGATCTGATCTTCATCTAAGTCACAACAATAGACAATCACATTCTGCTTAAACTAATAACACACAAAGAATGAAATGTTAACATGTTTTTATTGAACACACCATGTAAACATTTAGAGTGCAGGTGGAAAAAGTATGTGAACTCTTGGATTTAATAACCGGTTGAACCTCCTTTGGCAGCAATAACTTTAACCAAACGTTTCGTGTAGTTGCAGATCAGACGTGCACAATAGTCAGGAGTACCGTTATTCTTGACCATCCCTTCTTGTTTAAGTTCAGCAATATTCTTGGGATGTCTGGTGTGAATCTCTTTCTTGAGGTCATGCCACAGCATCTCAATCGGGTTGAGGTCAGGACTCTGACTGGGCCACTCTAGAAGGCGTATTTTCTTCTGTTTAAGCCATTCTGTTGATTTACTTCTATGCTTTGGGTCGTTGTCTTGTTGCAACATCCATCTTCTGTTGAGCTTCAGCTGGTGGAAGATGGCCTTAAGTTCTCCTGCAAAATGTCTTGATAAACTTGGGAATTTATTTTTCCTTTGATAATAGCAATCCGTCCAGGCCCTGACGCAGTAAAGCAGCCCCAAACCATGATGCCCCCACCACCATACTTCACAGTTGGGATGAGGTTTTGATGTTGGTGTGCTGTGCCTCTTTTTCTCCCCACATAGTGTTGTGTGTTTCTTCCAAACAACTCAACTTTGGTTTCATCTGTCCACAGAATATTTTGCCAGTACTGCTGCGGAACATTCAGGTGCTCTTGTGCAAACTGTAAACGTGCAGCAATGGTTTTTTTTGGACAGCAGTGGCTTCCTCTGTGGTATCCTCCCATGAAATCTATTCTTGTTTAGTGTTTTACGTATCGTAGATTCGCTAACAGGGATGTTAGCATATGCCAGAGACTTTTGTAAGTCTTTAGTTGAACTACAAAAACTGGAAAAGGTGAATACGGTATGCGTCCTTATGCACTAGTAAGCAAATATAAGTGAGAACAGGACGCTAAAACAAAATAATAAATATTTTATTAATGTATTTTGTTGTAATACAGGGGTATATACTCAACTACTGCAGAAGCAGCAAATAAATCTAACTCCAATTGTGGGTCCACACCTGAACCAGTTGGCAGGCGGCAAGTAGCCACCATATGGCGAGGGATGGATCCAACAACTAAAACCCACCAACACTGGAGGGGCTAGGTTAGCACCGGTGCCAGATGTAGATACCGGGTAACTGGTACTATCAAGGTAGATACCTAGTATGGAATTCACAGGTATCTTTCCTAACAGTGAATGTCAGCGCGCATGCATTCACTGCACTAACATAGTACAGGTGCAGGATATGGATTGGGCAAAGACAATTAGCTCCACTAGGTGTAACTGGGGCTATGATCGCCCTCCCCTATCCTCGATGATATAGCCTCTACGCATTTCCATGCATCAAAAGTGCATTTCATCAGGAGCAAACATGCACCAAAGATGGAACAGGCCACCACCTCACAGTTGTATATTTAACCGAGGTGGTGAACATGCACCAGCAGTGATATAGCCCAAAACCTCTGATGTGGGTGTAAAGCAGAGGCCGTGAACATAAACACCATAGACAGTGCAGCCCAAATGTCTTTCGGCTGTATATTTAACCGAGGCTGTGGGCATCCACTGAAAACGATGTATTCAAAGTCCCTGACATGGATGTATTGCCAGAGGCTAAGAACAACGGCAGCAGCAGAGTGATTTCATTAGTATCAACTTCCTTTTGTATGAAGTGTATTGTAATCACTAGTAATCCACTGTCCTGCCTAAGCTGCAGCCTCTAGGTTGAGGCGCAGCGTGCTGGTGTGCAAAGTAACCTGTGTTGTAATGGCCGCGTAGCGGCCCGTAGAACGCCGAGATTTACGAGGTAAAACCCCGCCCTGCTAGACACACCACCCGCATGTCAGCCAATCCGGCCAGGAGGCTCGGTACAGGATGCACCACTGGCATAACATCGGGAGGAATTAATTTAGTCTCAGGGGAGGCGCTAAGCGCCGCGTAATAACTAGGGAAAATCATAGCGGTTTTGAATATACTGTCACCGCAGCTCAAAACCTATAAATGAGTAAACAGTGGGGTACATCCGAGCGAGGATCCTCACAAAGAGAGCTGACACAAGACTCTATATGTGGACAGAAGCCCATATGTATCAGCACATTGTCCCTTATCAATAGCATACATATAATCCATTCAAATAAAGGGGGCATATAAGATGGCATCATTGAGGCCAGCTGGTTTGATGGTCTTCAACGAAAAAATCCATCTTGCCTCTTTCTGTAACAAAATGCGGTCACAGTTGCCACCTCTAATTGACATCTTGACAGAGTCAATGACTTGGAATTTGACAGATGATGTATTGCCATTGTGAAATTCTGATACATGGCGTGCGATCGGGGTATCTTTTACATTAGTAATGTCCAAGATATGCTCCCCAATGCGGCGCCTGAGCTCTCTAATAGTTTTCCCAACGTATTTAGCCCCGCAGACACACGTCATAAGGTAAATCACCCCAACTGATTTACAGTTGTAGAATGACCTTATAAAAAAGGTTCTCTCTGAAGTGCTGCTGGCAAAACTTTTGGTCTTATCAATAAATCCACAGAATTTGCATGAATGACAGGGAAAAGTCCCTGTGAGCGAGTTCCGTAACCAAGACTGCGGTTTGGGACTTACATATAGACTGTGTGTCAACATATCTCTCAAGTTGTTGCTACGTCGGTAAGTGACTGAGGGTCTGGATGGAATCATGCTACCAATATCGGGGTCAGATTTGAGTATATCCCAATGTTCACCGAGTACTTGACGTACAGACTCATGGGCTCTATCATACGTGCCAATGATCCTAACAGTGCTGTCACTCGTGACTCTCTTTTTAGGAGATAACAAAAGATCCCTATTGGTACTCAACGAATGTTGGTATGCCTGTTTAAGACACCGCTGAGGGTATCCATGGCATTGAAACCTTTGCTGCAGATCCCTCGCAGCCACCTTGAAATCTCCTAAATCAGAACAATTCCTCCTCACCCTCAAATATTGGCCTTTGGGGATCCCTCTTTTGAGGGCCAGAGGGTGTCCACTCTTCCATTTCAAAAGATTATTAGTAGCCGTAGGCTTCCTGAACACATTGGTACTGATGCGCCCATCTGCACCCATTGAAATGGTGAGGTCTAGAAAGGAGATAACAGTAGAATCAATCTCCTACGTAAAAAATAGCCCCAGTGTGTTAATATTCAGGGTTGCAACAAACTCCTGGAGCATATCTCTGCCACCCCCCCATAGGACCAGCACATCATCGATATATCTGATCCAGAGGGGGATGGCAGAAGTAAAATGCTCCATATCTTCACAGAACACCACCTCTCTCTCCCACCAGCCCAGGTAAAGGTTCGCAAAGGTCGGGGCACAGGGACTGCCCATAGCGACCCCCCCTGAGCTGATGGAAGATCCGACCATCAAACAAAAACACATTGTGCTTAAAAATGAAACTAAGGAGTTCCATAACAAAAGTATTGTGGTTCTTGAACTGCGCGCCTCTTTGTTGAAGGAATGTGAGGACTGCTCCACAGCCCAACTCATGAGGAATTGAGCTGTAGAGTGCCTCCACATCCAAACTGGCCAACCAGGTATTCTTGTCACATTGGATCCCATTTAGACGTCCTAATACCTCCATTGTGTCCCTAACATGCGAGGGCAAACTGCTGACAAATGGGCGTAAAACCGTATCCACATAAGTACTGATGTTGGAAGTCAGGCAGTTTAGTTGACACTCTAGGATTCTTCTTCAGCTCATTGAGCAGTCTGCGCTGTGCTCTTGCAGGCATCTTTACAGGACGGCCACTCCTAGGGAGTTTAGCAGCAGTGCTGAACTTTCTCCATTTATAGACAATTTGTCTTACCGTGGACTGATCAACAGCAAGGCTTTTGGAGATACCGTATTTTTCACCCTATAAGACGCACCGGCCCAAAAGGTGTGCTGTGTGTTTGGAACTAATGGTGGTCTGTGGATGGCACTATTACTGGGGATCTGTGGATGACTGACACAGTTATGGGGGGATCTGTGGATGACGGACACAGTTATGGGGGGATCTGTGGATGACGGACACTGTTATGGGGTGGATCTGTGGCTTGCACTGTTCAGGGGATCTGTGGCTTGCACTGTTACAGGAGGATCTGTGGCTTGCACTGTTACAGGGGGATCTGTGGCTTGCACTGTTACAGGGGGATCTGTGGCTTGCACTGTTACAGGGGGATCTGTGGCTTGCACTGTTACAGGGGGATCTGTGGCTTGCACTGTTACAGGGGGATCTGTGGATGGCACTGTTATGGGCTGGGGGGATCTGTGGATGGCACTGTTAGAGGGGGGATCTGTGGGTGGCACTGTTATATATGTGCCATCCACAGACCCCCCAGACCATAACAGTGCCATCCACAGACCCCACCAGCCCATAACAGTGCCATCCACATACCCCCACCAGCCCATAACAGTACCATCCATAGACCCCCCCAGCCCATAACTTTGCCATCCACAGACCCCCCAGCCCATAACTGTGCCATCCACAGACCCCATAGCACATAACTGTGCCATCCACAGATTCCCCCCCCCTGCCGTCGCCGCTTATATACAAATATAAGATGTCTTATTCAATTAATAGTTATTAAACATGCCCCCTCACTCCTAATAGTACCTTACATCCTAACCTCTTCAGTAGAACCCAGGCAGGCTGGGCGACCGGCGCGTCCCTCACTGACGTCACTTGCCTGCGCCGCCTGCTTCATTCATAAAGTAGGCGGCGCAGGCACGTGACATCAGGGAGTTACGCTGCCGCCCGCCCGGCCTGCCTGCCTGAATTCTACAGAAGTGATTAGGATGTAAGGTAATAATAGGAGTGAGGGGACATGTATAATAACTGGTAATTGAATATGACATTTTATATTAGTATACCAGAGCGGCAGGGCGGGGCTATACTACACTGACTGCACCGCCCCGCCGCTATTGCCAGCCCCCAGATCCTCCTCCCAGTCCCTCTCCGAGTCCCCACTCGCTGATACATCGCAGCTTGTGATGTAAAACTGCAAGCATTCGCCCCATAAGGCGCAGGGGCATTTCTCCCCCATTTTGGGGGGAGAATAAGTGCGTCTTATGGGGCGAAAAATACAGTACTTTTATAACCCTTTCCAGCTTTATGCAAGTCAACAATTCTTAATTGTAGGTATTCTGAGAGCTCTTTTGTGCGAGGCATCATTCACATCGGGCAATGCTTCTTGTGAAAAGCAAACCCAGAACTGGTGTGTGTTTTTTATAGAGCAGGGCAGCTGTAACCAACAACTCCAATCTCATCTCATTGATTGGACTCCAGTTGGCTGACACCTCACTCCAATTAGCTCTTGGAGATGTCATTAGTCTAGGGCAGTGATGGCTAACCTTGGCACTCCAGCTGTGGTAAAACTACAACTCCCAAGATGCCTCCCTTGCTTGGTTGCTCTCAGAACTCTATAGAAATAAATGGAGCATGCTGGGAGTCGTAGTTTCACCACAGCTGGAGTGCCAAGGTTAGCCATCACTGGTCTAGGGGTTCACATAGTTTTTCCACCTGCACTGTGAATGTTTACATGGTGTGTTCAATAAAAACATGGTAACATTTCATTCTTTGTGTGTTATTAGTTTAAGCAGACCGTGATTGTCTATTGTTGTGACTTAGATAAAGATCAGATCACATTTTATGACCAATTTGTGCAGAAATCCATATCATTCCAAAGGGTTCCAATACTTTTTCCTGCAACTGTATATAATGATCCGGACCGCACTGGTACTGCTGAGACCCAGCTGGAACATCTCCAACAAGGACGATGCCCAGCGGAGGAATTTGCTGCAGAGTTCAGTCACTGGGCCACTTTTACCAACTGGCACCGGTTCTGGTTGCCACTTTCTGTCACCGGTTCTGGTTGGGACTATCTGACCCTGTCAGAGACTTGTTGTTATCTCTACCATCCCCACCATCACTAGATGTGGCAATCCAGCAGGCAATCGACGCTGATCGTCGAATTCAGGAACGTCGACTGGAGTGGGCTTCTCGCCCAGCCTCATCCAGTCCATCCCCAAAACCCAGTAAACCGGCTGAGGAACCCATGGAACTGGGGTCCTATTGTTTTACCCCTACTGAGAGGGCTCATCGCCAAAACGAGGGTCTTTGCCTATATTGTGGAGGAGTTGGTCACCAGCTAAAGAGATGCCCATTACTCCTGCCGGGAAACGACAAAGCCTAGTGGGAATCAAGGAGAACCCACTAGGTGCTCTGCTGCCTCCTCTTAAAAGAAGTCGGCTTCTTATACCCATTTCTATTGAATGGTAAGGGAAGGACCATCCTTTTTTCGCCTTACTTGACTCGGGAGCTACCAGAAATGTTATTGCCTCTTCCCTGGTTCGACAGTTACAGATTCCAGTCGTTAAGCCAGAAGCAGCCATTCCCGTCACCGCTGTGGACAGGTCTCTCCTTAAAGAAGGCCTGTTGTTGTGGATGACACCCGGGTTACAGGTAACGATGGGGGCTGGTCATCGGGAGGTCTTAAACCTTTTAACCCTGGACATGCCATCTACTCCTATGATTTTGGGTCTCCCCTGGTTGAGACTTCATAATCCAGTAGTAGACTGGCACTCTGGACAAATTTGCCAGTGGAGTTCTGATTGCCTCACTAGGTGCATTTGTCCGGAGTTGCCACTGGCATCCACTGAATTCTGAGTGTGTTACCTAAACATTATCATCACTTCCAGGATGTGTTCAGCCCACAGAGGGCTGATGTGTTACCTCCTCATAGCCCATATGATTGTTCTATTGATTTGTTGCCAGGTACCATGCCACCCAGAGGACATCTGTATAATCTCACTGGGACCGAGATTGAGACCCAGCAGGATTATATAAAAGAGAACATTGATAAGGGTTTTATTCGACCGTCTACTTCTCCCGCAGGAGCAGGATTCTTCTTCGTGGGGATGAAAGATAGCGGATTGAGACCCTGTATCGATTTCCGCGGCCTCAATGGAATTACGTGTCAAGAATCGGTACCCTCTTCCACTTATTGGGGACTTATTCTCACAGGTGGCGGGGGACCAAGTTTTTACCAAACTCGATTTGCAGGGTGCATATAATTTGGTACGCATTCATAAGGGTGATGAATGGAAGACCAGATTTAACACCATGGACGGGCATTACGAGTATCTTGTAATGCCTTTCGGTCTCTGTAATGCCCCTGCAGTCTTCCAGGAGTTCATTAATGATGTCCTCCAGGATTTCTTGGGTACATTTGTGATCGTCTATTTAGACGATATACTAATCTACTCATCGGACCCGCAAACTCACCGGGATCATGTGTGTCAGGTTTTCCCAGAACCTGAGGAAGAATCGCCTATACACCAAACTCGAGAAGTACCTGTTTGAGGTGAGAGAATTTCCCTTCCTAGGGTATATTGCCTCTGAATGAGGTTTGGCGATGGATCCATCCAAGCTCTCAACTGTTCTGGATTGACCTCCTCCTAAGGACATGAAGGGACTACAGTGTTTCTTAGGTTTCACCAACTTCCACCGCAAATGTATTAAGAACTTTTGTGCGGTGGTAGTGCCCCTCACGAACCTTACTAAGAAGGGGACAAACCCATCTAAGTGGACAAGAGAGGCTTGCGAAGCCTTTGAGATGCTGAATTCTGCTCTGCTCCAATCCTCATTCATCCAGACACTTCTCAACCTTTTTTCCTCGAGGTTGACAACTCTGAGGTTGGTGTGGGGGCGGTTCTCTCCCAGTATTCTGGAAATCCTGAGAGGATTCATCCTTGTGCCTTTTTATCCCAGAAACTCTCACCAGCTGAATGCAATTATGACATCGGCAATAGAGAGCTTCTGGGAGTTAAGTTGGCCTTTCAAGAGTGGAGGCATTGGCTAGAGGGTGCGGAACATCCCATTAGGGTTTAGACAGACCACAAAAACCTCTACTACATTGAAGGTGTCAAGAGGCTAAATTCTCGTCAAGCTCATTGGGCATTATTCTTCACTCGTTTTAATGTCCGGTTAACTTACAAACCGGGACCCAAAAATGTCAAAGCAGATGCCCTCTCCCGTTGTTTCCCAGAGGTCATTTTGGTGCGTGACTCTGAGCCTGAGCCCATTATTCCTGCGTGGTGCTTCATAGCCGCTTTGAACACCCCAGATATAATGGTGGATTTGTCTTCTCTTCTTCTGCTTTTGCAGGCAGAGAGCCTTCCTAACAAACCTAAAGGTCGGCTGTTTGTGCCTGTAAACTTCAGGCTCAGAGTCATACAACAATTACATGATTCTAAGTCGACCGGGCATCTGGGGATAAAAAAGACCATGTCCCTTTGTAAACGTCATGTCTGGTGGCCTAAGATGTTTTTTTATATCAAAGCCTACATTCAGGCATATAGTATTTGTGCTCGATGTAAACCGGCTTGGTCCGCTCCCTCTGGTACTTTGCTTCCACTGCCTATTCTTTCGGCCCCATGGACCCACGTGTCCATGGACTTCAGATATGCCTAGGTCTTCCAGTTGTACGGTAATTTGGGTAGTAGTGGACCATTTTAGTAAGATGGCTCATTTTATACCACTCACCGGATTGCCATCAGCTGGAGAGCTGGCAGGTCTGTTTGTCAAACATGTCTTCCGATTACATAGGGCGCAAGAGGATATTGTTTCAAATAGAGGAGTCCAGTTTATCTCCTGGTTTTGGTGTTCTTTCTGCTCTTGGTTGGGGATTAGGCTGTCATTTTCATCTGGTTTTCACCCAGAGACCAATGGGCAGACAGAGAGAATGAACCAGACTCTGGAACAATATCTCTGGTGTTTCATGTCAGACTGCCAGGAGGAATGGGCAGCTCATTTTCCCTTTGCGGAGGTGGCTTATAACAACTCCGAACATGCCTCTACCAAGATGTCTCCGTTCAGGTGCGTGGGGGGCAGGAATCCAAGACTCTCCTCTCTGGTAGGGGCCTTCACTGACTCACCGGTGGCCGACCAATGGTTCCAGGATAGGCAACCCATTTGGTTGCTGGCGCGGCGGAATCTTCGTAGTGGGATGGCGCAACAGAAAAGATTTGCTAATTGTCATCGCACTGAGGAGCAAGAGTTTAAGGTAGGAGATCCAGTGTGGGTCTCCACCCGGAATACTCCCTTGCACTAACCGTCTGCCAAACTGGGGCATAGTTTCATTGGTCCATATCCGATGACACAGAATATTAATCGGGTGACTTATCAGGTTGCTCTTCCTCCATCGATTCGAGGAGTGAACACTGTCATGGTAAGTAAAGGAAGGGAAGCAAACCAAATACAACAAAAGCAACAAATCACCAGGCTAGGCCCCAAAGCTAGGGAACAGGGAAAGGTCACCACCTGACAATCCCTGAGCCTTTCCCTGACTGCTGACAACATGAGCAAATCCTTAAGGTGGAAGTGCTCATGCACAGGAACCTAAGCCTAGCTGAAACTGTAACAAACCCTCAGCTAGGGAGCTGGAGATAAGACGACCGGTTCCTAGTGCAAGGTGCAGGAACCAGCGTCCTTCTGAGGCCTAGCCAGAACACACAACAAAAGAGAAGAAGTAGGACTTAGCTTAAGATGGACGGGGAGCAGGAGATCCACCAAACACCAGCTGAGAACTCGGGAAGCAAATATAAACCGCAAGGGCTATAATAAGAGGCGGGTATGAACAGCACCACTAAATAGCTAATGAGCAGAACCTGTGGGGAGATGGGATCCTGCCCAAAAACACAACAAAGAGAAACAGAACAATCTGTCAGATAGACTCATGTGCAGCAAGTCTGTCAGATCTTCTCAGGACTCTCACAGGGCAGGGCGTGACAAACACTTTCATGTTTCACTGCTCAAATCGGAAGCTCCCTTCATTCAAACTCCATCTCCGGTGAAGGTTTAAGGGGAGCCTGAATTCGAGGTTAATAAGATTTTGGACTCCCGTTTTGTTCATTGGTCCCTCCAGTATATAGTGGACCGGAAAGGATTTGGTCCAGAGGAAAGATGTTGGGTACCTGCCTGACAGGTTTGTGCGGATGAATTAGTGGCAGTTTTAGACTGTGAGAATCCGGGGAAAGCCCGTGTGGAGTCTTCTGAGCCGCCTTCTCGAGGGAGGGGTAATGTAAGACACTCTCCTGTTTCGCGGTCCACTGGGGTCCCCAGGAATTCTCGTGGGGCTTGGCCTGCGGGGGACTCCATTGGAGTAGCAGGACAGGTCACGCATGTGCCTGCAAAATTTTTGGTTCCAACTCTTTTGCAGGAGGACGTGGTTCCGGCCTCCGTGCCGACGTGATCGCTTATCCATGCTGGGCAGCTTGAGTGTCTACATGCACGCTTGAGAGGAGGTTTGCAAAGGGTTACGCAGCCGAACGTACGCGCATCTTATTCGCTACGCCGGCCGCTGACGGGGACTATACATATTTTTTGTGGGAATTTTTGCCATTGATCCCCCTCTAGTATGTCACTGTCCATGTTGTGGGACTATTTTTGCACTTCTAGTAAGTATTTGGTGGCTGCAAATATGACATTAAAGTGAATGGGGCCCGCCACAAACTTGCAGTTCGCGAACATTTGATCGCGTTTGCGCATTCACGAATCGTCCCGGCCGATGTTCGTCTATCACTACTGGAGACGTGGCGGCTAGATCTCACAGCCACGTGAGCCCTGTAGGGGCTAAACTGAAAAAGGAGGAGGGGGAGGAGAACATTGGAGGACAAGCAATGTGTAGCGAAATGGGTGGTTTTTCTACTCAGGTGACAGGAGAGGAGGAGCAGGAGCAGCTAGAGGAGCTACAGGGCAATGAGGAAGACGAGACAGATGACCCAGACACCGTGGCAGTATGCAGTGGAGAAGGAGGCAGGAAGTCCCTCCAAGTCACTTGCACAAATGGCCCGATGCATACTCACTTGCTTGCGTAGTGACAGCCAAATTGTCACCATTCGGCAGAGGGATGACTTCTGGCTCTCCACCTTGTTGGGCCCTCACTACCGGTTGAGAATGGGGGCCTTTTTGAAACCCACTGAGAGGGAGGACAAACTGAACTACTATAGAGACATCCGATGTAGTCAGTTGGCCTCTGCCTATTTGCGCCATCGTCCATCCTCTCGCAGGTCTGCTCAGGGGGCCCTCTGCGCTCACGTTCCACTGCCATTCCTGCTGGGGAGGGGTGGGGTGGCAGGAGCTGTACCAGCTCCATCAGCAGCAGCCTGAGTCTACAGTCGCTGATGAGTAGCTTTCTTCACCCGCATAGTGAAGAAACTACTCACCAGCAGCAGCAGGTAGACCTAGAGCAGCACCTGAACCAGGAGATGCTGGCAGACTTGGACAGCACCCTGCCAACCTATATTGAACATACTGAACCGCTGAACTACTGGGTAGCGAAACTGGATTTTTGGCCGCAACTAGCAGAGTTTGTCCTGGAAAAGCTGTCTGGCCAGTAGTGTGGCATCAGAGCAGGTGTTTAGTGCGGCGGGGGGCATAGTTACCCCAAGGAGAACTCGCCTGTCCACCCAAAATGTGGACCTTTGTCAAGATGAATCAGGTGTGGATCAGCCAGGATTTACAACCACCAATTCCTGATGCATTAGAGTAGATCATCCATGGTGGCACACCAACACTTTGACAAAAAAAGAACAGTTTCTTCTGGCTACCTGCCTCAGCTACTACTCTTATGCTGTCACACGCCTTATGCCACATATCTGATGCCAAGTGCTCCTTCTTTCACCCATCTTTGTTAGCGGGTACTGGAATTGCCACCCACCACCCTACTCTGTCACCGGGTCACTTTGTGGTCTCCTGATGCAGCAGCTGCTGCCATCTCCGCACTGTCACCTTGGCACTCTGTGGTATCTGGATGCTGCTGCTGCCTTATCTGGACTATGTCACCTTACCACTCTGTAGTATCCTGATGCTGCTGCTGCCATCTCCACACTATGTCAACTTGCCATTCTGTGGTATCCTGATGATACCGCTACCATCTCCACACTATGTCAACTTGCCACTCTGTGGTATCTTGATGCTGCTGCTGCCATCTCCACACTATGTCACCTGGCCACTCTGTGGTATCCTCCTGATGCTGCTCCTGTCGCCACCTCCAGACTCTGTCATTGTGACATTCTGTGACCTCCTCCTGATGCTGATGCCACCTCCACACTCTGTCATTGGGCCACTCTATTTTCTCCTCATGCTGCCGCCACCTCCAGACTGGTTCATTGTGCCACTCGGTGGCCTCCTCATACTGCTGCAAACTCCAGACTTCTTCATTGTGCCACTCTGTGGCTTCCTACTGATGCTGATGCTGCCACCACCTCCACGCTCAGTCTTTGGGACACTCTGTGGTCTCCTCATGCTGCTGCCACCTCCAGACTCTGTCATTGTGCCACTCTGTGGCCTCCACATACTGCTGCCAACTCCAGACTTGGTCATTGTGCCCCTCGGTGGCCTCCTCATACTGCTGCAAACTCCAGTCTCGGTCACTGTGCCACTCTTTGGCCTCCTCCTGATGCTGCTGCTGCCACCACCTCCACGCTCAGTCTTTGGGACACTCTGTGGTCTCCTCGTGCTGCTGCCAACTCCAGACTCAGTCATTGTGCCACTCGGTGGCCTCCTCATACTGCTACCAACTGCAGACTCTGTCATTGTGCCACTCGGTGGCCTCCTCATACTGCTACCAACTGCAGACTCGGTCATTGTGCCACTCGGTGGCCTCCACATACTGCTGCCAACTCCAGACTCGGTCATTGTGCCACTCGGTGGCCTTCTCATACTGCTGCAAACTCCAGTCTCGGTTACTGTGCCACTCTTTGGCCTCCTCCTGATGCTGCTGCTGCCGCCACCTCCACGCTCTGTCTTTGGGACACTCTGTGGTCTCCTCATGCTGCTGCCACCTCCAGACTCTGTCATTGTGCCACTCTGTGGCCTCCACATACTGCTGCCAACTCCAGACTTGGTCATTGTGCCCCTCGGTGGCCTCCTCATACTGCTGCAAACTCCAGTCTCGGTCACTGTGCCACTCTTCGGCCTCCTCCTGATGCTGCTGCTGCCACCACCTCCACGCTCAGTCTTTGGGACACTCTGTGGTCTCCTCATGCTGCTGCCAACTCCAGACTCAATCATTGTGCCATTCGGTGGCCTCCTCATACTGCTATCAACTGCAGACTCGGTCATTGTGCCACTCGATGGCCTCCTCATACTGCTGCAAACTCCAGACTTCTTCATTGTGCCACTCTGTGGCTTCCTACTGATGCTGATGCTGCCACCACCTCCACACTCGGTCATTGTGCCACTCGGTGGTCTCCACATACTGCTGCCAACTCCAGACTCTGTCATTGTGCCACTCTGTGGCCTCCACATACTGCTGCCAACTCCAGACTCGGTCATTGTGCCACTCGGTGGCCTCCACATACTGCTGCCAACTCCAGACTCGGTCATTGTGCCACTCAGTGGCCTCCTCATACTGCTGCAAACTCCAGTCTCGGTTACTGTGCCACTCTTCGGCCTCCTCCTGATGCTGCTGCTGCCGCCACCTCCACGCTCAGTCTTTGGGACACTCTGTGGTCTCCTCATGCTGCTGCCACCTCCAGACTCTGTCATTGTGCCACTCTGTGGCCTCCACATACTGCTGCCAACTCCAGACTTGGTCATTGTGCCCCTCGGTGGCCTCCTCATACTGCTGCAAACTCCAGTCTCGGTCACTGTGCCACTCTTCGGCCTCCTCCTGATGCTGCTGCCACCACCTCCACGCTCAGTCTTTGGGACACTCTGTGGTCTCCTCATGCTGCTGCCAACTCCAGACTCAGTCATTGTGCCACTCGGTGGCCTCCTCATACTGCTGCAAACTCCAGACTTCTTCATTGTGCCACTCTGTGGCTTCCTACTGATGCTGATGCTGCCACCACCTCCACACTCGGTCATTGTGCCACTCGGTGGCCTCCACATACTGCTGCCAACTCCAGACTCGGTCATTGTGCCACTCGGTGGCCTCCACATACTGCTGCCAACTCCAGACTCGGTCATTGTGCCACTCAGTGGCCTCCTCATACTGCTGCAAACTCCAGTCTCGGTTACTGTGCCACTCTTCGGCCTCCTCCTGATGCTGCTGCTGCCGCCACCTCCACGCTCAGTCTTCGGGACACTCTGTGGTCTCCTCATGCTGCTGCCACCTCCAGACTCTGTCATTGTGCCACACTGTGGCCTCCACATACTGCTGCCAACTCCAGACTTGGTCATTGTGCCCCTCGGTGGCCTCTTCATACTGCTGCAAACTCCAGTCTCGGTCACTGTGCCACTCTTCGGCCTCCTCCTGATGCTGATGCTGCCACCACCTCCACGCTCAGTCTTTGGGACACTCTGTGGTCTCCTCGTGCTGCTGCCAACTCCAGACTCAGTCATTGTGCCACTCGGTGGCCTCCTCATACTGCTACCAACTGCAGACTCTGTCATTGTGCCACTCGGTGGCCTCCTCATACTGCTACCAACTGCAGACTCGGTCATTGTGCCACTCGGTGGCCTCCACATACTGCTGCCAACTCCAGACTCGGTCATTGTGCCACTCGGTGGCCTCCTCATACTGCTGCAAACTCCAGTCTCGGTTACTGTGCCACTCTTTGGCCTCCTCCTGATGCTGCTGCTGCTGCTGCCGCCACCTCCACGCTCTGTCTTTGGGACACTCTGTGGTCTCCTCATGCTGCTGCCACCTCCAGACTCTGTCATTGTGCCACTCTGTGGCCTCCACATACTGCTGCCAACTCCAGACTTGGTCATTGTGCCCCTTGGTGGCCTCCTCATACTGCTGCAAACTCCAGTCTCGGTCACTGTGCCACTCTTCGGCCTCCTCCTGATGCTGCTGCTGCCACCACCTCCACGCTCAGTCTTTGGGACACTCTGTGGTCTCCTCATGCTGCTGCCAACTCCAGACTGAGTCATTGTGCCACTCGGTGGCCTCCTCATACTGCTATCAACTGCAGACTCGGTCATTGTGCCACTCGGTGGCCTCCTCATACCGCTGCAAACTCCAGACTCAGTCATTGTGCCAATCTTCGGCCTCCTCCTGATGCTGCTGCTGCCACCTCCTCACTCTGTCATTGGGCCCCTCTGTGGTCTCCTTATGATGCTGCCAACTCCAGACTCCGTCATTGTGCCACTCGGTGGCCTCTTCATTAGTGATGGACGAACATTGGCCAGGACGATTCGCAAACAAATGTTTGCGAACTGCAAGTTCGTGGCGGGCCCCATTCACTTTAATGGCAGGCAAACCTGAAAAACCTGCAGGTCATTATTGTAGCCACCAAATACTTGCAAGAAGTGCACAAATCATCCCACAACATGGACAGTGACATACCAGAGGGGGATCAATGGCAAAAATTCCCCCCAAAAATATGTATTTTAATCATGGGGCCATTTTTAAAGGGAAATTCTCAGAAATGTGCCCTGCTGAAGCCTAAAACTTTTTTTTTTAGGCCACGGGAGTAAAATTAGGCATTCACCTGACATAAAATAAATTGTGATTATGTGGCTCGAGGTACATTATGCAGTCAATGGATAAAATTTTTATTGTAGGCCACTGGAGTACCCCCAAACATTAGGCATTCACCGGACAGATAAGAACAAGTAATTATAATTATGTGGCTGGAGGTATATTAGACGGTCATTGGATATCAATTTTACTGCAGGCCAGTGGACTACAGGCCCCAAAAATTATTCATTCACCGTACAGAAAAGAACTATTGATAATTATTTATTTGACAACAAAATAATAATATTTGCTGAACATATGGTAAACTGTGATTGAATACCAATTAAATAAATCCAAGAACTAATCTAATATATTACACCCCTCAGTATGTCACACCTATCGATAGCACAGCTATCCCAGTCCTTAAAAGGACTTTTGTGGCTCTATTAGCTAGCATTTGGTGTCTCTATACTCTCTAACAGTCTGTCCCTGCTCCACACAGAAACCTCTCCCTACACTGGCAAAAAAACTGAATGTAAAATGGCAGCCAGATCAGGTTTATTTATAGGGTAGGGGGTGAGTCCATGTGTTGAAACGTCTCAATGGCTGTCCTGTCCCACCTGTCGGATGTGTCGTGGGTCAAAGTTCTGCACAACGCAAAGAATATGGCACTGGGGGATATCGCCATATGTTCGCCTATTCAGCGAACAGCAAATGAGCAAAGTTCACTGCGAAAACGACCGCTGGGCGAACCGCAAGGCTATCTCTACTCCTCATGCTGCTGACACCTCCACAATTTGTCATCATGCCACTCGGTGGCCTCCTCATGCTGCTGACACCTCCACAATCTCTCATCGTTCCACTCTGTGGCCTTCTCATGTTGCTGGCACCTCCACAATCTCTCGTCGTTGTGCCACTCTGTGGCCTCCTGATGCTGCTGCCACCTCCACAATCTCTCATAGGTCATAGGTCCACTCTGTTGACTTATTATGCTGTTCCCACCCTCCCCACTTTAAGACTGGGCCACTATTTTGCCTTTCGGCCTGGCTGACATCATGATTTATTTAACCTTTCTTATGATCTGTCAGAAGGAAGGAAAAATTATACGCACAACGGATCCTGTATGTGTAGCAGTTGTAAGGCTTACATGGTCCCATCAGAATTGGCTTATGATGTGGTAGCCAAAAGCAGGAGTGGGTACAAAACACAGAAGACATGCAAATATTCCATTCTTTTGGGATTAGCAATACTGATGGATTATTGAGCAAATGCTGACTGAGTGAAGGCGTATGCTCCACAGACAGGATCCGTTTTTTGGGGATTATTGTTCCGACGGATCAGAGGAAGGGCAAATTAATCAGTGACATCAACACAAACTTACTGCTGACACCCTCTCCACTCTGTCAGGGGGGCTCTACTTGTATAAGCGTTTAATAGAATAGGTTCTTTAGAAATCTATGTGGAATCAGCTGGCGACGGTGTAAAAGTAGTGTGCTTCTTCTTGGCGCTAACATCGACCTGTAAGTCTGCGTTCATACTTGAGTTATTTAGTCAGTTTTGGCCCCGTGACTGCACAAATAAGTGAAGTGTGCAGTGATTCTAAGACCTCTTTCACTAGTGCGGATGCGGTGCGATTTTTACGCATGGTTGCTAGGAGACGATTGGGATGGGGACCCGATCATTATTTTTCCTTATAACATGGTTGTAAAGGAAAATAATAACATTCTTAATATAGAATGCTAAGTAAATTAGGGATGGAGGGGTTAAAAAAAAAATATTAAACTCACCTCATCCACTTGTTCGCGAAGCCCAGCTCATCTTCATACTTCTTCTTTGATGTGGACCATGTGATGAGTGCAGTGACATCACCAAAGGTCCTTTTCCTCCCAGGTCATTAAAGAAGAAGTATGAAGACGAGCCTGGCTTTGCAAACAAGTGGATGAGGTGAGTTAAAAAAAAATTTACTTAGCATTCTGTATTAAGAATGCTATTATTTTCCCTTATAACCATGTTATAATGGAAAATAATAAAATTTACACAACACCTAACCCAAACTTCTGTGAAGTTAGGGTTCGGGTCTGGGTACCAAACATGCCAATTTTTCTTACGCGCGTGCAAAACGCATTAAAACGCTTTGCACTTGCGCGGAAAAATCTTTTCCCACGACGCACACACATCATATCCGGACCTTACGCGCAACGCCCATGTGAAAGAGGCCTAAGAGCGACACCTGTCATCTGCATGTCATACGGACTCATAGTATTATTTCACTACCAAAGCAGACTCCATATGCATATTACTGCAAGGCATAGTGTTCTACACCACTATAAAGGCTCTCAGCAGCCAGGAAATAGTCGTTTTTTAACATAATTTGCTGCGAATATATTCGGATCGAACCCAATTTTTCCAGAAAAATTTGACGAACCGGCGAATCAAATTTTTAAAATAATTTAATCTCTAGTTATAATCTACATATACCTGTTAGAATTCATTTTAGCTGCTAAGAGTCTGCAGCCATAGACTGGGCCTCTCCGCTACAAAAAAATTATTGAAAATACCAGTTTCAGCCTCCACTATTGATGATTTTTTTAAAGTCAATATCAAAAATTTTGACCGAGGAGGTATTGAACTTGTAGATCTTTTATGCAAAAATACACTTTTGCTGTTTTTTTATAAGAATGCATTGCAAACAAAAAAACACAATTGGCCTGTGGGAAGGGGGATCATAACATTGTTACCAATTGATTGCCAGAATTATGGGACATTTAAAAAATAATCCCAAGAGAAAAAGACACTGATGGCATGGAGGGCACACTGTGAAGCAATACAGACAAGATCACTTGTAGGGATAAAAAAAAAAGGGCAAAGATTTTCACAGACGGCATTTCATCTTTTAACCTTAAATTATTTTTGTACTTTTTTTTTTATTTACCTTCACAAGCTTAGGGTACTTTCCAACTAGCATTATTCTTTTCCGGCATTAAGTTCCGTCCTAGCGGCTCAATAACGGAAAAGAACTGATCAGTTTTCTCTTGATGCATTCTGAATGGAGAGCAATCCGTTCAGGATGCATTAGGATGTCTTCGGTTCAGTCTTTTTGCCTTTTCAGAACGGAGATAATATAGCAGCATGCTGCGGTTTTATCTCCGTCCAAAATTCTGGAACACTTGCCGGCATTTTTTCCTATTGGAATGCATTAATGCTCAGAGTGTTCCGGCAAAATTGATCTATTTTTGCGGTCTGCGCATGCTCAGACCACAGAATATGTGAAAAAATAAATGCCGGATCCGTTTCTTCCGGATGACACCTGGTGGATCTGTTTTTTTTTTATGCATTTGTCAGATGCATAAGGATCTTGACAAATGACATCAGTTTGCATAAGTTTTGATGGATCCGGCAGGCAATTCCGGTGATGAAACTGCCTGACGGAATCCTCTGCTGCAAGTGTGAAAGTACCATAGTTAGGCCTCATGCACACGACCGTTTTTTTTTAAGGTCCGCAGAAACTGTGTCCGTAGGTCCGTGATCCGTGACCGTTTTTTCGTCTGTGGGTCTTGCTTGATTTTTGGAGGATCCACGGACATGAAAAAAAAAGTCGTTTTGGTGTCCGCCTGGCCGTGCGGAGCCAAACGGATCCGTCTTGAATTACAATGTAAGTCAATGGGGACGGATCCGTTTGACGTTGACACAATATGGTGCAATTTCAAACGGATCTGTCCCCCATTGACTTTCAATGTCAAGTTAGGAGTCCCTTTTTTTACCATCGGA
This sequence comes from Bufo gargarizans, assembly GCF_014858855.1. Lineage (NCBI taxonomy): Eukaryota > Metazoa > Chordata > Amphibia > Anura > Bufonidae > Bufo > Bufo gargarizans. Next base: position 430,685,436 of record NC_058083.1, on the reverse strand, counting down.
TCAGAGTTTTCTCCAATCCGATGGTATATTTTAACTTGAAGCGTCCCCATCACCATGGGAACGCCTCTATGTTAGAATATACTGTCGGATATGAGTTAGATCGTGAAATTCAGATCCGACAGTATATTCTAACACAGAGGCGTTCCCATGGTGATGGAGACGCTTCAGGTTAGAATATACTAAAAGAACTGTGTACATGACTACCCCCTGCTGCCTGGCAGGTGCTGCCAGGCAGCAGGGGGCAGATCCCCCCCCCCCTGTATTTAACACATTGGTGGCCAGTGCGGCCGACTCCCCCCTCCCTCCCCTGTAGTTAACTCATTCGTGGCCAGTGGGCCCCCCCCCTCCCTCCCCCTCCTATTTAAAATCTCCCCCCCTATCATTGGTGGCAGCGGAGAGTACCGATCGGAGTCCCAGTTTAATCGCTGGGGCTCCGATCGGTAACCATGGCAACCAGGACGCTACTGCAGTCCCGGTTGCCTTGGTTACTTAGCAATTTGTAGAAGCATTATACTTACCTGCGAGCTGCGATGTCTGTGTCCGGCCGGGAGCTCCTCCTACTGGTAAGTGACAGGTCTGTGCGGCGCATTGCTTAATGATCTGTCACTTACCAGTAGGAGGAGCTCCCGGCCGGTCACAGACAGCGCAGCTCGCACTGGCCACCAATGTTTTAAATACAGGGGGGGGGGAGCTGCCCCCTGCTGCCCGGCAGCACCTGCCAGGCAGCAGGGGGCAGTCATGTACACAGTTCTTTTAGTATATTCTAACCTAGAGCGTCCCCATGGGAACGCCTCTGTGTTAGAATATACTGTCGGATCGGAGTTTTCACGAAGTAAAAACTCAGCTCTGAAAAAGCTTTTATGCAGACGGATCTGCGGATCCGTCTGTGTAAAAGTAGCCTATGGCCACGGACCACGGACGCGGATGCCAATCTTGTGTGCATCCGTGTTTTTTCACGGACCCATTGACTTGAATGGGTCCGTGAATCGTTGTCCGTCAAAAAAATAGGACAGGTCATATTTTTTTGACGGACAGGAAACACGGATCATGGATGCGGCTGCAAAACGGTGCATTTTCCGATTTTTCCACAGACCCATTGAAAGTCAATGGGTCCGCGAAAAAAAATGGAAAACGGCACAACGGCCACGGATGCACACAACGGTCGTGTGCATAAGGCCTTAGAGAGAGAAAGTCTAGCTGAGATGCTCGGATGATCTGCATATGCTAGCTCATGGAGGCTAGGCCGAAGTTCAGAGAACCTCTGTCTCAGACTTCAGCGGCCAAGGAAGCAGCTTTACTAGCCCTGAGAAAAGGAGATAAGACGGTCCAGAACCCTATCCAGGCCATGCATTGGAGTCAGACAGCAAGGTAGTGTGCTCGTTTATGGCAAAAAGACTTTGCAGCTGTGGAAAGCAATATTGCAAAAGCATCCCCCGTACTTTGAGACACACTGACCACCCGTATCTAAAATCTGCACCTGAGTTAACCAGAACCTGTGATTTTATTGAGAGACAGAAATGTTTTTTGTTTGTTTTTTTTAGAGAGAGAGAGGGAGTACTACAACTACTATTATTTGTTGCTCTCCATATTCTGCTATTGTGAGAGGATTGCTTAGATTGCTAAGGATGCTTAGTTCCCCATTGCAACCAATTAGATTTCACTTTTGATTTTTCAGAGCTCCTTTGGAAAAATCAAACGATCAACCTGGTTGGTTGCTATGGGCAACTAAGCCATTTTTTATTTTTTGCACCAGTTTTGATAAATCTTTTTTATTTATTACAACCTGTGGCCTGGTTATTCACTCCAACTACCTAACTACCAGCAGGCAGGAATCCCAACTCCAGGGTGTGCCTGAGGAAAGAAAAGGCATGCCCTTCAGTTACTGCATGGCCATAGGAAGCACCACAGTGGAGATTGCCACCATGATCTGTGAGTACTACCAGCACCCTCAGAGCCACAACACCTTCAATCTTCCATGCATTCCCTGGAGATTTTCAACCAGAGGCGGACGAGAATAGCCCAGTAATATGGATTCCAGTGGAGGCACAGTAAAGTCCCCAAAGTTTTTTGGAACCATAGCATGTGCATGTGGCCTATCACTATCTTAGACTTCTGACCTTTCACTATTTCTTCAGAGACTATTGGGGGGGGGGGGGGGGGGGGGGGTATTTATTAACTCCTGTAAGCCAGAAAACTGGCTGTGCATGCTTACAGAAAATGTTTAAATTTATGAGGGGCTTAGGGCCCCAGTTGCTACTTTACCAAAAAGTAGGCAGAGTTGTGTGGAGAAGGGGCAGTTTGGAGGCGACCATAGCTGGCCTGGTACATTTATTATAATCTACGCGAGATTACGTTTCTGGTGTAGATTTCTACTTTGGAGCATGGACCTGCACAAATGCACCACAATTATTAACCCTTTTAGTAAATGCCCCCTTAGGCTACTTTCACATTAGCATTTGGCATTCTGGTTTTGATATTCAGTAGAGGATCTCAAAACTGTGCCAAAACAGTTCAGTTTAGGGCCAATGTATTGTGAATGGGGTATATTCTGTTAAGGATACATCAGTATGCATTCCGGTCCGGTAGCCTTCCGTTTTAGTACAAAATGGATACGTCACTAAAAACAGTGCAAGTCAATGGTGCTGGATTTGTCTTATCAATTTACTTACATTGTTTTAGTTACAGATCCGGTTTGTTCCATTTCGATTTAACACAACCGCATTCTAATGAAATGGATGCATCCTGATGTGTTAAATCAAATGGAACCACTTTGGTCCAGTTTTGAGATACTCTGCTGGGTCTCAAAACCTGAAAACAAAGCGCAGATGTGAAAGTCACCTAAGGGCTTGGGCACATGACCATTTGTATTTTGAGGCCCACAAAACACAGATCTGAAAAAAATATGGATGACATTCATGTAACATCTGTATTGCATCCATTTCTTTTTTACAGATCTAATGTAATAATGCGGACAAGAATTGGACATGTATCTGTTATTTGAGGGGCTATGGAACGGAAATACGGATGTGGACAGCACACGGCGTGCTGTCTGCATTTCTTTTGCGGACCCATTGAAATGAATGGGTCCGCATCATTTCCGCAAAAAGCAAGACAAAAAACAGAACGGACACGAAAACAAAATATGTTTGTGCGCATGAGCCCTTAGACTGCACAGTGTTTACCTACTAAAAGGCACACTCCAATCCAATAGAACAAACAGCTTAAAGAAAACCTGTCATCATGAAAATATAGTGCAATCTGCAGGCAGTATCTTATAGAGCAGGAGGAACCAAGCAGTTTGATGTATAACTTCAGGGGTGCACCACCAACGAGGCCAGGTGAGGCAATCGCCTCAGGCAGCACCAGGTAGGGGCAAGAGAGCGGCACCCGAAGGGCCATGGGCTGAAGGGAAGCGGTTAGGTTAAGAAATTAGCATGGGGGCACCTTTTCAGTTTTCGCCACAGATAGCAGAAAGGCTAGGTGCACCCCTGTATAACTTTATGGGAATTTATTTGGCGAAACATTTAATTTATTAATTTAACCCCTTCTACCCTAGGTCTGTTTTCACCTTCCTGCCCGGTGCTTTTTTTTGCAAATCTGACCTGTGTGACTTTATGTGGTAATAACTTTGGCATGCTTTTACTTATCTTACAGATTCTGAGATTGTTTTCTCGTGACACATTGTACTTTATGTAAGTTATAAATTTAAGTCAATATTTTTTCCCTTTATTTGGGAAAAACATCAACATTTATGGAAAATTCTGAAAAATTCACTATTTTTGAAATTTGAAATTTTCTACATTTAAGACAGATAGTAAAACCTAATAAAATAGTTATCAGTCATCATTCCCCATATGTCTACTTTATGTTGGCATCATTTTGTAAATGTCATTTTATATTTTTAGGATGTCAGATGGCTTTGAAATTTAGATGCAAATTTTAGATTTTACAGAAATTTTCCAAAATCTATTTTTTTTTAAAGAACCAATTCAGTTATTAACCCCTTAAGGACCCTGCCATATTTCACCTTAAGGACCAGGCCATTTTTTGCATATCTTACATGTGTCTATTTATCTGGTGATAACTTTAAAACGCTTTTACTTATCCAGGCCATTCTGAGAATGTTTTCTCGGCACATATTGTACTTCATGAGAGTGGTAAAATTTAGTAAAGAAAAATTATTTTTATTTAAAAAATACCAAATTTACCAAAAATGTTGAAACATTTGCAAATTTCCAAATTTCAATTTCTCTACTTTTATAATAGATAGTAATACCTCCAAAAATAGTTATTACTTTACATTACCCATCCGTCTACTACATGTTAGGATCATTTTGTGAATGCTATTTTATTTTTTGGGGACGTTAGAGAGCTTAGAAGTTTAGAAGTAAATATTGAAATTTTTCTGAAAATTTCCAAAACCCACTTTTTAAGGACCAGTTCAGGTCTAAAGTCACTTTGTGAGGCTTACATAATAGAAACCACCCAAAATGACCCCATTTTAAAAACTACACCCCTCAAGGTATACAAAACTGATTTTACAAACTTTGTTAACCCTTTAGTTGTTCCACAAGAATTAATGGAAATAGAGATGACATTTCAGAATTTCACTTTTTTGGCAGATTTTCCATTTTAATCAATTTTTTCCATTTTAAAAGCAAAGGTTAACAGCCAAACAAAGCTCAATATTTATGGCCCTAATTCTGTAGTTTACAGAAACACCCCATATGTGGTTGTAAACTGCTCTACTTGCACACGTCATTGTACAGAAAGAAAGAAACGCCGTAAGGGGACAAAAAATGTTTTTTGTTAGCAAAGTTTTTATTTACATTTTTTGACGGTGTTCACCTGAGGGGTTAGTTCATGTGATATTTTAATATAGCCGGTCATTAAAGATGTGGAAACACCTAATATGTATACTTCTTTTTATTTATTAAAGTTTTACACAATAATATCATTTTTGAAACAAAAAAAACATTTTAGTGTCTCCATATTCTGCAAGCCATAGTTTTTTCAGTTTTTGGGCGATTGTCTTAGGTAGGGTATCATTTTTGTGGGATGAGGTGATGGTTAGATTGGTACTATTTTGGGGTGCATATGACTTTTTGATCGCTTGCTATTACACTTTTTGTGATGTAAGGTGAAAAAAATAGCTTTTTTGACACCGTTTTTTTTTTTTTTTTACGGTGTTTACCTGAGGGGTTAGGTCATGTGGTATTTTCATAGAGCAGGTTGTTACAGACACGCCAATACCTATTATGTATACTTTTTTTATTTACTTAAGTTTTACACATTAACAGCATTTTTTAAACCAAAAAAATTATGTTTTAGTGTTGGGCTCATTTTTGCGGGATGAGGTGACTATTGGTACTATTTTGGGGGTATATGCTTTTTTGATCACTTTTAGTGATGTAAGGTGACCAAAAAAATGGTTTATTTAGCACAGTTTTTATTTAATTTTTTTTACGGTGTTCACCTGAGGGGTTAGATCATGTGATATTTTTATAGAGTCGGTCGAAACGGACGCAGTGATATCTAATAGGTCTACTTTTCTTTTACTTAAAACTTTTAATTTTTTGGGGAAAACTTAATTTTTTTACTTTTTTTTTTCACTTTATTTTTCCCCCACTCTGGGACTTCAACTTTTGGGGGTCTGATCCCCTTTTACAATGCATGACTATACTTCTGTATTGTCATGCATTGGCTGTAAGTGTATTACACACTGTAATACACTTACAGCCTGCATGCCTGTGAGATCCAGGGGTCTGGATCTCACAGGCTCTCCTGGAAGGCAGCCGCAATGCCTAAGGAAGGCATCGGGCTGCCTTCCCTGCCATCGGTCCCCGTCACAGCAGCGCGTGGACCTGATGGCCACCCCGCACATGTCTGAAGCCAGCACGTGCCGCGGTCAGCGCTGACCGCGGCCATGCAGGGGTTAATGCACCGGCATCAGACGCATGCAGCAGGGGTCCGGCTATCAGTGACTGCCGGACCCCTGCCGATGATCGGGCGAGTGCAGCTCCTGCACCCGCCCGATCACCATGCAGTACATGTACATCACTGGTCCTTAAGTGACGGACAGATATGAAGTACATGTACGTCATGGGTCCTTAAGGGGTTAAGCCACTTTTAGGGGTTTACATTATATAAATTGACAATAAAATGACCCCATTTTAGAAACTACACTACTGAAATTATTCAAAACTAATTTATCAAACTTTGTTAACCCTTGGGGTGTTTCACAAGAATGAAATGAAAAGGAGATGAAAAATCAGGATTTTGGTTTTTTTAGGCATATTTTCCATTTTCTTATTCTCCTGTAACACATCAAGGGTTGACATCCAAACAAAAGTCTATATCTATTACCCTGATTCTGCAGTTTCTATAAACACCTCATTTGTGGCTGTGAACTGCTGTATGGGCACACAGCAGGGTGCAGGGTACAAGGAGCAACATATGGATTTTGGAGCGCAAATTTCACTGGAATAATTTTCCGTTGCCAGGTCACTATTGAAGACTATTGATGCACCCCTACAGTAAAAAATCCCCAAAAGTGACCTCATTCTGGAAACTACACCCCTCAAGGAATCTTTCAAGGCATGTTGTGAGCACTTAGACCCCAAAGTTGTTTCATAGAATTAGGAAACACTTGACTGTGAAAATGAAAAATTGTGATTTTAGGCCCAAATGTTTCTTTTTAACAAGGGGGAATTGGAGAAAATGCACCCCCAATTTATTTCCCATTTTCTCCTGATTATAGCAATACCCATATGTGCTTGTATACAGCTCTATGGGTGTACCTCAGGGTTCAGAGGGAAAGGGGCAGCAAATGGCTTCTGGATGTATCCCTAGAGTGGAAACCCCCAAAAAGTGACCCCATTCTGAAAACTACACACCTCATTTCAAGGTGTGTAGTGAGCACTTTAACCCATCAGGCGTTTCACAGAATTAGAAAACACTTGGCTGTGAAAATGAAAAAACAGAGGCCCGATTGAGCAAGCCGTTGTCGGGAGAGAAGCGTTCCCTCCTGGCAATTGCCTGCTAGCTAGTGGAGGGGACCGCTGCTATTACATCAGACAGAGATCTATCCCGTCATCTATTTATTCCCAGGACGGTGACTAGTCGCGCGGGCTTCCCCCAACGGCTCGTTACCACCCGTCTTGCAAGGGGGCAGAGGGCTGCATTGTGTAATGAAGAACTGCTCGCGGTGAAATGGAGAGACAAGCGTGACATTTACATGCTCTCCTCCATTCACGCAGACACGACAATACAAATTGAGCGAGCAACCCGTGTCATTGAAAAGCCCCTCTCAGTCCACGACTATAACCTTCACATGGGAGGGGTGGACTTCAATGACCAGATGTTGTCTCCGTATTTAGTTTCCCAACGCACCAGACGCTGGTATAAGAAGGTGTCTGTATATTTGATTCAATTGGCTCTGTATAATAGTTTTGTTCTCTACAGTAAGGCTGGGAGAACACGATCCTTCCTCAAATTTCAGGAAGAGATCATCGAGAGCCTCCTGTACCCAGGAGGTTCCGTGGCCCCATCCACCAGTGTAGTTAGCCGTCTACACGAGCGACATTTCCCCAATGTCATTGCCGGAACCTCAACCCAACCGTCACCCCGAAAAAGATGTCGTGTCTGTAGCAGGAGTGGAATAAGGCGTGACACCCGCTATTTCTGTCCTGACTGTCCTGACCACCCTGCCCTATGCTTAGGGGAGTGTTTCCGGAAGTACCACACACAGTTACACCAAGCATAGGGATCACATCTCACCAGGACAGGCACACAGGGCTATTAGAGCCTATTCACATACAGCTGCTGCAAATGCAACACGCCAGACCTGCAGGGTATAGCGAAGTGAGGTCACGGTTCTGGGCAATCGAGGGTTACTCACTGTATTGGAGAACCCTGGGCAGGCATGTGGCAGTGAAGGAGAGGTAGACATGGTTACTCTGGGACACACCCTGGATGGAGGGACCAGGCCTGATGGTGGATGAGGTGCCCTGGATGTTACAGGTATTTTGAGTGCCTGGGGCAAGGTCCCTTTAAGGTTCGTGACGCCAGTGCCTTTGACGGTGGCACACCGGTTGATAGTTGGAATAAGTGAGGTACAGAGGTGGTATAGTGAACCAAACGTTGCTTTACTAAACAGTCCAACTTTGTACATCAGATGGTAACACAGTCCATTAAATCACAGCTTCACAAGTAGGCTTTCTTCACAAAATGGCAGGTATTAACTATGCAAGATACGCAGAGGGTAAATTCACAATGCACTCAGAATCAGGTTGTACCTTTCCTCAGAAATAGCGTACACTGTTCTTTCTAGAACTCCTGTCTGGCTTTCTATCCCAAGGCCCGGATGCCTAAATGGTGGCTTAAATCCTTGGTAAATATCTATTCCTCTGGTATTAATTAAATCCTTGCTTTATGTTCTAATGCATCTGCCCGTCAGGGTTACTTATCTTTCCCTGTGATTTCCTTACTTGTCTGGTGAATGACTGTGGGTTTCTCCCAGGAAGTTCTGTCCTGCTACTGGGGTGTCTTCAGAGCTAACTAAGGCTCTCTTGGCTTCAGGCAGGCTAGGTCTCCTCAATAGCCTCCTGGTCATAGCTAGCAGCCAGGGCTATCAAGCTGCATGTCAGGAGAAGGCTTTCTAACCTCTGTCTTCTCAGACTCCTGACTCTGCACACACCCTCTCCCTGTCTGGGCCTGGACATTTATACTAGGGGCTCCCTATCTCCCTATGTCTAACTACACCCAACTAGGCCTGCTATTGCATCATACAGGGGTACATTGAATATAAAAAACACATTAGAACATACATTAAATGCACAATTAAATATAACATTTCTGTCCCTTGTGAGTAGGAGTAACGCGCACACCAATTGACCCTTGTGTAGTGCCCACCCCTACCTAGTGGGACACTACATACCCCCACGCTATAACGTTGCCCATCCTCGGCGCAACATGGAAGAGGCCCTGCCCAGCTGGATACTGCACCTGTAATAGAAAAATAATGCAAAGCAGGAAAATACATCTACATTTGCGAAAATACATCCTTCTCTCAGGATCATGTAAGGGAACAGGGGCGCTGACCTGGTGCAGCGTAACAATAAATACCAGAATAGTCCATAATAATAATACTTTCAAGTGTAAATTGTCCATAATAGAACAGTTGTAGTCCATAGAAAATGTAAAAACATTAAATAACAATTCTTGGAGGCTCAAAGAACAAACATGAGTCTGTACCCAGGCTCTTTTCTTGTAAAATTGTTCAGTAAAAGTGACAGATAAGTAAGGGCAGAAGTACAAGGATCACAGAGGCTCGCATATGGTGGAGTCCATCTCTGGGCACATTTCTTTAAAATAGTAGCAAAATGTCAGAGGCTCATGTGCATTTGAGTCTATCCCTGGGCGCATTCCTTGGAATTTAAGTTGCATAATAAAATAGCAGCACATAAAATAGTCCTCATTATTCATCCATATAGAAATAAGTGCTGTAATACCCTTAATCAACCTGAAAAGGGGTGAAAGGGTTAAAGGTGCAACATATAAATAGGCACAACTGGATTCAAATATTGCAGAAGCAGGCAGGAGGTTCTGTGAACAATATGGCCTTGCTGCACGTGGTATTTCAGTGGTTTGCCGCCTCCACTGAGCCGTGGGTAACTGGCAGCAGCAACAGAGGGCCAAAACAACGAAGGACTCCTGTCCTGAAAGGGTTAAATCTTCTTTATAGGATCCCTTGGCAGAATAAATCAAACATCAAGGGCCTAGCAGGCCAATTCACAGGGGCAAGTCATATCCACTAGGCATCTCAGTGGTGCTCCCTGGCTCCATTTTTATATTGGGCCTGTATTGAGGATCAACAGACGGATGTGCCCACAACACTGTATTGGGGGGCAACTGCAGCATAAACGGACCCCTAATAGGTATAGGCCCCAAAGGCCTAGGGGTGATCAAAGTTGCTGACCGCACCGGTGCAGGTATGACAATAGTGGGCTGCTGCACTGGCCTGGGTACCGCTGCTGCAAGCAGTCCGGTGGGTTCCTGGACGACTGGCTCTGTGCGCCGGTGCACAGCGTAGGAAGACCTCACCGCAGGTGCCGATACTAAAGAGGGCCGACTGGAAGGGACAGGTACTCTCACCTTAGACCCGGAGACGTCCGAGTCCTTAAGTCCACTTTCTTTTAGGTCAGGTGGAGTCTGGATCCTGGCGGAGGCAATCTGGCGCAGCTCCCGTAGTTTCATCTCCAGCCGCACGATCTGGTCGTCCAGGCTTTCGGAGTCGGGATCGCTGTTCTCCGCTGTCGCCGTCGGCACTTGTAAGGTGGGTGGAACGTCCTGCACAGCCGCTGCAGGCTCAGGTGAGGCGTCCGCTTTTCTCCCTCTTCGGATATTCTCCAGGGTAGCATGGAATCTTTCTGCATCTTGTACTTCACGTACAGTTTTCTCCCTGCGAGGCAGCTCAGGTGAGGGCCATGGGTTTACCCTCTTCTCCACCACTGTTGGTTGCCAAAATACATTCAGGCCAATGAAAGAGCCCCGTTCCTGAAAGGCATGATGGGCCGTTTCTGGAGAGCACACAGGTTCGCGCTCGCAGCCAGGGTGGTCCTCATCAAGGTCCCAGTCCTCCGTTTTCTTTTTAGGACGGGACATGGCAGTGGGGTAGGGGCCTCGCAGGCCCTCAGCAGGGGTGAACTCTACTTCCTCTCCCTCGCGGAGGTTATGCAGATGCTCTGGGAGGTAGCTCCGCTTGACGGACCTCCGATTAACATACAAGTCTCTTCCAGTAAGATAGTCCTTTATGAAACCGAAGCCTCGGTCCTTGTCAAAGGCCACAACCAACCCCATTCTCCTTTCCAGGCGGGGTTGGGTGTCAGTGTGGCACTCGTGAACGGTCTTTGCCAGTTCTTCATAATAGATTTTTGTCTTGGTCGTTTTCTTTATTGCGGCCTCGGGGATCTCTGCCATTAAAGCTGACCACTTGAACGAGGGCTGGAAGAAGTCTCTCCAGGAGCCATAGTAGGTCTCCGGTTGCATCCTCGGTGGCGGGCAGGCGGGTCTCTCCGGTCCCGGAGAGTAGGCCGGTGGAGCGTCCTCTTACTCTACACCAGTAACGTTCATTGTTAATAGATCAGGCGCAGACATCTCAGCAGAGCAGTCCTCACTCCTCAACATGCACGATCCTTCTCTGGAGAGCGACAGGGTGGCACCAACAAGTTCAGACAGATCCTCCCATTGCACTGGGAGGCCGCCCCCCAGGTACTCCAGTATGGGGGAGGCGGAGTCCATTTCAGCAGACATGCAAATGTCCAGACAGGGCGGTGGCGCCAGCATACAGCCTTCCCGCACTTTTCAGCAGAAGGCGCCAATTTTTACCGCCAATTTAGTATGAAGATGACGCAGCAAACAAATCCAATCAAGCTAAGCGGCCATCTTTGAGCAAAATAGCTGTCTATTCATTGACAGCAAGCGGTGGCTTCAATAAGCAGAAAACAGTCCATATAATACAATCTTCACACCGCAATTATCACAGTTCACTTTGGCCCAGCAATTTTCAATAAAGCAATTAGGGCTCAATTATCACAGTTCACTTTGGCCCAGCAATTTTCAATAAAGCAATTAGGGCTTGTCACTTTAAGGCAATAAACAGCACACAGTTTTTGTATCCGCAATGGCGCAGGAATGTTCATATCCTGTTCGTGACGCCAATTTATGCAACACGCCAGACCTGCAGGGTATAGCGAAGTGAGGTCATGGTTATGGGCAATCGAGGGTTACTCACTGTATTGGAGAACCCTGGGCAGGCATGTGGCAGTGAAGGAGAGGTAGACACGGTTCCTCTGGGGCACACCCTGGATGGAGGGACTAGGCCTGATGGTGGATAAGGTGCCCTGGATGTTACGGGTATTTTGAGTGCCTGGGGCAAGGTCCCTTTAAGGTTCGTGACGCCAGTGCCTTTGACGGTGGCACACCGGTTGATAGTTGGAATAAGTGAGGTGCACAGGTGGTATAGTGAACCAATCGTTGCTTTACTAAACAGTCCAACTTTGTACATCAGATGGTAACACAGTCCATTAAATCACAGCTTCACAAGTAGGCTTTCTTCACAAAATGGCAGGTATTAACTATGCAAGATACGCAGAGGGTAAATTCACAATGCACTCAGAATCAGGTTGTACCTTTCCTCAGAAATAGCGTACATTGTTCTTTCTAGAACTCCTGTCTGGCTTTCTATCCCAAGGCCCGGATGCCTAAATGGTGGCTTAAATCCTTGGTAAATATCTCTTCCTCTGGTATTAATTAAATCCTTGCTTTACTTTCTAATGCATCTGCCCGTCAGGGTTACTTATCTTTCCCTGTGATTTCCTTACTTGTCTGGTGAATGACTGTGAGTTTCTCCCAGGAGGTTCTGTCCTGCTACTGGGGTGTCTTCAGAGCTAACTAAGGCTCTCTTGGCTTCAGGCAGGCTAGGTCTCCTCACTAGCCTCCTGGTCATAGCTAGCAGCCAGGGCTATCAAGCTGCATGTCAGGAGAAGGCTTTCTAACCTCTGTCTTTTCAGACTCCTGACTCTGCACTAACTCTCCCTGTCTGGGCCTGGACATTTATACTAGGGGCTCCCTATCTCCCTCTAGTGTCTGGGATGTCTAACTACACCCAACTAGGCCTGCTATTGCATCATACAGGGGTACATTGAATATAAAAAACACATTAGAACATACATTAAATGCACAATTAAATATACCATTTCTGTCCCTTGTGAGTAGGAGTAGCGCGCACACCAATTGACCCTTGTGTAGTGCCCACCCCTACCTAGTGGGACACTACACAAACCTCTCCTTTCACCTGGGACAAAGTGCATAACGCACTTCGCCACATCTTTGGGCGATTTGTGCTTTGCACATTGACCCATAGGGAAGGAGAGGTTTGTTCTATAAAGGTAAAAAACAAAAACAAAAAAAACACCAGTAAGCAAAAAGGTTAATGTTTAGTTCAAAAAGTTTAAGTTTATATGTTCTGTTCCAACGTTAATAAAATTATTGCGTTGCGGCCTGGTTTTTTCTTTTTCTTTTACCTTCCAGGTGGACCAACCGATCGACTAGCTGCAGCACTGATGTGCATTCTGACAGAAGCATTGTGCTGCTGTCAGATTACACGCAAGTCGGTGTATGCGGCGCTGCAAGACGAGATTTCTACTCTGCAGTTAAAGATACGTTTGCCAAGGCATACGAGCTGAGGAGGAGGCGGCGTTCCTATGCTTTGGCAAACACTTTGTATATAAAAAAAATAAAAAATCCCGGCAATGATTTATTTATCCACATCGATTAATGTGAATGGAGAAATCTGGTTTGCCAGGGCATACGAGCTAAGTGGGTATGGATGTTGGGCGGAGCTCCTATGTCCTGGCAGATGCCTTTCCCCTCCTTTTTTTTTTTTGGCAGAGATTTTTTCATCCACATTGATCGATGCGAATGAAGAAATCTGTGCCGTTCATTTTTTTCTTTCAGCCCAGAGGCTGAACGGAAAAAAAAAATCTCATTACCTGTATGCTCAATATAAGGAGAATAGCAGAAACTCCTATTGCTGCCCATACATGTAATGATTGCGGAGACCCTCAAATGCCAGGGCAGTACAAACACCCCACAAATGACCCCATTTTGGAAAGAAGACACCCCAAGGTATTCGCTGAGGGGCATATTGAGTCCATGAAAGATTTTAATTTTTGTCCCAAGTTAGCGGAAAGTGAGACTTTGTGAGAAAAAAAAAAAAAAAACAATTTCCGCTAACTTATGCCCAAAAAAAAAATTTCTATGAACTCGCCAGGCCCCTCATTGAATACCTTGGGGTGTCTTCTTTCCAAAGTGGGGTCACATGTGGGGTATTTATACTGCCCTAGCTTTTTAGGGGCCCTAAAGCGTGAGAAGAAGTCTGGGCTCCAAATGTCTAAAAATGCCCTCCTAAAAGGAATTTGGGCACCTAGGCTGCAAAAAAAAGTGTCACACATGTGGTATCGCTGTACTCAGGAGAAGTTGTGGAATGTGTTTTGGGGTGTCATTTTACATATACCCATGCTGGGTGAGATAAATATCTTGGTCAAATGCCAACTTTGTATAAAAAAAATGGGAAAAGTTGTCTTTTGCCAAGATATTTCACCCCAAAACACATTCCCCAACTTCTCCTGAGTACGGCGATACCAGATGTGTGACACTTTATTGCAGCCTAGGAGGGCAAAGGGGCACACATTCCAAAGAGCACCTTTCGGATTTCGCAGGCCATTTTTTACACATTTTGATTGCAAAGTACTTCTCACACATTAGGGCCCCTAGAATGCCAGGGCAGTATAACTACCCCACAAGTGACCCCATTTTGGAAAGAAGACACCCCAAGGTATTCCGTGAGGGGCATGGCGAGTTCCTAGAATTTTTAATTTTTTGTCGCAAGTTAGTGGAATATGAGACTTTGTAAGGAAAAAAAAATCATCATTTTCCGCTAACTTGTGACAAAAAATAAAAAATTCGAGGAACTCGCCATGCCCCTCACGGAATACCTTGGGGTGTCTTCTTTCCAAAATGGGGTCACTTGTGGCGTAGTTATACTGCCCTGGCAATTTAGGGGCCCAAATGTGTGAGAAGTACTTTGCAATCAAAATATGTAAAAAATGGCCTGCGAAATCCGAAAGGTGCACTTTGGAATATGTGCCCCTTTGCCCACCTTGGCTGCAAAAAAGTGTCACACATGTGGTATCGCCGTACTCAGGAGAAGTTGGGGAATGTGTTTTGGGGTGTCATTTTACATATACCCATGCTGGGTGAGATAAATATCTTGGTCAAATGCCAACTTTGTATAAAAAAAATGGGAAAAGTTGTCTTTTGCCAACTTCTCCTGAGTACGGCGATACCAGATGTGTGACACTTTTTTGCAGCCTAGGTGGGCAAAGGGACCCACATTCCAAAGTGCACCATTCGGATTTCACCGGTCATTTTTTACAGATTTTGATTGCAAACTTCTTCTCACACATCTGGGCCCCTAGAATGCCAGGGCAGTATAACTACGCCACAAGTGACCCCATTTTGGAAAGAAGACACCCCAAGGTATTTTGTGATGGGCATAGTGAGTTCATGGAAGTTTTTATTTTTTGTCACAAGTTAGTGGAATATGAGACTTTGTAAGAAAAAAAAAATCATCATTTTCCACTAACTTGTGACAAAAAATAAAAAGTTCTATGAACTCACTATGCCCATCAGCGAATACCTTAGGGTGTCTACTTTCCGAAATGGGGTCATTTGTGGGGGTTTTCTACTGTCTAGGCATTGTAGAACCTCAGGAAACATGACAGGTGCTCAGAAAGTCAGAGCTGCTTCAAAAAGCGGAAATTCAAATTTTTGTACCATAGTTTGTAAACGCTATAACTTTTACCCAAACCATTTTTTTTTTTTGCCCAAACATTTTTTTTTAATCAAAGACATGTAGAACAATAAATTTAGCAAAAAATTTATATAGGGATGTCGGGTTTTTTTGCAAAATTTTACAGCTGAAAGTGAAAAATGTCATTTTTTTGCAAAAAAATCATTAAATTTTGATTAATAACAAAAAAAGTAAAAATGTCAGCAGCAATTAAATACCACCAAATGAAAGCTCTATTAGTGAGAAGAAAAGGAGGTAAAATTCATTTGGGTGGTAAGTTGCATGACCGAGCAATAAACGGTGAAAGTAGTGTAGTGCAGAAGTGTAAAAAGTGGCCTGGTCATTAAGGGGGTTTCAGCTAGCGGGGTTGAAGTGGTTAAATAAAATACAAGTTACCCACAAAACTATAAATCTTCTCAGCTCCTCCTGCTCTATAACATGCTGTCTGCAGACTGCACTGCATTTTCATGGATCTGTTCACTTTAATTCCTCAGAAAATATTTTCAATTTGTAATGAAGCAGCATTTTATTCTCCACATTGTTATTTCTCTTTTTCCCACATTTTTTTTTTTAGTAAGACTATTTTGTTTTTCTAAAGTTCATGACATTTGATGGAAGAATCAGTCAGGTATGAGAAGTTAAAGTTAATGCATCTGCAGAAAATGACATATTATTTAAATAAGGATTTTTTTATTATAAACATTTTTTAAAATGGTGATTTTTCTATCTTTTAATGAAACCATCCATGTTAAAAAAAAAATCTTGAACTTATTACGTTTTCGCACTGGTACTAGATCAGACACAATGGGGCTCATAGGTTTTTATGTCTGACTTTGCTTTGTGTGCCCTCACCAAATTTTTGAATTGGTGCACCATAGTAATATATGTGGTGTGAGTGTAATGTGGGTTATACCCTTAGGTGTAAAAAATAGACCAGGGGTTTGCCTGGCATGAGCTGCAACATGTTTGTGATATTTTGAAAAGTCCCGTGCTAATCTGGAATTTTCTTCTTGAAAAAGTAAATCTTGCAGAATTGACAGAGACCAATATGTGCAAAAAGTCACAAAAATGCCATCTGTGACTTTTTTTAGACCAAAAAACAGGCGTACCATAGTTCATAAATTAGTCCTAATATCTTTACACTACCTGTTAGTAGCTCCATTATCAGCTCATCTTTATAGACTAGTACAGGATGAGCAGGGTCATCTCATTATCATTAGAGGGTGAGCAAGCTGATCTATAAACATAAAAAAAAAAGAAAGTGCAACGTGCCGGTCCGCAGGGGAGAACACGTGAGGTTCACGGTGGGCCGAAGGTTACAATAGTTCATCGGATACTCACGGTTAGCAGACGCCTCCCTGGGCCAGCAGTCCAGTGAAGGGGAGAACAGCACTGGATTCTCCGGGGCACGCTCTATTACAGGGGACACCGGCCAGGTGGTGATCGAGGTGCCCTTGATTGTGATTGGCTTTTCTGGGTGCTTGTGCGGCTGGGCCCCTGAATTAAGGTAATGTTGTGATGCCAGCACCTTTGTGATGCAAAAATGATGAGAGTGGTTGTAGTATGGAGATAGAAGAATGAGGGTTTGAACTAAGTTCAAACTAAGAACTTTACTGTAAACAGAGTCTTGACAGCAATTTACATCTAGTTATGGATATACAAACAGTCTCTAGGTTGGATGTGGCAAATCCAAGTAACAGGCTGTATATGTGGCTATATCCCAGGATATAGTAGGAGATTGTGTACTCACAGGTATTTAGTCTTGAATCTGGTCCTGGTCTCAGTGGCGGTGGTAGGGTTGCCACCTTTCCCAACAAAAAATACAGAGCAAGTTAAGCCACACCCCAAAGATGGTGGTTGTGGGGGCATGGCTTAATACGGGGTGTGAAGTCGCTGTCATACTGTGGCTCTCCAGGAATAGTAAAGCCCCCATTAGCGCCCCCAGTAATAGTAATTAGTAATGCACCCAGTAATAGTAATGCCCCATTAGTGCCCCTTCAGTAATAGTAATGCCCCCATTAGTGTGCCCCAGTAAGAGTAATGGCCCTATTAGTGCGCCCCAGAATAAATAATGCCCTTATTAGTGACCTGCAGTAAGAATAATGCCCCCAGTAAGAGTAATGCCCCATTAGTGCCACGCATTAAGAATAATGCCCACATTAGTGACCCCCAGTTAGAGTAATGTGGCCCTCATCCCCTGGGAACTGTCACTCGGGGCCGGCACACTGACTGTAGATTATTGTGTGAGAGTCTGGCAGCTTTCCTGGGCCTGGTAACGGAGGGAGGTGTCGTGATCGGAAAGGAGCGCAGCAGAAGATCCGGGGGCCGGAGGAGCGCAGGCCCGCGGCTCGTCTCATTGTTATCTGGGAGTGAGAGCGCAGCTGCCATGCTGTGGGTTCGAGGGTTTGCTGCTCTCCTTCAGCAGCGTCTTCGTGCTCCTGCTCCTGACCACCTGCAGCCCCCAGCTCTCCAGCTTCCAATGCATCCTGACCAGCGGCCTCGTCCTCTTCAGGTTCAAGCCGGTCCCGGAGTTGCAGCCGCTCACTCACCGCCAGCTGTCAGGACCGTGAGCGAGCAAGTCATACAGTGTGCACTGCAGTTTGAAATGAATCCTGTGCCCGGGTCTGAGAGAGGCTTGTACCCGGGCACAGGATTCCAAACCCGGACTGTCCGGGTCAATCCCGTATGGGTGGCAACCCTAGGCGGTGGTTTTAGGATCCTAATCTTCTACTTCAGTGCTGCTACAGATGGCCTTTCTGTAATAAACGGTGAGGCTGCCGGAAGCTATACGTCCTTTACCTGTATACAAAGGTGTCTGAAGCCTAATAAAATGGCGATTGTCCTCCTTTGTCTTTATATAGAAAATAATCTTTCACTGGGCACTCCGGAAGGGTATACCGAAGAAGCAAGGTCCCACCTTTTGCCTATTTCTTGGTTTTGATAACTGGGTTAGGTCTGGGCTACTCTGGGCCATGGAGCTCCAGAGACCTGAGAGGAGGGTGGGTCCTCTTCTTCCCCCTGCTCCTCACTCCTTCTTCTGCTACATCTAACCAACTAACTACCTAACTAGGCCTGAACTGTGGTATATATAAACTGTGGTGCTATCCCCATCTAGTGGTGGAATCTGTGTAGTGCACCTAACAGCCTGTTAACAGGGATCTTTATACAAAAGTGCAATACAACATGATACAACATACATCATAACAAGGTTTGCAGTGCCCACGTATACGAGTGGGACGCTACAAAAGCTTATTTCAAATTTAGCCAAAAAGTTATTGTCATGCCTTCAGCAATATTAATTATTTTATTATTTATGTTATATATATATTTCTATATTGCATATGTATTATGCTTTGTGTTCCAGGTGCAATTGCTCCATCTACTGATTGTCTTTTTAATCACTTTAGTTCGCTAGCATACAATTCCTTGTATGTCCCTAGGAAGCCACTGTATCTGTTACATTACTTGGTGACATCATCAAGTCACAGCAATTCTACCAAGTGAGAGGTCAACAGTCCTGCCACCTACTCTCCTTTGCTTTGGTCCACACTGTTGCAGGGTGGTAGGGTGTTCATATGATCACAGAACTTCAGAGTAGGACACAACATAGTATTTTACAGCAAATCATTCTTATTTACCATGTTCTCACTCATAATTACATTTACCATTATTTTGCCATTAATGCAATATTTGCAAAAGCAAGATAAACTCTAGAAACTGCTGAGCACTGTGATCAGATATCCTAGCTTGAATGCAGACTGCATACTGTTGCCAAAATTACATTTTATACTTTTGAATGAGGCTATGATATTGTTTGTTCTTAACTTTCTATTTTATGGCTCTGTCTTGTGTGATTTATTGGACTCATGCGCTTCAGCAAACATGAAAACTTTACGGTAAATATCTCCTAGCATCAGCAGCTACAATATAAAAGCGAATGGATAAATATAATTATCCCTCAAGCTTGCCATTATTTGCCAATGTTTCTGTAATCACTACTAAAGATTCTTCGCTGCTATTATAGTGTACATACAATGTTTTCCTTACCATTGTTCAGAATCCTAGAAAGATAAGAATGATAAATAGCTATTAAAGTTGAAAAAAAATACATCCATTAAAGAGGACCTTTCATCGGTCCAAACATTGTAAGATAATTATCAGGCTACATAGAGCGGCGCCCAGGGATCTCACTGCACTTACTATTATTCCGTTCGCCCGCTGTGTCCTCCGGTATCTTCACTGAATTTGTTCTACTAGGAGGAGTCTGCCCTGTTTCTCCCTGGGCGTTCCTTCTCCCAGGCTGTAGCACTGTCCAATCGCAGTGCAGAGCTCACAGGCTGGTTTCATCCCTGGTGATGCTCTGCCAGGCCTGTCTTCAGTTCCTGCTTGTTCTTGGGGCATTTTCCCTTCAGTTTTGTCTTCAGCAAGTGAAATGCATGCTCAATCGGATTCAGGTCAGGTGATTGACTTGGCCATTGCATAACATTCCACTTCTTTCCCTTAAAAAACTCTTTGGTCGCTTTTGCAGTATGCTTTGGGTCATTGTCCATTTGCACTGTGAAGCGCCATCCAATGAGTTCTGAAGCATCTGGCTGAATATGAGAAGATAATATTGCCCGAAACACTTCAAAAGTCACATCATCAATAAATACAAGAGAACCAGTTCCATTGGCAGCCATACATGCCCACGCCATGACACTATCATCACCATGCTTCACTGATGAGGTGGTATGCTTAGGATCATGAGCAGTTCCTTTCCTTCTCCATACTCTTCTCTTCCCATCACTCTGGTACATGTTGATCTTGGTCTCATCTGTCCATAGGATGTTGTTCCAGAACTGAGAAGGCTTTTTTAGATGTTGTTTGGCAAACTCAAATCTGGCCTTCCTGTTTTTGAGGCTCACCAATGGTTGAAAATCTTGTGGCGAACCCTTTGTATTTACTCTGGTGAAGTCTTCACTTGATCGTTGACTTTGACACACATACACCTACCTCCTGGAGAGTGTTCTTGATCTGGCCAACTGTTGTGAGGGGGGTTTTCTTCACCAGGTAAATAATTCTTTCGGTCCTCCATCACAGTTGTTTTCCGTGGTCTTCCGGGTCTTTTGGTGTTGCTGAGCTCACAGGTGCGTTCCTTCTTTTTAAGAATGTTCCAAACAGTTGTTTTGGCAACGCCTAATGTTTTTGCTATCTCGCTGATTGTCTCATTACTTTTGGCCCCTTAACAAGTGGGAGGCACATATGCAAACTGTTGTAATTCCTACACCGTTCACCTGATTTGGATGCAAATACCCTCAAATTAAAGCTGACAGTCTGCAGTTAAAGCACATCTTGTTCGTTTCATTTCAAATCCATTGTGGTGGTGTATAGAGCCAAAACTGTTAGAATTGTATCGATGTCCCAATATTTTTGGACCTGACTGTATGTCACTTTATTTGGTAATAACTTTGGAATGCTTTTACTGAGCCAAGCGATTCTGAGATTCTTTTCTCGTGACACAATGTACTTTGTGCTAAAGGTAAGTTTGAGTTGATATGTTTTACCTTTTTTTTATAAAAAAAATATGTATGTACAAGGTATTAATAGGCCATATTCGCAGCCACCACTATATGGGGCTGGTGTCAACCTCAATATAGAGAGGAGGAACATTCTAGAAACAGGTCAGTCAGTAACCCTAGCCAGCAGAGACAGATGCAAAGTGGGATGGCTGACAGCCTTGAAAAGGAAGTAGTCTGGGCCAGGCCAGACAAGAACTTTACTTGGAAAAGCAGGCCGGATGACAAGAGGGAGTGCAGGACACGAGCAGATTGATCATCTGCATAAAATATCCCCATCCCACAGAAGACACTGTACCTTGTAAGTACATGGCAACCTGTTCTAAAAAAGGTGCAGAGCATAGTCTGATGTTTAGGGTATGCCCTGTGCAGCGGATAGTCTAATATTTAGGGTCCGCCCTTGCATTGCTTGAAAGAGAAGTGTTATGCCCGATGCCTGGATGCTTATGTACAAATCAGCTAGAGAAGTGCAGTGTAAGGAAGACTTCTTTAAACAGACACTATGGCCTATTAAATACCTGTGCAGCCATTAAACCTGTAACATCTGCAAAGATGCAAAGAACTGTAGGTGACGTCCTTCAACGTAATCCCTAAATAATTGCTCTGTTGTTGACCTGGCTCCATTATATCTGGAACTGCTACATTTCATTGGCATCCACAGCTGTACCAAGAGATTTTGCCTTGCACCTCAAAACATTCAACATCAAGGGCAACTTAACTGAAACCAGGCAGGGGGACCCCGAAACTATAGAATGCCCCAAAGGGAAGAACAGGTGCGCCCTTCCTATCACTGCATGGCCCAGAGAAGCAACAGAATGAAAAAGTTCTACAACCTCCATTCTTGTTACTATCACTCCTATCCTCCTCTTCCCTTTCCTGGGCTCACTGCAATCATACAACTCAGAACTACCAGTGCATAGGTAACAGATACAAGAAAAGAAACAAAAAAGTGTTACACTGGAAGCCTGTGCCCACCACTGCTCCACTCTCCCAGGCAGGCATAGGGATTGGTCCACTCACCTGTGTAAACTAGTGCTCAGTGAACTTCTCTGTAGTACTGCTAGAGCCAACGTTTCCTTCTTGCTCTCTGTCCAGCTGCTGACTAAGGTGCTGATCAGGTCTCCAATTTATAATGGGCTGTTGGTTCCATCCCTTTGCCTCAGCTTCATGTATTCTAGTGTTTGCTAATCCTAGCAAAGGTGTGCCCTTTCTGTATCTCTACCTGTGTACGAACTCTGTCTGTTTACTTACTCTGATGCTCAGCTGCCTGCCCTGACCTCGTATTTCTCTTGCAGGTATGCAAGACTTGGGACTATTCCAGGAGGTAGAAACCTGGTTTGTTTCCTGCAGCAAAGTCAAGATCCCTGCAAAGGGGTTACAGGCTGAATACCAGGGGACTGTTACAAAAAGAAGAAAATAATTCAGTTTATTTTTTAAACTCCATATGTTTTATTTACACCATGTTCATACATATTTGTTAATGGAGTTATTGCGGTTTATAGGTTATCAATAGTTGATTTGTGGGGTTGGGGGTCTGACCCACCTTCATCCCATCATTGCTTACAGCAGGCATACTCAACTGGCAGACAGCGGTCTGAATCCGGACCCCTGCATGCACCAGGGTGCCGTCTCTCGGAACGCCAGAGTCCAGAAGCAATGAGCGCTTCCATCAATACATTGCTGGAGCGCAGGGAGCTGGATCCTTTCACTCACTGCTCAGCTCCCCGCACTCCTCTACTTCTTCAGGCCGGCGGTGCACAGAATGGTGAAGCAGGAAGACTTCTCCCTGCTCCACCATTCAGCACGGATTGCGCTGCCAGCATGTGTGGGCTGAGTCTGCAGCCCTGAAATCTGAATAACATCCGCCCACACATTGCTACAGAGCGATCTATGTCTGCAGGGGAGAGAGGACTGAGCTTCAAGAACAGGACAAGGTGAGTAGCTACTGTGTTGTTGGTTTTTGTTGTTGTTGTTTTTTAACACAGAGAGGGCAACAATGGGCATTTCTACTCTGGAGGGGGAACAATGGGCATTTCTAATCTGGAGGTGGCACAATGGGCATTTCTACTCTGGAGGGGGAACAATGGGCATTTCTAATCTGGAGGTGGCACAATGGGCATTTCTACTCTGGAGGTGGCACAATGGGTATTTCTACTCTGGAGGGGGCACAATGGGCATTTCTACTCTGGAGGGGGCACAATGGGCATTTCTACTCTGGAGGGGGCACAATGGGCATTTCTACTCTGGAGGGGGCACAATGGGCATTTCTACTCTAGAGGTGGGCACAATGGGCATTTCTACTATGGAGGGGGCACAGTGCACAGAGGACATTGCTACTATGAAGGGGCACAGAGGGCATTATTACTGTGAAGGGGGCACAATGGGTATTACTACTATTAAGGGGGCACAATGGGGATTTCCACTATGGAGGGGGAACAGAGGGCATTACTACTGTGAAGGGGCACAATGGGCATTATTACTTTGAAGGGGGCACAATGGGTCACTGTAAGGGTGCACTAAGGGGTATAGAAACATAGAATGTGTCGGCAGATAAGAACCATTTAGCCCATCTAGTCTGCCCAATATACTGAATACTATGAATAGCCCCTGGCCCTATCTTATATGAAGGATGACCTTATGCCTATCCCATGCATGCTTGACCCTTTCATGACCAAGAGTCATTGATGCCCCAGTGTCCAGGTCAAAATTTACAAATCTGACATGCGTCACTTTATGTGGTAATAGCTTTGGAACACTTTTACTTATCCACGCCATTCTGAGATTGTTTTCTCGTGACACATTGTACTTCATGATAGTCAAATATTTGAGTCAATATATTTCACCTTTATTTATGAAAAAATCCCAAATTTACCAAAAATTTGGAAAAATTCTCAATTTTCCAAATTTCAATTTTTCTGCTTCTAAAACAGAAAGTCATACCTAATAAAATATTTATTACTTAACATTCCCCATATGTCTACTTTATGTTGGCATAATTTTGGAAATGTCATTTTATTTTTTTAGGACGTTAGAAGGCTTAGAAGTTTAGAAGCAATTCTAACAATTTTTAAGAAAATTTCCAAAACCCACTTTTTAAGGACCAGTTTAGGTCTGAAGTCACTTTGTGGGGCTTACATAGTGGAAACCCCCATAAATGACCCCATTGTAGAAACTACACCCTCAAGTTACTCAAAACTGATTTTACAAACTTTGTTAACCCTTTAGGCGTTTCACAAGAATTAAAGGAAAATGGAGATGAAATTTCAAAATTTCACATTTTTGGCAGATTTTCCATTTTATAAAAAAAACATTCTTTAACACATTGAGGGTTAACAGCCAAACAAAACTCAATATTTATTACCCTGATTCCGCGGTTTACATAAACACCCCACATGTGGTCGTAAACTGCTGTACGGGCACACGGCAGGGCGCAGACGGAAAGGAATGCCATACGGTTTTTGGAAGGCAGATTGTGCTGGATTGGTTTTCTGAACGCCATATGTTTTTTATTTTTCTGCCGATCGTCTTGTGCAGGGGCTCGTTTTTTGAAGAAAGTGTTGAGGTTTTTATTGGTACCATTTTTGGGTACATAGGATTTTTTGATCATTCATTATTACACTTTATGGGGCAAGGTGACCCAAAAATTGGCTGTTTTGGAACAGTTTTCATTTATCTATTTTTACAGCGTTCATCCGAGGAGTTAGGTCATGTGATAGTTTTATAGAGAAGATCGTTACAGACGTGGCAATACCTAATATGTATACTTTTTCTTATTTATTTAAGTTTTACACAATAATAGCATTTCTGAAACCAAAAAAATTATGTTTTAGTGTCTCTATAGTCTGAGAGCCATAGCTGTTTTATTTTTTGGGCGATTGTCTTAAATATGGTATCATTTTTTGCGGGACAAGGTGACGGTTTGATTAGTACTACTTTGGGGGTCATATGCCTTTTTGATCGCTTGCTGTTGCACTTTTTGTGATGTAAGGTGACAAAAATGGCTTTTTTTTACACAGTTTTTTAAATTTATTTTTTATGGTGTTTATCGGACGGGGTCTATCATGTGATATCTTTATAGATACGGTCGTTACAGACACGGTGATACCTAATATGTGTAGTTTTTTTTATTTTTCATTTTTTATAGGAAAAGGCAATTTTTTATTTATTTTTTTAAATTTTATTTATTTATTTTTACTTTTATTTTTTTTTCACATTTTTTTTAATCAAGTCCATCTTGGATCATGAAGATCCAGTGGGGCTGATGGCTGTACTATACTTTGCAATGCTCGTGCATTGCAAAGTGTAATACATTCAGATGCCCTGTAGGTGGCAACAGCGGACGCTTTTGCAAAGCGTCCGGTTGCCAGGGCAACCATCGGGGCTGCCATCGCAGCAGCCCCAATGGTGGAGAGAGGGAGCTCCCTCCCTCTATTAACCCCATGGATGCCGCTGACGCGGCATCTATGGGGTTACAGAACTTACAGCAGAGTGTCAGCATAGAGCTGACACTCTGATGATGGCGGCGGCTCAGGAATGGAGCCGCCGCCATCAAAACACAGCAGGGGGGCAGACGGGGGGCAGCGCTGGAAGGGGGGGGCATGTCACGCCAGCAGGGGGCGGACTCAAGGAGGGGGCAGCACTGGGAAAGATGGGGAACAAATGGAGGGGGCACAGATGGGCTGCACAGATCAGGGGGGTCTGCACAGATCGGGGGCGGGGGGGGCGCTGCACAGATGGGGGGGCTGCATGGATCGGGGGGGCACGAGGACACTGATTTCAGGCTCTGATCTGCAGAGCGCAGATCAGAGCCTGAAACCGGCATTTTAACACCGCCGTGATCCGATTGGTTAGTCTGCACAGACTAACCAATCGGATCGATTGCCGGCAAGTGACCACTCTGATTGGTCCCTTGCCGGCATTACTGCACTGTATGCTGTCCGTGACAGCATACATGGCAGGGGCAGAAGCTTTAATCCAAGCGCTTTGCAGCGCTTGGATTAAAGAGCTGCCAGAACGTATACTGTATATACGTGGTAGCTGCACGGGGTATGTGCAGCTATTACGTATATATACAGATTGCGGTCGGTAAGGGGTTAAACTCCTTCACTGTATTTGCAGCTACCACTTCTACAGGAAGGCTATTCCATGCATCCACTACTCTCTCAGTAAAGTAATACTTCCTGATATTACTTTTAAACCTTTGCCCCTCTAATTTAAAACTATGTCCTCTTGTAGCAGTTTTTCTTCTTTTAAATATTATCTCCTCTTTTACCATGTATCATACATTGTGGAGCACTAAAGGGATAT
The DNA here is from genome assembly GCF_014858855.1 of Bufo gargarizans. NCBI lineage: Eukaryota > Metazoa > Chordata > Amphibia > Anura > Bufonidae > Bufo > Bufo gargarizans. The sequence continues at coordinate 430,659,159 of NC_058083.1, read as the reverse complement.
CATACTGTCTGAGGGGCATTAAAGGGGCATCATTATTGTAAGGGGGCACTGAAAGGACATTCTAAGTGTTTAGTCGGCAGAAAGGAGATTAGATGGGCTTGGAGGTGTGGATTATTGTAAAAAATAAAATGCTGCGCTACACGCCAATGGTGTTGCCCCTCTTTATATATTTTTTTGTTTTACAGCTTGGACTTTCATCCTACAGCAGACTCAGGTATGTGGACCTTTAAAAAATGTACTTGAGTACCCCTGGTTTACAGCTACCTGTACATATGAACTACTGTAAAGGGCTAACGGTACTGGTGAAAACACTGTCACCCTTCAGTTATGCTTGCCCCGGTAAGACAAGCACTGATGACCTATCCTAAGGATATCCTATAGCCTTTAATATTCACAGTATTATGTAAGCAACATGGATTGATCCAATAAACAATTGAATGCAAGATATTACTAAATATATGATGCAAGAAATTAAACTTTTAAATCTTCCAATGTGACACCAAAACCATACAAGGGAAATAAAAAAAGTACCGTAAAATACTTATAACCATAGCCAACAGCAAGACACCTGGTAAATAATTAAAAACTAGATCTCCATGCTCAATGATTCTGCCTTAATGATATTAATATTCTTTAATATTACAAACATGGAAATAAGTTCTGTTCTCAATCTTTTAATTTGCCAGAGGATACAATTAAGATCCGAGTTTCAGAAAGGGTTGCTTTTTTTGGTTCAATTAAATCATTTCTTGGGCTAGGCGGAGTTGTGGGCATTTATGGGTCCTGAATGTTAATTAGTTGATTAAAGTGTTAAGGTTATTTAGGAGTCTATTATTCAAGGCTTTTCATTTATTATCTATTGTCTCCCCAAGCTCTCTAGCTATCACAGATTTGTCCTTTTTCCTATTGTAGGCCAGAAAATTATTATGCAAATGTTGCGTACAGTGTCCAACTTCATCTATTTGACTTTTATGAGCTTTTTTTTTATCACACCATAATAACAGGGTATGAGTAGATATTGATTCAACACAATAACAGCGAATTTTATGTCAGTGTCATATAAATATCTGAAGTGCAGGTAGAAAAGATATGCTGACCTTGAAAAGGATTCTCTAATTACAGAGCACAGTTTGACATTCCCACTCATAATATTAACTGTAAATTACGATACATGTCTATAGGACATGGAGATAAGGTACCATTTTTGCATATTATTGTAAGGAATTGTTTTTTTTTTTTTGTTTTTTTTTGTCGTCCAGTTAATTATTCAGAAAGAAAGATTAATGCATGGTGTAGTTTTCTGTTATTTTAGCTAGACATTGTTGTTTCGAAGAACATTAATCCAGTCTGTATGAAGCTCTCCTGTGGTGCAGATCTGATGTGCAAAATGCTATCATCAGACAGACAAGGGTCAGCTGAGAAACACAGCAAAACAAATAATGTTTCCAGAAAAAGGTTTGCATCTAGTAAACAAACATTTTAATGGAATATGAAAAGGTTATGTGTTTTTTCTGTGATTGCTCCATAAAAGTAGTAGTATAGTATTTAAGTGCATCCATATGTCACACAGTGAGCTACCAATGTGCCAATCAGGCTGTGAATCCTTATACACAGAAAAACTTGAGCAGAAGGCTGCAAAAAGTCAAGGGCGGTCTGTGTCATCATATCATGATCTGTACGGCGTCATATAGATTCATTCTCTATTAGAACAGCAACTGTTGGGTGCAAGTGGTATGAGATTTCTGGAGTACATCTGGATTAGGCTAAAAGGACAAATTGCACTAGGTCTCCACCATCTAGACGCTTCCACAACACTCCTCAAGATGATTTTTGAAGACCAACTTTATGCTTTTTTTGAAAAACCAACACGTGAAGGATATGGCTACATGGCACGGTCGTCAGGGCCATCTTTAACGCAGGGCAAAAAGGGCAGTTGCCCCGAGCCCAGTTACTCCTTGGGGGCTCAAGGCAACCCTTTCATGGGTCCATACTTTATTAATTAAGTAGCAGGACATGTAGGGCATATATGGGGGATGTCCCTGCACTTACTATTATTTCTGGGCGCCACTCCGTTGCGCCGCTGTGGCCCCCGTTACATTCTCCCGCACTGTATGCTAAGTAACAGCATCGGAACACCAGGGAGGAGACATCAGCTTTTCTCTGTGGGCGTACCTTCTCCCTTCTGTGACGTTCTGCGCTGCGATTGGACAGCTCTACAGCCAGGGAGAAGGAACGCCCAGGGAGAAAAGCTGATATCTGCTCCCTGGTGTTCCGATGCTGTTATTTAGCATACAGCGCAGGAGAATGTAACGGGGGCCATAGCAGCACAACGGAGCGGCACCCAGAAATAATAGTAAGTGCAGGGACATCCCCCATGTATGCCCTACATGTCCTGCTACTTAGTTAATAAAGTATGGACCCATGAATGCGGCAGTGGCACTTGTGTTCTCCCTATTGCCCAGGGTCCAATGAATATTAAAGACGGCACTGACAGTCATGATCCAGTCGGGTCAAGGCCAGCTGTGGTCAAAAACCGCAGAGCCAGTTAGGTCACAGCTGCCTCATATTTAACTAATGAAGACATTACTGTATGATGGTCTTGTCCTTAATGGGGTTATTTCACCTCGCCGTTACTAAAGGGAGATGAGACACAGTCCAGACCACCTCCCGGCCTGGAAACAGCAGAATGCTCCGGCATACTTTTGTTTCATTAGCTCTCATTGCCATGCATGAAAGTTACTGAAAGAGTGTAGCACAGCAAGCTATGCTGTTTCTGATTTAGGGAAGCAGCATAGCTTGTAGCTCCAGCATAGCTTCAGTAGCTCTCATGCACGGCAATGAGAACTACTGAAAGAGCAGAGTGCCAGAGCACTCTGCTGTTTCCCGGCCAGGAGGTTGTTGGGACACTGTCTCATCTCACCTTAGTAACGGTCAGATGAGACAACCCCTTTAGTTATTATAAATTGCAACCAAATGCACTATTTAACCATTATAAATACAGAAATTATAATCGAAGTGATGAAGAAATAAATGATGATACAGCCCAGTATAAATTTGTTTATGCTCTTTGCATTTAATTACAATTGTTATGCTTTTATCTTAGTTTTAAAGAGGGATTGGCCATGGGGTTTTATATACCCCACTGTAATAAAAATTTTACAACATTGTCCTATGGTGCCCGCTGCTCTGCCAACCGGTACTGGTGTCTTATAGTTTTGGTGGCACAATCCCCCTAGCCACTCCCTCCTACTTTCTGGCCGCCAGAGTAGACCTTTTCCTACATACAGGCTGCAACCTGCTTCTTGCTGGCCAGGCCTTCAGCTCTCTCACCCTCCATCTTTTCAAGTGGCCAGCACACACCCTATTCTTTCCCAGCCAATGGCTGGCTGCCCTGGGGTATTTAATACACCTTCCCCTATTGGAAGATGCCTGAACAATAGGTTCTAGTCTTTACCTGTGTTCAACTTCTGCCCCTTTCCCAGATTTGACCCTTCACTGCCTGACCTGAACTCTGCCTGATTTCCATTCTGACCCTTAGCTGCGGACCTGACCCCAGACTGTTTATTGAATCACACAAACTCTCCCGGCTCTGACCTCAGCCTGTGCCTGCTCCTCAGTGCTCTCTGCACTGGTGTCTTTTGACCTCTGTGAGTCAGAGATCAATTGAACACAAGAGGTATCAGCCTGGTGGTTCCCCTGCAGTGAAGCCCAGGTCCCTGTACAGAGGTTAAAGGGTGAAAACCAGGGGGTCACCTAGAAGTAGCCTCAAGCCAAATCTGTTCAAGTGATACACTGGGTCCACATCTGCTGCATAACAATAAATACCTACATTTCAATGTTTTGTTAGAAAACATGTCCTTGATAATACAGGTTGACATTGGGAATGGCATATGTTGACTCCTGATGAACAATATCTCCACATTGCCAACCAGCTTTGAGATGAACAATTGAACATCAGTAATCTACTTCTGTCTTCTGACCTGTGCATTAAAGGGTTTAATTATGCCTAAATAATATTTATTTATTTTTATTATACAGTTTACTTATCATGCCACTCTATGTGACTACCTAGTTAGTGATGGGTTTATTTAAAAAAGGATCTGTAGAGACATTTTCTGTAGTGAAGAAGTAGAACTTCCGTTGGGGATGCATTTTTATTTGATCACTGTGTTTATCTAATCAATGTTCTTAAATACTGTGTTAGGGTCCATTCACACGTCCGCAAAATGGGTCCGCATCCATTGCACAATTTTGTGGAACAGGTGCGGACCCATTCATTTTCAATAGGGCCGGAATGTGCTGTCCACATCCGCATTTGCGGATACGCACTTCCGTTCTGCAAAAGAATAGAACATGTCCTATTCTTGTCCGCAATTACATACAAGAAAAGGCATTTTCTTTGAGAGTGCCGGAGATGTGCGGTCCTCGAAATGCGGAACGCACATTGCTGGTGTCCATGTTTTGCGGATCCGCAATTTATGGATCCGCAAAACACATACGGACGCGTGAATGGACCCTTAAAGTGTAAGTTCACCTTTTGCCCTACACTGTTGCATACCTCCCAACCGCCCTTTATCCGTTTTTTTTTTCTTTATTTTTCTGTTCTTCTGATGGATCAAAAGAACGGAAAAATAATGTAATTAGTCTTTTAGGAGCATAAAAAATATTTCACATTCACAGTTCAATTTAGGAAAGAATTTTAAAAGAATGTCACGCCGCTGTGTCTGTTAATGGAAGGATAATCTTTAATCCCTAGTTCTATTGTTTGCATGTGTAATGAATGGTGTGCTGCCATATTTTGTTTGCTGTTTGTATGGAGCTTTATGGATGTGCACCTGTGACTTTGGATGTGCTAGTCTAAGGCTACTTTCACACTTGCATTCGGAGCGGATCCGTCTGGTATCTGCACAGACGGATCCGCTCCTATAATGCAAATGATGGTATCCGTTCAGAATGGATCCGTCTGCATTATATTTCAGAAAAAAGTCTAAGTCCAATTTGTAGTCAGATGGATCCGTCCAGACTTTACATTGAAAGTCAATGGGGGACGGATCTGTTTGAAATTGCACCATATTGTGTCAACGACAAACGGATCCGTCCCCATTGACTTACATTGTAAGTCTGGACGGATCCGTTTGGCGTTCGGGTGTCCGCCTGCTGAGCGGAGCGGAGGACAAACGGTGCCAGACTGATGCATTCTGAGCGGATCCGCATCCACTCAGAATGCATTAGGGCTGGACGGATCCGTTTGGGGCCGCTTGTGAGAGCCTTCAAACGGAACTCACAAGCGGAACCCCGAACGCAAGTGTGAAAGTAGTCTTATTTGTTTGCAGGGTAGCCCCCTCCTTTAGATTAAGCACTCCCTGCCCATCTGCCCAGGGCTTCTAAATAGAGCATAAATATAGCTGGTTCCTACACCGCCCTGAACATTGTCAGTTTAGGTTAGGCCCAGTAGAGGCAGTCTGTTAGTGTTAGGTACCCATCTACAGAAGCCACCTTGACGTTGGTAGAGGCGACAAATAGTGATGTCGCGAACGCGAATTTCCGCAAATGTTCGCGAACGTGCGAACCGGGCGAACTGCAATAGACATCAATAGGAAAGCGAATTTGAAAACCCACAGGTACTCTTTGTGGCCCCAATAGTGATGGAAAAGTTGTTTCAAGGGGACTAACACCTGGACTGTGGCATGCCAGAGGGGGATCCATGGTAAAACTCCCATGGAAAATTACGTAGTTGACGCAGAGTGTGGTAAGTTAAAATCGCAATGCGATTTATAGAACTTGAAATTAATCGTATTGCGATTTCAACTTTCTCAAATCCGACAGTACATTCTAGCATGGAGCCGTTCCCATGGTGATAGGGACGCTCCATGAGCATGGAAGTCAGCAGAAGTTCTGTTGAAATCGCAATGCGATTTATAGAACTTGAATTAATCGCAGGCTCCATGTCCCATCACTAGCCTTTACTTGGCTCCTAAGATGGCAGCCATCCTCTCACAGCTCTCAGGGCACTCCCACCTCTAGCCAGGACTCAAACCCCGAGAACCTCTGGCTCCTCCTACCTCTTGTGCATCTCAGAAACAGTTCAGCTTCCTCTTACTTAGAGCCACAGTGACCTCTAGTGGCTAAAATAAGTCATCACAGTCTATGTAACACCATATTGTAAGATATCTGTGCAAAGAACAGTATTCTAGGGGCTGACCCTTACAGCAATGTCTCAAGGCAGACAATCCAACGGACACTGCACACTGCTGGGTTCCACTAATCCATCTAAGGGCTGTTTCACACGAGCGGATGCCGTGCGTGACATCCGCTGCGTGAATGACAGCCAAGACCCGATGCGGACAGCAGAGGCACGGAGCATTAACATGACTGATAATGCTCCGTGCCTCTCTGTGATCTCTTTACTACGAAATCACAGTGACAACTTTATCTCACTGTGATTTCATAGTAAAGAGGTCACAGAGAGGCACGGAGCATTATCAATCATGTTAATGCTCCGTGCTTTTGCTGTCCGCATCGGGTCTTGGCTGTCATTCACGCAGCGGATGTCACGCACGGCATCCGCTCGTGTGAAACAGCCCTAAGGCACACAAAAGCTCACTTGGCCTTTGCAAAAGTATCTGGACAAAGAAGAAGACTTCTGGTCTTCTGTGTTATGGTCAGATGAAACAAAAATTTAATTGTTTGGTCACAATGATGTTTCCTTCATTTGATGTAAAAAAGGAGAAGCCTTCAACCCAAAGAACACCATCCACTGTCAAACATGGATCACGGGGCCTTTAAGAGATAGTGCCATTTAACCCCCTGTGATTCTGTGCTATGCAATGTTTAGATGTAACGTGCCATGCTGTGGAGTGATCATGTGTAAGATATTGTAAAGTCTTGTTAAATGCAAACAATTTCCATGCCTCCGTCTATTTTATTTTGGCACCATCCAAAGAAACAGTAGAGCTCGTCCCGGGGGGGGGGGGAGGGTTTACAGTCACAGTCACTGGCACTCTGGCCTGCTGAGAACAATGACCAGCAGCAGTGGGGCCCTGGGGGGCAGCCTGAATTTATTGATGGGATTGCCAGTTTGGGGCCTGGGCTGATCTGATCATCTGAGGGGTCTTTGCTTTCAAAGACCCCTCAGATGATCAGATCAGCCCAGGCCCCAATCTGGCAATCCCATCAAAGCAAGGCAATTTGGCTGATGATTGATCTGGTGGCTGATGGGGGGGGGGGGGGTTCTTTGGGCTGATTTGAGGTCTGATGGGCATGGGGGATGGCTGGGGACTATTGGGACTGGAGGCATGTTGGGTGAATGGTAGGGGAGGTAGTGGGGGTGGGTGCGGCGGCGGTTTGGGGGGGCCCATGGATCAATTTCGCACCGGGGCCCCATGGATTGTGTGTACGCCACTGTTAGCAGACAACAACATTAGCGTTTTGGAGTGGCCCAGCCAGAGTCCAGACTTGAATCCAATTGAGAATCTGTGGAGGGAGCTAAAGATCAGGGTGATGGCAAGAAGACCCTTCAACCTGAAAGATTTGGAGCTCATTGCTAAAGATCAGGCATCCTCAAACTGCGGCCCTCCAGATGTTGTAAAACTACAACTCCCACAATGCCCTGCTGTAGGCTGATACCTGTAGGCTGTTCGGGCATGCTGGGAGTTGTAGTTTTGCAACAGCTGGAGGGCCGCAGTTTGAGGATGCCTGCTAAAGATGAATGGGCAAAAATACCTGTGGAGAAATGCAAAAAGCTGGTCTGCAATTATAGGAAGTGTTTGATTGCGGTAATAGCCAATAAAGGGTTTTCTATTGATTATTGAGAAGGGTATGAATAACGTTGGACTGGACACTTTTTGCTCAAATGTAAATAAAAGCTGGTTAAGAGATGGTTTTTTTTCCCACAATAATGCCTCTTGTACATCGTCTTATTATCTTTTGGGAGACACTTATGTCATTTCCCATCAAAAAATTACTTGCTGGTTGAATAAAAGTAACTTTAAGATAAAATTTGCCAGGGTATGAATAATTATGGGCAGCACTGTATAACAGTCTGCCGCCACACGTATTTTGACTGCTGTTTGTGTTAATGGAAGCAGAAACAAACTTGCTGGAGTTGAGTCAAAATGAAAGTGAATTGATTCAAGACACAGAGAACATCCTACCAGGACTGCGGTGTCCGCCATAAACACAGTGCAATCCGTGCCCATGAAATGTTTCCTCACAGGGCAGTGAACGCTTGTTGGCGATGAGTAAGTGAGAATTTATGAAGAGAATTACTGACTTGGAAATGCCGGACAGCTGCGGAAGGTTTAGGAGCACTAACAAAAATCATCTATTGGAAGAAAACACACAGTCCCAGATTATCCCATTGACTGCTAGAAAAAGACTTCATTCTAGGAAAACTTTAAGTGGCTCATATGTGCTAAATATTCAAAGCTGTTCTTGCCATTTTCTTCCATTTGACACATTCTGTCGTTTTCATAGCAAAGTGAAGATCCACATTATAATCCCAAAAAGAACAGCCAAATGAAGAAATGTATTGCTCATTTGGAAATGTCTTCTTTGTGAAGTGTACATACAAAACCCAGCCTAGATTGTAATATACATATGTTAACCTCTTCCTGATGCATTTTCAGGTTTTTTTTCCGTGCCTTCCAGGAGCCATACGTTTTTATATTTCCCTTCACGTAGCCATATGAGGGCTTGTTTTTTTGAGAGAAAAGTTGTACTTTCTAAAGGCACCATTCAATATTGCATATGATGTAGTGAGAAGATGGAACAGGATCTAAATTGGGGGAATTGGAAAAAAGCACAATTTCGGCAATTTTTTTTGTTTCGTTTTTAAGGTGTTCCCTATGCTGTAAGTATGACATCTTAAAGGGGTTGTCCCACTTAAAGGGGTTAACCCCATAACGCCCGCTCTGCTGCCTGGGCTCCTCACACAGGTTGTACTTACCTTGCTCCCCGACACCCAAGTCACTTCTGATGCCCACATTGCCGCCGCTGCATCTTCCAATAGCCGTCCACAACGGGAATGAGCCTTCCTAGCATCGCAGGTGCAAATTTCCCTACCATAAGCCAATTAACGCTGTGTGTTTTTTATCCACATTTCTGGTACTCTGCACAAGTGCACATTCCTTAAAAGTGTCTGCCTTAAGCTAGTTTCATATTGTGGCACAGTTCTCTAGCAGGCCATTCTGGCAGAGAATATAATTAGTGTTGCGCATAGCCGAATTTCCTTGCGCTTCGTGGTAACTAATCTATTTTTCCAAAATGGCGGTAAAAAAAATACACACTCACCTTGTCTATTTGCACTCATAGAGGCAGACGCACCCTCCTTGATTGCAGAAAGACGTGTGCGGCACCGGGCTGGCAAGGTGCAATTACGTCATCAGTGAGGAGACATCGCCCCGTCCGGCCAGCATGATAATGTGATCATGTCCCCGTGAGATTTTGCACAGTGTCTTTAATCAAGATGGCTGCAAAGGCTCTCCACGATCAAATGGATAAGGTGAGTATGTTTTAACTGAATTAGCCCCTGAAAGGCCTTAATTTTAATCTCAGATGCCGTGATCAGCGATTAACATGGCAGCTGAGGGGTTCAATGACGGGGGCGGTGCAATCGCAGTTCCCCGTCATTGTGCCTGCTACATACAAAGGAATGCACTTCGTGACAAAGTAGTTCATTCAAAATAAAAATTTGGCGAAACAGCCAATTTAAACATTTCTAAATATGCTATATTTATTGGATTGTCCATTAGACCATCATGATTAGATATACTAGATCTTCAAGTTCCTCATGTCCAGTGAAGAAGTAGACTACGTGGTCACTACTCGATGCTCGAGTCAGTGTATTTAAATCCCATTTAGCCTTTATTTCTTAAAAAGTTTCTCCCGGGTTTTGAACTAACAACTTTCTACATTAGAGGTAAGGACTTTAACCACTCAGCTATAATGCTGAATGATAAACTGTGTCAGAAAAACCTCATAGCAGTTTGTCATGTAGTAAGTATTCCTATACAGCAGAAGTATCATTTCATATTTCACTGCAGGTTAACATGTAGCTGTATAGCGTAGTGGTTACGTTTCTTGGCTCTAATGTAGAAGGTTGTGAGTTCAAATCCCAGCAGAAATAGAGGCTAAATTTAATGTAAACATTATATATATACAAACCGGATTCCCAAAAAGTTGGGACAATAAACAAATTGTAAATAAAAACTGAATGCAATGATGTGGAGATGTCAATATTTTATTTGTAATAGAACGTAGATGACAGCTCAAACGTTTAATCCGAGTAAATGTACCATTTTAAAGGAAAAATACGTTGATTCAAATTTTCACAGTGTCAACAAATCCCCAAAAAGTTGGGACAAGTACCAATAAGAGGCTGGAAAAAGTAAATTTGAGCATAACGAAGAGCTGCAAGACCAATTAACACTAATTAGGTCAATTGGCAACATGATTGGGTATAAAAAGAGCTTCTCAGAGTGGCAGTGTCTCTCAGAAGCCAAGATGGGTAGAGGATCACCAATTCCCACAATGTTGCGCAGAAAGATAGTGGAGCAATATCAGAAAGGTGTTACCCAGCGAAAAATTGCAAAGACTTTGCATCTATCATCATCAACTGTGCATAACATCATCCAAAGATTCAGAGAATCTGGAACAATCTCTGTGCGTAAAGGTCAAGGCCGTAAAACCATACTGGATGCCCGTGATCTCCGGGCCCTTAAACGACACTGCACCACAAACAGGAATGCTACTGTAAAGGAAATCACAGAATGGGCTCAGGAATACTTCCAGAAACAATTGTCAGTGAACACAATCCACCGTGCCATCCGCTGTTGCCAGCTGAAACTCTACAGTGCAAAGAAGAAGCCATTTCTAAGCAAGATCCACAAGCTCAGGCGTTTTCACTGGGCAAGGGATCATTTAAAATGGAGTGTGGCAAAATGGAAGACTGTTCTGTGGTCAGACGAGTCACGATTCAAAGTTCTTTTTGGAAATCTGGGACACCATGTCATCCAGACCAAAGAGGACAAGGACAACCCAAGTTGTTATCAACGCTCAGTTCAGAAGCCTGCATCTCTGATGGTATGGGGTTGCATGAGTGCGTGTGGCATGGGCAGCTTGCATGTCTGGAAAGGCATCATCAATGCAGAAAAATATATTCAGGTTCTAGAACAACATATGCTCCCATCCAGACGTCATCTCTTTCAGGGAAGACCCTGCATTTTTCAACAAGATAATGCCAGACCACATTCTGCATCAATCACAACATCATGGCTGCGTAGGAGAAGGATCCGGGTACTGAAATGGCCAGTCTGCAGTCCAGATCTTTCACCTATAGAGAACATTTGGCGCATCATAAAGAGGAAGGTGCAACAAAGAAGGCCCAAGACGATTGAACAGTTAGAGGCCTGTATTAGACAAGAATGGGAGAGCATTCCTATTTCTAAACTTGAGAAACTGGTCTCCTCGGTCCCCAGACGTCTGTTGAGTGTTGTAAGAAGAAGGGGAGATGCCACACAGTGGTGAAAATGGCCTTGTCCCAACTTTTTGGGGATTTGTTGACACCATGAAATTCTGATTCAACATATTTTCCCCTTAAAATGGTACATTTTCTCAGTTTAAACTTTTGTTCCGTGATTTATGTTCTATTCTGAATAAAATATTAGAAGCTGGTACCTCCACATCATTGCATTCAGTTTTTATTCACGATTTGTATAGTGTCCCAACTTTTTTGGAATCCGGTTTGTATATATACAGTGCCTTGCAAAAGTATTCACCCCCTTGACTTTTTTCGTGTTTTGTTACATTACAGCCTTAAGTTCAATATTTTGTTCATCTGAATTCTATGTTATGGATCAGAACACAATAGTCTAAGTTGATGAAGTGAAATGAGAAAAATATATAAATAAAACTATTGTTTAGTAATAGAAAACAGAAAATTGCCATGTGCGTATGTATTCACCCCCTTTGTTAGGAAGCCCATAAAAAGCTCTGGTGCAACCAATTACCTTCAGAAGTCACATAATTTGTGAAATGATGTCCACCTGTGTGCAATCTAAGTGTCATATGATCTGTCATTACACATACACACCTTTTTTGAAAGGTCCCAGAGGCTGCAACACCTAAGCAAGAGGCATCACTAACCAAAAACTGCCATGAAGACCAAGGAACTCTCCAAGACAATGTTGTTGAGAAGTACAAGTTAGGGTTAGGTTATAAAAAAAATCCAAATCTTTGATGATTCCCAGGAGCAGGGCCATCTTTAATATTGATTGGACCCTGGGCAAGAATTTACTTGGGCCCCCTGGATCCCGCCTTCCCACTACTAGACCAAGCTGTGCATGTGTGTGTTTTGGGAAATCAGGAGAATCGCTGATTTGGCTGACAGCTATCTAATGGTATTTAAGTAGAGATAGAAAAATTATTTGCTGATTTGTTTTTTTTTACTCTGATTTTGGATGCGGATTTAAAAATGTGCATGGTTTTGACAGAGTTAGACGTCCACTAAGTGGATTTTTCAGCCGTCCAATTTTTAGCAGCATGCTGAAAGAAGGTATCATTTAAACAGCGCAGATACCCATTGAAATGAATAGGAAGCAGATTTTCCACGCAGATTCTGATGCAGAAAACTCAGTGTGAACATACTCCAAGGTGTTGACTATACCGCAGTCATGCTGAGTCGGCCTTACTTGACATCATACATGAGGCATAAAGGGATCCATCTTCTTCTAGCCGTGAAGTTCAGGGAGTGACACCAGACATCTCACTAGTCGCTGCAGGACACACAATCACTTTCCATTGTGTCTGTTGTTATAAAGGACTCTTGCTTGGGTGCAGAAGAACTTCTTCTTGATGTTTCTGGAGATAAATGGCTCTGAACTAATAGGCGGTCAGCAAATTACAGTGACTCCTGTAATAATGAACAGGTTAAACAGGCACATGAGGAGCCTTCATAGCAGTACATGACCTACCTAGAGACGGCTGCTCCTGACATAGCTCAGGGGAGAAGAATCATCTGCTGCTGTCAAATCTTCTAAATGCATCTTCTCTGCTACTTACAGTGCGGAAATGGACACCTCCAGTATTGTCCTTGTAGGCTCAAGTGTCCTTCTGACCTCTCTATATCATTCTGACCTCTATCTGACCACTATATATTCACCTGGTACTCGAGTGGAAGCTGTGTCTAAAGGTCACCATACACATGATTTGTTGGCCGAGTGCTCGTCTCATACATATACGTTCTTGGCTCTGGACAGAGGGAGAAAGTTCGTGTGAGAGGAGGTTTATCTTCCCACTAACAAACTACTGTAGCAGGCAGGCCGGCCGGCAGCGCAACTCACTCACTCCGTCACGTGCCTGCTTCATTAATAAAGTGGGAGGAGCAGGCACGTGACGGAGTGAGTGAGTTATGCTGCCGGCAGGCCTGCCTGCTACAGTAGTTTGTTATTGGGAAGATAAGCCTCCTCTGACACTGACTTTCTCCCTTTCTCCAGAGTCAAGAACGTATATGTATGAGACGAGCAATCGGCCAACAAATCATGTGTATGGTGACCTTTAGACAGTCGTTTTCGGGACACAGAGTCGGCGGAGCCAAGATATTTTACGATGTCATTGTGGGCAGTGGCCAACGGGCTCAAGAGGCAGCTGCCTTGGGCCCCCCAGGAGCAACTAGGCCCAGGGCAGCTGCCCCTTTTGCCCCGCGTTAAAGACGGCCCTGCCCAGGAGCACCATCAAATCTATCATAACCAAATGGAAAGATCATGGCATAACAGCAAACCTGCCAAGAGACGGCCACCCACCAAAACTCATGGACCGGGCAAGGAGGGCATTAATTAGAGAGGCAGCACAGAGACCTAAGGTAACCCTGGAGGAGCTGCAGAATTCCACAGCAGAGACTGGAGTATCTGTACATAGGACGACAATAAGCCGTATGCTCCATAGAGTTGGGCTTTATGGCAGAGTGGCCAGAAGAAAGGCATTACTTTCAGCTAAAAACAAAAAGGCATGTTGTAAGTTTGCAAAAAGCCATGTGGGAGACTCCCAAATGTATGGAGGAAGGTGGTCTGGTCTGATGAGACTAAAATTTAACTTTTCGGCCATGAAAGAAAACATTATGTTTGGTGCAACCCCAACACATCACATCACCTAAAGAACACCATCCCCACAGTGAAACATGGTGGTGGCAGCATCATGCTCTGGGGATGTTTTTCAGCAGCCAGGACTGGGAAACTGGTCAGAGTTGAAGGAAAGATGGATGGTGCTAAATACAGGGATATTCTTGAGCAAAACCTGTACCACACTGTGTATGATTTGAGGCTAGGATGGAGGTTCACCTTCCAGCAGGACAATGACCCCAAACACACTGCTAAAGCAACACTTGAGTGGTTTAACCACTTCCCATCTGGGCCATTTGCCCCCTTCCTGACCAGGCCTAATTTTGCAAAACTGACATATCTCACTTTATGTGGTAATAACTTTGGAATGCCTTTATTTATCCAAGTCATTCAGAGATTGTTTTCTCGTGACACATTGTACTTCATGATAGTCATAAATTTGAGTCAAAATATTTCACCTTTATTTATGAAAAAATCCCAAATTTACCCAAAAATTTGAAAAATTCGCAATTTTCTAAATTTCAATTTCTCTGCTTTTAAAACAGAAAGTGATACCTCATAAAATATTTACTACTTAACATTCCCCATATGTCTACTTTATGTTGGCATCATTTTGGAAATGTCATTTTATTTTTTTAGGACGTTAGAAGGCTTAGAAGTTTAGAAGCAATTCTTCAAATTTTTAAGAAAATTGCCAACACCCACTTTATAAGGACCAGTTCAGGTCTGAAGTCACTTTGTGGGGCCTACATAGTGGATACCCCCATAAATGACCCCATTGTAGAAACTACACCCCTCAAGGTATTCAAAACCGATTTTACAAACGTTGTTAACCCTTTATGCGTTCCACAAGAATTAAAGGAAAATAGAGATCAAATTTTAAAATTTCACTTTGTTGGCAGATTTTCCATTTTAATCCAAATTTTTCTTTAACACATCGATGAGTAACAGCCAAACAAAACTCAATATTTATTACCCAGATTCTGCGGTTTACAGAAACACCCCACATGTGGTCATAAACTGCTGTATGGGCACACGGCAGGGCGCAGAAGAAAAGGAACTCCACATGGTTTTTAGATGCCATGTCCCATTTGAAGCCCCCTGATGCACCCTTACAGTAGAAACTCCCAAGAAGTGACCCCATTTTGGAAACTAGGGGATAAGGTGCCAGTTTTATTAGTACTATTTTTGGGTACATATGATTTTTTGATCATTCATTATAACACTTTATGGGGCAAGGTGACCAAAAAATTGGTTGTTTTAGCACAGTTTCTATTTATTTATTTTTACAGCGTTCACCTGAGGGGTTCAGTCAAGTGACATTTTTATAGAGCAGATTGTTACGGACGTGGCGATACCTAATATGTATACTTTTTCTCATTTATTAAAGTTTTACACTATAATAGCATTTTTGAAACAAAAAAATTATGTTTTAATGTGTCCATGTTCTGAGAGCTATAGTTTTTTTTATTTTTTGAGAGATTTTCTTATGTAGGGGCTAATTTTTTGCGGGATGAGGCGACGGTTTTATTGGTACCATTTTGTGGGACATACGCGTTTTTGATCACTTAGTGTTGCACCTTTTGTGATGCAAGGTGACAAAATTGCTTGTTTTGACACCTTTTTTTTTTTTTTTTTTTTTACGGTGTTCACCCGAAGGGTTAGGTCATGTGATATTTTTATAGAGCTGGTTTTTACAGACGCGGCAATACCAAATATGTCTATTTTATTTAATTTTTTTTTAAAAAAAATTCTTCCTTACTTGGGGACTTTTTTTTTTTACATGTCAAACTTTTTTTATTTTATTTTTTCAACCCTTTATTTTTTTTTATTTTTTTTTACACTTTCCGTCCCCCATAAGGTCATACAAGACCTCTGGGGGACATTTGCTTCACTTTTTCTTTTTTTTTTTCACTGTTGATTTCTCCTGTAACTGGGGCTGACATAGTAGCCCAGTTACAGAAGAAATGCACCCCCCAGAGAGGCTGTACAGCATGATTCTGCGCTGTACAGCCTCAGAGCAGGGCTGATCGAGGTCTCTGAAAGACCTCACACAGCTCCTGCACGCTCCGGTCCAGGCGGTCACATGACCGCTGGGCCGGAACAGGAAGCGCACAGCGCTTCCTGCTCTGCATACACAGCGCTCGGTGAGCGCTGTGTCTGCAGCGATCCGGAAGGCAGGGACACCTGGGCACTGTCCCTGCCTTCTCTCTGGGCTGCCTTCTCAGCAGCTGCACGATTAGCGTGCAGCTGCTGTTTCTGAAAGGACGTTTTAAAATGTGCTTTCAGAAATAGAGGTCCACCCATAGGACGTTTATATCCTATGGGCGGACTGAAAGTGGTTAAGGAGAAACATGCAAATGTGTTAGAATGGCCAAGTCAAAGCCCAGATCTCAATCCAATAGAAAATCTATGGTCAGACCTAAAGATTATTGTTCACAAGCGCAAACCATCCAAGGTGGCTCTACAAAGTATTGACTTTAAGGGGGTGAATAATTATGCACATTGACTTTTTCTGTTATTTTGTCCTATTTTTTGTTTGCTTCACAATATAAAAAAAAAACATCTTCAAAGTTGTGGGCATGTTCTGTAATTAAAATTATGCAAATCCTCAAACAATCCATGTTAATTCCAGGTTTTGAGGCACCAAAACCCTAAAAAAGTCAAGGGGGTGAATACTGCAAGGCACTGTATATAAGTTTTTAGCCATAATATATTTACATATATTATTATATATTTAGAATATATAATATATTATAATATATGTAAATATATTATGGCTAAAAACATCAGTAGTAGTTTCACACATTTTATGCATTCATATATATCAGAAGTATGATTATATATATATAAATTTAACTTAGTCTCTATTTCTGAAACATTTCTGCTGAGATTTGAACTCACAACCTTCTACATTAGAGCCAAGAACTTTAATCACTACACTATACAGATACATGCTAACCTGCACTGAAATATGAAATGATACTTCTGCTGTATAGGAATACTTACTACATGACAAACTACTATGAGGTTTTTCTCACATAGCTTTATAGCTGAGTGGTTAAAGTCCTTGCCTCTAATGTAAAAGGTTGTGAGTTCAAATCCTGGCAGAAACTTTTCCAAAATAGAGGCTAAATTAGATTTAAATACACTGGGTGTCCCAAAGCACTGACTCCATATATGGACATAGCTATATATGGAGTCAGAGCAGGGACTCCTGAGCCGCGGACTCACACTGGGGGATTCCCTCACTGAACAGTGATCTTCTGCATAGACCTTACAATGACTTCCATTGTGCTCGGGTGCTCTGTAGAGTTTGGTGCTCGATCAACACTAGTGGTCACATTAATATAGCTAATGGAGGATACTGAACGAGCCGAGACCACACACTTGTCTTTTTTACATCCCACTTACTATCATGTCTGAGCTAATGTACAAATGACACTTTCTCCTTTTCTTTCAGTAGCACATACAGTAACAATTTCTGTCTTCCACCACAGTGAACTTACGATCATCCATGAAAAAAATTGTGTCACCAGTTGTTATCAATTATTGGCACCCAAATCAACTACATGAAAATTGACATTTTGTTTGAGAGATATAGAGCAGTGTGCAAACTGGAAAATATAATAAAATAATGTTAATAAAAATGACATAAAGACAAAAAATTCACACATGCTCCTTTATTCCCGTGTGGAGTACATGGTGTTACATCAGATATTTACATCTGTGATTAATTTAAAGGTGCAAATACTAGCAACATTTTTAACAAACTACCAGTCTACATTCTATTTCGTTCTAAGGAGTTTGGAGATATGTAGATATGTTTTTGGTAAATATGAGAATGATGTGTGTTATGTGTACAGTATAAGAGTCACATCATGTGCTCGCTATATTCAATTAGCACTTATAAGAAAGAACTCCCTACAACAGATTTAATTTTACCTTGTGTTAAATAAGGATTCATTTCCCTATGCGCGTTACTAGGGATCTTTTAGATATTGGATTGGATTTATATGTATGCCTTCATCCAAAAAATTTCCAGCTTCAGTTTCATGACAGAACCAAACTTACTGTCACTCAGAAGTCATACAGGAATATACTTAACAAGATCAGATTTTTCCTTCCTCTAAGGCCTCAGGCACACGACCGTTGTTGTGTCCCGTGTCCGTTGTTCTGTTTTCCGTGATTTTCTGCGGACCCATTGACTTTCAATGGGCCCGTGGAAAATTCGGAAAATGCACCGTTTGTCATTCACGTCCGTGATCCGTGTTTCCAGTCCGTGAAAAAAATATGACCTGTCCTATTTTTTTCACGGACAACGGTTCGCGGACCCATTCAAGTCAATGGGTCAGTGAAAAAAACACGGAGGCACACAAGATTGTCATCCGCGTCCGTGATCCGTGTCTGTTTTTTTTTCCTATCATTTGCAAGGCAAACTTGAATTAGATTTTTTTTCTATTTCCTTCATGTCTGGTGATCCTCCAAAAATCAAGGAAGACACATGGAAACAAAAACGGACATGGATCACGGAACAATGGAACCCCGTTTTGCGGACCGTGAAAAAATACTGTTGTGTGCATGAGGCCTAACTATGATTTCATGTCCACAGTTAGGGCTAGTGTCATACATCACTTTATAATGGATTTTTTTGATCTCTTGGTAGTTCAATCCACAATATAACCTTCGGATAATGACCTTGTTCTAGTTGACTTTCCTACACTGTGGTCTTATGGCTTTTGGCAAAGTTGACCTATAAAATTAGTTATCCAATGCAATTTTGAAATGAGCAAGTCCCGCAGAGCATTTGTTTTGATTGACATGAAATTTCTTAAGGCAACTGTCAATAAATATATACTTTACTTGGATTCACTTAGTTTCTTCACAATTGTGATCATGGCTGGGAATTACAGATATATACTACACACAAAAAGTTAGGGATATTTGGCTTGTGGGTGAAATTTCAGGATGAACCTAAAATGTACTCTAACCTTTACAGGTAAACTTAATGTGACCTTCTCTGAACTTTTGATTGCACATGTCCAACTGTTCAATGTTTCAGTACTTTTTGCATTTTGCACAACTTGCTGTTATCTAACAAGGAGATTAATGGCAAAATTCACAACAGGTGTTTGATCCATGAATTAGAATTGGTATTTATTTAAAGTGATTTTTATTGAAATATCAAAAATAAAAGCCAATTTTTGCCATAAATTATATGAATTACATGTGAATTAATCATTACATACTATTGCTTGCATAACTTTGGTATTATCCACATTTATGATACATTTTATGGCGTGTCTTGTTGATAAATTTTTGTTTGTAAGAAAAGGTAAAGTATAGTTAAGCTATCAAACATTTTAACATTCTGGTGTTTAATCTGTTTTCTGTTTTTCTGTCATATATCTCTTAAAGGGGTATTCTCATTTGATTAATCATATTTGAATAAAATATTTATCCCCCATTTAATTTTTTTGTAAATATATTTCATAAACAAAAACCTACTGTTCTCTTTTAAATCTAAATATTGAAATCCATTGTTTATCTTCGTGGCCCATGGATACAGCCACCGCTCGCCGGCCGCATCCATGGGCCGCGTTGCCCACTTCACTGCCCACTCGTTTCCACTTCAATGCGCATGTGCGGCTCTCTTTTAGATGCGGCTCAAAAGAATATGGATCCGCGCATGTTCTTTTGAGCCGCGTCTAAAAGAGAGCCGTGCATGCGAGGCTCCAACGCAGCACAAAAGGATATAGTTCCGTGCATGCGCGGCCGCCCGAGATGTTTCCGGACAGCGTCGGAGAGGAGGACCGGGAGACAAGCGGTGGGTAAGTATTATTTTTACATGCACCACCAATTCCACCAACGATTAGGGGCTTATGGAGGCACTTGGGGGGCTATTTGGGGGCTTATGGAGGCACCTGGGGGGCTATTTGGGGGCTTATGGAGGCACTTGGGGGGCTATTTGAGTGGGGCATATGGAGGCACTTAGGGGGCTATTTGGGGGCTTATGGAGGCACTGGGGGGCTGTTTGAGGCACATGAGGGCCTGTTTGAGGCACATGGGGGGCTGATGGATGTAGCAGAGCTGAATATGCTGCTGTTCAGCCATAGTTCTAGTGGGGAAGGGAATAGACAGATGTAGCAGAGCTGTATATTTGTCGGGTCAGCATCAATGCTGGTGGAAGAGAGAAACTGATGTAGCAGAGCTGTATATGTTGTGGGTCAGCATCAATGCTGGTGGAAGAGAGAAACTGATGTAGCAGAGCTGTATATGTTGCGGGTCAGCATCAATGCTGGTGGAAGAGAGAAACTGATGTAGAAGAGCTGTATATGTTGCGGGTCAGTAACAATGCTGGTGGAAGAGAGAAACTGATGTAGTAGAGCTGAATATGCGGTTGTTCTGACACAGTGCTGTTTAAAGAGATAAACAGATGTAGCAGAGCTGTATATGATGCTTTTCAGACACAGTGCTAGTGGGGGAGTTAAATAAAGATGTAGAAGGGCTGTATAGTAAGCCATTCAGCCAAAGTGATGTTAGGGGACTGGAGAAGACACATGTAGCTGAGCTGTATATGCATCTATAAAGATACATAGTGTGAGGTTTATACACAACTGGAGTACAGCTGTAATGGAAACAAATCTGCATCAGTGCTGGTGGGTGGGGGTTGGTCAAGCTTTTGAGCTAATGTACAATATGGAATTTAAGTTTTTGATGCACAGAATGGGTCAGAGATTTTGTGTGTAAAACTGTGCAGAAAAGCCAGTTGTTACTGTACACTGAGCTCACTTCACATGGCTCTCTGATGATTCCCTCAGCAGGGGGAGGGGCCTCACAGACACTGCAGGCTGCCAGACTGATGAGTCATAGTCTTCACATGAACTATCACCCAAGGACTGAGTTCTCAGTGTGATGTCATAAGGAGGCGTGGCCGGCCTTCACTCAAACTGCCTAAGCCCGTCCAGCCTTAGCTGCAGAAAACCAGGAAGTGAACAGCTAGCTGGCAGCAATTGAGGATGAAGTAGCAAGATGAGAATACCCCTTTAAGAAAAGAATAACATTAATCGTATGTTCTCCATAATAATATCAGCCACCTGTCTGGCCTGAATGTAACAATTGCAGATTTAATGTAACCTTTCATTTTCAACTGTATATAATCGTAAATAAAACAGTAACTTTAGGTTGATCGGCTCTTGTCAATACCTCACCACCCTTCATTTTTCTGGGTAGTGTTTTAACCAAGTATCCCACTTTTTTTTAATAAAGGCACTTTTACCTGAACATATCCCATACATTTTTTTGTTTATGTAATTCCTTGATACCATCTGTATCACATTTTCTTTTTTATTTTTATTTATTTTATTTTATAATTTTATTTTTGTTTTTCAGCATACAAATAGTTTTCCATATATCTCATAAGAAAGAACAGATAACATACATATTTACCAAATATAAGAAGTTTACAAGCATTTAAAATCTGTTTCTTCGTTAATCATATCGGTCAACTATCCCAGTTTTTATTCTGTTTCTTTTCTCATATCAGAAAATATTTACCATCCCCTTCCTCACCCACCCCTATCCCTCCCCTCTCTCCCTTGGTTGTCCTATGGTTGTCCTATGGTTGTCCTGTGGGGTTTCCATCTAATCCATCTTTCCTAGTCCATCTTCCGGGGTTTATTACCCATTCCGTTTCCATTCCCTATCGATTTGTTTTACAGGCATATTCATATCTCTGCACCCTTTCACATAGGTTTTTCCATTCTTCAATATTTGGGGGTCTATCCGCTCCCCACCCTCTAGCCACTACGACCCGGGCCAACATTAAGTTTTTGGTCCATTTCATTTTAATTTTTCTTTCCAAACCACTTTTCCTAATATATCCAAGCACTGCGGTCGAAATCTCTAGTGGCACGGAGCCCCCAGTTGTTCTGGTAAGCTCCTGAAAGACCTGAGTCCAGAAAACCTGCATGGGGGAACAATACCAGATCAGGTGTATAAAGTCTGCGTTATTTGCCTTACATTTCCAACACCTGGAGTCCTCTGTTTTATAGATTCTATTCAACACCCACGGGGTGATATAGGTTCGGTGAAGGATAAAAAACTGTATCAACCGAAAATTACTCGATAATGTGCTTCCTTTTATACTTCTGTAGATATATCTCCAATCTAAAGTGTTAGAATCCACCTCCAGTGCCCATTTAATTTCAGCTATTAAATTTCGTCACCCCCCCTAATCCCCTTTTAATTTTTTTATATATCTGTGAAATGATAATTTCTTGCCGATACTGTAATTACAGAAATCGGCAAATTCCGAGTGTTCCGTAACTAAATACTCTTTATTTTTAGTTGACTCGAATGCATGTTTTAATCGAAAATATCTAAACCGTGTGAGAGTATCCAGTTCTATACCAAGCTCCATTTCCTCTAATGCCCTAATCTTTCCTTCCACCGCAATCTGTGATATATACTTAATACCATTTTTTTTCCAAAAAATATAATCATCTAACCCCTGAAACTCACTTAAATTTAGATTCCCCCATATGGGGGTAAACTCTAGTGAAAAATGTATTCCCAATAACTTTTTAACTTTAGCCCATACTAAGTGCATCATTTTACTGATTGGACAATTCCTACCCTTCAATTTAATTCTCCCAGTTTCCAGAAGACTAATCACATTGTATTGGAGCCCTTCAAATTCACCCATCAAGAAGTAACGTATTCTGTCATCCTCTGTCATTAACCATTGAAGCTGAGATGCATAATAGTAACCTCTGAAACAGGGAACCGACAGACCCCCATCTTCTTCATCAACCATAAGTATTTTTGTTTCAACCTAACCCTTTTTTTTCCCCATATAAGGTCGTTTATCATTCCTTCCAGTGCCTTAAAGAAGGCGATCCCCTATCCACACCGGACATGGATGATATAACATAAAGGATCTGTGGTAACAAGGACCATCTTAATAATGGCGATTCGATCCGCCTGCCGCATCAATAGTTTTTGCCAAGTGCTTATTTTATTTTTTACCCGTTTAATCAGAGGGGAAATATTGAGTTCTATATACTCCTGAACCCGGGAGCTAATTTTTATACCAAGGTATTCAAATGCTTCTGTGGGTTTTAGTATCTTCACATTTATATCCCTTCGCTTAATTTCGTGGCCGACTGGGAGCAGCACCGACTTCATCCAGTTTACCCTAAAACCAGAAATTTGTCC
The DNA here is from genome assembly GCF_014858855.1 of Bufo gargarizans. Classification (NCBI taxonomy): domain Eukaryota; kingdom Metazoa; phylum Chordata; class Amphibia; order Anura; family Bufonidae; genus Bufo; species Bufo gargarizans. Next base: position 430,635,826 of record NC_058083.1, on the reverse strand, counting down.
GAACTGATTCACTGTCTCCATCAGATATGACAACATTTGTGCCCCCCCGTCCAGGAAAAACAAAATATCATCCGCGTATAAACATATTTTCTCTGATGCCCCCCTTCCCCCAAACCCTCTGATTTTATCGTCGGCTCGCACCTTACATGCCAACGGTTCCACAAATATAGCAAACAATAATGGGGAGAGTGGGCACCCCTGCCTAGGTCCCCTCTGTAACCCTATTGGCTCCGATATCTCCCCATTTATTTTTATCCTCACCTTCGAATGATGGTACAGCAATTGTACCCATCTAATAAATTTTTCCCCTAAGTTCATCTCATGCATTATTTTCCAGAGGTATGCCCACTCCACCCTGTCAAATGCCTTCTCAGCGTCCAATGACAGGATGGAGTGGGCACCCTCGCCACCCATCTGAATGTTTAACAATGCCCGACGGATGTTCGTTTGAACCTGACGTTTTGGCACAAAACCCGATTGATCTGGGTGTATTATTTTCCCTATAACTCTTTTTAATCGATTTGCCAGCAGCTTAGCACATATTTTGAAATCAGTGTTGAGAAGAGAGATGGGGCGATAGGAGTCCACCCTTCTCTCATCCTTCCCCTTTTTCCCTATCAGGGTTATTACAGCCTCCGAAAAGGAGGCTGGAAGTTCACCCCTGTCCATTGCGTCGTTTAAAACCTGCAGGAGAACTGGAAGAGTGACATCTCCGTACCTTCTATAAATCTCAAAGGGAAGACCATCCAGCCCAGGACTAGTATTCCCCTTTATAGATTTCAAAGTATCCCGAAGTTCGTCCAGTTCTATAGATCCATTCAATAGTTCCCTATCCTCCTCCGAGAGTCTGGGGAGCCGCACATCCTTCAAGAAGAGTTCTATATCCTCACAACCCCCCCTTCCCTCCGAGGAGTAAAGGTCCCTATAGTATTTGACGAATTCCTGCTCTATCCCTCCCGGGTCGGATGTTATCCCCCCATCTCTCCTCTCAACACACTTAATTATAATCTCCCCTTTTTGGTTATGTACAAGTGTGGCCAGCAATCTCCCCGGCTTCCCCGATTCCATGAAATACCGGGCCCCTTCAAAAAAAACTCTTTGTTGTGCCTTATCTACCAGATAATTTTTTAATGATATTTTGGCCTCTTGTAACTGAGCCGCCATTTCGAGGGATTTATTTTCCAAGAGCTCTACTTCTATTTTTTTTATTTTATCCCCCAGCTCTTTCTCCTTTTTGGCAAATTCCATTTTTAGGCCCTTGATTCTTCCCACGAGGATACCCCGTAGGAATGCTTTAAATGCATCCCATACATACCCTATTTGTGTGGACCCTAAATTAATTTGCCAGTACTCCTCTATATCAGCTATTATACCCTCATCTTTATTTATCAGGTTTAGCCAATGCGGATTCAGCCGAAACTCTCTTCTTTTTGGCCTAACATTAGTTTTAAATGTCAGGCTCACCGGGGAGTGGTCTGAGATGCTGTTAACCTCATACTTCATTTTAGAGATCTGCCCTATCAGTTCTGGGCTAACTAATGCCATATCTATTCTTGACATTGTCTTACTCCCATGACTAAAACATGAATATGTTCGCTTGTCATCGTACAGATATCTCCACACATCTGTCAATGATAGTTCCTGGGTTATTCTTTTGAGAAGTGTTGGCTGACTTATATCATATTTGTCGTTTGATGTCACTGAGTATCTATCTAGCTTACTATTCATTACACTGTTGAAATCTCCCATTACTAGTATGGGACACTTCCCTCTTGAATCTGCTAAACTCCACTAGACGATGAATAACATAAAGGGAGAAAGGTGGTGGTATATACACGAAAGCTAATACACAGACTATACCATTCCATTGACAGTGGAGAAATACATATCTTCCCCTATCATCAATCTTCTGATCCAGTGGGAGGTAATCCACTCTATGATGGACATATACACTGACGCCACATGAATAGGTAGAAAAACAGGAATGATATTGATACTTTGCCCATTTCCTCATGAGTAAGTTTATCTTATCCTTTGTATTATGTGTCTCTGTTAATCCCACGATGGCCGGGAGGTGTCTAGTAACAGCATCAAACACCATAACTCTTTTAACTTTATCTCCCAGTCCACGTACGTTCCATGTAATTATCCTACTCATGAGTGCCTCCCACTAGATTTTTGTTTTTCCTCATCCCCAAACCCCACAGGACAACCATTCCCTCCCCTTACCCATCCTCCTCCCCTCCCTTTCCCTCTCCCTTTCCCCCCCCTTATCCCATCCCCCCCCCCACCTGGTCGGTAGAAATAGAACATTTCTCCCACCTCTTACAATCAGCCCCTTCCTGCCCTCACCCTTCCTCCCCACAACCCATCTGACGCCCTGCTTATTCCTTTTCTTTCATGTTCCTATACCTTTGGCGTCCAACCACTCCACTGCCTCCTCCGGGGTCCCAAAAAAACTGACCTGATCGCGATATATAACGCAAAGTTTAGTAGGGTATATCAGGGCATATTTTATCTGAGCTGCCGCTAATCTCTTCTTAACTTCTTTGAACTCACGCCTTTTTAACTGTGTTGCTCTGGAGTAATCTGGATATATCTCGATGTTGTTTCCATTAAACTCCATTTGTTGCATCTTTCTTTTGTTTTTCATTATTACATCTCTATCCCTACTGCTTTGTATTCTTGCCAGAATTGCCCTAGGTGGGCTCCCTTTTGGAGGGGGTCTCCCCGGTATTCTATGTGCTCTTTCTATTACAAACCATTGAGATAAACCCTCATCTTTAAAAGTTTCCTGTAGCCACTGCTGGGTGAACCCTGTTGGGTCCTCTCCCTCCACCCCCTCAGGGAATCCCACTAACCTGATGTTTGATCTCCTAGATAAGTCTTCCATTGTAGTAATTCTATCTAAGAGGGACTTCTTTTCCCCATCCATCCTCTCCACTCTTTTTTTTACTCCTTCTAGATCCTTTTTCATACTTCCCGCGGATATTTGCAGCTCTTTAACCTTATCCCTAACTCTATTCATATCCTCTTTTATAAAGGAGAGATCCACCTGTACTGACGCAATCTTGAGGGTCAGCTCCTCTGGGCTATGATTCGATTTTTGTACCGCTTCCAAAATTTCTAACAGCTTCCCATCTACTATGTTTATTCTCTCCTCCATCCCTTCTCCACTACCCAACCTCCTGTCTCTCCCCCCCTGGTCCACAGATACCGGTGGGTCCCCCACTTCCGTCTGGCTTTCCTTATTTGCCCGTAACAAGCTCTTTTTTGGTGGAGATTTAAGATATTTTTCCAAACCAGTTACTGTGTTACTACCCTTTCCTCCTCCCGGCGAGGAGGTACCTATAGATTTTCTATTTACTCCCTTTGGAGGCATTACTGCGACCTCCCCCGTAAGTAGCACCCGGGACGGCGCAGTACCAACACTACACAGAAAAACCACCACAATAAAATACATAAACAATGCCAAACTTCCACCCCCTCCCACTCCTAGAGTCCAGATGAGAAAAAAAAAAAAACCCTACAGCAGGGATAGTCCAAGTTCACTTCCGGATCCTCTTCTCTTCTCCTTTTTCCGCTTTACTCTCAAACACCAAAATATCCAAATACAGCAAAACAACAAGAAAAATAAATAATTCCGCTCTCTCCTAGCTTAGCCCTTACTCCTGGGACCTCTGGCATCGTCACCATATATCGTATGGCCTAGAACGTCACATAGAGCACGCAGCCAGCGACATCCCAATCTATCTTCAAATGGGATAGCTATTCACGCATTTGATACGTTACTATATATGACCACGTCTTCTGCATCTAGTCATTCGTAGTCACTAGGATAGCATATTAGCGTAGAGACAGTTAGTAAATTAGTGGGTTAGCTAGTAGATACTCCAATATCAAATGCTCAATTGTATTAGGCCGTTAGTTCGTATTGCCAATAAAGTAGAAAAGTAAAAAAGATCGCTCTCACCAATCTTCACCCCCAAGCTGACATTGCCCAGACAGTGGACAGAGACGTTCCTCTTGAGGATCAGCAACTGCAGACGGGCGTTGAAGACATCAAATTGGCACCGTAGCGGGAGAGTCCGGAGCTTCACCAACTGCAAACAGTCGTTAGAAACATCCCATCAATACTAAGCGGGGGGATCCAAATCTTCCGGCACGTCAGAGCATCTCAAGTGCCATTTTTCACCCCTTGTGTCTCGGCAGCATATGAAGCTTCTGCAGCAGGGATGTAATAGTGGTAACTTTTCCCCTTTTTCACAGCACCATTCACAGAGACATGCTCAGGCAGAAGCACTCCTCAGAAGAAACCCCGAAGAGAGACCACATGCTGGATCGCCACCACCACTCCATCCAGTGCACCCATGGTCACGGCACACTCACCCAGCTGGTATCAGTAGCACAGACAGCCGGGAAGCACACGCATCCGCAGTTCGTCAGCGCAGCCCAGGTGAGAGTGAGCGGAGGCAAATGCACCTCAGCTTAGATCGTCCTGACCCACACGCGCACCGACCCGGAGAAGGCCCCGACCCAGGGGGCGGCAGGAGGGGATGGAGGACGCCGTCAGCAGCAGCGCTTCAGCCGGGCATCCAGGCGGTGGAGAGGAGGCGGGGGGGCGTGACGTGACGTCCTCACGTCATCACGTCCTGAAGCTTCGCTGTATCACATTTTCGATCTTAGGCATACTGGATGACTTCCAATTCCTTGCTATCAATATCCTGTATGCTATACAAATATGCATGAGAGGATATTGTAGTTCTGAGTCTATAGATTCCATTTCCAGATTAAGCAACACCAATTCAGGAGTTATTTTGATGGGTTTCTTCATTATCATGTTGATTAATATCTCCAGATCTTTTTTCAGTTTGGCAAGTTTTAGACATGTCCAAAAGGTGCGCAATAGGGTGCCTTTTTGGTTGCATTTTCTCCAGCAACTGTCTGAGCAAGTGTTATAGAATTGGTGGAGATTAACCGGAGTGTAATACCATCTATGGTGCATTTTGAAGAATTGCTGTATTTAAACAGTCCTCCTCATCATGCTGTTCACATTTTGGCATCATGAGACCAAGACAACAACTAACAATTGATCAACAGATCAACCGTACCTTGCCAATGAAAGGGCTGCAAGCAGGATGTTCTCAGACAGAAGTGCCCACTGAGCTTAGAGTGTCACAGAATGTCATCAGCAGGTAGCAACGGAAATACTGGAAGAGTCACAGAAAGGCATAGAAGTGGACGTCCTTTGGCCACATCCCACTCTGATGACCTCTTTATTGTGAACAATGCCCTGCTAAACCGGATATACCATTCAAAACCGTTTACATCAGTGTGGTATGTGTGCTAGATGACCTGCAAGGGTACCTGACCACAGGGATCATCATCTTGCATAGGCCAGGGAGCATCTCTGCTGGATGAGGGACCAGTGGACCTCAGTGCTTTCATTGATGAAAGTCGATTAACGCTAAGCAGAAATGATGGCCGCCAACGATGTTGGAGACATCAAGGAGAGTGCTATGCATCAGCCGCTGTTGTCACCAAGCCCTTGCTACTTGTCACTTGTGCCTCTGCATGAACAACATATGCTTAATTTCATCTTCATGGATGACAATGTGCAAGCTCATCGAGGTTGCATCATTAAGGAATGTCTGCTGGAAACTGGGGTTCCTCAAATGGAATGGCATGAACTTTCTTCAGACCTGAATCCCATTGAAAGCCTATGGGGTCAGCTGAGTCACCGTGTAGAGGCTCGTTACTCTGTATTCCAGAACATCAATGACCTGAGGGCCACCCTTTAAGAAGAGTAGGATGCCTTGCCTCAGCTGACAATAAGTTGACTTATGAACAGCATGAGACATCGTTGTCAAGATGTAATTGATGCTCATGGCCACATGACAAGTTATTGACACATTGACAGTTTTTGTGCGGGTATACCCATCACTGTTGTTGGCTTTTGTTTCAATAACTTTTTTGAGATAAGGAAATCACCATTGCATGCTTCTAATTAAATGCCCTACTTTCATGATATAATATCACTGTAGTGTGAACTTTTTACTTTTTCCATAAATTTCACCCGAATGCCAACTATCCCAAACTTTTTGTGAGTAGTGTATAAGGTCAAAAAAACAACAAATTTGAATTATTTATAAGTTTCAAGAACTAGTTTTCCAGAAGATATATATCACTATTGGCAACAGTGAAAAAGATTATTGAGAAACTGGAAATTTGGATCATGTAGCTACTAGATCCAAGATATAAGACATATAGTCACATAGTAACATAGTTTGTAAGGCTGAAAAAAGGCAGCCTATTATCCTGCAGGTTGATCAAGAGGAAGGCAAAAAAAAAAAAAACTTGAGGTAGAAGCCAATTTTCCTCATTTTAGGGGGAAAAAAATCTTTCCCGACTCCAATCAGGCAATCAGGATAACTCCATGGATCAACAACCCTTCTCCAGAAACCTAATAATGACAATCTTTAATATTATTACACTCCTGAAATACATCCAGGCCCCTCTTGAACTCTTTTAGTGAGTTCACCATCACCACCTCCTCAGGCAGAGAGTTCCATAGTCTCACTGCTGTTACCGTAAAGAATCCTCTTCTATGTTTGTGTACAAACCTTCTTTCCTCCAGACGCAGAGGATGTCCCCTCATCACAGTCACAGTCCTGGGGATAAATAGATGATGGGATAGATCTCTGTACTGACCCCTGATATATTTATACCTAGTAATCAGATCTCCCCTCAGTCATCTTTTTTCTAAACTGAATAACCCTAATTTTGATAATCTTTCTGGGTACTGTAGTTGCCCCATTCCAGTTATTACTTTTGTTGCCCTCCTCTAAACCCACTCCAGCTCTGCTACGTCACATATAAAGTCAATGGGCACAAAAGAGATAGAAAATTTCTGTGAATGGCTACCTCTGTCAGTCCCAAGCTGATTTAAAGGAGCTGCATGACAGCCACTTCATTGAAACTCCTAGAGAATTGGGACTGAGCCCCCCCCCCCCCCCCCCCCCCCGACCTAGTGATCAGTCGAGGTACTAGCAACAAGGTTTTCATAAATCACAACTTTGCCATATACCCTGTGGATAGGCAATAGGAAAACTCACTTTATGAAAAAAATAGAATTAAAAATACAGTACAATTGTTTTGAGACACTAAATATATAGGTAAAATAACATCTCTTTCAATGAAGGACTGCTTTAAAAATCTCCAGCCTGTATAAAGTTGAAATGTATAGGCTCTGTGCCCAATCACTCTCCATCTTGTATGACCCAGATCACTTTATGATAAGTGAGGTACCTAGAGGGCAACATTACTTTTTAGGAGGGTTTGCAAGGTTTTATTATTTTTTAAGGGGCATTATCACTTTTTAGAGGGCACTCAGTGGCATTATTACTCTCAAAGAGACATACAAGGAGCACTATGGCTGTCTGGTATGACTGACTTTTAGGGGTTGGATTGGAGAGTTTTTTTTCTTTGGCTTCCATCTAATGAGGATTTTGGAAGGGTAATCCACTGAACTGGATAGAAGTATGGCTTTTTTCAGCTTTACACAGTGTGAGTTTTTATTATGTTTTACTTTTTAGATGAGACACATGGGGCATTGTTACTTTCTAGTGGGCCTTATTACTAGCTACAACACATGCTGTCTGTGTAGCACTATTTGAGAGGGTACAAGTATACATTAGACAACATGGGCAAACATTAGGCAAATAGGACAGCAACAGATATAGAATTGGGAGTATCAATAGCATAGGGAGTTTGTGTAGGTTGTAACACCATATCAGACCCCAATATTAAACCTCAGATAGGACCAAAAATAATTAAATAAACTTACCTCCCTGATGGCACAGCCGCTCTGCACATCCAGCCGGTCTTTCTGCAGCTCCAGTCTACTCTGTGTGCACTACTTTCTGACACTTTATGCAACCAAAACAGTTCAGAGCGGGCACGGAGAAGATTAACCATCTCCTGTCACACTAACGCCGAAAGGCGTCAGTGCGGTGGCTCTCCCAGGTCACGCTAACGCTGAAAGGCGTCATCTCGCGTGAGCCGAGATTTCCTGTGAACGTGCATTCACAGGATCGCAAGGTAAACAAGTTGATCTACAGCCTGCCAGCGGCGATCATTCACTGGCAGGCTGTAGATGCAATTTTTTTAACCCCAGAAAGGTATATTAGACACTGTTTTGTTAAGAGCGTCTGATATACCTGCTACCTGGTCCTCTGGTGGTCCCTTTTGCTTGGATCGACCACCAGAGGACACAGGCAGCTCTGTAATAAGTAGCACCAAGCACCACACTACACTACACCCCCCCTGTCACTTATTAACCCCTTATTAACCCCTGATCACCCCATATAGACTCCCTGATCACCCCCCTGTCATTGATCACCCCCCTGTAAGGCTCCATTCAGACGTCCGTATGTGTTTTGCGGATCCGTGGATCTGCAAAACACGGACACCGGCAATGTGCTTTCCACATTTTGTGGATCCGCACATTGCCAGAACTATATAGAAAATGCCTTTTCTTGTCCGCAATTGCGGACAAGAATAGGACATGTTCTATAGGCTCTAGAAAAAATGCAGTGTTCGCCCGATCAGGCCTGATCTTGTGCGCACACTTCCGTTCAGTCTGCCCCACCGCAATGACAGAATTTTATTTTTGTCTGATCACTGCAGAAACACCGTAAAATCGCTGCAGCGCTCTAAAGATCACTTTTGAGGGGCATGGCGAGTTCATAGAAGATTCCATTTTTTTGGCACAAGTTAGCGAAAATTATTATTTTTTTTTTTCTTACAAAGTCTCATATTCCACTAACTTGTGACAAAAAATAAAATCTCACATGAACTCACCATACCCCTCACGGAATCCAAATGCGTAAAAATGCCCTGTGAAATCCTACTCTTTGGAATTTGGGCCCCTTTGTGTATCTTGGCTACAAAAAAGTGTCACACATGTGGTATCGCCGTACTCAGGAGAAGTAGGGCAATGTGTTTTGGGGTGTATTTTTACATATACCCATACTGTGTGTGAGAAATATCTCTGTAAATGACAACTTTTTCCATTTTTTTTTATACAAAGTTGTCAATTTACTGAGATATTTCTCTCACCCAGCATAGGTACATGTAAAAATACACCCCAAAACACATTGCCCTACTTCTCCTGAGTACGGCGATACCACATTTTTTGCAGCCAAGATGCCCAAAAGGGCCCAAATTCTAAAGAGTACCTTTAGGATTTCACAGGGCATTTTTTACACATTTGGATTCCAAACTACTTCTCACGCATTAGGGCCCCTAAAATGCCAGGGCAGTATAAATACCCCACGAGTGACCCCATTTTGGAAAGAAGACACCCCAAGGTATTTTGTGAGAGGCATGGCGAGTTCATGTAAAATTTTATTTTTTGTCACAAGTTAGTGGAGACTTTGTGAGAAAAGAAAAGAAAAAAAATACATCATTTTCCGCTAACTTGTGCCAAAAAAAAATATAATTCTAGGATCTCGCCATGCCCCTCACGGAATACCTTGTCTTCTTTCCAAAATGGGGTCACTTGTGGGGTATTTATACTATCCTGGCATTCTAGCAGCTCAAGAAAAATGACAGGTGCTCAGAAAGTCAGAACTGCCTCAAAATTCGGAAATTCACATTTTTGTTCCATAGTTTGTAAACGCTATAACTTTTGCGCAAACCAATAAATATACACTTATTGGATTTTTTTTTATCAAAGACATGTAGCACAATAAATTCTGACACAAACTTGTATAGAAATGTAATTATATTTGAACAATTTAACCAGATAAAGTTAAAAATACACTTTTTTTGAGAAAATTGCGGCCTATTTTGATTAATATCGGAAAAACGAAAAATCTTAGCAGCAATAAAATACCACCAAAAGAAAGCTGTATTTGTGAGAAGAAAAGGAGGTAAAATTCATTTGGGTGCCAAGTTGCATGACCGAGCAATAAACCGTTAAAGTTGTGAAGTGCCGATTTGTAAAAAAGGGCCTAGTCACTAGGGGGGTATAAACCTGTGGTCCTTAAGTGGTTAAGGAGCGGTGAATACAGCCAGTGCTAGCATTTGGTGGAGGGAAAAAACTTTATACAGTCTGCAGAAATAGATCTACCATTAGAGCCCTACAGACACAGTCATATTATGCATCCTATCTATACAGATATCTAGTACAGAGGCCATAGACTGCTATACTGTATGTCTACACTATACAATATGGAGGTTTTTATGTATATGAATTCTAATCATTCTACTTGTCAATATATGGTGCCTCTGATACATCCTATTTTCCTCTAGTCTACAAGGAATGTGGCAAAATTTGGAGCATTCTACAAGTTTCTTTTTAATGGATTCTATAGTACAGGCCAATAGGAACTTTGGGGGTAATTTATTAAGACCGGCGTTTAAGACGCCAGTCTTAATAACCCCTACATCTGGCAGTGGATCTGCTGAAGTTATGAAGAGGTGCCGGCAGCTCTATATAACTTCAGTGCATACAGTGCCAGTCTAAATGTAAGCCAGCAAGGGCACCACCAATGCACCATAGAAACTACATGAAATGCACAAGGTTTTAGCCATGGTTTTGCCACAACTGGTGGCTGCATTTCACTGAAATAAATGTATCCAGTCCTTGAAAAAAATCACAGTTGAAGTATTGCAAGTATTGCAAAGTTATCCGTTATTGAGTTCTGTCCGACTCCTAGGGGCTCAATACCGAAAAAAACTGATCAGTTTTATCCTAATGCATTCTGAATGGAAAGCAATCCGTTCATAGTGTTGATCACGAATATTCGAATTGCAAATTTTTATCACGGATATCGGCACTTCGAGAATTCGGGAATATTTAGAATATAGTGATATATATTCGTCATTTCGAATATTTGAGTTTTTTTTAATCGGTGCCCACGATCCATCACTGCTTCTAGCTTGTGGGACAATAAGAAGGCTGCAATATCTTTGACTTTAGGAGTAATGTTGATTGCCAATTTCAGTAATGCGAATTTTCGAAAAGCAAATTTTTATAGCGAATTTTTCAATTGCCGATTTCCGCAATCAAGAAAATAATGACTGGAGATAACGAATTCTCGAATTTGCAGAATTTTTGGCAAATATTCGCCCAAATATTTGCAAAATATCACAAATTAAAATATTGCCCCTGCTGCTCAACACTATCCATTCAGGATGCATCAGGATGTCTTCAGTTCAGTCCTTTTACGGTATTTGGACGGAAAAAAAAATGCAGCATGCATTTTTCTCTCCGGCCAAAAATCCTAAAAACACTTGCCTGAATGACGCATTTTTTTCCATTGGAATGTGTTAGTGCCGGATCCAGCATTAAAATTGCCCCATTGATGGACCTTTTATAAATGTAAAAAAAAAAAAACGGATCAGTTTTTCCGGGAGAGGGGGTTCCGGTATTGCAATGCATTTGTGAGACGGATCAGCATCCAGATCCGTCTACAAATGGTTTCCATTTGCATACAGATTGCCGTCGCCGGAACTGCCTGCCGGAATCCAGCAACGCAAGTGTGAAAGTACCCTAAAACCCAAAATCATAGCCTTTAAATTCAGTACATTATACGACTTGTATCTTGCGTTGTTTAGCAGTTTTCCCCTCCCCACTCTTGATCTCCAACTCTCAGTTTTCCCTCAGCTAGTGTGTGGAGACTACCTGATGTTGGCCCATAGACTACAGATAGAGACAGCTCCTTTTCTAACTCAGAATCACCCATATAAGACAATATAGAGAAGTACTGAGCAGTATAGAAGTGAATACTAATTAGTATTTGGAATGAGATATAATATTAGCAGCTACGGCCTTCGTTGCTTGTTTCTTTCAATGCAGCTCACTATTCCCCCTTCTCCATAGACTTCTATGGGATGCCCATGTAATCTGATTCATTGGTGAGCTGGCAGCCTGTTTGGGACTCTTAAAATGGATTTATCACAGAATTCAGAGTGAATGATACTTTAGGAAAAGGGAGAGGGATATAGAAAAGAGCTGATAACTGGCATTTTCTGTGATAAGATATATTGCATAGTTTTAAAAAAAAAAATTATATAGTTTTTTCTGTACTATTGATTTATCCAAAGATGTAGTTGCATGCAACATTATTGGAAAATCATATCTGCATCAATAGTATACAGACATCTACATACAGTACAGACCAAAAGTTTGGACACACCTTCTCATTCAAAGAGTTTTCTTTATTTTCATGACTATGAAAATTGTAGATTCACACTGAAGGCATCAAAACTATGAATTAACACATGTGGAATTATATACATAACAAAAAGTGTGAAACAACTGAAAATATGTCATATTCTAGGTTCTTCAAAGTAGCCACCTTTTGCTTTGATTACTGCTTTGCACACTCTTGGCATTCTCTTGATGAGCTTCAAGAGGTAGTCACTGTCCTGTCAGGTTTAATAAGTGGGATTTCTTGCCTTATAGATGGGGTTGGGACCATCAGTTCCGTTGTGGAGAAGTCAGGTGGATACACAGCTGATAGTCCTACTGAGTAGACTGTTAGAATTTGTATTATGGCAAGAAAAAAGCAGCTAAGTAACGAAAAACAAGTGGCCATCATTACTTTAAAGGATAACGGTCACACTTAGACCCTAATTTCAATTTTCATATATGTAGTTACTAATAATATGATTATCCAGAATCAGTTACTAGTAGACTGACTGACCCCATATTTAATAAGATTCAGCCCTTAGCAACCAGTCTGCATAAAACTGCAATTTCTTTATTCAGTTAAGATGGCCGCCACTGCCCTCACCCTGAGGCTAATCCCGCCTGCCCTCACTAGCCAGTAACAATAGCCCCCCAAAAGTGTCAGTAACCAGAGCCCTCCTCCCTAAAGGGTTAATCTCCTGCAGCACAAAGGGGTCCTCTTACTACCAGGGGAGGGCTGGCAGCCTTAGTCCTGGGGGGAAAATCCAGTCAAGTGGCCCATTTTAGCCCCGCCCATTATTAAAGCCCCTCCTACATATAATAGGCCACTCCCAACAAACACTGTACTGCTGACATTCTATAGTTGCGGCCTGTCTCTACACATCATCAGGAGAGGGGGAGGCCTGTCCTGGCTGCACTGCCTGCTTCACATCATACAATAGACAGCAGGCTACAGCCAGGAAGCTCCTCCGCTCTCCTCCCTCCCCTGATCCTGCTCAGGGCCTGTGGTTCCCCCCCACCATCTGCCTCCCGCCCCTGGCCTGCTGCCCCCTTTCATCGTCCTCACCCAGCTCTGAATCCTCCTTCTGCAAATGGCAGGGGGAGGAGCCGGAGCATCTCCTCTCCTACATAGCGCCATATACCTCTTACATCCAGTGATGTCACCTTTGTTGTAGACGTTCTCTTTCCTCATCTTCTCCATTCAGACCAGACCGCCATGATGATTCTTCAGTCATCTCCCGTCTCTGCAGAGATTAACAAACAGACATTAGTTTCCCACATTTCCATCATCTTCACATCTTCTGAACAGCCTTTCCTGCCACCCCCAATACTGTGCCCGCTGTGCCCCCAATACTATACTGCAGAAACAGTCCCCCTGGAAATACTACTACCGCACAATAGTGCCCCCTTAAACAATTATTTGCACACAGTGCGCTAAAAAATAACTGCGCCCATACACTAATAGTATAAAGATAATGTCCCCCAAAAATAATTGTGCTAAGCTGATACTGTGGCAGGGTGCCCCCCAAAGTAACAGTGCTCCCCAAAATCCCACCAATAGAAATAATTCTCTGCCAGAGCACACTTAGTAGGAATAATGCCCCTTTAGTGCCCTAGTAATCATGTTCTTCATAGCCCCCCCAGTAGTAGTAAAGCTCCCCATAATACCCCCTAGTAGTACTAATTCTCCCTATAATATGACAGTACATGAAATACCCCTGCTTAGTGCCCGCAGTTGAGCTAATGTCTCCATAATGTATGCCAGTATAAAATACCCATATATAGTGCCCCAGTAAATGCCCTCATAGTGCTCCTCTCCCCCTTCCCCATAGTGTCCCCCATAATATGCCAGTAAAAAAAAGCCCATTCTTAGTGCCACCATATGCCCCAATAGTGCTCCTCTCCCCCATAGTGCCCCCAAATAATGCCCCATAGTGCTGCTCTCCCCTATAGTGCCTCCCATAATGTGCCAGTAAAAAATGCCCCCTTAGTGCCACCAAATGCCATAATGCCCCCCATAATGTTCCAATACAAAAGGCCCCTTTAGAGCCCCCACTTCCCCATAGTGCCCCCAAATAATGCCCCTATAGTAACACCAGATGCCCCATAGTGCTGCTCTCCCCTATAGTGCCCCCCAGAATGTGCCAATAATTAAAAAAAGCCACTTTAGAGCCCCAAGATACCCCCATAGTGCTCCTCTCCCCCATGGTGCCCCCCATAATGTGCCAGTAAGAAATGCCCCCATAGTGCCAGCTCTTCCAATAGTGTAAGGCCCCCCATAGTGCCAGCTCCCTCCCATAGTGCCAGCCCCCCTATAGTGCTAGCTCCCCCATAGTGCTAGCTCCCCCATAGTGCCAGATCCCCCCAATAGTGCTAGATCCCCCCAATAGTGCCAGCCCCCCCAATAGTGCTAGCTCCCCCATAGTGCCAGCTCCCCCCCACATAGTGCCAGCTCCCCCCCACATAGTGCCAGCTCCCCTATAGTGCAAGCCCCCATAGTGCCAGATCCCCCAATAGTGCCAGCTCCCCCCAATAGTGCCAGCTACCCCCAATAGTGCTAGCTCCGCCCCCCATAGTGCCAGCTCCGCCCCCCATAGTGCCAGCCCCAAATAGTGCCAGATCCCCCCAATAGTGCCAGTTCCCCCCAATAGTGCCAGTTCCCCCCAATAGTGCCAGTCCCCCCCCAATAGTGCCAGCTCCCCCCCCAATAGTGCCAGCCCCCCTATAGTGCCAGCCCCCCTATAGTGCCAGCCTTCCTATAGTGCCAGGTCCCCCCGGGCCCCCCCAATAGTGCCAGATCCCCCAATAGTGCCAGCCCCCCCCCATAGTGTTAGCTCCCCCATAGTGCCATCCCCCCTATAGTGCCAGCCCCCAATAGTGCCAGATCTCCCCCAATAGTGCCATCTTCCCCAATAGTGCCAGCCCCCCTATAGTGCAAGCCCCCCTATAGTGCCAGATCCCACCACATAGTGCCAGCCCAGCTCCCCTGCAAAGAAAAAAAAAAAACACTAATACTTACCTGGCTCCATCAGCAGCGATGCAGGCCTCTTCTGGCCCGTGTCCCTGCTGTTTGCCGCCCGACTCAGGCGGCGCAATGATAATGACGTCATCGCGCTGCCTGAGCCGGCCTCTGATAGGCTGCAGGCATTAGTGCCTGCGGCCTATCAGACGAACAGGGGAGGGACACGCCTCTCCCTGAGTCCCTCCCCTGCCACACAGCACCACCCCGCCGCCGCAATTATATCCAGGGCCGCGCCGCCTGTGGTGATCGGCGGTGCGGCCCTGAAGAATAAAAAATAATAAATAATGAATAAATAATTTTTGTTAAAGGGCCGGCCCAGTGGCCGTTTTTTTAGGCGGCCTGGGGGGCAATTGCCTGCCTGCCCCCCCGGCCCAGCCCGCCCCTGCTTACCACATGTTGCTTTCATTTATACACTGAGCAGATGGCAGATCTCCCTTCCCTGGTCTGCGCTGATTCAGCTCTGATTGTCCAGCTCTGCTGAGTGAGGGAGCGTCTGCCAAGCGCAGGGACAGGGAGAAGTGCACACAGCCCAGGCACTGTTATCAGCTGCTGGGGAAGACCTGGCTTTAATCATTTACACACAGTCCCTGGCTGTCAGTAATGTGACCTTGCACGCTGTGTGCTTCTGTGTCCTCCGTCCTTCAACACATAGAGGGACCCTGCATAGCAACCTGATTTTAAGCACAGGTAAAAGTAGGCAGTACAGGGAACAAAACTGTGGAATTAAGGGGTAATTGAATATACAGTGAAAAGTTGAAATAGGGCCACCAAGGTGATATTAATCACCACAATCCAATACTCCATAAAAAAAAAGATGACAGTTATACTTTAGGAAATGAAGGTCAGTCAGTCTGAAAAATTGGGAAAACTTTGAAAGTGTCCCCAAGTGCAGTCACAAAAAGAAGACCAAGAGTCACCTCTGCTGCGGAGGATAAGTTCATCCGAGTCACCAGCCTCAGAAATCGCAGGTTAACAGCAGCTCAGATTAGAGACCAGGTCAATGCCACACAGAGTTCTAGCAGCAGACACATCTCTAGAACAACTGTTAAGAGGAGACTGTGTGAATCAGGCCTTCATGGTAGAATATCTGCTAGGAAACCACTGCTAAGGACAGGCAACAAGCAGAAGAGACTTGTTTGGGCTAAAGAACACAAAGAATGGACATTAGACCAGTGGAAATCTGTGCTTTGGTCTGATGAGTCCAAATTTGAGATCTTTGGTTCCAACTACCGTGTCTTTGTGCGACGCAGAAAAGGTGAACGGATGCACTCTACATGCCTGGTTCCCACCGTGAAGCATGGAGGAGGTGTGATGGTGTGAGGGTGCTTTGCTGGTGACACTGTTGGGGATTTATTCAAAATTGAAGGCATACTGAACCAGCATGGCTACCACAGCATGTTGCAGCGGCATGCTATTCCATCCGGTTTGCGTTTAGTTGGACCATCATTTATTTTTCAACAGGACAATGACCCCAAACAGGAGAGTGATGGGGTGCTGTGCCAGATGACCTGGCCTCCACAGTCACCGGACCTGAACCCAATCGAGATGGTTTGGGGTGAGCTGGACCGCAGAGTGAAGGCAAAAGGGCCAACAAGTGCTAAGCATCTCTGGGAACTCCTTCAAGACTGTTGGAAGACCATTTCAGGTGACTACCTCTTGAAGCTCATCAAGAGAATGCCAAGAGTGTGCAAAGCAGTAATCAAAGCAAAAGGTGGCTACTTTGAAGAACCTAGAATATGACATATTTTCAGTTGTTTCACACTTGTTTGTTATGTATATAATTCCACATGTGTTAATTCATAGTTTTGATGCTTCAGTGTGACTCTACAATTTTAATAGTCATGAAAATAAAGAAAACTCTTTGAATGAGAAGGTGTGTCCAAACTTTTGGTCTGTACTGTATATTACACCACAGCTCTATAATGGTGACTGTAGACGTAATCGGGAGATATTTAGCTCCAGAACATTTGAGAGAAGATCCTGAGTCTAGGTAGGATTGCCACCCATACGGGAATGACCCGGACAGTCCGGATTTGTAATCCTGCGCCCGGTTACAAGCCTTTCTCAGACCGGGGCACAGCGATCAGCTGGGAGAGATGCGATGCTAGCCCAGGGCGGCGCTGACTTCAGACACGCCCACCCTCCCTCCCTCCTTTCTGCTCGGGTTTGGCTTTAAGAAAAGGTGGCAACCCTAAGTCTAGGTTGAGACGTGTAGAGTTAATTCACATGAAAGCGAAGATTTCTGAGTAAACTCTTTGTCAGACTTAGCAAAAGCCGAGAGTAGCTACAAGAACTTCTCTTAGGCCTCTTTCACAAGGCCGTTGCGGAAACATGTGCGGGTGCGTTGCGGGAACACCTGTGATTTTTCCGCGCGAGTGCAAAACATTGTCATGCGTTTTGCACTCGCGTGAGAAAAATCGCGCATGTTTGGTGTTCTGTAGATTGTATTATTTTCCCTTATAACATGGTTATAAGGGAAAATAATAGCATTTTGAATACAGAATGCATAGTAAAATAGTGATGGAGGGGTTAAAAAAAAAAAAAAAAAATTTAACTCACCTTAGTCCACTTGCTTGCGTAGCCGACATCTCCTTCTGTCTTCATCTTAACTTTGTGTAGCAACAGGACCTGTGGTGACGTCACTCCGGTCATCACATGATCCATCACCATGGTAAAAGATCATGTGATGGATCATGTGATGACTGTGACGTCACCAAAGGTCCTTGTTGCTACACAAAGCTAAGATGAAGACAGAAGCAGATGCCGGGCTGTGCGAGCAAGTGGATTAAGGTGAGTTAAAATTTTATTTTTATTTTTTAACCCCTCCAGCGCTATTTTACTATGCATTCTGTATTAAGAATGCTATTATTTTTCCTTATAACCATGTTATAAGGGAAAATAATAATGATCGGGTCTCCATCCCGATCGTCTCCTAGCAACCATGAGTGAAAATAGCACCGCATCCGCACTTGCTTGCGGATGCTTGCGATTTTCACGAAACCCTATTCACTTCTATGGGGCCTGCGTTACGTGAAAAACGCAGAATATAGAGCATGCAGCGATTTTCTTGCAACGCACAAGTGATGCATGAAAATCACTGCTCATGTGAACAGCCCCATAGAAATGAATGGGTTGGTATTCAGTGCGGGTGCAATGCGTTCAACCCACGCATCGCATCTGCGCAGAATACTCGCCCGTGTGAAAGGTACCTTAGTCTTCAACACCCATCCTTGCGTTACACAGACAACCAGATGACTACAATGGGCATTGGTGTAGAAGAGGGGAATTGATATTTAAAAATATAGCAGTAAATTTTGGGGGGTATGGTAGATAGTCATAAAATGTATGGGGCTGTACATCTCAGCTATAACCATAGTAATCTCCAGCCAGGGGAAGCAGAGTTACAGAAATGGCTGACGACGTCTCTGCTTCCATAGGTGTCATAGCCGGGAATGGGAGCTATGCAAACAGCGCAGCACAGGAAACGACACCGTTTTTGGAATTTACAAGTTAAAGGGGTTGTCTCACTTCAGCAAGTGTCATTTATCATACAGAGACAGTAAATACAAGGCACTTACTAATGTATTGTTATTATCCATAGTGCTTCCTTGCTGGCTGGATTCATTTTTCCATCACATTAAACACTGCTTGTTTCCATGGTTATGACCACCCTGCAATCCAACAGGAAAAGGAAAAAGCGCCCGCCGCCAACCTCTCTGGTGGCCGAGGCTCGCTCTTTTTCCTATAATGTGCAAGCATGACCGCCGCTGCTGGATTACAGGGTGGTCAGAACTACTGTGGAAACGAGAAATGTAAAATGAATCCAGGCAGCAAAGAAAGTAATATGGATAATAATACATTAGTAAGTGCCTTGTGTTAACTTTCTCTACAGAATAAATGCGATTTGCTGAAGTAAGACAACCCCTTTAAGGAAATAACGTAACTCGCACTGCTATGCTGTTTTTGTGGGTCCCACTTACTGGTATAGGAGTTACAGAAATAGTTGAGGGCCAGCTATTTGGATGTTTTCACAATTCCACCCATGAAAGGCTGCGTTGGGACAACCCCTTTAATTTTCACATAAAAATAGTGTAGAGGGATACATGGAATGCCTAAGAAAATAATTCTGTACCATAATTATAGTTTATAACCATTCAAACTTTTCTTGGATTGAATCCGTTATTAGCAGTGTGTGGGGTAACACTGCCATCTACAGCTGATTATTACATATGGCGCCTAATCTTTTGCATAACAGGCATTATTTTTTTTTTTTTAATCTTAAACGAGGTGATTTTAAAAACACGTCATGTGTATAGCAACTTTCTCTGTCATCTGTAAGGCCATATACACACAGCTCACATTTGGTTCATGAGCACCTATCAGCAGAGTCAACCCTATTAAATCAGGTATACTACAGGGTAGGGTTGATTATGCTGTTTTAAATTATATCTGTCTTGTGAAAATTGATTTTGTTTAACTCGACGGGGGAAAAGAAAAAATGTGTTTGTTATGTAAATTAGGGCTTCAGTGCACTGAGGGATGTAGCCAGCACTGGAAAGCTGAAGAGCTGAGGTGCACTGAGGAGCTAGGCCCTGCCTTTTAGTGCACTGAAGGGCTCATTTGCATAAGGAATGAACTGCTTTTTTTATGACTACTGAAACCAATTTTCACAAGACATTTTAATCAGCAGGATCAAGTCTGCACAGTAAGGCTTCTTGCACACAAACTTTTTTTTCTGTTTCCGTTTTTTGCATTCCGTTTAAGGACCGTATACTTCGTATGCCTTCCGTTTCCGTATTTCCGTTCTGTTCAAAGATAGAAAATGTTCTATTATTCTCTGCATAACAGACAAGGATAGTACTGTTCTATCAGGGGCCATCTGTTGTGTTCCGCAAAAAACGTAATGCACATGGGCCTCATCCATATTTTTTGCGGATCCATATTTTGCGGACCGCAAAATACTGAAAAAGCCATACGGTCGTGTGCAAGAGGCCTAAGCCTGCTGACAGGCGCTGTTTAACCCCTTAGGGACACAGCCTTTTTACACCTTAGGACCAGGCCATTTTTTGCAAATCTGACCAGTGTCACTTTAAGTGCTCATAACTTTAAAACGCTTTGACTTATCCAGGCCGTTCTGAGATTGTTTTTTCGTCACATATTGTACTTCATGACACTGGTGAAATGAAGTCAAAAAAATATTTTTTTTTGCACCAAAAAATACCTAATTTAACAAATTTTTGGAAAAATTAGCAAATTTCAAAGTTTCAGTTTCTCTACTTCTGTAATACATAGTAATACCCCCAAAAATTGTGATGACTTTACATTCCCCATATGTCTACTTTATGTTTGAATTGTTTTGGGAATGATATTTTATTTTTTGGGGATGTTATAAGGCTTAGAAGTTTAGAAGCAAATTTTGAAATTTTTCAGAAATCTTCAAAATCCCACTTTTTATGGACCAGTTCAGGTTTGAAGTCATATTGTGAGGCTTAGATAATAGAAACCTCCCAAAAATGACCCCATCTAAGAAACTACACCCCTCAAGGTATTCAAAACTGATTTTACATACGTCGTTAACCCTTTAGGTGTTGCACAAGAGTTATTGGCAAATGGGGAAGAAATTTGAGAATTTCATTTTTTTGTCTAATTTTCCATTTTAACCCATTTTTTCCACTAACAAAGCAAGGGTTAACAGCCAAACAAGACTGTATCTTTATTGCCCTGACTCTGCCGTTTACAGAAACACCCAATATGTGGCCGTAAACTACTGTACGGCCGCACAGCGGGGCGTAGAGTGAAAGGTGCGCCGTATGGTTTTTGGAAGGCTGATTTTTATGGACTGGTTTATTTACACCATGTCCCATTTGAAGACCCCTGATGCACCCCTAGAGTAGAAACTCCCTAAAAGTGACCCCATCTAAGAAACTACACCCCTCAAGGTATTCAAAACTGATTTTACATTCGTCGTTAACCCTTTAGGTGTTGCGCAAGAGTTATTGGCAAATGGGGATGAAATTGGAAAATTTCATTTTTTTGTCTAATTTTCCATTTTAACCCATTTTTTCCACTAACAAATCAAGGGTTAACAGCCAAACAAGACTGTATCTTTATTACCCTGACTCTGCCGTTTACAGAAACACCCAATATGTGGCCGTAAACTACTGTACGGCCACACAGCGGGGCATAGAGTGAAAGGTGCGCCGTTTGGTTTTTGGAGGGCTGATTTTTATGGACTGGTTTATTTACACCATGTCCCATTTGAAGACCCCTGATGCACCCCTAGAGTAGAAACTCCCTAAAAGTGACCCCATCTAAGAAACTACACCCCTCAAGGTATTCAAAACTGATTTTACATTCGTCGTTAACCCTTTAGGTGTTGCGCAAGAGTTATTGGCAAATGGGGATGAAATTGGAAAATTTCATTTTTTTGCCTTATTTTCCATTTTAACCCATGTTTTCTACTAACAAAGCAAGGGTTAACAGCCAAACAAGACTGTATCTTTATTACCCTGACTCTGCCGTTTACAGAAATACCCAATATGTGGCCGTACACTACTGTACGGCCACACAGCGTGGCGTAGAGTGAAAGGTGCGCCGTTTGGTTTTTGGAGGGCTGATTTTTATGGACTGGTTTATTTACACCATGTCCCATTTGAAGACCCCTGATGCACCCCTAGAGTAGAAACTCCCTAAAAGTGACCCCATCTAAGAAACTACACCCCTCAAGGTATTCAAAACTGATTTTACATTCGTCGTTAACCCTTTAGGTGTTGCGCAAGAGTTATTGGCAAATGGGGATGAAATTTGCAAATTTCATTTTTTTGTCTAATTTTCCATTTTAACCCATTTTTTCCACTAACAAATCAAGGGTTAACAGCCAAACAAGACTGTATCTTTATTACCCTGACTCTGCCGTTTACAGAAACACCCAATATGTGGCCGTAAACTACTGTACGGCCACACAGCGGGGCATAGAGTGAAAGGTGCGCCGTTTGGTTTTTGGAGGGCTGATTTTTATGGACTGGTTTATTTACACCATGTCCCATTTGAAGACCCCTGATGCACCCCTAGAGTAGAAACTCCCTAAAAGTGACCCCATCTAAGAAACTACACCCCTCAAGGTATTCAAAACTGATTTTACATTCGTCGTTAACCCTTTAGGTGTTGCGCAAGAGTTATTGGCAAATGGGGATGAAATTGGAAAATTTCATTTTTTTGCCTTATTTTCCATTTTAACCCATGTTTTCTACTAACAAAGCAAGGGTTAACAGCCAAACAAGACTGTATCTTTATTACCCTGACTCTGCCGTTTACAGAAATACCCAATATGTGGCCGTACACTACTGTACGGCCACACAGCGGGGCGTAGAGTGAAAGGTGCGCCGTTTGGTTTTTGGAGGGCTGATTTTTATGGACCGGTTTATTTACACCGTGTCCTGTTTCAACCCCCCTGATGCACCCCTGGAGTCGAAACTCCCTAAAAGTGACCCCATTTTGGAAACTACGGGATAAGGTGGCATTTTTTGGGGGAGTATTTTTAGGGTAAATATAATTTTTGGTTGCTCTATATTACATTTTTGTGAGGTAAGGTTACCAAAAATTGAAATTCTGATATTTCATCTCCATTTGCCATTAACTGTTGAGGAACACCTAAAGGGTTAATAAAGTTTGTATAATCATTTTTGAATACCTTGAGGGGTGTAGTTTCTTAGATGGGGTCAATTTTAGGGAGTTTTTACTCTAGGGGGGCATCAGGGGGGCTTCAAAAGGGATATGGTGTCAATAAAAAAGGCCATCAAAATCGGCCTTCCAGAAACCATGTCGGTCCTTTCCTTTTGCAGCCTCCCTTTTACGGATACAGCAGTTTACGACCACAAATGTGGCGTTTCTGTAAACTGCAGTATCAGGGTAATAAATTTTAACTTTTGTTTGGTTGTTAACCCTTGTTTTCTTACCGGAAAAAACGGACTGAAATGGAAAAGTGCCAAAAATAGCGGTTTTGGCACCGTTTTTTTGTTTTTTTTTAACCGTGTTAATCTGGGTAGTTAGGTCATGGGATATTGTTATAGAGGAGATTCTTACGGACACGGCAATATCTAATAAGTCTACTTTTTTTTACAATTATTTAGGTTTTTGACTATATTATCTTTTTTGATACAACTTTTTTTTTTGGGTATCTCTAAAGTCTAAGTGTAATTTTTTTAATTTTCTTTTAGCCAATTATCTTATGTGGGGGCTCATTTTTTGCGGGATGAGCGGACGGTTTTATTGGCACTATTTTGGGGGCTATATGACTTTTTGATCGCTTGCTATGAAACTTTTTGTTATGTAAGGTGACAAAAAAAAAATTTTTTGCACCTATTTTTTATTTTATTTTTTTACTGTGTTAATCTGGGGGGTTGGGTCATGGGGTATTTTTATAGAGGAGATTCTTACGGACGTGGCGATACCTAATAAGTCAACTTTTTTTTTACAATAATTTAGGTTTTAGACTATATTATCCTTTTTGATACCCTAAAAAAAAAATTGTATCTCTAAAGTCTAAGAGTCATTTTCAATTTTTTTTTTTATCTGATTATCTTATGTGGGGGCTCATTTTTTGCGGGATGAGATGACGGTTGTATTGGCACTAATTTGGGGGCTATATGACTTTTTGATGGCTTGCTATTAAACTTTTTATTATGTAAGGTGACAAAAAAAAACTTTTTTTGCACCTTTTTTTTTTTTCTGGACCGTGTTAATCTGGGGGGTTAGGTCATGGGGCATTTTTATAGAGGAGATTATTACAGACGCGGCAATACCTATGTCTACTTTTAATAAATTATTTTAGTTTTTTTGGGTGTCTCAAGTCTGAGAACCATTTTTTTTTTTATCCCATGTCAGTCCTAAATTGGGATATAAATTTAGTACTCCATGGAAGTGTGATACTCCCTGAAGCAACCGTCAATGCAGAGGCCCGGATGATCGGGGCATGTGTCGCACTGAGTAGTCGTGTCCTTCCGTATCCCCCTCCTGCGACACACTCTGCACTTTTTTTGGGTTCGTCCCTTCTTTCCAGTATGGGGGACCACACCTGGAAAGTGTTGGCCAGGGACGATCCGGGCGCCTACAGTTCCCGAGGTACTCCGGCCTGCTCTTTCCCGGTCCGAAAAGATCAGGGCCTTGAGGACTGCCTCATAGAACTGCAGGAATGTCCCTGTGCTGCCAGCGCTTCGGGATAGTACAAAAGAGTTGTACATGGCAACCTGCACCAAGTAGACCGCAACTTTTTTGTACCATGCCCGGGTTTTGCGCATGGCGTTATATGGCTTGAGGACTTGATCCGAGAGATCAACTCCTCCCATATACCGATTGTAGGCGACGATACAATCGGGCTTGAGGACCGTTGCCGCGGTACCTCGCACAGGGACAGGGGTGATGCCGTTACCATGAATTGTGGACAGCATAAGGACATCCCTCTTGTCCTTATACCTGACCAGCAACAGGTTTCCAGTGGTAAGGGCACGGGTCTCACCCCTGGGGATGGGTACCTGGAGGGGGTGGGCAGGGAGGCCGCGTTGATTTTTCCGCACGGTCCCACAAGCGGACGTGGATCTGGCGGCAAGGGACTGGAACAAGGGGATACTGGTATAAAAGTTATCCACGTACAAGTGGTAACCCTTATCCAGCAGTGGGTACATAAGGTCCCACACGAGTTTCCCGGTAACACCCAGAGTGGGGGGACATTCTGGTGGTTGAATCCGGGAATCTCGCCCCTCGTACACACGAAATTTGTAAGTGTACCCTGAGGTACTCTCACAAATTTTGTATAGCTTCACGCCATACCTCGCCCGCTTGGAAGGCACATACTGGCGGAAAATGAGTCTCCCCTTGAACGCAATGAGAGACTCATCAACCACGACCTCCCTTCCAGGTACATAGGCCTCCATGAATTTGGCCCCAAAGTGATCGATGACCGGCCGTATCTTGTACAGACGGTCATGGGCAGGATCACCTCGGGGTGGACATGCTGCATTATCGGAATAATGCAGACATTTCCTGATGGCCTCAAACCGGGAGCGTGTCATAACCGTACTGTAAAGTGGGGTCTGATATAGGACGTCCCCACTCCAGTACAGCCTGGCACTGGGTTTCTTGACCAGGCCCATATGCAGCACGAGGCCCCAAAATGTCCTCATTTCGGCTGCACTGACCGGCGTCCAGCCACCGGGCCTGGCCAAAAAGGAGCCCGGGTGTTGAGCGACGAACTGTTGGGCGTACAGATTCGTCTGCTCCACCATCAGATTTACCAGTGAGTCACTGAAAAAATGACAAAAAAAGTCATATTCAGTGTAGCCCACTGTGGAAATCTGGATTCCTGATTGGCCTACAAAATCAGGAATCACGGGCTCGTATCGCTCTGGGCTACACCAGACAAGTTCACCGGCAGGGTGCTCCGGTGGATTTAACTGGTGGGCCGGGAAACCAGTACGAGCCCCAGAGCTGCTCGTACTAGTGTGGGCCACAGGGTCCCTAACATGGCGGTCCCCTTGCTCCGCCTGGCGGCGTCTCCGCCGCCTTGGGGGCTCATCATCATCGCTAGATGATGAGGAGGATGCGGATGACAACAGGAATGTGGGGTCATCCTCATCCTCACTGGGACTCTCGGACTCGGAGGCAAGCTGGGCGTATGCCTCCTCGGCCGAGAACGTCCGGCGGGCCATAGGGGAGTGTGTGTCTGCGTGTATATGTGCGTGTGTGTAACTCTTTATTTGGTGTGCGTGTGTGAGGGGGCACGGGTGTTCACGAACTCACCCTAAAACTAACAGAAAAAATAAAATAAAACTAACTAAAAAAAGGGCAAAAAAGTGAGGAAAAAAAATTCAAAACTGCTGATCAACCGTCCGAAGTTGATCAGCGGTGGGGTGTGCGATGCGCTTACAGTGGCCGGACGCTAAGTGCCGGTCACAGTCAGCGAACTCAAAAAAAAAAAAAAAAAAAAGCACCCCAAAAAAGGTGGGGGGGGGGGGGGGCAAGTGGCAGGGGGAGGGGGGCAAGTGGCAGCACCCCTGGGGGGTCTAGGGTCACACAGCTGTGCTGTGGACCCCAGACACCCTAACTAGGGTGATGCAATAAAAAGTAAAAAAAAACTAACTTTCCCTTTTTTTTCCCTGCCTAACCCAAACTTTCCCTATGCTGTCCCTATGTACCTGATGGGGTGCTGGGGCACAGATCGGGTCCTGGGGGCACAGATCAGGGGTGCTGGCAGCGATGGCGGACACAAGCAGGCAGCTCCTCTCTCCTCCGGCGCTGGAACACAAAAGGAGGAGGAGAGGGGCGCCTGCCTCTTTTGAATCTGCCGCCGCACCGCCCCCTGACCAATCAGAAAGCGATCCTGAGTGGTGATGTCACCATCACCACTCAGG
Organism: Bufo gargarizans; assembly: GCF_014858855.1. Taxonomy (NCBI): domain Eukaryota; kingdom Metazoa; phylum Chordata; class Amphibia; order Anura; family Bufonidae; genus Bufo; species Bufo gargarizans. Next base: position 430,609,197 of record NC_058083.1, on the reverse strand, counting down.
ATCGCTGGATGGTGATTGGTGGAGTGAAATCACACCACCATCACCATCCTGTTCCGGGTTATCGGGTCTTCAGAGACCCGAATAACCCGGAAACGCAGAAAACCGCAGGTCTGAATTGACCTGCGTTTTTTTGCGATCGCATACATGGGGGGGTCACCGGACCCCCCGACGCATTTGCCCCAAGTGCCTGCTCAATGATTTGAGCAGGCACGGGGTTCCGATCGCCGCCGGCCGCGCGGCGGTGATTGAAAATGCACAGGGCGTACATGTACGCCCTGTGTCCTTAAGTACCAGGGCACAAGGGCGTACCTGTACGCCCTGTGTCCTTAAGGGGTTAAGGACCCAGATTTCACATGAACAAATTCACTACAATATTGCATGATGACATGCTAGCAAAACCCTTAAAGGGATTGGACACTTTTTTAGCACTTATTGCAACTGTAAAGAAAGTAAGAAAGTAGGGAGATAGTACACTTACTAATAGATCTTCTGAAGCAGATCTGTCTGGTTTTCCTGCTATTGGCAACCACGCCCCCTCCTGTCCTGTTCTCACCACGCCCTCTCCTGTCCTGTTCTCACCACGCCCCCTCCTGTCCTGCTCTCACCACGCCCCCTCTTGTTCTGCTCTCACCACGCCCCCTCCTGGCCTGCTCTTACCACGCCCCCTTCTGGCTCGCTGTAACCACGCCCCTTCCTGTTCTGCTCTCACCATGCACCCTCCTGTCCTGCTCTCACCAAGCCCCCTCCTGTCCTGCTCTCACCACGCCCCCTCCTGTCCTGCTCTCACCACACCCCCTGCTGGCCTGCTCTCACAGCTGCCTGTCTGGTCCATAGCTGCAGGTGCCATGGAGGAGCAAACTCGTCCATGCCTGAAGGAATGTGCTGCTCCCTGGGTCCTAAAGCACCCTCCTTGTATCAGATATGCTCTCCTTCTGTGACTGACACTCCTGTCTATGCATGGCTGGACAGCCTTAGCAGGAAGATTCAAGCCAAAATAAAGAAACTTTTGCAGGAGAAAGGGAGACTGTGAGGAGAAGCTGTGATGGCTGATGGAAGCTGACTGTCTGTAGACTCCATCCACTCTCTCTTCTGTACTGAGAGGCTACTGCTGTATGTGAGGCCACATCTGCATGTGATGTCAGCCTCTCTCCCTGCTCTGATAATGTTTGTGCACAAGGCTGAGAGATCTGTACACTAGGTCACTGTGCTGGCCACACCCCCCTGCACTGCAGGCTGCTGCTTATTGCTCTCTCTGAGGATTCTTAACCCCTTCAGCTGCACAGACTCAGGGCTGAAGTGTTTACTGTGTAGCTGCAGGCAGTGAGGAGACAAATGCTGGGCACAGGAGCTGAAAGAGAAGTTGTGCCGAGCATTGCAGGTAGGGGGAAGATCCTGTGTGTATTAGCAGTGTCATTGTACAGCTAGTACTTGTAGTTCTATACATACAACATGCTGCTGAGTCTCCCAGCAGGCAGACATGTCACTCAGGGCAGTACTTGTATTCACTCCCTTAGCAGTGTCATTATACATCTGGGACTTGTAGTTCTACACATACAAAATGCTGCTGAGTCTCCCAGCAGGCAGAAATGTCACTCAGGGCAGCTCTTGTATTCACTCCCTTAGCAGTGTCATTATACAGCTGGGACTTGTAGTTCTACACATACAACATGCTGCTGAGTCTCCCAGCAGGCAGACATGTCACTCAGGGCAGCTCTTGTATTCACTCCCTTATCAGTGTCATTATACAGCTGGGACTTGTAGTTCTACACATACAACATGCTGCTATGTCACTCAGGGCAGTACTTGTATTCCCTCCCTGAGCAGTGCAGGGGGAGGGGCAGAGATTGTTTTTATTGCAATTAAACAAAAGGCCAGAAGAGAACCAGGGAAAATGAGGAAATACCGTAGATTTTTTTTGGCCTAAAACTTGCTTAGTTTAGTTATATATCGCTGACCATCAGATTTACAGTGCTATATTCATTTTTTTCCATAACTCGGACAACGCCTTTAACATAGCCAAGATGGATCCATCTTGAACACCATTAAAAGTAAATGGAGGACGGATCCGTTTTCTATTGTGCCAGATTGTGTCATAGAAAATGGATCCGTCCCCATTGACCTACATTGTGTGTCAGAACGGATCCGTTTGGCTCAGTATACTGTCCTCATACACGTTAGCACGGTGCGTAATCTGACATGTAACTAAACCCCCTGTCTTCATAAGAAAAAGGCTGTGCAGATGAAACCTTCTATTTTATTGCTAGTAGATTGTGACAGGAAAGGTGAAACTACAGAATAAAAACAGTAGTATTTCAGAACATAGATATCCATAGTATATTGTATAGGATACAGAATAATCTGCTATACATACAGTACATGAGGTAATGCAATGACAATGCTATCAAATGCAACAAACATATAATAAACTGCAGTATAATGACACATAAATAGTGCCCTTACCGACTGAACGGATCTCACATACGGAAAGCCAAAACGCGAGTGTGAAAGTAGCCTAAACCCTTTCTCTGCTGTCAATATGGCTGAGGTCAGTGATATCAGCAGCAGTCACTGGTCTCATCTGTAAATGTGTGCCCTCTCCTTCCTGCACACTGTATATAGTGATATGTGACCCCCCCCCCCCCCCCCATAAAGTGATATATGACCCCCACCACTATATACTGTATATAGAGATCTGTGACCCTCTGTATACTGTATGCAGTGATATGTGACCCCCACCACCACCATTGTACACTGTATATAGAGATGTGTGACCCCCTGCACCGGAGGATCTCTGTCACCACCAGACATCTGCGAAGCTCTGACAGACATTCTTCAGTGCCTCCTGCTTGAGGTTCTTTTGTTTTGCTTTCGTTTTGTCATCTCGTTAGCCTCTCTCAGCTGTCATGTAGTTGCACTGATTGCATCCCTTTAAATCACTTCCCATACTGCATCACTTTGTGGTTTATACAACTTCCTAGATAAGTCTGTTCATTGATTTGTGTTTTCCTGTTTGCTTGATCCTAGGTGACCCTGACTCCCTCCGTATTAAGTGTAGGGAGCTGGTGGTCGTGTCCCCTCACTATTATAGGGTGTTCAGGTGTCATACAGTCGAGGCACGAGGGAATGCAATTTTCTATCCTAGAGATCTTTGCATGGGCTGAGAAGACAGGGAGAGTTTCAGGGCTTAAATAGGGGTCACCCTTTTGTTCCTTAGTTTCGGATCAAGCTAGTCGGATCCTTATTTGTAACTTCTTGTTTTCTGTTACACCATCCGTGACAATCTCATTATTATCATTATAGACAGTGTACAGGGAAGGGGGTGTTCTATATACAGTGTACAGGTAGGACACATACAACTATATACTGTTCATAAGGTACCCATGTATAGAGATGTCGCAAACATAAAATTTTCCGTTCGCGAACAGCGAACGCGAATTTCTGCAAATGTTCGCGAACGGGCGAACCGCCATTGACTTCAATAGGCAGACGAATTTTAAAACCCACAAGGACTCTTTCTAGCCACAGTAGTGATGGAAAAGTTGTTTCAAGGGGACTAACGCCTGGACTGTGGTATGCCGGAGAGGGATCCATGGCAAAACTCCCATGGAAAATTACATAGTTGACGCAGAGTTGGATTTTAATCCATAAAGGGCATAAATCACCTAACAATCCTAAATTTTTTGGAACAACGTGGTTTAAAACATCCAGTGTGTGTATACGATCAGGTATGATGTTGTATCGATCAGGTAGTGTAAGGGTTACGCCCGCTTCACAGACATTGACAGACCAAACTCCCCTTTTAATGCACCGCAAACAGTCCATTTGCCCAACAGCAAACTCCCCATTTGCGCAAGGTTGGATACCAAGCTAGCCATGTCCCGTTGATGTCATTGAAGGTTTCTTCCTCCACCCAGCCACGTACAACACCAAGGGTCCCCGAAAGGTGAATTGAATTGATTTTTCGAATGGGGAGATGGTTAAAAAAAACGCTGGCTCCCTCCCCTTTGTTTGAATCCACGCCACGGTCACTGCGTCTGCACCGTGCAATTTACTGTCACACCCAATATGAGTGGTATTTTCTGTAGTACTATTCTCATCAGTTTAATCCCTGTTACGTGACATCCCCAATCTGGGGTCCATTTATTAAATTGACTTTTCGAACGGGGAGATGGTTAAAAATGCTGGCTCCCTCCCCTTTGTTTGAATCCACGCCTCGGTCACTGCGTCTGCGCCGTGCAATTTTTACTGTCACACCCGATATAAGTGGTATTTTCTGTAGTACTATTCTCATCAGTTTAATCCCTGTTACGTCCCCTATCCGGGGACGTGTGTCGAATTGATTAATCATTGTTGAATTAACGACATCCTGAAATAATTTTGTTCTGAGCTTTGTACTTGCTTTGTATTGGTGGGGATTTTTTAAATTGTCTGCATTATTTCTAATAAAAAAATCATAATAAAGTCTCTTAATAGTTTATTTTATGTATTAAAAACCCATACAACTTAAAAAAGAAAAGAAAAATAATGTTTTTTCTATAAAAAATTATCCAGCTGATCGCTTTTAGTCTGATTATAATGAAGCAACGGCCTTATCTGGGGTGTGGCAACATTGCCAACACACTCATAGAGGTGATGATTGCTTCATTGTGATACGCAAGCCCCTTCACCACAACAAGGTACCGATCACGAAGGGGAATTGACACATGTATGTGCCTTTTTTTAGTTTTGTTTTTGCAGCCACAGTGCAGCACTAGAGACCAGAAAATTAGGCATGTACAAATGCCTGAAAAACTAGATATTGTTGCAGTCACTGCTGTAGCAGCGGCCAGAAAAATTGTTGTTTTTCAGGCAGAAAGGTGACTAAAACATTGCGGCTTGAACCCTAGTTAGTGGCGGAGAATTCACGAAAGTCATCCGGTATGCAGACATTAAATACAGCAGCGTGGAGACCAGTTTGAGGCCAAGGCATGTCATCAGGCCTTTTGTTAGTCAAACGTATCCCCCACTGTCAGTCCCTTCGGGATCCATGCCTCATTCATCTTAATGAAGGTGAGGTAATCAACACTTTTTTGACCGAGGCGACTTCTTTTGTCAGTGACAATGCCTCCTGCTGCACTGAAGGTCCTTTCTGACAGGACACTTGAAGCGGGGCAGGCCAGAAGTTCTATCGCAAACTGGGATAGTTCAGGCCACAGGTCAAGCCTGCACACCCAGTAGTCAAGGGGTTCATCGCTCCTCAGAGTGTTGATATCTGCAGTTAAGGCGAGGTAGTCTGCTACCTGTCGGTCGAGTCGTTCTCTAAGGCTGTATCCCGAAGGGCTGTGGCGATGTGTAGAACTGAAAAAGCTCTGCATGTCCTCCATCAACAACACATCTGTAAAGCGTCCTGTCCTTGCCGCCATGGTCGTGTCATTTTTTTGTTTGGTTTTGAACTGCTGCATCCTTTCTGACTTTCGGTAATTTGGTAACATTTCCGCCACTTTCTGCTTATACCGGGGGTCTAGTAGCGTGGCCACCCAGTACTGGTCGTTCTCCTTCATCCTTTTTATATGAGGGTCCCTCAACAGACATGACAGCATGAAAGACCCCATTTGCACAAGGTTGGACGCCGAGCTACTCATTTCCCGTTCCTCCTCCTCACTGATGTCATTGACGGTCTGTTCTTCCCCCCAGCCACGTACAACACCACGGGTCCCAGATAGGTTACAATAATGAGCACCCTGGGATGCCTGCTGTGGTTGGTCTTCCTCCTCCTCAAAGCCACTTTCCTCCTCTGACTCCTCTTCCTCATACTCCTCTTGCAGCGTTGCCGCAGGTCCGGCAAGCGATGATGACAAGGCTGTTTCTGGTGGTGATGGTGACCACAACTCTTCCTCTTCACGTTCATCCAGGGCCGCCATCAGGGGGGTACAGCCGATACCCCAGTAAGGGGCCCAGACCCTGGGGGGGGCCCGGCCAGTTCCAATAAAAAAAAATATATATATATTTATTTATTTATTTATTTATTTTTTCCCCCTCCCATTTGTCAGTGACTTGAGTTGAACTTTATTGCATCGCTAGAGGGGGGCAATTGATTATTCCTTGCTAGTGATGTCCAGTTCATGAACAAATCGTTCATTTGAATGGATTCAGTTCACTGAACCGGAGGAGTCGATTCCTCTGACTGAGCCAATCCGTGTGAAGCCGCTCAGTCTGAGTCAGTGAGTCACACAGCACACAATAGCAGAGCCGCTGGCAGCAGGGAGGGACTCGGGAGGAGTGTAATCTGATCCTAGAGTGGAAGCTGCTTCTGCCAGCCCCTCCCCTCCCCGCCCACCAACCAATCAGAGCTGAGGCAAGGCAAGCACTATACAGTCACACACTGTACAGGGAGTCTAAGAAAGAATCGAATGAGTCACAGGTTAAAGGGTTTCTACCACATCGTTTTGACAAATTTAGCTGTCAGACACTAGCGATCCGCTAGTGTCTGCTCTACCAAACAATGCTATTATAATAGCTTTTTGTGCAGCCGTTTCCATAAAAAACTAACATTTATTGATATGCTAATGAGCCTCTAGGTGCTATGGGGGGCGTCTTTTCAGCACCTAGAGGCTCGGTCTACCTTCACAAAATGCCGCCCAGCGCGTCCCTCCAGCCCGCCCATCTCCTCTGGAATGCGATCCTACCTCTGAGCCAGTGGATGAATTCTTGCGCCTGCGCCGTGCGCGTCTGTCTTTTTTTTATGGAAACGGCTGCACAAAAAGCTATTATAATAGCATTGTTTGGTAGAGCAGACACTAGCGGATCACTAGCGTCTGACAGCTAAATTTGTCAAAACGATGTGGTAGAAACCCTTTAAAAGAATCTAAAGATCCGACTTAGTTAGAGACTAGTGATGAGCGAACTTCTGTTTTAAGTTCGGCGTCTAAAGTTCGGCTTCCGGTTAGCGGAGAATCCCGATATGGATCCCGATATGGATTCCGACTTCCGTTGTGGTCCGTGGTAGCGGAATCAATAATGGCCGATTATTGATTCCGCTACCACGGACCACAACGGAAGTCGGAATCCATATCGGGATCCATATCGGGATTCTCCGCTAACCGGAAGCCGAACTTTAGACGCCGAACTTAAAACAGAAGTTCGCTCATCACTATTAGAGACTCATTCGATTCTTTGAGTTAAAAGAGCCGTGAGTCAGGCTGTAGAACAGTTTACACTGAGGCTGATGCTTTTGTTGCAGCAGTGATAAGATTAAGGGACAAGAGCAGAGAGATAAGAGAAGATGACTGTTGCACAGAAGCCATGAGATTGCAAGGCTACTTTCACACTAGCAGCAGGACGGATCAGACAGGCTGTTCACCCTGTCGGATCCGTCCTGCCGTTATTTCGCCGGACCGCCGCTCCGTCCCCATTGACTATAATGGGGACGGGGGTGGAGCTCCGGCGCAGCACGGCAGTGCATGGCGAAAGGCCGCCGGACTAAAAGTACTGCATGTCCAACTTGTTGTGTGGTCTTTGCTCGGGGGTAAAATGCAAAGTTGTTTTCTGGATTATCCCACAGGGCCATGATCCTCCACCATTGTTATTAACCCCTCCCTTGCCAGCCCACCCAGCCCTATTTAGCTTTGTGTTCAGCTTTGATAAAAAATATTTAGGCCATGAAGGGGTTCATTAAGTGTTGGAGGGGGTGGGGGTGTTATTGTGCATATAGTGTTTGGGATCCATTTAACAAGTTTGACCAGTTGGGTTTGAGAGTGGTTGAGTGTCATCCACAGATCCCCCATAACAGTGTATCACCCACAAATTCCTCATAACAGTGTGTCATCCACAGATCCCCCATAACAGTGCGTCACCCACAGATCCCCCATAACAGTGTCATCCACAGATCCCCCATAACAGTGTGTCATCCACAGATCCCCCATAACAGTGTTCATCATCCACAGATTCCCCATAACAGTGTTCATCATCCACAGATCCCCCATAACAGTGTGTCATCTACAGATCCCCCATAACAGTGTTCGTCATCCACAGATCCCCCATAACAGTGTGTCATCTACAGATCCCTCATAACAGTGTTCATCATCCACAGATCCCCCATAACAGTGTTCGTCATTCACAGATCCCCCATAACAGTGTGTCATCCACAGATCCCCCATAACAGTGTGTCATCCACAGATCCCCCATAACAGTGTCATCCACAGATCCCCCATAACAGTGTGTCATCCACAGATCCCCCATAACAGTGTGTCATCCACAGATCCCCCATAACAGTGTCATCCACAGATCCCCCATAACAGTGTGTCATCCACAGATCCCCATAACAGTGTCATCCACAGATCCCCCATAACAGTGTTCATCATTCACAGATCCCCCATAACAGTGTGTCATCCACAGATCCCCATAACAGTGTCATCCACAGATCCCCCATAACAGTGTGTCATCCACATATTCCCCCCATAACAGTAAGTCCTCCACAGATTCCCCCTATAACAGTACGTCATCCACAGATCCCCCCATAACACTGTAACAGTAAACCTTGTGCTTTTTTCTTTATTTTTTTTTTTAAATGTGCCAGGGGAAGATTGCTAGAGCAGATTAGAACAGGTAGTGTAGTAAGTGTTAGTGGATGGTCCTGCTTACAGAGTCTACCTTGCCGTGGTTAGCAGGCTTCATATTATTTGGTCAAAAATTAATTCCTTACTGAAATCGCTGATTATCACTTTTTACTGTCTTTGTAGTTGTAAAAAAAAATATGAAATTGGGGGTAGAGGGGAGGTGGAGTCAGGACAGATTCTAAAGGGGCGGGGTAGGAGGGGGGCCCAGGCCTTGAGCTGTGTAAGGGGCACCAAAATTTCTGATGGCAGCCCTGCGCTCATCTACAGCCCGATCTAGCACTCTTCGCAGGGCATGCTCCAGGAAGAAAACAAATGGGATGAGGTCGCTGATAGTGCCTTCGGTGCGACTGACTAGGTTTGTCACCTCCTCAGAAGGACGCATGAGCCTACAGGCATTGCGCATGAGTGTCCAGTAACGTGGCTAAAATATTCCCAGCTCCGCAGAGGCTGTCCTAGCACCCCGGTCATGCAAATACTCGTTGACGGCTTTTTCTTGTTGGAGCAGGCGGTCGAACATTAGGAGTGTTGAACTCCTACATGTCGGGCTGTCGCAAATCAAGCGCCTCACTGGCATGTTGTTTCGGCGCTGAATGTCTGAAAAGTGCGCCATGGCCGTGTAGGAACACCTGAAATGGCCACACACCTTCCTGGCCTGCTTGAGGACGTCCTGTAAGCCTTGGTACTTAGACACAAAGCGTTGTACGATGAGATTCAACACATGTGCCATGCACGGCACATGTGACAACTTGCCCAAATTCAATGCCGCCAACAAATTGTTTCCATTGTCACACACCACTTTGCCGATCTCCAGTTGGTGCGGGGTCAGCCACTGATCCACCTGTGCGTTCAGGGCGGACAGGAGTGCTGGTCCGGTGTGGCTCTCTGCTTTCAGGCAAGTCAACCCCAAGACAGCGTGACACTGTCGTATCCGGTAATAGTCCTTGGGGAGCTGGGGGGGTTCAGTTGATGTTCAGCCAGACGCCGCAGCAGAAGAGGACTCAGCCGAGGAGGTTATGGAAGAGGGTAGAGGAGATGGCAGTAGGCCTGCCTGCAAGTCGTGGCAGTGTCACCAACTCCGCTGCTGAGCCACGCATTCCATGCTTGGCAGCCGTCAGCAGGTTGACCCAATGCGCAGTGTAGGTGATATACCTGCCCTGACCGTGCTTTGCAGACCAGGTATCAGCAGTCAGATGGACCCTTGCCCCAACACTGTATGCCAGAGATGCCATGATTTCCTTTTCAATCACTGAGTAGAGGTTTGGGATTGCCTTATTTTAAAAAAAAAATTGCCCGGGTACCTTCCACTGTGGTGTCCCAATAGCGACAAATTTTTTGAAGGCCTCAGACTCCACCAGCTGGTATGGTAAAATCTGGCGGGCTAAGAGTTCCGTCAAGCCAGCTGTCAGATGCCGGGCAAGGGGGTGACTCTGTGACATTGGCTTCTTACGCTCAAACATTTCCTTTACAGACAGCTGACTGTGGGCAGATGAGATGGAACTGCTGAAGGTGAGAGGCGGAGTGGCGGGTGGTTGAGAGGGGGCAAGGAGGACAGCAGTGGTTGACGTGGCTGAAGATGCTGGACCAGGAGGAGGATGGTGGCTTTGAGCTTGTGTGCTGCTTCTACTCGTCATCATGTGTTGATCCCATAGGCGTTTGTGATGTGCGATCATGTGCCTTCGCAAAGCAGTTGTACCTAGGTGGGTGTTGGATTTCCCACGACTCAGTTTCTTTTGGCACAGGTTGCAAATGGCATCGCTGTTGTCAGAGGCAGACACACAAAAAAAATGCCACACTGCTGAGCTTTGCAATGACGGCATTCTGGTGGTGGCAACAGCATGCGATGATTGGCGTGCTGTCTGGCTGACCCCGGATGCCGATGCATGCTGTCTGACTGTGCCACTAGCTCCTTGCGACGACCTCCCCCTGCTTCCAACTCGTCTCCTCCTTCTCTCTGTCTCCCCTTCTGAACTTTCCCCCTCTTCTTCTTCTCTTCGAGCAGGCACCCACGTGGCATCCACAGACACATCGTCATCATCAACCACTTCACTTGTATCTGACACCTCAGCAAAGGAAGCAGCAGCGGGTACAACATCATCATCATCATCATCACACTGTACGTCCATGTGTGTAATGCTGCCTGACTGAGACATATCCCTGTTGTCTACATCCCCTGGCAATAATGGTTGAGCATCACAAATTTCATCCAACTGATGTGTAAATAACTCCTCTGAGGGATCAAGTGAAGCGGCTGTGGTGGCTGTGGTGGTGGTGGCGGCGGGCGGGAGAGTGGTAACTTGAGAGCAGGTGACCAAAGCTGAGCTGGAGGAGGATGGTGGAAGCTGTTGAAGATTGGGTGTCTTGTGTAAGCCAGTCAACTATTTTCTCCGAATGTTTTGGGTTCAGGTTACGCGGCCTCTGAACACTGGGCATTATTCCAGGGCCAGTGGAAATCACAGCACCACAACCATGACGCCCCCTGCGGGGTGGCCTGCCTCTGCCTGACATTTTTTTTTAGATAAGTGGTACTATGCGTGAAAGGTACTGTGCCACCCTATATAAGTGGTGGGCAGTGGGCACAGTACAGTCTGTGTGGGCCTGACACACACGGGCTTGCAATTTACAATTGTGATTATATCACAGAAAAATTTTAAATATAATTTTTTTTATCTGCAAGGTATTTGAATGAATGACACCCTGTAACGGTATGAGTGGAGGCCTAGCCACTAGCCAGTGGCCACAATACAGTCTGTGTGGGCCTTACACACACGGGCTTGCAATTTGCGAATGTGATTATATCACAGAAAAATATTAAATAGATTTTTTTTTTATCTGCGAGGTATTTTCTGTCACACCCTGCATGAATGGTGTGCACGTGCTGTCTGTGACTGAGCCTGCAGCCTCTCACACACGGGCAGCCAGGCAACTGCAATATATATATATATATATATATAAATAAATAAAAAAAAGCACTGATGTACCAGCCCTGTAAAGGGCTTTTTGGGGTGCTGTCAGGATGCTGTCCTTACAGCAGATGAGTCTGTGGATACAGAACAATGCCGCCACGGCAAACACGAACAAGCCATGTTCGCCAGGAACTAATGGTGCTGTGTTATTAGAAATGTCCTTCATTGTAAGCTTTTGATCCATTTGTTTGTCAAAGTAACTATCGTTTTTATTTTATTTTTGTGCTATATTTTCTCACATATTTTGAATCTGTTATCGTGCATTGAATGTAATTTTGTTACAGAGAAATTAAAAATAAACCTTTATAATTTTTGCTTTCAAAGAAATTTTATTTATTTGTAATTTTTTATTTATTATCAAGTTGCCAGTTATTCCATGGAGCTGTACATATGGAAAGTGGTGTTCATGCATAATATAAAACAATTGCAATAAGCATGAACAAGACAATTAACAAACTGATACAGTAGGAGAGAAGACCCTTAAAGGGGTATTCCCTTCTTAGACAATGGCGGCATATCGCTAGGATATGCCCCCCTTGACTGATAGTTGCGGGTCCCACCACTGGGACCCGCACCTATATCGAGAACAGAGCGGGGAGCGCTGTGGCTGGAGGACCCCAGATTTCCCGGGGTCCGTCCACCACCATGCGCTAATCCCCGCCTCTCCCATAGAAGTGAATGGGAGTGTTCAGCGCATGCGTGGCCCATGCTCAAATTCATTTCTATGGGGCATACGGCAATGGCCAAGCCAGCGCTCAGCTATTTTTGGTGGCTCCGTAGAAATGAACTGAGGGTGGCTGAGCATGCGCAGTGAGCTCTCCTTCATTTTCGGGGCTCCTTTCTCGATATAGGTGCGGGTTCCAGCGGTGGGACCCGCACCTATAAGACAATGGGGGGCATATCCTAGCGATATGCCCTCATTGTCTGAGATGAGAAAACCCCTTTAACACAAGGTTTCCAGTTCAGTTCCAGAGTAATAGGGTGCACGGAAGAAATCTTGGAGGTAATTGTGGGAAGAGGAGATAAGAGGAGTAGAGGAGGAGGTGTTGTGAAGATCGGAGATTGCATTTGGGAAGGTTCCGGGAGATCACAGATGTATGGAGGGGACAGGTTGTGGACGGCCTTATATGTCATTGTGTTTTGTACTGGATTCTCTGAGCAATGAGGAGCTAGTGAAGGTATTAGCACAGAAGATACAAAGAAGTAATGAGGGGAGAGGTTGAGGACAGATTGGAGGGGTGTGAGAGTTCTAGATGGGAGACTACAGAGAAAGATGTTACAGGATGTTCCGGGAGATCACAGATGTATGGAGGGGACAGGTTGTGGACGGCCTTGTATGTCATTTTGTTTTGTACTGGATTCTCTGAGCAATGAGGAGCTAGTGAAGGTATTAGCACAGAAGATACAAAGAAGTAATGAGGGGAGAGGTTGAGGACAGATTGGAGGGGTATGAGAGTTCTAGATGGGAGACCACAGAGAAAGATGTTACAGTATTCTAGGCAGGAGATGATGAGGGCATGTACAAGCAGTTTTGTAGACTACTGGTTGAGAAATGTGCAGATCTGAGAGATATTTTTGAGTTTGAGGTGGAAAGAGCATGGATGTGCCGTTTGAAGGACAGACCAGAAGCAAAGGTTACCTCTAGGCAGCAGACCTGGTTGACCAGGGAGAGGGTGCAGCCATTGACTGTGATAGATAAGTCTGTTAGGAGGCTGAGTGAGATAGGTGAAAGATGATAAATTCTGTTTTTGGCTATGTTAAGATGTAGAGAGCTAGCGGAGAAGGAGAAGGAGGATATCTGGATAGTAAGTAGGTGATATCTGGACCAGAGAGGTAAATGTCCATGTCATCAGCATAGAGGTGATACAGAAAGCCATGGGACTCTATGAGCTGTCCCAGGCCAAAGGTGTAGATTGAGGTAGATTGAGAAGATTAGGGGTCCTAGGACAGAGTCTTCTGGAACATCAACAGAGAGGGGACGAGACAACGAGGTGCTGTGTGAGTGGCAGACACTAAATGTACAGTATGAGGTGATCCAGGAGAGGGCCAAGACTGGGATGCTAAGAGATGACAGTTTGTAATAGAACGGATTAGTCGAGGACAGCACAGGTCAACGGATAGGAGGACAGAGTACACATGTTTGGCTTTGGCAGTTAGCAGGTCGTTGGTGACTTTGATAAGGCAAATTTCAGTTGAGTGGTAGGAAAGCTAGATTGTAGCCAGTCAAAGCAGGAGCAGAAAGACAGATGGAAGGAGTACATGTTGTTCAAGTAGCTTTGAGGCATATGGAAGTAGCGATATAGCGCGATAGCTAGACAAAGAAGACAGCCAAGGGAAGGCTTTTTGAAAATGTGTGTGATAATAGCATGTTCAAAACAGGAGGAGAAGACACCAGTGGTAAGCGATAGGTTGAAGAGATAGGTTTGGGCAGGGATAAATACTGTGGTTGGGGATGAGATGGTAGAGGATCATTTCAAGCACAGAGGAGGTGAGAGGTGATTTGGAGAGTATGATTATTACCTTGTTACTTACAAGTGGCATGCAAAAGTTTGAGCACCCCTGGTCAAAAATCTGTTTGAGTGATTTTTAGTCATCTAGAAATTCCTGGGCCATCTTGCATGCACTGCTCTTTTGAGGTTTATCCACAGATTTTCAATGATGTTCAGATCAGGGGACTGTAAGAGCCATGGTAAAACCTTCAACTTGGGCTTTTTGATGTAGTCTCTTGTGGAATTTGAGGTGTTTTAAGGATCATTATCCATTTGTAGAAACCATCCTCTTTTCAACCTCAGCTTTTTTACAGTTGATGTTATGTTTGCTTCCACAATTTGCTGGAATTTCATTAAATCCATTCTTCCTTCTACTCGTGAAATGTTCCCCATGACATTGGCTGCAACACAACCCCAAAGCATATTGATCCACCCCCATGCTTAATGGTTGGAGAGGCATAGTAGAAAATGAAAACTTGTATTGCTGAATACATTAACTATGTGAATAAGAACCAGAATAGTGCCTTGGGTGTGGCTAAACACTTCCTAGATGCTCTGGATGCCCAGCTTATTTATTTCACCTTCTTTGCCATTGAAAGGGCCAATAGACTCATCAGAGGAAGCAATAGACGACAACTGTTGTTAGCCAGAGAAGCTTTTTGGATACATATACACTAGATACGAGAGCACCTTTAGGTATGAGTTGAAGAAACTATTTAATGTATTTTGATTAATTATGTTTAGCTTATTATGGATGATTTTTTATTCATTATTTTTTCTCCATAATTATGTCAACATTACGTATCTTAATATACATTCTGTGTATTTCATCTGTGACGTCTCACTTCTGTTTTTGTTCTCATTGGTCCTGCTTGATTTTAAATGTCTTGTGTCCTGCTATGTTTGCATACCATGATTAAGCACTGAGTTTGTGAAAAGCGTAGGTCTGCTGGACCCTATTATTAAGGAATGTTGATGTTTTTAAATAAAAGCTACTATTGCTTTAGAAGATATATTTCCTCTTTCTTCTTTTTTGCTTATGAGGTAGCAATATCACCTAGTTGAGTTGTTGAACTGTAATGCGCCTGTTGCTAGAACAGTGTGATTCACCATGTATTCTGCCTCTTAAGGGAATCTGTCACCACATAACTCAATATTAAACTAAGTGTGCTATTAAATTCGTTATGGTTTCCTGTTTAAAAAGTCTTTCTTTATCCAGATCTGTGCGTCCATTCTTGAGAAATCTTGTTTTTTTTGTAATATGAAATGAACTGTTTGGTGCAAAAAGGAAAGGGTAACACCATTGCACCTTGTCACACCAAAAGACCAGCTCCTAATTGTGGCCAGGCCCGACCCTTGCTTTGATTGACAGGGCCAGGCAGTAGCAATATAATCTTGCCTGGCTCTGTGTTCTTGCACATATGCTCTCTTTGACAGTTGGCACATGCTCAGTACAGCCCTGGTGGTTGCCAGGGCAGTGCAGCGCAGAAAACCTCAGCCCTGGCAAGCATCAGATACTGTCCATGCACCATCTGCTGAAGCGACGGCGCATGTGCGAGAACACATGGCCAGGCAAAGCAGGGGGCGGGACTATGACAAGGCGTAGAGCTTTTAGTGTGATGAGGTGCAATTGGGACATAAGGCATAATCATTGATCATTGAATTTAGGTGTTTCATTAAGTCCCATTAACACAGGTGTATAAAATTCAGCCCCCAGCCATACAGTCTGCCCCTACAAACACTTATGAAATAATGGACCATTCTAAATAGCTCACTGAATTCCAGCATGGTACTGTAATAGGATGTCACCATGGTAACAAGTCAGTTGGTGAAATTTCTTTCTTCCTAGACATTCCATGATCAACTATGAGTGGTATTATTGCAAAGTTAAAGAGTTTAGGAACCACAGTAACTCAGTCTTAAAGTGGCAGACAACATAAAGTTAGAGTGGGATCACTGAGTGCTGAGGCACATAGTCCAGGGGTGGTAAACCTGTGGCTCTTTGCTTCTTCAGGTGCAGCTCTAGCTGTGAAGCCAGAAAGCACTCGTCACCCCATGCTCAAATCTCTTTTCCTGATCGGGCACTGTTGCTACTTTGCAGCTCCAGATCACTCTCCACTACGTCCTGATGCACACAGTATGAGAACGTAGTACCTGGAGACACGCACTATGACCTGACGTTGTGCTCATCAGGTCACAGTGGAGAGCGTGTCAGACCTGCAGAGTAGCAGGTGCCCGAGCAGGCGGGTCTGATCTAAGCATGGGAGGTTCTGATCTGAGCATGGGGGGGGTATGTCCTGATCTGGTCAATGGGGGTCTGATCTGGTCAATGGGGGTCTGATCTGGTCAATGAGGGTCTGATCTGAGCATGGGGGTCTGATCTGAGCATGGGGGTCTGATCTGAGCATGGGGGTTCAGATTTGAGCATGGGGTGACTTGTTTGAGCATGGGTTTGTCAGGTCTGAGCATGGGGGAGATCACGACGGCATACAAGGAGATTGACCCCTGACCTCTGTAGGGGCAGGAACAGAGAAAGGTTAAATACCCTCCTCCCACCACCAACATCAGTGTTTCCTGTCCCTACAGAGGACAGGGCAGAGAAAGGTCTCCCTGTATGCAGGGAGATGAAGCTAAGGAAATTGTCTCTTCTTTTCTTATTTTTTAGTTACCTGGAAAAATCGCCGGCACCCTGCAGTCGTCCCCCTGCCCTCCCACAGTCTGGTACTAACACTGGGCAGGGGGTGTGGGGTTTTCTATCTCGTCCCGGTAAATCCGGGGCCTGTTCCCTCGGCGCAGACTCCCTCCTGGCCTTCTGGGACTTCAGATGGGTTGCGCGCCGGCGCCCGGGGGCCCATAGTTATGACGTCACGGCCGGTGTCACAGAAGTGACGTGGACGGCGTTCAGCGTGGGGCCCGGCTTAAAGCTGAGGCCCGAACTCTAGGGAGATGCTTCCAAGGATCGGTCCCACTATTAGCGGAACCCTTACCTGCCAGGAAGAGGACGAAGCATCCGGCTACAATGTCTGGGACAGAGCGGTCCCCTAGAGCTGAACCGACGCTGTCTCCATCCGTGAGTCCCCTTCGGGGGTATTATAAGTAGTGGGTCAGGGAGTCTTCTTGATCCCCCTCTCCTGCTGTAGGGGAGCGAGGAGGGGGAGGAGAGAGAGAGAGTTTGTTCTCCCAGTTATACTGTGGGTTTTGTCTCTCTGCTTGGAGGGAGGAAATTCTCAATTCTCTCCTCCTTCTAAAATCCGCCACGGCCTTCCTGGCAGATACCTCAGCCGAATCAGTCCGATTCTCTGCCAGAGATGCGGCACTTTCTAACGCAGCCAGACGAGCCCTTTGGATGAAGTGCTGGTCTGGGGACAAGACATCTAAATTAAAGCTTTGCTCTATACCCTTTTCTGGAGAATATGTGTTTTGGCCCGATCCTAGATAAAATTCTAGAGAAGGCCGCAGACAAAAAGAAGGGGTTTCAAGAAGATCGTCCCTTCAGACGTCGGTATCCTTTTCGCTCCTCCTCGAATCAAGAGAAAAACTACAGGGGGAAAGGGAAAATGGGGCGCTGGAGTTATCCAAAGGGGGGAAGAGGAAGAGGCCAATCCTCCTCCCACCAAAAATCCTCCGATAAGCAATGACGCCGGAGTGGGGGGAAGACTCTCAAAATTCCTGGGGACATGGGAGTCTATCTCACAGAATCTCTGGGTCTCCAAGGTAGTCGACGCAGGCTATCAGATAGAGTGGTCTTCAAGACCCCCAAACAAATTTTCACTGACACGGTTCCAAACAAACCTTTGGCAGGGAGTCCAGAAACTTCATCAGATGAATGTAATCTCACCAGTTCCGCCTCCAGAAAGAGGCAGGGGTTACTACTCAACATTATTTCTAATCAAGAAAAAAGAAGGCACGTTTTGAACGATCATAAACCTGAAACCATTAAACAAGTTTATTCATTATCAGAAAATCAGGATGGAAACCCTGGCATCTACAATCCCACTGCTAAGCAAAGACGTCTTCATGCGCACAATAGACCTGCAAGACGCTTATTACCACATTCCAATTCACACCAATTCACAGAGTTTTCTCTGGCTTGCAATCCAGGATATATCAGGGAAGATCCATCACTACCAGTTCAGAACCCTTCCCTTCGGGATTTCATCAGCCCCAAGAATACTTACCAAGGTAGTGGTAGAGATGGTCGACTTCGTCCGGAGGAAAGGACTTATGGTAATTCCTTATTTGGACGATTTCCTTCTGATCAGCGAAGACTTCAGCCAAGTCAACGCAAATCTGAAGTACTTTCTCTCCATCCTAGACGATCTCGGGTGGATCGTGAACAGAGAAAAGTCTGTCCTCACCCCCTCGAGGGAAGTTCGGTTCCTAGGCATGATTCTGGACTCAACAAGCGGTATTCTTACCCCTAGACAAAATACGGGTTCTTCAACAAAAGATCAGATCCTTTCAGAAAAGAAGATCTTGCTCTATCAGAGAGGCGATGAGTATGCTAGGTCTGTTAACATCCTGTATTCCGGCAGTCCCCTGGTGTCAAATACACTTCAGACCTCTTCAGTCCTGGATCCTAAGAGTCTAGAACAGGTGTCAATCCTCTCTAGATCGTCAAGTGATTCCACCAACCCGGATACTGCAGTCCCTAAATTGGTGGAAAAACCACGGAAACTTATCCCAGGGAACTCCCTGGCAGAAACTCCCCAACTACAGGTAGTAACAGACGCAAGTCTGTCCGGCTGGGGCGCAAAGATGGGGGATCATCTATTCCAGGGAACTTGGCCAAATTCAATCAGATCCCAGTCATCAAATTTCAGGGAACTGAGAGCAGTCTGGGAAGCGTTGAAGGTAGCAGAGAGAATGCTGTGTCATCATCACATAAAAGTGCTATCAGACAACACTACGGCCATTGCCTACCTTTCCCATCAAGGGGGAACACGGTCAACAACCCTTCAAGCACTGACAGCAAAAATCTTTACATGGGCAGAGCAGAAGGTGGCCTCTATATCGGCAGTTCATCTGAGAGGAACTCTAAATCAGGAAGCAGATTTTCTCAGCCGCCACAGGATCGATCATACGGAATGGTCCCTAAGCCCAGAAATATTCAGGCTAGTGGTAAGATAGTGGGGGATGCCCGACGTGGACCTATTAGGCCACCAGGGCAAACTCAAAGGTGGAGACATTCTGTTCTCTAAACCCCAGGGACAGACCTCATGCTTTAGACGCCTTCGCCATCCGTTGGCATTGGAAACTGTGCTATGCTTTCCCTCCACTTCCCTTAATTCCGAAGGTGATACAAAAAATTCACCAGGACAAGGCCACGGTAATTGTGATCACTCCCCTATGGCCAAAGAGAAGTTGGTTCTCATCTCTCCAGAAATACTCCCTCCAGGATCCTTGGCCCCTTTCTGTGCGGGGAGATCTACTCCAGCAGGGTCCGGTTCTGCACCCAAACCTGCAGTTTTTGAAATTGGCAGCATGGATCCTGAGTCCCAAACCCTTAAACTTCAGGGCCTGTCAGACAAAGTTATTACTACCTTGAAAGCCTCCAGAAAGAATATAACGTCAACAATCTACCTCAAGATCTAGAAACGTTTCTGTTCCTGGAGTGGGGACAAATCCCCACATCTACATAAACCCAACATCCAAATAATTCTGGATTTCCTACAGCAAGGTCTAGACCTGGGACTTAGACCCTCTACCCTGAAGGTCCAAATCTCAGCTCTAAGTTGTTTTTTTGACCAAGATATAGCTAGCCATCGTTGGATTAAAAGATTCATTAGGGCAGCGACTAGGCTCCGCCCAACAATCACCGCCCGTGTCCTTTCCTGGGATTTGAACATTGTTCTTACAGGCCTCACTCTACCACCTTTTGAGCCCATGTCCGACTGTCCAATAAAATTATTGTCCCTGAAGACGGCCTTCCTAATTGCAATAACTTCGGCCCGCAGAGTGGGAGAGTTGCAAGCTCTATCGATCAGGGAACCCTACCTCCATATTCTAGATGATAGAATTATTCTCCGACTGGACCCTGGTTTTCTCCCTAAAGTTGTATCCAATTTTCATCGGAGCCAGGAAGTTACCCTACCTTCATTTTGCCAACACCCCTCTAATGACAAAGAATCCTCATTTCACTCTCTGGACATTAGACGGGCAGTCCTAAACTATATCGCTGTGACGGAAAAGTTTAGAAAATCCGACAACTTGCTAGTTCTCTTTGGAGGAAGGTTTAAGGGCCCAAAAGCCTCCCGGTCCTCTATAGCTAGATGGCTCAAAGAAACCATTAGTCTGTGTTACCAAATTCAAAATCTTACATGTCCAGTCAACATTAGGGCCCATTCCACTAGGGCCATGTCTTCCTCTCAGGCAGAGAGAGCTGGGGCTTCTCTGGAGGAAATCTGTCGTGCTGCCACTTGGTCCAGCATCCATACCTTTTATAAAGCACTATCGCCTGGATCTTTCCAGATCATCTGATCTGTAGGGATGAGCGAACTCGAACTGTATAGTTCGGGTTCGTACCGAATTTTGGGGTGTCCGTGACACGGACCCGAACCCGGACATTTTCGTAAAAGTCCGGGTTCGGGTTCGGTGTTCGTCGCTTTCTTCGCGCTTTTGTGACGCTTTCTTGGCGCTTTTTGAAAGGCTGCAAAGCAGCCAATCAACAAGCGTCATACTACTTGCCCCAAGAGGCCATCACAGCCATGCCTACTATTGGCATGGCTGTGATTGGCCAGAGCACCATGTGACCCAGCCTCTATTTAAGCTGGAGTCACATAGCGCCGCCCGTCACTCTGCTCTGATTAGCGTAGGGAGAGGTTGCGGCTGCGACAGTAGGGCGAGATTAGGCAGATTAACTCCTCCAAAGGACTTGATTAACTGATCGATCTGCAGCTGTGGATCATTGAGCTGCTGATCCTCAATTGCTCACTGTTTTTAGGCTGCACAGACCGTTTGTCAGTCACATTTTTCTGGGGTGATCGGCGGCCATTTTGTGTCTTGTGGTGCGCCAGCACAAGCTGCGACCAAGTGCATTTAACCCTCAATGGTGTGGTTGTTTTTTGGCTAAAGCCTACATCAGGGTGAAGCTGTCACACCAAGTGCATTTAACCAGCAATAGTCTGTTCATTTTTTGGCCATATACAAAATCAGGGGCAAGCTGCGCCTGTCACCAAGTGCATTTAACCCTCAATGGTGTGGTTGTTTTTTGGCTAAAGCCTACATCAGGGTGAAGCTGTCACACCAAGTGCATTTAACCAGCAATAGTCTGTTCATTTTTTGGCCATATACTAAATCAGGGGCAAGCTGCGCCTGTCACCAAGTGCATTTAACCCTCAATGGTGTGGTTGTTTTTTGGCTAAAGCCTACATCAGGGTGAAGCTGTCACACCAAGTGCATTTAACCAGCAATAGTCTGTTTATTTTTTGGCCATATCCCAGTCTAATTCTGTCACTAAATCCATACCGGTCACCCAGCGCCTAAATACTAGGCCTCAAATTTATATCCAGCTAAATCTGTCCCTAGTGCTGTAGCTGGGCGAGTTATTTAGTGTCCGTTCAAGCACATTTCTTGTTCTGGGTTGAAATACAATTCCCAATTTAGCAATTTCATAATTTAGTGGTTTCTGCTATATCAGAGCTATTTGAAATCTATCCCTAAAAGGGTATATAATATTCAAGGTGCACATTGGGTCATTCAGAATAACTTCACACACACCCGCTACTGTGTATTTCCAAGTCTAATTCTGTCACTAAACCCATACCTGTCACGCAGCGCCTAAATACTAGGCCTCAAATTTATATCCAGCTAAATCTGTCCCTAGTGCTGTAGCTGGGCGAGTTATTTAGTGTCCGTTCAAGCACATTTCTTGTTCTGGGTTGAAATACAATTCCCAATTTAGCAATTTCATAATTTAGTGGTTTCTGCTATATCAGAGCTATTTGAAATCTATCCCTAAAAGGGTATATAATATTCAAGGTGCACATTGGGTCATTCAGAATAACTTCACACACACCCGCTACTGTGTATTTCCAAGTCTAATTCTGGCACTAAACCCATACCTGTCACCCAGCGCCTAAATACTAGGCCTCAAATTTATATCCCGCTAAATCTGTCCTTAGTGCTGTAGCTGGGCGAGTTATTTAGTGTCCGTTCAAGCACATTTCTTGTTCTGGGTTGAAATACAATTCCCAATTTAGCAATTTCATAATTTAGTGGTTTCTGCTATATCAGAGCTATTTGAAATCTATCCCTAAAAGGGTATATAATATTCAAGGTGCACATTGGGTCATTCAGAATAACTTCACACACACCCGCTACTGTGCATTTCCAAGTCTAATTCTGGCACTAAACCCATACCTGTCACCCAGCGCCTAAATACTAGGCCTCAAATTTATATCCCGCTAAATCTGTCCTTAGTGCTGTAGCTGGGCGAGTTATTTAGTGTCCGTTCAAGCACATTTCTTGTTCTGGGTTGAAATACAATTCCCAATTTAGCAATTTCATAATTTAGTGGTTTCTGCTATATCAGAGCTATTTGAAATCTATCCCTAAAAGGGTATATAATATTCAAGGTGCACATTGGGTCATTCAGAATAACTTCACACACACCCGCTACTGTGTATTTCCAAGTCTAATTCTGGCACTAAACCCATACCTGTCACCCAGCGCCTAAATACTAGGCCTCAAATTTATATCCCGCTAAATCTGTCCTTAGTGCTGTAGCTGGGCGAGTTATTTAGTGTCCGTTCAAGCACATTTCTTGTTCTGGGTTGAAATACAATTCCCAATTTAGCAATTTCATAATTTAGTGGTTTCTGCTATATCAGAGCTATTTGAAATCTATCCCTAAAAGGGTATATAATATTCAAGGTGCACATTGGGTCATTCAGAATAACTTCACACACACCCGCTACTGTGTATTTCCAAGTCTAATTCTGGCACTAAACCCATACCTGTCACCCAGCGCCTAAATACTAGGCCTCAAATTTATATCCCGCTAAATCTGTCCTTAGTGCTGTAGCTGGGCGAGTTATTTAGTGTCCGTTCAAGCACATTTCTTGTTCTGGGTTGAAATACAATTCCCAATTTAGCAATTTCATAATTTAGTGGTTTCTGCTATATCAGAGCTATTTGAAATCTATCCCTAAAAGGGTATATAATATTCAAGGTGCACATTGGGTCATTCAGAATAACTTCACACACACCCGCTACTGTGTATTTCCAAGTCTAATTCTGGCACTAAACCCATACCTGTCACCCAGCGCCTAAATACTAGGTCTCAAATTTATATCCCGCTAAATCTGTCCTTAGTGCTGTAGCTGGGCGAGTTATTTAGTGTCCGTTCAAGCACATTTCTTGTTCTGGGTTGAAATACAATTCCCAATTTAGCAATTTCATAATTTAGTGGTTTCTGCTATATCAGAGCTATTTGAAATCTATCCCTAAAAGGGTATATAATATTCAAGGTGCACATTGGGTCATTCAGAATAACTTCACACACACCCGCTACTGTGTATTTCTAAGTCTAATTCTGTCACTAAACCCATACCTGTCACCCAGCGCCTAAATACTAGGCCTCAAATTTATATCCTGCTAAATCTCTCGTTAACGCTGTCCTGTTGTGGCTGGGAAAGTTATTTAGTGTCCGTCAAAGCACATTTTTTGTTCTGGGTTTAAATACAATTCCCAATTTAACAATTTCATAATTTAGTGGTTTCTGCTATATCAGAGCTATTTGAAATCTATCCCTAAAAGGGTATATAATATTCAAGGTGCACATTGGGTCATTCAGAATAACTTCACACACACCCGCTACTGTGTATTTCCAAGTCTAATTCTGTCACTAAACCCATACCTGTCACCCAGCGCCTAAATACTAGGCCTCAAATTTATATCCTGCTAAATCTCTCGTTAACGCTGTCCTGTTGTGGCTGGGAAAGTTATTTAGTGTCCGTCAAAGCACATTTTTTGTTCTGGGTTGAAATACAATTCCCAATTTAGCAATTTCATAATTTAGTGGTTTCTGCTATATCAGAGCTATTTGAAATCTATCCCTAAAAGGGTATATAATATTCAAGGTGCACATAGGGTCATTCAGAATAACTTCACACACACGCTTCTGTGCATTTCCAAGTCTAATTCTGTCACTAAATCCATACCGGTCACCCAGCGCCTAAATACTAGGCCTCAAATTTATATCCAGCTAAATCTGTCCCTAGTGCTGTAGCTGGGCGAGTTATTTAGTGTCCGTTCAAGCACATTTCTTGTTCTGGGTTGAAATACAATTCCCAATTTAGCAATTTCATAATTTAGTGGTTTCTGCTATATCAGAGCTATTTGAAATCTATCCCTAAAAGGGTATATAATATTCAAGGTGCACATAGGGTCATTCAGAATAACTTCACACACACGCTTCTGTGCATTTCCAAGTCTAATTCTGTCACTAAATCCATACCGGTCACCCAGCGCCTAAATACTAGGCCTCAAATTTATATCCAGCTAAATCTGTCCCTAGTGCTGTAGCTGGGCGAGTTATTTAGTGTCCGTTCAAGCACATTTCTTGTTCTGGGTTGAAATACAATTCCCAATTTAGCAATTTCATAATTTAGTGGTTTCTGCTATATCAGAGCTATTTGAAATCTATCCCTAAAAGGGTATATAATATTCAAGGTGCACATAGGGTCATTCAGAATAACTTCACACACCCGCTACTGTGCATTTCCAAATCTAATTCTGTCACTAAACCCATACCTGTCACCCAGCGCCTAAATACTAGGCCTCAAATTTATATCCCGCTAAATCTCTCGTTACCGCTGTCCTGTTGTGGCTGGGAAAGTTATTTAGTGTCCGTCAAAGCACATTTTTTGTTCTGGGTTGAAATACAATTCCCAATTTAGCAATTTCATAATTTAGTCGTTTCTGCTATATCAGAGCTATTTGAAATCTATCCCTAAAAGGGTAGATCATATTGAAGGTGCACATAGGGTCATTCAGAATAACTTCACACACACGCTTCTGTGCATTTCCAAGTCTAATTCTGTCACTAAATCCATACCGGTCACCCAGCGCCTAAATACTAGGCCTCAAATTTATATCCCGCTGAATTTGAATACAATACATTGGGCCAAATAATATATTTGTTGTTGTGGTGAACCATAACAATGAGAAAAACATCTAGTAAGGGACGCGGACGTGGACATGGTCGTGGTGGTGTTAGTGGACCCTCTGGTGCTGGGAGAGGACGTGGCCGTTCTGCCACATCCACACGTCCTAGTGTACCAACTACCTCAGGTCCCAGTAGCCGCCAGAATTTACAGCGATATATGGTGGGGCCCAATGCCGTTCTAAGGATGGTAAGGCCTGAGCAGGTACAGGCATTAGTCAATTGGGTGGCCGACAGTGGATCCAGCACGTTCACATTATCTCCCACCCAGTCTTCTGCAGAAAGCGCACAGATGGCGCCTGAAAACCAACCCCATCAGTCTGTCACATCACCCCCATGCATACCAGGGAAACTGTCTCAGCCTCAAGTTATGCAGCAGTCTCTTATGCTGTTTGAAGACTCCGCTGGCAGGGTTTCCCAAGGGCATCCACCTAGCCCTTCCCCAGCGGTGAAAGACATAGAATGCACTGACGCACAACCACTTATGTTTCCTGATGATGAGGACATGGGAATACCACCTCAGCATGTCTCTGATGATGACGAAACACAGGTGCCAACTGCTGCGTCTTTCTGCAGTGTGCAGACTGAACAGGAGGTCAGGGATCAAGACTGGGTGGAAGACGATGCAGGGGACGATGAGGTCCTAGACCCCACATGGAATGAAGGTCGTGCCACTGACTTTCACAGTTCGGAGGAAGAGGCAGTGGTGAGACCGAGCCAACAGCGTAGCAAAAGAGGGAGCAGTGGGCAAAAGCAGAACACCCGCCGCCAAGAGACTCCGCCTGCTACTGACCGCCGCCATCTGGGACCGAGCACCCCAAAGGCAGCTTCAAGGAGTTCCCTGGCATGGCACTTCTTCAAACAATGTGCTGACGACAAGACCCGAGTGGTTTGCACGCTGTGCCATCAGAGCCTGAAGCGAGGCATTAACGTTCCGAACCTGAGCACAACCTGCATGACCAGGCACCTGCATGCAAAGCATGAACTGCAGTGGAGTAAACACCTTAAAACCAAGGAAGTCACTCAGGCTCCCCCTGCTACCTCTTCTGCTGCTGCCGCCTCGGCCTATTCTGCTGCTGCCGCCTCGGCCTCTTCCTCCGCCTCTGGAGGAACGTTGGCACCTGCCGCCCAGCAAACAGGGGATGTACCACCAACACCACCACCACCACCTCCGTCACCAAGCGTCTCAACCATGTCACACGCCAGCGTTCAGCTCTCCATCTCACAAACATTTGATAGAAAGCGTAAATTCCCACCTAGCCACCCTCGATCCCTGGCCCTGAATGCCAGCATTTCTAAACTACTGGCCTATGAAATGCTGTCATTTAGGCTGGTGGACACAGACAGCTTCAAACAGCTCATGTCGCTTGCTGTCCCACAGTATGTTGTTCCCAGCCGGCACTACTTCTCCAAGAGAGCCGTGCCTTCCCTGCACAACCAAGTATCCGATAAAATCAAGTGTGCACTGCGCAACGCCATCTGTGGCAAGGTCCACCTAACCACAGATACGTGGACCAGTAAGCACGGCCAGGGACGCTATATCTCCCTAACTGCACACTGGGTAAATGTAGTGGCAGCTGGGCCCCAGGCGGAGAGCTGTTTGGCGCACGTCCTTCCGCCGCCAAGGATCGCAGGGCAACATTCTTTGCCTCCTGTTGCCACCTCCTCCTTCTCGGCTTCCTCCTCCTCTTCTTCCACCTGCTCATCCAGTCAGCCACACACCTTCACCACCAACTTCAGCACAGCCCGGGGTAAACGTCAGCAGGCCATTCTGAAACTCATATGTTTGGGGGACAGGCCCCACACCGCACAGGAGTTGTGGCGGGGTATAGAACAACAGACCGACGAGTGGTTGCTGCCGGTGAGCCTCAAGCCCGGCCTGGTGGTGTGTGATAATGGGCGAAATCTCGTTGCAGCTCTGGGACTAGCCAATTTGACGCACATCCCTTGCTTGGCGCATGTGCTGAATTTGGTGGTGCAGAAGTTCATTCACAACTACCCCGACATGTCAGAGCTGCTGCATAAAGTGCGGGCCGTCTGTTCGCGCTTCCGGCGTTCACATCCTGCTGCTGCTCGCCTGTCTGCGCTACAGCGTAACTTCGGCCTTCCCGCTCACCGCCTCATATGCGACGTGCCCACCAGGTGGAACTCCACCTTGCACATGCTGGACAGACTGTGCGAGCAGCAGCAGGCCATAGTGGAGTTTCAGCTGCAGCACGCACGGGTCAGTCGCACTACAGAACAGCACCACTTCACCACCAATGACTGGGCCTCCATGCGAGACCTGTGTGCCCTGTTGCGCTGTTTCGAGTACTCCACCAACATGGCCAGTGGCGATGACACCGTTATCAGCGTTACAATACCACTTCTATGTCTCCTTGAGAAAACACTTAGGGCGATGATGGAAGAGGAGGTGGCCCAGGAGGAGGAGGAGGAGGAGGAGGAAGAGGGGTCATTTTTAGCACTTTCAGGCCAGTCTCTTCGAAGTGACTCAGAGGGAGGTTTTTGGCAACAGCAGAGGCCAGGTACAAATGTGGCCAGCCAGGGCCCACTACTGGAGGACGAGGAGGACGAGGATGAGGAGGAGGTGGAGGAGGATGAGGATGAAGCATGGTCACAGCGGGGTGGCACCCAACGCAGCTCGGGTCCATCACTGGTGCGTGGCTGGGGGGAAAGGCAGGACGATGACGATACGCCTCCCACAGAGGACAGCTTGTCCTTATCCCTGGGCAGCCTGGCACACATGAGCGACTACATGCTGCAGTGCCTGCGCAACGACAGCAGAGTTGCCCACATTTTAACCTGTGCGGACTACTGGGTTGCCACCCTGCTGGATCCACGCTACAAAGACAATGTGCCCACCTTACTTCCTGCACTGGAGCGTGATAGGAAGATGCGCGAGTACAAGCGCACGTTGGTAGACGCGCTACTGAGAGCATTCCCAAATGTCACAGGGGAACAAGTGGAAGCCCAAGGCCAAGGCAGAGGAGGAGCAAGAGGTCGCCAAGGCAGCTGTGTCACGGCCAGCTCCTCTGAGGGCAGGGTTAGCATGGCAGAGATGTGGAAAACTTTTGTCAACACGCCACAGCTAACTGCACCACCACCTGATACGCAACGTGTTAGCAGGAGGCAACATTTCACTAACATGGTGGAACAGTACGTGTGCACACCCCTCCACGTACTGACTGATGGTTCGGCCCCATTCAACTTCTGGGTCTCTAAATTGTCCACGTGGCCAGAGCTAGCCTTTTATGCCTTGGAGGTGCTGGCCTGCCCGGCAGCCAGCGTTTTGTCTGAACGTGTATTCAGCACGGCAGGGGGCGTCATTACAGACAAACGCAGCCGCCTGTCTACAGCCAATGTGGACAAGCTGACGTTCATAAAAATGAACCAGGCATGGATCCCACAGGACCTGTCCGTCCCTTGTCCAGATTAGACATTAACTACCTCCCCATAACCATATATTATTGGACTCCAGGGCACTTCCTCATTCAATCCTATTTTTATTTTCATTTTACCATTATATTGCGATGCTACCCAAAGTTGAATGAACCTCTCCTCTGCCTGTGTGCTAGGCCTAAATATATGCCAATGGACTGTTGCAGTGGTGGCTGACATGAAGCCTGATTCTCTGCTATGACATGCAGACTAATTCTCTGCTGACATGAAGCCAGATTGTCTGTTACGGGACCTCCCTCCTCTGCCTGGGTGCTGGGCCTAAATTTATGACAATGGACTGTTGCAGTGGTGGCTGACGTGAAGCCTCATTCTCTGCTATGACATGCAGACTGATTCTCTGCTGACATGAAGCCAGATTGTCTGTTACGGGACCTCTCTCCTCTGCCTGTGTGCTAGGCCTAAATATATGCCAATGGACTGTTGCAGTGGTGGCTGACGTGAAGCCTGATTCTCTGCTATGACATGCAGACTGATTCTCTGCTGACATGAAGCCAGATCCTCTGTTACGGGACCTCTCTCCTCTGCCTGTGTGTGTGCTGGGCCTAAATATATGCCAATGGACTGTTGCAGTGGTGGCTGACGTGAAGCCTCATTCTCTGCTATGACATGCAGACTAATTCTCTGCTGACATGAAGACAGATTCTCTGTTACGGGACCTCCCTCCTCTGCCTGGGTGCTGGGCCTAAATATATGCCAATGGACTGTTGCAGTGGTGGGTGACGTGAAGCCTCATTCTCTGCTATGACATGCAGACTAATTCTCTGCTGACATGAAGCCAGATTGTCTGTTACGGGACCTCTCTCCTCTGCCTGTGTGTGTGCTGGGCCTAAATATATGCCAATGGACTGTTGCAGTGGTGGCTGACGTGAAGCCTCATTCTCTGCTATGACATGCAGACTAATTCTCTGCTGACATGAAGACAGATTCTCTGTTACGGGACCTCTCTCCTCTGCCTGTGTGTGTGCTGGGCCTAAATATATGCCAATGGACTGTTGCAGTGGTGGCTGACGTGAAGCCTCATTCTCTGCTATGACATGCAGACTAATTCTCTGCTGACATGAAGACAGATTCTCTGTTACGGGACCTCCCTCCTCTGCCTGGGTGCTGGGCCTAAATATATGCCAATGGACTGTTGCAGTGGTGGGTGACGTGAAGCCTGATTCTCTGCTATGACATGCAGACTAATTCTCTGCTGACATGAAGACAGATTCTCTGTTACGGGACCTCTCTCCTCTGCCTGTGTGTGTGCTGAGCCTAAATATATGCCAATGGACTGTTGCAGTGGTGGCTGACGTGAAGCCTCATTCTCTGCTATGACATGCAGACTAATTCTCTGCTGACATGAAGACAGATTCTCTGTTACGGGACCTCCCTCCTCTGCCTGGGTGCTGGGCCTAAATATATGCCAATGGACTGTTGCAGTGGTGGCTGACGTGAAGCCTCATTCTCTGCCATGACATGCAGACTGATTCTCTGCTGACATGAAGCCAGATCGTCTGTTACGGGACCTCTCTGCTCTGCCTGTGTGCTAGGCCTAAATATATGCCAATGGACTGTTGCAGTGGTGGGTGACGTGAAGCCTCATTCTCTGCTATGACATGCAGACTGATTCTCTGCTGTCATGAAGCCAGATTGTCTGTTACGGGACCTCTCTGCTCTGCCTGTGTGCTAGGCCTAAATATATGCCAATGGACTGTTGCAGTGGTGGGTGACGTGAAGCCTCATTCTCTGCTATGACATGCAGACTGATTCTCTGCTGACATGAAGCCAGATTGTCTGTTACGGGACCTCTCTGCTCTGCCTGTGTGCTAGGCCTAAATATATGCCAATGGACTGTTGCAGTGGTGGGTGACGTGAAGCCTCATTCTCTGCTATGACATGCAGACTGATTCTCTGCTGACATGAAGCCAGATTGTCTGTTACGGGACCTCTCTCCTCTGCCTGTGTGCTAGGCCTAAATATATGCCAATGGACTGTTGCAGTGGTGGCTGACGTGAAGCCTCATTCTCTGCTATGACATGCAGACTAATTCTCTGCTGACATGAAGCCAGATTGTCTGTTACGGGACCTCTCTCCTCTGCCTGGGTGCTGGGCCTAAATATATGACAATGGACTGTTGCAGTGGTGGCTGACGTGAAGCCTGATTCTCTGCTATGACATGCAGACTGATTCTCTGCTGACATGAAGCCAGATCCTCTGTTACGGGACCTCTCTCCTCTGCCTGTGTGTGCTGGGCCTAAATATATGCCAATGGACTGTTGCAGTGGTGGCTGACGTGAAGCCTCATTCTCTGCTATGACATGCAGACTGATTCTCTGCTGACATGAAGCCAGATTCTCTGTTACGGGACCTCTCTCCTCTGCCTGTGTGTGTGCTGGGCCTAAATATATGCCAATGGACTGTTGCAGTGGTGGCTGACGTGAAGCCTCATTCTCTGCTATGACATGCAGACTAATTCTCTGCTGACATGAAGACAGATTCTCTGTTACGGGACCTCCCTCCTCTGCCTGGGTGCTGGGCCTAAATATATGCCAATGGACTGTTGCAGTGGTGGCTGACGTGAAGCCTCATTCTCTGCTATGACATGCAGACTGATTCTCTGCTGACATGAAGACAGATTCTCTGTTACGGGACCTCCCTCCTCTGCCTGGGTGCTGGGCCTAAATATATGCCAATGGACTGTTGCAGTGGTGGGTGACGTGAAGCCTGATTCTCTGCTATGACATGCAGACTAATTCTCTGCTGACATGAAGACAGATTCTCTGTTACGGGACCTCTCTCCTCTGCCTGTGTGTGTGCTGGGCCTAAATATATGCCAATGGACTGTTGCAGTGGTGGCTGACGTGAAGCCTCATTCTCTGCTATGACATGCAGACTAATTCTCTGCTGACATGAAGACAGATTCTCTGTTACGGGACCTCCCTCCTCTGCCTGGGTGCTGGGCCTAAATATATGCCAATGGACTGTTGCAGTGGTGGGTGACGTGAAGCCTCATTCTCTGCTATGACATGCAGACTAATTCTCTGCTGACATGAAGCCAGATTGTCTGTTACGGGACCTCTCTCCTCTGCCTGTGTGTGTGCTGGGCCTAAATATATGCCAATGGACTGTTGCAGTGGTGGCTGACGTGAAGCCTCATTCTCTGCTATGACATGCAGACTAATTCTCTGCTGACATGAAGACAGATTCTCTGTTACGGGACCTCTCTCCTCTGCCTGTGTGTGTGCTGGGCCTAAATATATGCCAATGGACTGTTGCAGTGGTGGCTGACGTGAAGCCTCATTCTCTGCTATGACATGCAGACTAATTCTCTGCTGACATGAAGACAGATTCTCTGTTACGGGACCTCCCTCCTCTGCCTGGGTGCTGGGCCTAAATATATGCCAATGGACTGTTGCAGTGGTGGGTGACGTGAAGCCTGATTCTCTGCTATGACATGCAGACTAATTCTCTGCTGACATGAAGACAGATTCTCTGTTACGGGACCTCTCTCCTCTGCCTGTGTGTGTGCTGGGCCTAAATATATGCCAATGGACTGTTGCAGTGGTGGCTGACGTGAAGCCTCATTCTCTGCTATGACATGCAGACTAATTCTCTGCTGACATGAAGACAGATTCTCTGTTACGGGACCTCCCTCCTCTGCCTGGGTGCTGGGCCTAAATATATGCCAATGGACTGTTGCAGTGGTGGCTGACGTGAAGCCTCATTCTCTGCTATGACATGCAGACTGATTCTCTGCTGACATGAAGCCAGATCGTCTGTTACGGGACCTCTCTGCTCTGCCTGTGTGCTAGGCCTAAATATATGCCAATGGACTGTTGCAGTGGTGGGTGACGTGAAGCCTCATTCTCTGCTATGACATGCAGACTGATTCTCTGCTGTCATGAAGCCAGATTGTCTGTTACGGGACCTCTCTGCTCTGCCTGTGTGCTAGGCCTAAATATATGCCAATGGACTGTTGCAGTGGTGGGTGACGTGAAGCCTCATTCTCTGCTATGACATGCAGACTGATTCTCTGCTGTCATGAAGCCAGATTGTCTGTTACGGGACCTCTCTGCTCTGCCTGTGTGCTAGGCCTAAATATATGCCAATGGACTGTTGCAGTGGTGGGTGACGTGAAGCCTCATTCTCTGCTATGACATGCAGACTGATTCTCTGCTGACATGAAGCCAGATTGTCTGTTACGGGACCTCTCTCCTCTGCCTGTGTGCTAGGCCTAAATATATGCCAATGGACTGTTGCAGTGGTGGCTGACGTGAAGCCTCATTCTCTGCTATGACATGCAGACTAATTCTCTGCTGACATGAAGCCAGATTGTCTGTTACGGGACCTCTCTCCTCTGCCTGGGTGCTGGGCCTAAATTTATGACAATGGACTGTTGCAGTGGTGGCTGACGTGAAGCCTGATTCTCTGCTATGACATGCAGACTGATTCTCTGCTGACATGAAGCCAGATCCTCTGTTACGGGACCTCTCTCCTCTGCCTGTGTGTGTGCTGGGCCTAAATATATGCCAATGGACTGTTGCAGTGGTGGCTGACGTGAAGCCTCATTCTCTGCTATGACATGCAGACTGATTCTCTGCTGACATGAAGCCAGATTCTCTGTTACGGGACCTCTCTCCTCTGCCTGTGTGTGTGCTGGGCCTAAATATATGCCAATGGACTGTTGCAGTGGTGGCTGACGTGAAGCCTCATTCTCTGCTATGACATGCAGACTAATTCTCTGCTGACATGAAGACAGATTCTCTGTTACGGGACCTCCCTCCTCTGCCTGGGTGCTGGGCCTAAATATATGCCAATGGACTGTTGCAGTGGTGGCTGACGTGAAGCCTCATTCTCTGCTATGACATGCAGACTAATTCTCTGCTGACATGAAGACAGATTCTCTGTTACGGGACCTCTCTCCTCTGCCTGGGTGCCGGGGCCTAAATATCTGAGAATGGACTGTTCCAGTGGTGGGTGACGGGAAGCCAGATTCTCTGCTATGGAACCTCTCTCCAATTGATTTTGGTTAATTTTTATTTATTTAATTTTTAATTTAATTCATTTCCCTATCCACATTTGTTTGCAGGGGATTTACCTACATGTTGCTGCCTTTTGCAGCCCTCTAGCTCTTTCCTGGGCTGTTTTACAGCCTTTTTAGTGCCGAAAAGTTCGGGTCCCCATTGACTTCAATGGGGTTCGGGTTCGGGACGAAGTTCGGATCGGGTTCGGATCCCGAACCCGAACATTTCCGGGATGTTCGGCCGAACTTCTCGAACCCGAACATCCAGGTGTTCGCTCAACTCTACTGATCTGTCCTTTGGACGGAAAGTCCTCCAAGCTGTAGCCCCCCCTTAACTGATATATTTTTTATATCCCCTTGTATGCCTCCGTGATGATGCTATGGAAAAACCGGAATTAGTCTTACCGGTAATTCTGTTTCCATGAGATCATCGCGTTATTCCCTCCCTATTATTTAAAAAATGTTGTTTTGTTGACCTAGAGGGTCTCTAGAAGGTATGAAGCAATACCTTTTTTCACTGTTTGCCACCACCGGGTTACTCTGTGTGATTTTGGAAACACTGGTGTTGGTGGTGGGAGGAGGGTATTTAACCTTTCTCTGTTCCTGCCCCTACAGAGGTCAATCTCCTTGTATGCCGTCATGATGATCTCATGGAAACAGAATTTCCTGCAAGACTAATTCCTTTTTTTTTTTTTGTCTCTTTGTTTCTATAAGGTTGGCCACCCCTGACATAGTCCATGGAACAATCATCAGCACCATGTGTGCCTTACTGTTCATTAAAGGGATCGATTGGGTACATACAATTTCATTATACTCAGCAGCACATCTATGTTTAGACAGGGCAATGTGTTGCTGACAACTGGAGATGAACGAATTTCTCAAAAATTCGATTCGGCTGGTTCGCCGAATTTTTTGAAGAAATTTGGTTCGTTCTGAATTTATTCGCAGTGAATTGCATTAAAAACGTCTATTTCCTGGCTGCAGAGAGCCTTTATAGTGGTGTAGAGCACTGTGCCTTGCAGAAACACGCATAGGGAGTCTGCTTTGGTAGTGAAACAATACTGTGAGTCAGTATGACATGCCGATGACAGGCGTCGCTTTTTGAATCATTGCACACTTCACTTATTTGGGCAGTTACGCTGCCAAAACTGACCAAATACCTCAAGTGTGAACTCAGCCTTAAAGTCAATGGTAGCGTCAAGAAGAAGTGCACTCCTTTTACACCGTCGGCAGCTGATTCCACATAGATGTTTACAGAACCTGTTCTATTAAACACTTATACAAGTAGAGCACCCCCCCCCCCCCCGACAGAGTGGAGAGGGTGTCAACAATAAGTTTGTGTTGACTTCACTGATTATTTTGCCCTTCCTCTGATCCGTCAACAATAAGCCCCAAAAAACGGATCCTGTCTGTGGAGCATCCACCTTAAATCAGTCAGCATTTGCTCACTCAGTAAACCATCAGTATTGCTAAAGCCATAAAAAACAGGAGTGGATCCAAAACAGAGATGACAAGTGAATGGAATACTTGCATGTCTTCTGTGTTTTGTACCCACTCTTGCTTTTGGCTACCAAATCATAAGTCAATTTTGATGCTAAATAGGGACCATGTCATGCAGGCCTTACAGTTGTTACATAGACAGGATCTGTTGTGCGTCTCATTTTTCCTTCCTTCTGACAGATCAGAAGATGGGTCAAATGATGATGTCAGCCAGGCCGAAAGGCAAAATAGTGGCCCAGTCATAAAGTGGGAAGGGTGGGAACAACATGAGAAGTCCACAGAGTGGCCCTATGACATAGTGGTGAGGTGGAAGCAGTATTAAGAGACCATAAAGTGGCCAAATGACAGAGTCGGGAGGTGGAGGCAGCATCAGGAGGAGGCCACAGAGTGGCACAATGACAGTGTGGAGATGGCAGCAGCATCAGGAGGAGGCCACAGGGTGGCACAATGACAGTGTGGAGGTGGCAGCAGCATCAGGAGGAGGCCACAGGGTGGCACAATGACAGTGTGGAGGTGGCAACAGCAGCATCAGGAGGAGGCCACAGGATAGCACAATGACAGAGTGTGGAGGTGGCAGCAGCATTATCAGGAGGCCATAGAGTGGCAAGGTGACATGATATTGAGGTAGCAGCAGCATCAGGAGACCTTATAGTGGCAAGGTGACATAGTGGGGAGGTGGAAGCAGCATCAAGAGACCACAGAGTGGCAAGGTGACATAGTGTTGAGGTGGCAGCAGCATCAGTAGAGCACAGAGTGGCAAGGTGACAACATAGTGTGGAGGTGGCAGCAGCATCAGGAGACCACAGAATGACCCGGTGACAGAGTGGGGAGGTGGGTGGCAATACCAGTACCAGCTGAAGATGGTGGGTGAAAGAAGGAGCACTTGGCATCAGATGTGTGGCATCAGGCAGATGGAAGCATCAGAATAGTAGCCAGAAGAAACCGATCTCTTTTGTCAAAGTGTTGGTCTAGCACCATGGATGATCTAGTCTGATGCATCAGGCATTAGTGGGTGGAAATCCTGGCTTATCCACACATGATTCAACTTGACAAAGGTCAGTCTCGCCACATTTTGGGTGGACAGGCAAGTTCCTCTTTGGGTAACTATGACCCCGCTGCACTAAATGCCTGCTCTGATGCCAAACTACTGGCCGGGCAGGAGAGGCTTTCCAGGGCAAACTCTGCCCATTGCGTCCACAAATCCTGTTTGGCTGCCCAGTAGTCCAGCGGATCTTCAATGTGGGGTGGCAGGGTGCTGATCAAGTATGCCACGACCTGCTGGTTGAGGTCCTGCTCCAGGTCTAGCTGTTCATCCCGTAATCCTACTGACAATTAACGTGGCCTCCTCCAAGGGCCTGAGCAAACGGCAGGTGTCACACATGACCTGCCACTGGCTCACATCAAAGTTACACAGGAGAGTACTTTTGTCCGCTTGGATCATCAAGAAATAGTTTATGGTCTTTCTCTGTTCGTATAGTCGGTCCAACATTGTAGTCGGTCCAACGTTGCATATCAGCCTATGCTGAGGGACGCCATTCTGCCGCTGCAGCTCAAGGAGGATGTGCTTTGTGGTGTACGAGTGGCTGAAGTGCATGCAAAGTTTCCTGGCCATTTTTAGGATATCTTGCAGATGGGTGGAAGACTTCCGGAACCGCTTGACAACCAGATTGAACACGTGTGCCATGCAGGGCACATGGCTCAGCCCTCCTTGACGCAGTACCGACACCATGTTCTTCCCGTTGTTGGTCACCATGGTTCTGATTTTAAATTGTAACAGAGAAAGCCAGGATTTGATTTCTTGATAAAGGACACAGAGCAGTTCCTCTCCTGTGTGACTCCGTTTGCACAGGTAACTAGGTGCAGAACAGCTTGACACCACCATGCCCTGCACATGTGGTATGCTGGAGGGGCACTGTGAATTGTCCCTGCAGTGGAGGCTGACGAGGCAAAGGTGGACATTGTCGCAGGACCAGCGGCGTGAGAACATGGAGGTGGATGTGGCGTGACCTGGCCAAGTTGCTGGTATGACTGTGCAGCAACCACATTCATTCACATTCATCCAGTGGGCCGTATTGTCCCTGACTGTAGTTATAGCACCACACGTCGGGGCAGACACTGACGGCTGAAGGACTGGCCCACCTTCTGTTCTACATATGTGTGCAGGGCTGGTACTGCCTTTTTGGCAAAGAAATGACGGTTTGGGACTTTCCACCTCGGCTTGGCACAAGCCATCAGTTCTCTGAAAGGTGCAGAGTCTACCACTTGGAAAGGAAGGGACTGCAGCACCAGCAACTTGGCCAGGAGGACATTCAGCTTCTGCGCCATTGGATGAGTGCACGCACACTGTTGTCTCTTGGCAATCGCTTTGGTGATCGATTGCTGATGAAATGATTGATGATGAGTAGGAGGGCGAGGAGCAGGAGCATCAGGACCAGCAGATGATGGGAAGGACAGACAGCTCCCTTCGGCTGAGGTGGTGGAACCTTGACTGCCTGAAATCGGGTGCGTGTCACTTGGTGATGCAGCGGTTGCTGCGGCAGGCTGGACCACCACATCGGAGCCACAGTTCTCCCAAGACACTTTATGGTGACGCTGCATACGTTGACGCAGGGCCTTGGTGCCAACATTGCCACCCTGGCCACGCTTCACCTTCTGCCCACAGATTCTACAAATGGCCATGTTCACCTTCTCCGGTGGCTTAACAAAAAAAAACTACCACACCGCCGAGTAGGTGATTTTACCCCCAACACCCTGTGCAGGGCCTGGCGCTTCTCTGTCTGATATACTGTTAGATCAAATAAATAAATAAAAAGGAAATTAAAACACCCCAAAAAAGTCTGTAATTTTCTCACTTTGCCTAACAACGGCTAATAAGCCCTTTTTTGCCACTAATACACGCCATAAAGGGGTTTAGAACATACAGGTATAACTACACTGCTAAACGGCAAATATATATATTTTTGCCACTAATACACGCCAAAAAGGGCTGTAATTTTCTCACTTCGCCTAACAACGGCTAATAAGCCCTTTTTTGCCACTAATACATGCCATAAAAGGCTTTAGAACATACAGGTATAACTGCAGTGCTAAACAGCAAATATATATATTTTTG
Organism: Bufo gargarizans; assembly: GCF_014858855.1. Lineage (NCBI taxonomy): Eukaryota > Metazoa > Chordata > Amphibia > Anura > Bufonidae > Bufo > Bufo gargarizans. Next base: position 430,570,908 of record NC_058083.1, on the reverse strand, counting down.
CCACTAATACATGCCAAAAAGGGCTGTAATTTTCTCACTTCACCTAACAACGGCTAATAAGCCTTTTTTCCCCACTAATACAAGCCAAAAAATGCTTTAGAGCATATAACTGCACAGCACAAGGGCAAATAAGATATATAAATATTTCCTTGTAATAAACCCTGTTAATGGCTGTATAAAACAGTAGAGATGTCCTTGCGGTTCGCCCGGCGGTCGGTTCGCAGCAAACTTTGCTTGTTCGTGATTTGCGGAACATGCGAACATATGGCGATATTCGCGCCCACCATATTCTTTTACATTGTGAAGAACTTTGACCCATGACACATCCATCAGGTGGTACAGGACAGCCAATTGAAAAGTTTCAGCACATGGACATACCCCCTACCTTATATATAGACCTGATCTGTCCGCCATTTTACATTCTGTCTTTTGTCAGTGTAGGGAGAGATTACTGTGTGGAGCAGGGACAGACTGTTAGGGACACCAAACGCTAGCTAATAGGGCCACAAAAGGCCTTTTAAGGACTGGTATAGGTGTACTATTGATAGGTGTGTAGTACAGAGGGGTGTAATACACTTATAATATACTTTCTAACATAGAAAGTATATTATAGTGGATTTGTATTGTGCACAGGGCCGTATTTAAAAAGGGGCAGCTTCCCCGGGCCCAGATGCTCCTGGGGGCCCAAGGCAGCTGCTTCTTGAGCCCTGCTGGACACTGCCCTGGGTGTCAGGCTGTCAGCTACACAGGGGGGTGCTGCCATGCCATGCCTGCAGGCACTCCAGGCAGCGAACTGTGAGAGCTATGATTCTCTTAGGGGCAAGGACCTTAGATGACATCATCACGATGTGACCAGTAACCTAGCAATATTAATGGTCACATGGCTATGAGGTAATCAAAGGTCCTTTCTTTCTACCAGGAGTGTTGCTGAAGGAGAAGTTTGCCTTAACTGTGGAGCATTTTTTGTGAAGATTACATCAGGAAAAGGTGACAGGGGCTGTTATGCGAATATACTGCAAGCTACTGTATAGTGTGGGGTGCTGTATACTGTGGGGTGCTACTCTGCTCTACTGTATACTGTGGGGTGCTGTATACGGTGGGGTGCTATACTGCTCTACTGTATACTGTGGGGGGCTGTATACTGTGGGTGCTCTATACTGTGGGGTTCTATACTGCTCTGCTGTATACTGTGGGGTGCTGTATATTGTGAGGTGCTGTATACTGTGGGGTGCTGTATATTGTGGAATGCTGTACTGCTCTACTGTATACTGTTGGGTGCTGTATACTGTATACTGTGAGGTGCTGTATAATGTTGAGTGTTATGCTGCTCTACTGTATACTGTGGAGTGCTGTATACTGTATAGTATGGGGTGCTGTATACTGTGGGGTGCTGTATAGTGTGGGTTGCTGTATACTATAGGGTGCTATACTGCATACTGTGGAGTGCTAGGGTGCACTGTAACGCTAGGGTGAGCCGAGCCCCGGTCTCCTTCCTGCAGAGCGGTTCCCAGAACACTGATCCTGAGCTGCTGGAGTCTTCAGAACTGGAAGTATTTACAGTCATTCACTGTACTCTACCAGGTGTGTGGATTTTTTTGTGTGTGTTGTGGTGGAGGGCGTGATTTCCTGCTAGGGTGTGGGAAGGCGGGATCCAGGGGGCCCAAGTAAATTTTTGCCCAGGGTCCAATGAATATTAAAGACAACCCTGATTGTGCAGCAGTGGTGGTGACTGGTGAGCAGTTTTGCAGTGATACTGCAGCTACACAGAGTGACAAACACAATTACAAAAAATTACTATAGCTGGTTTGATATACCAGTCGCCCCTAAAAACAGCTGATAGAAGCTGGGTGTTATATACCAATATACTTTCTTTATAGTGTATTTGGGTACTGCAGCATTTGTTTGCTGTTTTGCTGCGTTCCCTCTGCTACACAAGTGATAAACGGTACTGAAAAAAATTATTATAACTGGTGTGATATACCAGTCGCCCCCCAAAATGACTGATTGAAGCGGGGTGTTATATACCAATATACTTTCTTTATAGTTTATTTGGGTAGTGCAGCATTTGTTTGCTGTTTTGCTGCATTCCCTCTGCTACACGCAGTGACAAACACTACTGGATTTTTTTTTTTTATAACTGGTGTGATATACTAGTCGCACCCAAAAACAGCTGATAGATGCGGGGTGTTATATACCTTCTTCCACAAATACTGCGCTTCTATAGAGACTTTTTTCACAGGGCCATTTAAAAAATGACAGGCAGAGGAAGAGGCAGGCCCTTCCGCAAGGGTGGTAGGGGTCGGGCAGGAGCACCAGGCCAGAGCCTAAGTGGAAAGTTGCAGAAGGTGCGTGCGATTACGTCAAAGGACGCACCAGACTTGGTTGAGTGGCTCACTCAGCCTTCTGCTTCTGCACCCTACTCATCCTCTCTATCTGCACCCTCTTCACTCTCTGCTGTGTCCATGTAACGGCTGTGTCATGGCCTGGTATTGTGGACCATTGCTGTGCATGCTTGTTGCTGGTGACAACATGTTGTTTTTGAATGTTTTGACACTTCCCCTTTAAGTTGTGTGTCCCTTCCCATCCTGGTGTGCACGGGATTAAGGTGTGTTTGCTAGGTGTGGTGGGTGTGATCTCAGGTCTCATATGTTGGGGTGGTGGAACCTGAGGTCAGTTTGATTTTGCTTGTCAGTCTGTGTTGGAGCTCTGCTCCCTGGCTGTATGTTTTAGTCTGTGTGAGCCACCCTTATTTGTTATATTGCTTCCCTTGCTCTGTCTGTGTGTCCCCTCTGGCGTGTTTCTGTTTTCCCTCTCCCACCTGGTGTATGTTGTAATGGTGTGGGCCTTGTTTGGAGGTTATTATGTTGTGGTGTGTTTCCTTCGAAATGGGGTTGCTTTCCCAGAGGGGTTTAAGCAAACATCTAGGCAGTGCGTTTCCGGTCCATCTCGTCGGCGGCAGGTAAGTTCTGGTAACCTAGGTTGTCTGTTGCCTTTTGTTACTTAACTGTCATTCGGCTGTGATTCCTGTCTAGTTGGTGACCAGCTGTTGGGCTTTTGGAGACACCATGCATCCGTTGTGTAGGATGAATGTGTGGTCTCTGCCCTGTCTTCAGGCTTAGGGCATAGCAGGGATACCTAGGGTTCTAGGTTGGTGAGCATGAGCCCCATTACCTTCTGAGGCGGCTCATGCATTAGGAGTTTAGGGAGATCTTCAGGGTTGCATTAGGAGTAGGGATGAGCGGGAGGTGCCATATTCGATTTTGCGAATATTCGATTGAATATTCGTTTTATATTCGTCGAAATCGAATATTCATCATTATTCTATTTCTCGCGAATAATATGCGATTTAATTATTCGCGTATTGCGATTTTCTTTTAACTGTATAAGGCAACTTTCCTATTGGTTGGCTATGGCTATTATGTGTATTTTACGCCGATTCGCTATATTGCTATAACTTCGTTTTTAGAATATTACGAAGTTATAGCAATATAGCTGTCACCGCCAGATATCTGAGAAGCTCTGACAGACGTTCTTCAGAACCTCTGGCTTGAGGTTCTTTTGTTTTTGCTTTCGTTTTGTCATCTCGTTTCCCTCTCTCAGCTGTCATCTAGTTGCACTGATTGCATCCCTTTAAATCCCCTCCCATACTGCATCACTTTGCGGTTTTTGCAACTTCCTGGATTGTGCTCATGCTGGATGCTGCTACTGATGCTTCTACAGATAAGTCTGTTCCTTTATTTGTGTTTTCCTGTTGGCTTGATCCTAGGTGACCCTGACTCCCTCCGTATTAAGTGTAGGGAGCCGGTGGTCGTATCCCCTCACTATTATAGGGTGTTCAGGTGTCATATAGTCGAGGCACGAGGGCATGCAATTATCTATCATAGAGATCTTTGCATGGGCTGAGAAGTCAGGGAGAGCGCTAGGGCTTTTACAGGGCTCACCCTTATGTTCCTTAGTTTGGGATAAAGTCAGTCGGATCTTCATTTGTTGTCTTCTAGTTTTCTGCAACATAATCTGTGACAATAGCAAATATTCGTAAAATACACAAATAGACTGTAATTTAGCTTTTAGTGCTATAGTATTTTTTTAATAGTGTGAATTTTTACAAAATTTTAAGTTTAGAAGAGAAAAAAAAAATTGACAAAAGAAAATACTATAGCATTATATTAGCTAAATTACAGTCTATTTGTGTATTTTACGAATATTCGCTATATTGCTATAACTTCGTCTTTTAGACTATTACAAATATTCTAAAAAACAAAGTTATAGCAATATAACGATAATTCGTAAAATACACATATAGACTGTAATTTAGCTAATATAGTGCTATAACCTTTTTTTTTGTCTAATTTTTTTTTACCTCTTCTGAACTTCAGTTTTGGAAAAAATGTACACTATTAAAAAAACTATATTAGCTAAATTGCAGTCTATATGTGTATTTTACGAATATTCGCTATATTGCTATAACTTTGTTTTTTAGAATATTCGTAAAATTCTAAATGACGAAGTTATAGCAATATAGCGCATATATTCGTTTTTTGTTTTTTTTCAATGTGTACTGTTATTCCACTTTGGCATACTGCTCCCAACAAGCGTCCCCGTCACCATGGGAACGCCTGTGGGTTAGAATATACCATCGGATCTGAGTTTTCATGATCTCACGGAAAACTCATATCCAATGGTATTTTCTAACCCACACGCGTTCCCATGGTGACGGGGACGCTTGTCGGGGAGGAGTATGCGAACAACTGTATAGATAGGAAAAAATAATGCGAAAATTCTAAATAACGAATATATTCACTATATTGCTATACTGTATATTTGTTTTTTAGAATATTGGTCTTTTTTTTTTTTCCATATGAAAACATGATTCCTTCCTGCTTAAGTTGCTTGTGGGCCGATGACTCATTGACCCACAAGAAAAGAAGAAGGGAGGATCCATTTTTTCAGATGTTAAAAAATGATGAATATTCGATATAGCGAATATATAGCACTATATTTGTAATATTAGCAAATTTACGAAGTTGCGATATTCGCGATTAATATTCGCTATTCAAATATTCTATCTCAACACTATTTAGGAGGTGACCTGCTCCCTGTTCCCTGATATCCGGCGTAGCAGCGACTGATATTGTACGGTGGGGGGTTTCCCCCATTCCCCGCCGTCACAGTCCACCCCCAAAGACGCCACCACCAACACCACCACCACCATATCCTCTCTGCTCGAGTCACAGGAATTATTTTCCGATCCATTATAAGACATTTCCGATGCGCAGCCATTCTTGGCATCGGATCAGGAAGAGGAGGTAGCAACGGCTGCCACTCAGCAGTCTGACAGCAGTACCCAGATCAGTCCAAGGAGGGTGGTCCCCGCTGTTGCTGCCTACTCCGAGATCTCTAATGTTAGTAGTGGGGAAGGTGACGTCGATGATGACGTGTCGATGGACGTCACGTGGGTGCCCACAAGATAGGAAGAGGAGGGGAGTTCAGAGGGAGAGACGGAGCAGCAGATAGGGAGGAGAAGCAGGCAGAATTTACATTGCACAGGAGGAAAAATGCAGACTGCAAATGTATCAGGAGCGAGCCATCTACCATGCACTGTCACATCTGGCGCTCCCAGGACGCCGGCACATGGCTCTGCAATGTGGGCTTTTTTTTTAAGTGTCCGCTGCTGACAATAGTGTTGCCATCTGCAGCCTTTGCTGTCAACACATAAGTCACGGTAAGCCAAACATTCACCTAGGGACGACTGCCTTAAGAAGGCACCTGGCCTCCCATCAACAAGCCCAGTGGGAGCAATGCCGTCAGAACCCACAAAGCCACACTCCTGGCGCTCCGCGTCCTGCCTCTTCTCCTTCTCCTCTCTGCTCCCAATTGTCCTCTACTCCACCTTCCACCATGCCGTCCTCACGTTTATCTGGCAAAAGGCAGGCTTTCGTGGTCCAAATGTTCGAGCGTGAAAAGATGATGACGCCGGATAACCCTCTTGCCCAACGGTTGACCGCTGGCTTGTCGGAACTGCTAGCCGCCAACTACTGCCATATAAATTGGTGGACTCGGAGGCCTTTAGAAAATTTGTAGCCATTGGCACACTGCAATGGAAGGTACCAGAAAGAAAATATTTCTCCCAGAAGGGCATCCCAGAGCTATATGGCCACGTTCAGCGGCAAATTAATGTATCTCTGGCACACAGTATCGGTGCAAAGATACATCTGACCACAGACACGTGGTCTAGCAAACACGGGCAGGGAAGGTACATCACTTTTACTGCCCACTGTGTGAACCTTCTGATGGCCATCAAGCATGCAACCTGTGGCACCCGTGTAGATTTGGTGTTACCGCCACGGATTGCATGCAGGCCTGCCTCTTCTTCTCCTCCTCCTACTCCATCCTTCCTCTCCTCCTCGACTGACTCCTCCTTTTTTCGCTGCTACCATCTCTTCCGCTGCGCCCCCCAAGATCCCCAGAAACTATTTGACGTGCCAGGTGAGACGTTGCCATGCTGTGCTGCGTCTGTTGTGACTGGAAGCCAAGAGCCACACTGGTCCTGCACTCCTTTCAGCTTTGCACTCACAGGCAGATCAGTGGCTAACCCCGCTCAATTTGACAGTTGGTAAAGTGGTGTGCGACAACAGTGCCGATCTGCTTAGCGCGTTGAAAAAGGGCAAAATGACACACGTGCCATGCATGGCACACGTCCTTAACTTAGTCGTGCAGCGATTTGTTGCCAAATACCCCTGGGTCAAGGACATCTTGCAGCAGGCCAGGAAAATCTCTGGCCATTTCAGAAGATCTTACACGGCCAAGGCTCGCCTTGCTGACATTCAGCAGCGACACCACCTGCCCGTCAGACGTCTGATTTGTGACTGCCTGAGGCGATGAAACTCCACCTTGTATATGCTCGATAGGCTGCGCCAGCAGAAACGTGCAGTTAATGACTTCCTGCACAAACTCTGCAGCAGGACAGGTTCTGGGGAGCATGTTTTTTTTTCACCGCGCCAGTAGCTGCTCATTCGCAACACATGCAGACTTCTGCGGCCATTTGATGAGATCACCAAGCTGGTCCATCGCAGCCAGGGCGCCATCAGTGACATCGTACCTTACGCCTTCTTTCTGGAGCGTACATTGCGTTGTGTCATTGATTAAGCCATCGAGGAGCAGGAGCTGGAAGATGAGGAAGTCGCAATACTGGAGGAATTCTCGGGGGGGGGGGGCTACTCCACTGAGACAAGTCAACAACAGGAGTCTGAAGAGGAGTCAGAGGAGGATGGTGCTGGGGCAGAGGAGGAGCAAGAAGAGCATGCTTTAAACGTTTCTGGGATCCCTTGATGGGGGGAGGAGAATGAGGACGACATTATCCTGGATGATGAGCAGGAGCCAGGCCACTCCACCGCTTCCAGTTTAGTTCAAATGGGGGCCTTCATGCTTCAATGTTTGAGGAGGGACCCCTGTATAAAAAACATAAAGGGCAAGGATCAGTACTGGGTGGCAACGTGCTTAGACCCCCAGTACAAACACAAAATGGCGGAAATGTTATCACCATCACAGAGGGCTGTCAGAATGCAGCACTTCCAGGCCTTGCTTCGAGAAATGCTGAATTCTGCTTTTGCGGGTGCTGGCAGAGGAATTTCCACCCACAGAGAAACAGTTGCGGGTACCAATCCAACAGCGCATGGAAGAAAAGTGCGGTTTGAAGATGTGTTGGTCACTTCAGATATGAGATCATTCTTGCACCCAACCCATCGACAGCCGCCCTCCGGATCCAGCCTCAGGGAACGCCTAGACCGACAGGTCTCCGAATACATCATGTTAACGGCCAATGTGGACGCTCTGAGAAGCGATGAACCCCTGAACTACTGGGTGTGCAGGCTTGACCTGTGGCCAGTGCTGACACAATTTGCCATGGAACTGTTGGCTTGTCACTCGTTCAGTGTCCTGTCCAAAAAGAAGTTCAGCGCAGCAGGGGGGATCGTGACCAATAAGCGCACTCACCTAGCTCATGACAGTGTGGACTACCTCACATTTCTAAAAATTAATGAGGCATGGATCTTGGAGGAATTCAACACATGTGACGAGTCGACCATGTTTGATTGAAATTCCTCATGACAGTCCACAAATATCCGCCATCACCCAGAACAAATCATGGTCCCTGTCCTAGGTAAATACAGCGGCATAAAAGGCCTTTTATGTCCGTTGAATGCCTAATTTTTGGGGCCTGTACTGGCCGACAGTTACATTTTTATACTCTGACCACCTAATGTACCTCAAGCCACAGAATCCAAAGTTCTTTGCTGTCATGTGAACACCTATTGGCTAATTTTTGGGGCCTGTACTGGCCGACAGTTGCATTTTTATCCTGTGACCGCCTAATGTCCCTCTAGCCACAGTTGTGTGCTGTCAGGTGAATGCCTATTGGCTAATTTTTGGGGCCTGTACTGGAGTGGCATGTTCTCACAACAACACTTAGTGCACCAATCACTAATATCTCATGAGACCTTATAAAATGTGAAGTTGTGTGTACCGCGAAAAAATAAATCGCATCATTAGAGATTTTCGCAATGGCGCTTTGTTTTTAAACACTCGATCTGCATATACAGCGATTTTTATAACATGCATGTGAAATTTAATCAAATACACTGCTTTAATGTCAAATTACTTAGTGATCAGAAATTCTTCATCAACGTCACAAATTGTTGCCAACCATCTTTTCTGATTGCATCCAACTTCGGTCTGGTAGAAACCCAGTTGCTGTAGTAGGCCGCGCATATTTTGCTCATGCGCATAGGCAAATATTACATTGCCGATATTTCACATTAAAAAAAATAGGTTGTCTATTCACAGGAGTGGTAACACCACTCTGGAGTGTTACATTCCCCCTTACTTAAAACCAAGCCATGTGCTTAGGATGTGCTCAAAGGGTACCCAAGGAATGTTAGAGTGCTGCATGAGAACATACATAGACTGAAATAAAGACGGCTCCCACTAGGTTCCTGCCCATATGAGTAGGTTGTCTATTCACAGTTTGCCCTCTCGGTATAACCAGTGAACCAAAAAAGATACTGCAATAAGCGCTCAAATACTCCACACAGGACTGGGCCAGAGTTGTATATAGAGCGTGGGGGTGTCATGTACTGTAATCCCTCCACAATACTATGAGATGCCCACAAATAGAAAGGTGGCTTCATCCCTTAATCCCTTCCTAGCACCAAGGCCTAATAATGCTTTACGCTTCGTCAGCTTGATGACTGAACAGGTAGCAAAACATACATATCCATAAGGCTGCCCACTAAGCCTTAAGACACACCAAAGTAAGAGGAGGAGCCGGTTCTCTCCCAGAACTCCCACAAGGGTTAATCCCTCTTCACACACATTTTTAGCAGCGGGGTTATCATTGATATTGTTAGATCTGCTTGTGATGTATATTGACGTCCTCAGAGGCAGTCCATATGAGCTATGAAGTAAGGTGCTAGCTATCTGGCTAACTGCATCAGTTTACCAAAGTCCATTTAAAAGTGCAAAGGTTCACAGTGTTGGACCTGTAAAAGAGTGCATACAATGGGTTAAGGTGCATAAACGTTGCATAACCTGTAAAACAATAGTGCAAATATATAATGCAATAACATAGTGCAATCAAATTCACATTGGAGTCTTTTCCTTTAATGCTGGCAGATCAAGTGCACCAAACTGGAACAAATAGTGCCAAAGTAATTTGTAATCCACATGGGTATAATATAAAATAGCAGCAATGGTGATGAGAACCTTCGAAGCAAAAGGGGGTTCTCGCTTAACCTGAGAAGGGGGGAAAAAGGAATTGGGCCTGATGTGCGTAACTTGGAGGTATTTTCTGCAGATGGGGGAGTCCTAACAAATATGTCCATCTGGATGAGAATCAAACAGAGGGCAATCAAACAGAAAATGGGCCAACTGTCACAGATGGTGTTACAGAAAACTAGAAGACACAAATGAAGATCCGACTGACTTGATCCAAAACTAAGGAACAGGAGGGTAAGCCCTGTAAGAGCCCTAGTTCTCTCTCTTACTGCTCAGCCTATGCAAAAATCTCAATTGTAGAAAATTGCATATCCTCGTTCTGTATGCACCTGAACACCCTATAATAGTGAGGGGACACGACCACCGGCTCCCTGCACTTAATACGGAGGGAGTCAGGGTCACCTAGGATCAAGCCCACAGGGAAACAGAAATAAAGAAAACAGACTTATCTTGTGGATGCAGTAGTAACAGCTTCTAGCATCAGCACACTCCAGGAAGTTGTATAAACCACAAAGTGATGCAGTATGGGAAGGGATTTAAAGGGATGCAATCAGTGCAACTACATGACAGCTGAGAGAGGCTAACGAGATGAGAAAACAAAAGCAAAACAAAAGGAACCTCAAGCAGGAGGTTCTGGAGCACATCTGTCAGAGCTTCTCAGATGTCTGGTGGTGACAGTACCCTTCCTTCTACGAGTGGACTCCGGACACTCAGAGCCCACCTTCTCAGGATGGGACCTATGGAAAGCCCTGATGAGACGAGTGGCCTTAATGTCCGTCACTGGGACCCACATCCTCTCCTCAGGACCATAACCCTCCCAATGAACGAGGTACTGGAGAGAACCGCGGACAACACGAGAATCCACAATCCTAGAGACCTGAAATTCAAGATTACCATCAACCACAATCGGAGGAGGAGGCAAAGACGAGGGTACAATGGGTTGGACATAAGGTTTTAATAAGGACTTATGAAAAACATTATGGATCTTCCAAGTCTGAGGAAGATCAAGACGGTAGGCAACAGGATTGATGACGGACAAGATTTTGTAAGGCCCAATAAACTTAGGACCCAACTTCCAGGAGGGAACCTTCAATTTGATATTCTTAGTAGACAACTACACCAGATCACCAACACTCAGGTCCGGACCAGGCACACGTCTCTTATCCACCACACGCTTATATCTCTCACTCATGCTCTTTAGATTATCCTGAATCTTTTGCCAAATAGATGACAAAGACGAGGAGAATCTGTCCTCATCGGGTAAACCAGAAGACTCCTCTCCAGAGAATTTCCCAAACTGCGGATGAAACCCATATGCACCAAAAAATAATGACTGATCAGAGGACTCCTGACGACGGTTATTTAAAGCAAACTCAGCAAGGGACAAAAAAGAACACCAATCCTCCTGATTCTCCGCCACAAAACAGCGCAGATATGTCTCCAGATTCTGATTGACGCGCTCTGTCTGGCCATTTGACTGCGGGTGGAAAGCAGAAGAGAATGACAACCGAACCCCCAAGCAAGAACAGAAAGCCTTCCAGAATCTGGAAACAAACTGTGTGCCCCTATCAGAGACTATGTCTGAAGGAATACCATTCAATTTGACAATGTGATCAATAAATGCGTCTTAGCATTGGACAAGCCAGGAAAAGGAATGAAATGCACCATTTTGCTAAAACGGTCCACCACCACCAGAATCACAGTCTTCTCCGAGGAACGAGGCAGGTCCGTAATGAAGTCCATGGACAGATGTGTCCAAGGACGGGAAGGAATGGGTAACGGAAGAAGAGGACATGATGGCCGTGAATGAGGGAGTTTGGCACGAGCGCAGGTCTCGCAGGCTGCCACAAAACCCTCAACCGACTTACGAAGCGCCAGCCACCAGAATCTCCGAGCGATGAGATCCACTGTGGCTCTTGCCCCCGGGTGCCCAGCAAGGACAGTATCGTGGTGCTCCTTAAAAATCTTGTGTCTTAAAGCGAGAGGCACAAACAACCTCCCAGGAGGACAAAGATCAGGAACCTCTGCCTCCAATTCAGGATAAAGAGCAGAGACCACCACACCTTCAGCCAAAATGGCACCCGGGTCTTCAAAATTCCCACCTCCCGGAAAACAACGTGACAGGGCATCCGCCTTCACATTCTTAACCCCAGGGCGGAACGTGACAACAAAATTAAACCTTGAAAAGAACAAAGACCATCTGGCCTGTCTCGGGTTCAGACGCTTGGCTGACTCCAAGTAGGCCAGATTCTTATGGTCAGTAAACACGGTAATAGGGTGTCTGGCTCCCTCTAGCTAATGGCGCCATTCCTCAAAAGCTAACTTGATGGCCAACAACTCCCTATCTCCCACATCATAATTTCTCTCTGTGGAGGAGAGTTTCTTCGAGAAAAAGGCACACGGTCGCCATTTGGCACGAGAGGGACCCTGAGACAAGACCGCACCCACACCCACCTCAGAACCGTCCACCTTAACTATGAAGGGCAGAGAGATATCAGGTTGTACCAAGATGGGAGCGGAAGCAAAACTCTTCTTGATACTAGAAAAGGCCTTACGTGCCTCTACCGACCAGGAGGAAAAATCTACCCCCTTTCTAGTCATATCAGTGAGTGGTTTAACAACAGAGGAATAATTCAAAATAAACTTCCTGTAATAATTGGCAAAACCCAAAAAACGCATCAGCGCCTTCTGATTCTCAGGAAGCTCCCACTCAAGCACAGCGCGGACCTTCTCGGGGTCTATGCGAAAACCAGAAGCGGAGAGAAGAAACCCCAGAAATTGAATTTCTGGAACCGCAAACACACATTTTTCCAGTTTAGCGTACAATTTATTCTCCCGCAGGATGAGCAAGACCTGACGTAGGTGGTCCTTATGAGTTTTGAAATCAGGAGAAAAAATCTAAATGTCATCTAGATACACTAATACAAATTTCCCCATTAAACGAAAAAAAATGCTGTTCACAAAATGCTGAAAGACGGCTGGAGCATTCATCAAACCAAAAGGCATAACCAAATTCTCAAAATGGCCCTCAGGGGTATTGAAGGCCATCTTCCATTCGTCTCCTTCTCTGACCCTGACCAGGTTGTATGCCCCTCTTAGATCCAACTTGGAAAAAACTTTAGCCCCAACAATCTGGTTAAACAGGTCTGGGATCAGAGGAAGCGGATAAGGGTCACGAGTTGTGATACTGTTCAGCCCCCTGAAATCCAGACATGGTCTTAAAGAACCATCTTTTTTCTTAACAAAGAAAAAAACAGCGGCGACAGGTGACTTCGAGGGTCGTATGTGTCCCTTTCTCAGACTACCAGAGATATAAGCACGCATAGCGACCCTTTCAGGTTGGGAGAGATTGTATAAACGAGATTTAGGCAGCTTGGCGCCTGGGGTGAGATTAATAGGGCAATCGTACTCCCTGTGAGGGGGCAAGTCCTGAACACCACTCTCAGAAAACACATCCGAAAATTCAGAGAGAAAAGATGGTACAGTCTTGGTAGAAACCTCAGAAACAGATGTTGTGAGGCAATTCTCTCTGCAAAAGTCACTCCAACCATTTATTTGCTTCGCTTGCCAATCAATGGTGGGGTTATGTTTAGTGAGCCAGGGTAGCCCCAACACTAGAGGAGTAGGCAACCCGCTTAGGACGAAACATGACACATCCTCAACATGAGTATCACTCACAATCAAACGGATATTGTGAACTATGCCCTTTAACAATTTCTGAGAAAGTGGAACGGAATCAATAGCAAAAACAGGTATATCCTTTCCCAAAGTGCATACGTGGAAACCATGAGTTATAGCAAATTGATTATCAATGAGATTGACAGCTGCTCCACTATCTACAAAAATCTCACAAAAAATGTTCTTGTTCTCTAGCGCCACCCTGGCAGGTAGGTCAAAACGGGAACTACAAGCAAACATAAAAGCTTCAATTTCCGCATCAACCTTGCCAATAGTAACAGATGGAATGTTTTTAGACGATTTTTTTCTTTTTGTTTCTTTATTACTCTAAAAAAACTGCCTGAATCTCCTAGAGGGACAAACATTTGCCAAATGATTTATACCTCCACAACAGAAACAAACCTTCCTATGAGAGCTGAATCCTCTATTGTCAGAGGCAAGCAAACCCAGCTGCATGGGCTCCTGCTCAGAGGGGATTGAGAGTGACTGAGACCCCTGTGCACTGAATGAGACCGCCGCACTCTCCTTGGACTGAGTATGACAGGAAGGAGTGATCTCTTCTCTCTCTCTAAGACGCCTGTCAATACGAACGGCCCGAGACATGGCAGAGTCCAAGGAGGTAGGTCTCTCATGAAAGGCAAATGCATCTTTCAATCCCTCTGAAAGACCATGTCAAAATTGACTTCGGAGTGCAGCATCATTCCAACCAGTATCAGCTGCCCATCTCCGAAATTCCGAACAGTATATCTCTGCGGACTGTTTACCCTGGCATAAAAGACATAGTCTAGACTCAGCCAGAGCAATACGATCCGGATCATCATATATCTGACCCAGGGCTAAAAAAAATTCATCCACTGAACAGAGGGGCCGTGCCCCCACTGGCAGCGAAATGGCCCAGGACTGAGTGTTATCCCTGAGCAGTGAGATGATGATCCCCACCCTCTGCTCCTCATCACCAGAGGAATGGGGAAGTAGGCGAAAATGGAGTTTGCAAGCCTCTCTAAAATGAACAAAATTCTCACTACCCCCGGAGAACCTATCCGGGAGCGAGATCTTAGGCTCAGAACAAACTCCATGAATGCAAGCTGAACCGGTCACCTGAAACTGAGAAACAGTTTTACTGAGATCTGCTACCTCCAATGAAAGACCCTGCATGTGTTCAGTCAAAAGTGAAACCGGATCCATGCTTGAGCCGGTTTTGGCGGTTTATAATGTCACAGATGGTGTTACAGAAAACTAGAAGACAAGAATGAAGATCCGACTGACTTGATCCAAAGCTAAGGAACAGGAGGGTAAGCCCTGTAAGAGCCCTAGCTCTCTCCCTTACTGCTCAGCCTTTGCAAAAATCTCAATGGTAGAAAATTGCATATCCTCGTTCCTCGACTGTATGCACCTGAACACCCTATAATAGTGAGGGGACACGACCACCGGCTCCCTACACTTAATACGGAGGAAGTCAGGGTCACCTAGGATCAAGCCCACAGGAAAACATATATAAAGAAAACAGACTTATCTTTTGGATGCAGTAGTAACAGCTTCTAGCATCAGCACACTCCAGGAAGTTGTATAAACCGCAAAGTGATGCAGTATGGGAAGGGATTTAAAGGGATGCAATCAGTGCAACTACATGACAGCTGAGAGAGGCTAACGAGATGAGAAAACGAAAGTAAAACAAAAGGAACCTCAAGCAGGAGGTTCTGAAGCACAGCTGTCAGAGCTTCTCAGATGTCTGGTGGTGACAGGGGGCTAATGAGGCATAAGGGCTTATAATGGGGGCTAATGAGGCATAAGGGCTTATAATGTGGGCTAATGAGGCATAAGGGCTGATATGGGAGTGATGAGAGGCATAATGAGGGCTAATGGGAGGCATAATAAGTGTCATCCACAGATGCCCCCATAACAGTGTGTCTTCCACAGATCCACCATAACAGTGCGCCTGCGCACTGACGAGAGACAGAAATAAGGGGAAAGAATCAGCGGAAGCAAGCAGAGGACTGCACAGAAGACGACTGAATAGCTTCTTTTGTAAGTAAATTGTTTTATTATAAATGTATCCCTGCATACCGCAATTCTCTCGTATTTTGTAATCTTATTTATACAAACTTATTTTGTTTTTGCCCCCCCATTTTTGACTGTGGTATCTTTGTGCCCCCCCACCTATATATTGTTCCTAGAGTCACCACTGTTGAGGGGGCCCAACGACCCTTGTGCTGCATATGAAGACACCAGTATTATAGAAAGTGCATGTTGTTCAAGTTAAACCTCTGACTGGAGGTAAGGGGTTAGGTCAAGTATTTGGCATGGGGCGGAGGTGCCGTTTTAATTTCTGCCTCAGGCAGCACGAAGGTAATGTGGCCACAAAGCACTGAGGGAAGGGGGTGCCCAAGCTGAACTCTTGCACGAGCGCCCATGAGCCTTTAGCTACGCCCCTGGGTAAAAGTGTTTAGTGGCCTATTTTAGTACAGAAAGAAAAAAATATATGCACTTCACTGTTGCAGTTATTTGTGGTGAAAGCGTTTAGTGGCCTATTTCAGTACAAAAAGGAAAATATATACGCATTTCACTTCTGCAGTTATATGTGGTGAAAGCGTTTAGTGGCCTATTTCAGTACAGAAAGAAAAATATATGCGCACTTCACTATTGCAGTTATTTGTGGTGAAAGCGTTAAGTCGACTATTTCAGTACAAAAAGAAAAATATATTTGTCGCTTTTAGGGGTGTTTTAATTTGCTTTTAATTTATTTAGTTCAGCTAAAATTATGTCAGACAGAGAAGTGCCAGACCATGCACAGAGGAGTGGCAGAGGCCTAAGGGCTGTTTCACACGAGCGGATGCTGTACGTGACATCCGCTCCGTGAATGACAGCCAAGACTTGATGCAGACTGCTCCGTGCCTCTCTATGACCTCTTTACTACAAAATCACAGTGACAACTTTATCTCACTGTGATTTCGTAGTAAAGAGATCACAGAAAGGCACGGAGCATTATCAATCATGTTAATGCTCCGTGCCTCTGCAGTCTGCATCGGGTCTTGGCTGTCATTCACGGAGCGGATGCATTGCACGGCATCCGCTTGTGCGAAACAGCCCTAAATGTTTCTGCCACAGACAGAGGTTGCAGCTGAGTAAGGGGGCGTGGCAGCAAGATTCACAGCGAGAGGCCTGAGCTCCCGGTGTCAACTAGCGGTTGTGTCTTGACCAGCAACCCAGCAGTTCTTGAATGGTTGACTCGGACATCCACTTCGTCGCAAGTGACATCAGACACCCCCAGCTAAGAGTCGGTGGGTTCGTCAGACACAACCCTGTGCCCTCAACTGTCAACAAACTGGCTCTGTCTTCTGCTGTTCCTTCACCCAGAGAAGTATTTTATGCTGTGGGCTCAGCTCCACTATACAGCGAGGATGAGCTTCTAGAGGATAGTCAGCAGCTACTGCCCAGCCAAGATCTGGAGGAGACATCCGCCGCTTCCTCTGTTAGGCGAGCAAGTAGTAATGAGGAGAGTCGCTTGGGAGGTGGTGTTGCGAGCGGTAAGGCTCCTGACCCAGAGACCGTTGAGGAGGACATCAGTGACGTGCAGACACTACTCGATGATGATTAAGCCGATCGCACTTGGGAGTCGGGCGCAGAAGGGGCTTCATCATCATCAGAAGAGGGTGGCAGCTTGCCTGTGAGGCAGCGGCTTAGCCCGCAAGGTGGTAGCATGGCTGGGAGTCAGCAGGGTGGCAGCAGTGGGAGGTCGGGAGCCACACATGCCCGGGGTAGACCATCTGCTTCGCAGCAGGCTACCTGCCCGGGAAGTAGTGGTGCAGGGGTTCACGGAGGCAGCGGTGGTAGCAGTCAGTAAGTGCAGGCTGTTGGGGGGAAAATCACCTACTCGGTGTTGTGGCAGTTTTTTGTCAAGCCGCCGGAGGAGGTTAACATGGCCATATGTAGAATATTTGGGCAGAAAGTGAAGTGTGGCCAAGGTGCCAATGATGGCACCACAGCCCTGCATCAACATATGCAGCATCACCATCAAGTGGCCTGGGAGAACCTTGTCTCCAATGTGGTGGTCCAGCCTGCTGCATCAACTGCTGCATTACCCAGGGGCACGCACCTGGTTTCAGGCAGTCAAGGCTCCACGAATGGCTGTGCATCGGTAAGGTCTGGGAATGGATGGAAGAAAAATTACTCTGACTCAAGTGGAGGGGCCATGGTGGTGGTGGTGTCTTTGGGGGTGTACACAGAAGAGATTGAGGAGGGTGCAGATACAGAGGAGGGTGCAGAAGTGGAAGGCTGAGTGAGCCACTCAACCAACTGTGGTGCGTCCTTTGACGTAATCACACACACCTTTTACAACTTCTCACTTTGGCTCTGGCCTGGTGCACTTGCCCGACCTCAACCACCCCTGCAGAACGCCCTGCCTCTTCTTCTGCCTGTCATTTTCAAAATGACCCTGTGCCAAAGTCCCTAGAGAAGAGCAGTATTTGTTGAAGCTGGTGTATCGCAGGCCTCAATAAATATTTGGTGTAAGCAGGTATATCGCACCCCAAAATCTGTATTTTGTGGAAGCAGGTATTTAGAAGCCCTTAATCAGTATTTTGTAATAGCAGGTATATTGCACCCCTCAATAAGTATTTAGTGGAATCAGGTAAATAGAACCCCTGAATCAATATTTGGTGGAAGCAGGTATAATGCACCCCTAAATCAGTATTTTGTTGAAGCCGGTGTATCGCAGCCTCAATCAATATTTGGTGTAATGAGGGAAAATAGCACCCCTAGATCTGTACTTTGTGGAAGCAGGTATATCTAACCCCTTAATCAGTATTTTGTAATAGCAGGTATATTGCACCCCTCAATAAGCATTTAGTGGAATCAGGTATATAGAACCTCTGAATCAATATTTGGTGGAAGTGTAACATCCCAGAGTTATTTTACGAAACTCTTTTACCCCGCTACAACCTTTTAAGTGTATTTATACTGTCATCTAATGTGATTTTATCTAATATTCTCACAAATGTGCATTACAAGCCCTGTTACATGAATATTGCTGTAATTTCTATGTACACCAGCAGGTGGCAGCAATGTGTTAGCAGAGACAGTTTAGTGTTTCTAGACTGGAATAGTTTATTCCAGTTTAGCTCCCCCTCTTTGTGCAGAGTGGGCTTGCCCATGTCCTGCCTCATGGGGCAAGAAGGAAGTTAGATTCAGTGTGCCAGCCACCCCTGCTAGGGGAAGGCTGTGAGTTTGGGAGCTCCCAGTTCTAGGTATCCAAAGCCAGGATCTTGTCTCAGTTGCGACAATTGATCATTATTCCCAGCCTGAGCCTTGCAGTCTCAGCTGGTGAAAGCAAGCAGCCACCTCCAGTATTCCAGGAAGAAGCATACCCTGTGAAGCCAACTGTGAGTGCTGTCCAGAGACCAGGAGAAGCCAAATTCCTCCTCAGCTAGTCAGTCCCCCATAAATTCTTGACACATTACAGAGCCACAAGCAGACGACTGCAAAAGAGCTCCGGGCACATGATAGAAGCAGAAGATAGATTCCTGCCACACATTGCCAATACCTGCTGGGACCCAAGACTAATGCTGTATCTCACTTGGATGAAAGCTGCATCAAGTAAAGACACATTTGAACTTTATTCCAAGTCTGGATCTCAATTATTGCTACTAAATTCTTCAATTAGTCCTACTAGCAGCACACTCATTTTATGCCGTACTCAGGTAGGAGACACCGTTGACACTATACCCATTACCAGGGGTGTATCTATCAAGAGGCAAACAAGGCATTTGCCTAGGGCGGCACTTGCCAATGGGGCGGCAAAATGCCTTGTTTTCTTAGTGATAGTTACACATATGCTAAATATTTATTTTGCCCCTTGTCCAATCCGATCCTTCACTATGCGAGTGGCATCGCCGGCGCCGCATAGTGAAGGAGTTGAAAGACTAACTTCCTCCTCCTCCTGACTTCCTCCCGACCTCCCCCTGCCTTTTGCGTTCGCGCATTGCCGCCGTGACGTCACACGGAAGTGGAGTCACGGGCCGGCAACGCTAGGGTGAGCCTTATCTCCTCCAAGTGCAGAACGGATCCTGCACACGGTCACCGTGAACACTGAGGCCAGGCCCCGGACACCAATGCACTGATCTCTGAGCCTGCTGTAAGTACTTAAATTACAGTAATTCAATTACTTAGTTATTTTATGGGGTAAGGGGGTTGGGTGGTTAGAGGGGGGAGAATTAGGGAGGGGTTAAACTGTACTATCTCTAGCTGCACATTGTTTTTTTTTTTTTTATAAATAGTAATCTGTAAAATACATTTGTGTTAGAAGTTGTGCTTTTTTAATTTTTAGAGTAATGATACAGCCATTGTATTTAATGTATTTGTGCTAATTTCTGTGCTGTTGGAGGGGGGGGGGGTGAGGGGCAGTATTACACAATCTTTATATTTTTTTTATACATATACAGATTGTGTAATACTGCCCCTCACCCCCCTCCAACCAACACAGAAATTAGCACAAATGTATTAAATAAAATGGCTGCCTGTATCATTATTCTAAAAATTAAAAAAGTGCAACTTCTAACACAAATGTATTGTAAAGAGGAAGGGGTGGGGTTTAGAGAGGAAGGGGTTTGGTCTTGACAGGAAGTGGTGGTCAAATTTATATTAGGGGGGTGCCTGAGTTTAGTCTTGCCTAGGGCAGCACAAAACCAAGATACACCACTGCCCAATACTATACAGAGATATTACCCCACTCTGGCATTGGTAACCTGGTACGTGAGTTACAACACCTTAAAGGGACCTGAGACTGTACCCTGCTCACGCTGCAATTGGCATCACGAACAAAACTTTTAACTATCATTTTCACATGACCCAGTCATTGCATATTATAGCATCAGAGTGCATTATTTCTTTCCGGCTTACTGCAGTTTTTGGCGTCACTGGAACAGGATCGGATTGAATTGTGTGCCTATCCCTGCATAACCGGATCCAACTGTGTGCCAACAGAACCGAATCAAATTGTGTGCCAACAGGATTGAATTGCATGTTTTACAGTCCTGAAAGATCTGAGGATTGTGCCAAAACCCTGAAAATTGACTTTATTGCTTTATTGCTGTGCCAGAAAGCACTAAAACGTGCGCACAAGCACTCAAAGGGTTAATTCGCCATATTCGCAAAATGTCGCTGCTTCTTTATGCCCAGAAGCGGGAAAACTCAGAAACGTCCTCTCAAGAGCACGAACTTGCCGAATACGCCCCCTAGAAGTGGGAAATCTAAAGCCTGCTCACCAAGAACTTTGCATTGTTAGCCAAGGGAGTGAAGTCTCCTCCCTCTGGGCTCCACCCTCACTTCCTGAAAGCACCCCGACAGTGGAGCCAAGGAAGATGGCACTCCCTTTACCAAGTTGGAACCAGATTGTTATTGGAGGAGAGCAAGTATGCGAAGACCACCCACCGGAGATTCAGTTTCTCAACTGGTGAAGAGAATTGGTCCCTCTGTTTTCGCCGCAATCCCTGAGGCAGTGGATCCCTCCGCGGCTACGGAGCCTGCAACCCCAATTGCTACCAGCGCCGAAGAGGTGAAGGCCACTGTTACCGTTCCCGCGGAAGAAGACACGACTCCAGTCCAGTCCTCGGAGGCAGTGTATCCCTCCGCCACTACGGCTGACAGCGTCAAAGGCGAGACATCCCCCAAGATGGCTGCCGATGTTAAGGCTGCTCCCGCGGAGGATGCCGCTGATACAGTCGCCCAGGCTTTGGACCAGCCTGCACCACAGCCGGCACCTGGCCCGTCCGCCCGGCCGTGACATAAGGTAGGAGCAGGCGCGCTCCCTGAGGCCCAGGCCCGGTCCGTAGTTGCCCCTTCACTGCTTCCCGCGGGTCCCGATACCTCAAACAGGCCTAGGCCTGCTCCGCCAAGGACACTTACTGGTGCGGCGGACCTCAAACAGGCCTAGGCCTGCTCCGCCAAGGACACTTACTGGTGCGGTGGAGGCGGACGGAACTTCCACTCCGCCGCCCAGTGCTGCTACTACTGCTAAACCGGGATGCCTAAACCTAAAGGTCCACTGGGAGATCACTGCTTATGTTCAGACAGCCTGGAAGTACAAATTTGCCGTAGAAGAGTGGGTGAAGCAAGTAGTAGATGACCCCCAGCCAGGAGACCCCAAATTGGCCAGGCGTACTGGGACTGTGCTCTTGTTTTCAGTGGAGAGAAGAGTAGGGTTCCTACAAGATAGCCACTCTGGGTCGGAATTCTTTGTGGGCCGCTGCTCCGTGAAACGACATTACCTACCACAGGCCCGTCACAACCTGTATGCAGGGGATCAAGTACAATACACCCCTGAACGCTCCGTCCAGGGCCCCTTTGCTGCCGGTGTGACCCTACTGGCCAAACCATTAAACCCTGCAGTCGCCCCAGAGACCTGGCAGGAAGACCCAGGCTCTGTAGGGAAGGTCAGATCTTTACAGGAAACGCAAGATGGCAGGTTGAGGTTCAGAGAACAACCCCAGCCAGAACCTGAACCACTCATCCCAGACCTGGCCACACCACCAACACTGCAGGTGGGCCAAATTAATAATTCAGTGCTGACATTTAATCCTAGAGTGCAGCCATATGTTCTTCCTTGGAAGCTGCCCCAGGCACCTGCAAGTTGCCTTCCAGAACCCCTTCAGCTGGAGGTTTTAACCGCCTCTGCACCGCCTAGGGATCCCTGCTTGCAGCAGGTTACAGCTGCTTTCTCCAGGCTGTCTGCACAGCCAGTACCTACAGCCACCACTAGAGGTCAGTGGCGTACCACTACTGCTGCAACCATGAGCTACCGGAGGCAAGAGCGCCCTCTGATGCGCTTTAGTAGCTCCAGCAGCGAGGAGGACATGGATGTCCTTCTGTAAAGTCATCCTTCAACAAATAGGAACTATTGGGAGCCACGTCGTGGACTATTCCTGACGGGTGAGGACCCGTTGGCATTGTGTTTTTTAACATTTTCTGTTTCAGGTTGCCCTAGTTTGTCCTCACCCTGATAGTCATGCATTGTAAGGACTCCCTCCATCATCATTTAACCCCTCATGTCCAAGTTCACAGTGTTTTACCCCCTTTCTCAGGTTAATTGATAACCTTGTGGAACTATGGTTCTTAAGCTGCTATTTTATACTTCCTTTGGATTACAATGAACTTTTATCCCTGTGGATTACAATTGACTTCTGCCCTGTTTCCAGAGGATTCAACATTAAGCACTTCAAGCAAAAGGACTCAAGCTTTATTTGAGCGTTTTATTGCATTAATAAAATTGCACTATTTTCTAAAAAATGTTTACTGCAGCATTAAAAGCTTACACCCAAAGAAAGGACTCAAACGTGATAACTGAGCTCTTTGTGATTCACACTATAATATTTTTGCACTAATTACCAGTTTACAAGTTATGTAACGTTTAAGATAACATGCCCATTGTGTGTATTCTCTTCCAGGTGCCGCAATGTGACCTTCCTGCACTATTTGTGATGATTGCACTTAACAAAAAATGTAGCAACTTACTCAGTATGCCTTAATAAGTATTTAGTGGAATCAGGTATATAGAACCCCTGAATCAATATTTGGTTGAAGCAGGCATATCGCACCCCTAAATCAGTATTTTGTTGAAGCCGATGTAACGCTTGTCCCTCTATATACCTGCGGTATCGCAGCAGAACCGCACACAACTGCTGCACAATACAAATGCACTATATATACTTTCTATGTTAGAAAGTATATTATAGGTATATAACACCCCTCAATCGTTTTTTGGGGGGGCAACAGGTATATCACACCAGTTGAAATTAGTTATTTCAATAGCGTTTGTCCCTCTATATAGCTGCGGTATCGCAGCAGAACCGCACACAACTGCCCCGCCATTTTTTGCACTGGCACACATTATAGGGAGCATTTTTTCTACTGGCACACATTAGAAGGGGTCTTTTTTTTCTGCTGGCACTGCTGGCATGCATTATAAGGTTGTATTTTTGTACTTGCACATATTATAAGGAACATGTTTTGTACTGGCACAAATTATATGGGGGAATTTCTCTAGTTGCATACATTATAAGGGGGTATATTTGTACTGGCATAACTTATAATTCGGTATTTTTGACATGCATTATAAGTGCCATTTTTTTGCACTGGCACACCTTATAAGAGGGCATTTTTTTGTACTGACACACATTATAAGAGGGCATTTTTTTGTACTGACACACATTATAAGGGGACATTTATTCCAAAGGAAGTATAAAATAGCAGCTTAAGAACCATAGTTCCACAAGGTTATCAATTAACCTGAGAAAGGGGGTAAAACACTGTGAACTTGGACATGAGGGGTTAAATGATGATGGAGGGAGTCCTTACAATGCATGACTATCAGGGTGAGGACAAACTAGGGCAACCTGAAACAGAAAATGTTCGATCGGATGCGCTTAGATCGGATTGAGTTCCTCTAGAGCGCTATACAAGGACTTAGTAACATAACATAACATAACATACTGGCACTCATTATAAGGCCTCATGCATACGGCCGTGTTCCGTAGCCGATAGCGGTCCGTGGTAACACGGCCTGGATTCCTGTTGAGAGCAGGAGTGCACGCGTCATTGGTTGCTATGATTCCGTGCGCTTCGTGCCACCGCTGCACTACAGTAATACACTATACGAGTGTATTACTGTAGTGCAGCAGCTGCATGAAGCGCACGGAATCATAGCAACCAATGACGCCGTGCGCTCATGCTCTCAACAGGAATCCAGGCCGTGTTACCACGGACCGCTCTCGGCCGTGGAACACAGCCATGTGCATGAGACCTAAGGGGGTATTTTCCTACTGACACATTATAAGGGGGTATTTTTGGACAAGCACACATTATAAGGGGGCATTTTTGTACTGGAACACATTGTAAGGGGGCATTTTTGTACTAGCACACATAAAGGGGTATTTTTGTAGTGGCACATATTATAAGGGGGGGGCATTTTTTGAACTGGCAAACATTATAAGGTGAATTTTGTACTGGCATACATTATAAGGGGACATTTTTGTACTGGCACAGATTATAAGGAGATATTTTTGTATTGGCGCACATTATAAAGAAGCATTTTTCTACTGGAACACTTTTGAAGGGGGTATTTTGTCGACTAGAACACATTATAAGGAAGTATTTTTATAGTGTAACACATTATAAGGGGGCATTTTAGTACTGGCACACATTATAAGGCGGTATTTTTGTACTGGCACACATTATAAGGCGGTATTTTTGTACTGGCACACATTATAAGGGGATATTTTTGTACTGTCACACTTTAAAAGGTTGAATTTTTATTACTACTGAAACACTATTACGGGAATTATTACTACTGGGGGACTATGGGGAACATGATTACTAGTATGGGCACGATGGGGGCATTATTAAGTCTGGGGCACAATGGGGGAAATCATTACTATTGGGGGCATCGTAGGGGCACTGTTACAACTAAGAGCACGCTGGGAGACAATTATTACTATTGGTGGGACTTTTGGGAACTATATTACTGTGGAGTGACACCCTGGCACAGTATTAGCTTAGCATAATTATTTTGGGGAACACTATGTTTTCGACTGTTAGATTTCCTGGGCAGAATGATTATTTACGAGGCCATTGTTTGTCAATAATTATTAAAGGAGGCACTTTCTGCATGGTTATAAAAATTTTAGGACGATTATGTGTTTCTGCAGTATGGTATTGGGGAATAATGTGAGCACAGTCGTGGGGGTGGCAGGATGGGGTGTTTAGAAAAGTAGGAAATTAAGATGTCTGTGTGTCAAATTCTGAAGAGACAATAGATGACTAAATGAAGTCATCATGGCGGTCTGGTCTGAATGGAGAAGATGAGGAAAGAGAACATCTTCATCAGAGGAGACATTACTGGATGTAGTAGGTATGTGGTCCTGTATTCTCCTGTATGTTTGGTAGTATGGAATGCAATTTAAATAGTTATAGTCATCTATCATGGGCCCTAATGTGGTTTTTGTCTAGTAGTGTATCAAATAATTTTACAACATAGATGGAGACATTCCTGCCCTCGCTTTCTATGCACAGGTAGGTAATGGTTTGCAGCAGGGATCTTGGTTTGGATCTTCTTTGAATTCTGCCCTGTTGGGGCCATATTGCCTAGAAACTGCCTTTCCATTGGGAATGTCTAATATACGAGTTCTAACAAGTAACTACAGAAAATCAGTTTAACCGCTTGCCGCCACGCTAACGCCGAAAGGCGTCATCGCGGCGGCTCTCCCAGGTCACACTAACGCCAATAGGCGTCATCTCGCGAGACGCGAGATTTCCTGTGAACGCGCGCACACAGGCGCGCGTGCTCACAGGAACGGAAGGTAAGCGAGTGGATCTCCAGCATGCCAGCGGCGATCGTTCGCTGGCAGGCTGGAGATCCGAATTTTTTAACCCCTAACAGGTATATTAGACGCTGTTTTCATAACAGCGTCTAATATACCTCCTACCTGGTCCTCTGGTGGTCCCTTTTGTTAGGATCGACCACCAGAGGACTCAGGTAGGTCAGTACAGTCGCACCAAACACCACACTACACTACACCCCCCCCCCCCCGTCACTTATTAACCCCTTATAAACCCCTGATCACCCATGATCACCCCATATAAACTCCCTGATCACCCCCCTGTCATTGATCACCGCCCTGTCATTGATCACCCCCCTGTCAGGCTCCGTTCAGACGTCCGTATGATTTTTACGGATCCACGGATACATGGATCGGATCCGCAAAAAGCATACGGACGTCTGAATGGAGCCTTACAGGGGGGTGATCAATGACAGGCGGGTGAGCACCCATATACACTCCCTGATCACCCCCTGTCATTGATCACCCCCCTGTAAGGCTCCATTCAGACGTCCGCATGATTTTTACGGATCCACGGATACATGGATCGGATCCGCAAAACACATGCGGACGTCTGAATGGAGCCTTACAGGGGGTGATCAATGACAGGCGGGTGATCACCCATATACACTCCCTGATCACCCCCCTGTCATTGATAACCCCCCTGTAAGGCTCCATTCAGACGTCCGCATGCGTTCTGTGGATCCGATCCATGTATCCATGGATCCGTAAAAAATCATGCGGATGTCTGAATGGAGCCTTACAGGGGGGGTGATCAGTGACAGGGGGGTGATCACCCTGATTACCCTGATCACCCCCTGTCATTGATAACCCCCCTGTAAGGCTCCATTCAGACGTCCGCATGCGTTTTGTGGATCCGATACATGTATCCATGGATCCGTAAAAAATCATGCGGATGTCTGAATGGAGCCTTACAGGGGGGGTGATCAGTGACAGGGGGGTGATCACCCTGATTACCCTGATCACCCCCTGTCATTGATAACCCCCCTGTAAGGCTCCATTCAGACGTCCGCATGCGTTTTGTGGATCCGATACATGTATCCATGGATCCGTAAAAAATCATGCGGATGTCTGAATGGAGCCTTACAGGGGGGGTGATCAGTGACAGGGGGGTGATCACCCTGATTACCCTGATCACCCCCTGTCATTGATAACCCCCCTGTAAGGCTCCATTCAGACGTCCGCATGCGTTTTGTGGATCCGATACATGTATCCATGGATCCGTAAAAAATCATGCGGATGTCTGAATGGAGCCTTACAGGGGGGGTGATCAGTGACAGGGGGGTGATCACCCTGATTACCCTGATCACCCCCTGTCACTGATAACCCCCCTGTAAGGCTCCATTCAGACGTCCGCATGCGTTCTGTGGATCCGATACATGTATCCATGGATCCGTAAAAAATCATGCGGATGTCTGAATGGAGCCTTACAGGGGGGGTGATCAGTGACAGGGGGGTGATCACCCTGATTACCCTGATCACCCCCTGTCATTGATAACCCCCCTGTAAGGCTCCATTCAGACGTCCGCATGCGTTTTGTGGATCCGATACATGTATCCATGGATCCGTAAAAAATCATGCGGATGTCTGAATGGAGCCTTACAGGGGGGGTGATCAGTGACAGGGGGGTGATCACCCTGATTACCCTGATCACCCCCTGTCATTGATAACCCCCCTGTAAGGCTCCATTCAGACGTCCGCATGCGTTTTGTGGATCCGATACATGTATCCATGGATCCGTAAAAAATCATGCGGATGTCTGAATGGAGCCTTACAGGGGGGGTGATCAGTGACAGGGGGGTGATCACCCTGATTACCCTGATCACCCCCTGTCATTGATAACCCCCCTGTAAGGCTCCATTCAGACATCCGCATGCGTTCTGTGGATCCGATCCATGTATCCATGGATCCGTAAAAAATCATGCGGATGTCTGAATGGAGCCTTACAGGGGGGGTGATCAATGACAGGGGGGTGATCAGGGAGTCTATATGGGTGATCACCCCCCTGTCATTGATCACCCCCCTGTCATTGATCACCCCCCCCCCCCCTGGTAAGGCTCCATTCAGACATTTTTTTTGGCACAAGTTAGCGGAAATTTTTTGTTTGTTTTTGTTTTTGTTTTTTCTTACTAAGTCTCATATTCCACTAACTTGTGTCAAAAAATAAAATCTCACATGGACGCACCATACCCCTCACGGAATCCAAATGCGTAAACATTTTTAGACATTTATATTCCAGACTTCTTCTCACGCTTTAGGGCCCCTAAAAAGCCAGGGCAGTATAAATACCCCACATGTGACCCCATTTCGGAAAGAAGACACCCCAAGGTATTCCGTGAGGGGCATATTGAATCCATGAAAGATTGAAATTTTTGTCCTAAGTTAGCGGAAAGTGAGACTTTGTGAGAAAAAAACAAAAAAAAATCAATATCCGCTAACTTATGCAAAAAAAAAAAAAATTCTAGGAACTCGCCATGCCCCTCATTGAATACCTTGGGGTGTCTTCTTTCCAAAGTGGGGTCACATGTGGGGTATTTATACTGCCCTGGCTTTTTAGGGGCCCGAAAGTGTGAGAAGAAGTCTGGGATACAAATGTCTAAAAATGCCCTCCTAAAAGGAATTTGGGCCCCTTTGCGCATCTAGGCTGCAAAAAAGTGTCACACATCTGGTATCGCCGTACTCAGGAGAAGTTGGGGAATGTGTTTTGGGGTGTCATTTTACATATACCCATGCTGGGTGAGAAAAATATCTTGGTCAAATGCCAACTTTGTATAAAAAAATGGGAAAAGTTGTCTTTTGCCAAGATATTTCTCTCACCCAGCATGGGTATATGTAAAATGACACCCCAAAACACATTGCCCAACTTCTCCTGAGTACGACGATACCAGATGTGTGACACTTTTTTGCAGCCAAGGTGGGCAAAGGGGCACATATTCCAAAGTGCACCTTTCAGATTTCACCGGCCATTTTTTACACATTTTGATTGCAAGGTACTTCTTACACATTTGGGCCCCTAAATTGCCAGGGCAGTATAACTACGCCACAAGTGACCCCATTTTGGAAAGAAGACACCCCAAGGTATTCTGTGAGGGGCATGGCGAGTTCCTAGAATTTTTTATTTTTTGTCACAAGTTAGCGGAAAATGATGATTTTTCTTTTTTTTTCTTTTTTCCTTACAAAGTCTCATATTCCACTAACTTGCGACAAAAAAAAAAAAAATTCTAGGAACTCGCCATGCCCCTCACGGAATACCTTGGGGTGTCTTCTTTCCAAAATGGGGTCACTTGTGGCGTAGTTATACTGCCCTGGCAATTTAGGGGCCCAAATGTGTGAGAAGAACTTTGCAATCAAAATGTGTAAAAAATGCCCTGCAAAATCCGAAAGGTGCACTTTGGAATATGTGCCCCTTTGCCCACCTTGGCAGCAAAAAAGTGTGACACATCTGGTATCGCCGTACTCAGGAGAAGTTGGGGAATGTGTTTTGGGGTGTCATTTTACATATACCCATGCTGGGTGAGAGAAATATCTTTTCCCATTTTTTTATACAAAGTTGGCATTTGACCAAGATATTTCTCTCACCCAGCATGGGTATATGTAAAATGACACCCCAAAACACATTCCCCAACTTCTCCTGAGTACGGCGATACCAGATGTGTCACACTTTTTTGCTGCCAAGGTGGGCAAAGGGGCACATATTCCAAAGTGCACCTTTTGGATTTCACCGGTCATTTTTTACACATTTTGATTGCAAAGTTCTTCTCACACATTTGGGCCCCTAAATTGCCAGGGCAGTATAACTACGCCACAAGTGACCCCATTTTGGAAAGAAGACACCCCAAGGTATTCCGTGAGGGGCATGGCAATTTTTTAGAATTTTTTATTTTTTGTCGCAAGTTAGTGGAATATGAGACTTTGTAAGAAAAAAAAAAAAAAATAAAATCATCATCATTTTCCGCTAACTTGTGACAAAAAATAAAAAGTTCTATGAACTCACTATGCCCATCAGCGAATACCTTAGGGTGTCTACTTTCCGAAATGGGGTCATTTGTGGGGTTTTCTACTGTTTGGGCATTGTAGAACCTCAGGAAACATGACAGGTGCTCAGAAAGTCAGAGCTGTTTCAAAAAGCGGAAATTCACATTTTTGTACCATAGTTTGTAAATGCTATAACTTTTACCCAAACCATTTTTTTTTTTTGCCCAAACATTTTTTTTTTTATCAAAGACATGTAGAACAATAAATTTGGCGAAAAATGTATATATGGATGTCGTTTTTTTTGCAAAATTTTACAGCTGAAAGTGAAAAATGTCATTTTTTTGCAAAAAAATCGTTAAATTTCGATTAATAACAAAAAAAGTAAAAATGTCAGCGGCAATGAAATACCACCAAATGAAAGCTCTATTAGTGAGAAGAAAAGGAGGTAAAATTCATTTGGGTGGTAAGTTGCATGACCGAGCAATAAACCGCTAAAGTTGTGGAGTGCCGATTTGTAAAAAAGGGCCTGGTCACTAGGGGGGTATAAACCTGTGGTCCTTAAGTGGTTAAGGAAATACCATACAGAGCCACTAGATGCCGCTGTTGAAAAGATTAAAAATGGCGACATTACAATAACTTTTTACAAACATGGATTGAGGATATTTGCTAATAGACAGCTTGCAAACAGGCAACATTGTAAATACGAACAAGTTACTTGTAAATATAATTTACCAATAAGCAACATGGGGAAAGGAATATACAGTACAAGTAGACACTTTGTTTCATTTAATATCAATATTTAGTTTTGTTTACTGATATTTTTGTCAACTTTATTTACTGTTGCTATTTTGTTGCTTTTAGTGGTCCATACATGGAATCTTTTTTTCTGCATGTTTATTGTTTACAGCCTTCTCTCTTCAGACCTTTAGACTGGAGGTTTTAGCACCAAATGTATTTTTACATTTCTGTTTTGTCTCTGTATCTGCTATGAGCAATAGATACACTGTACAAAATAAAGGCTTTTTATTGGAGAATACGTTGGAATGAAACCCTTTTTCCTTTCTCTGATGACAGCACCAACATAGGATAGTGTTTGTCTCTCTCCCCGCTCCTACCAGCAAACATCTGTACTCCTGATCCAGCAGCCATGGTGTATGTGCAATATGTCACAGCTACATATAGGTGATGTGCCTATAAAAACACTCCCAGGA
The DNA here is from genome assembly GCF_014858855.1 of Bufo gargarizans. NCBI lineage: Eukaryota > Metazoa > Chordata > Amphibia > Anura > Bufonidae > Bufo > Bufo gargarizans. The sequence goes on along the minus strand of NC_058083.1, from coordinate 430,539,887 downwards.
GACTGCATGTTCACACTGACACACCAATATATAGCCATTGTCCAACAGTTCTTCACATAGGGAGCTTCTTCCTATCCTTTTCTTGGATGCACATCTGGGTTTGCAGGCTCAATCACAGATTCCATCATTTATGGAAGCATGCGGCACTATTTTTGCCATCAAAACAATCTGGTACTGTGTTATTGATTGCGCTAAGATCCAGGGATTTTGGGCCTAAAGGAACAGACACAGTTTAACCATGTTTCATACATGTCAGGCCTCATGCACAATACTGTGTCGCCGCCCTACCCGTGTTTCAGACCACAAACCACGGGTCCACAAAACACAGGCACTGACCGCATGCACTCCTCATCGCAATGTGGACCCATTGACTTCATATTAAAAATGTGGAAAAAATAGGACATGTTCTATCTTTTGAGGTGTGGAGGCATTCTGTGTGCTTCCGGGTCTGTGCATCCACGCCGCAAAATATAGAACATGTACTATTTTTGGCCATATCTCATGGATCGCAAACTTTTAAAAATCAATGGGTCTGCACTGCAATGCAGAGTGCACATGGCCAGTACTCGTGCATACCTCTCAACCTTCCAGGATCCGACGGGACAGTCCCGGATTTCAGTGGCTATCTCGTGGTCCCGGTACAGCCGCTGTCTGACAGCTGTCCCTGCTTCTATAGGAATCAGAGACAGCTTCCTGTAACGATGAAGCAAGAGTGGTCTGTCGGCTCCCTGCTCCATCATTCCTCCCTGTGTCACAGAGGTCTGGGCAGGGTCGGGGCTGGCCGGCAGCTCCGTGTATCCTCCTCCTGCTGCTGCTGGGGAACAAGGTAAGATTTTTTTTTACTGCCTGTGAAGGGGGCACTTTACTGGGCATATTACTGCGAAGCTTCACAGCTGGGCATATTACTGCGAGGGGGCACAGTTCTGGGCATATTACTGTCAGGGGGCACAACTGGGCATATTACTGTGAGGAGGCACAACTCGGCATATTACTGTGAGGGGGAACAGCTGGGCATATTACTGTCAGGGGGCACACCTGGGCATATTACTGTGAGGAGGCACAACTCGGCATATTACTGTGAGGGGGCACAGCTGGGCATATTACTGTCAGGGGGCACACATGGGCATATTACTGTCAGGGGGCACAACTGGGCATATTAATGTCAGGTGACACAGCTGGGCATATTACTGCGAGGGGGCACAGCTGGGCATATTAGAGTGAGTAGGCACAGCTGGGCATATTGCTGCTAGGGGGCACAGTTCTGGGCATATTACTGTGAGGGGGCACAACTGGGCATATTACTGTGAGGGCGCACAGCTGGGCATATTACTGTCAGGGGTCACAGCTGGGCATATTACTGTCAGGGGGCACAGCTGGCATATTACTGTCAGGGGACACAACTGGCATAATACTGTGAGGGGGCACAGCTTGGCATATTAATGAGATGGGGCACAACTAGGCATATTACTGTGAGGGGAAAAATATGGGCATCGTTATTGTGAGGGGGCATATACCGTATCTGGGCATAACTACTGTGAGGGGGCACAATCCTGGGCATATTACTGTGATGGGGCACATATATGGGCATCGCTACTGTGAGGGGGCACATATCTAGGCATAACTACTGTGAGGGAGCACATATCTGGTCATAACTATTGTGAAGGAGCACATCTGGGCATAATATCTGAAGGGTTATCAAGTTTGCCTACTAGTTTATGCCAAAGCCCGCTGGAACCAGGAGAAAGCCTGAATATTATCTGGATACCACTTGATGCAAGTAAAGCTGTTGAACTGTATAAGAGTCTGGACTCGACTTATTCTCCCCCATTATTCATCCCCTTTTATTGCTTACTAACCCTGGGGAGCGACGGTATCCAGATAGGAGCAGATTATTGGGGCCGCACCACACCACTCGGCATTCCTATAGACCTGGGACCCAATTGGCCCTTAGGGGGGCACATTGCACAATGCAGTGTGGGGATTTGCTCTGGTAGACAGGTTAGCGGATGCAGTATAGAGGCAAGGAACCAGGATGTAAATCAAACTTCAGTGTTTTATTCACACTCAGCAAAAACATAACATTGGTGCTTGTTCACACACAGCAAAACAACACAGTGCTCACCTGGAATCCTAGGTGTCAGTTCACCCCCGGCTGAATGCTCAGCCACAGAAAAGTTCACTGGCCTCTTCCAGGCAGTATGCACTCCTGTTTGCAGTCTTCAGCCTTCAGCACAGAGGCTCCACAGCATCACTGTCTGATGGAGGTAAAATCCACACAGCTCAGGCTGCTGGTGTCACGACCCTCGGTCTTGGTCGTGACTCCTTGTGAGCCGCATGCGGTTGCCCGCGTTTTGGAGTTCGTCAACCGCAGCTGGGGGCACTTAGTGGTTGCCTCAGGTGCGGTTGTCGCGGACATCAGTCATGCGTGCGGTTGCCCTTGGCAACGTGTTTTATATGTGTGCACATTCCCTGTTTGGTGTCCACAGGGTTTGAGTTGTATGCACTTCCCCTTTTAGTTGCTGTCTTCCCTTCCACTGGTGTTGGAAGGGTTAATCCCCTTCTGTGTGTTGTGAACATTGGGTGTGTCTGTGTGGGTGTGACCTCAGGCCTCCTTATAAGGTTGGTGTGTTGGAGTCTGAGGGTTCAGTTGGGATTTGGCTCAGCTTGGTGTGGAGCTCTGCTCCTGGGCTGTTTGTAATCCTGTCTGTGTGAGCCACCCTTATTTATTATTCTGTTTCCCTTGCTGTTCTGTTGTCCCCTCCGGTGTGTTTGTCATTCCTCTCCCCACCTGATGTATGTAGTTGTGGTGTGGGTTTTGTCTGAGAGGTTTGATTATGGTGTGTGATGGCTCCGAAAGGGGCGTGCTTACCCGGAGGGGTTAAGCGAAGGCAAGACCGTGGGTTTCCCAGCCCGGAGCCTCTTTCCATCTTGGCTGCGGCAGGTAAGAGTAGATAACATTGTTATTGTGCTTTGTGTCTTACCTGCCGTACGGTTTCCCCCATTGCCTTGCATCCTGTCAGCTACTGGGCCTCTGGAGACGCCAGTCATCCGTGTCGAGGATGCACAGGCATTCTCTGCCCTGTCATCAGGCCTAGGGTGTAGCAGGGATAGCAGGGTCCTAGGTTGGAGAGTATGAGCCCCCTTACCTTATGAGGCGGCTCATACGCTAGGAGTCCAGGGAGAGCGTTTAGGGTTACGTGAGGAGGTGACCAGCTCCCTGTTCCCTGCTATCTGGCGTTGCAGCAGCAGCTATTGCACGGTGGGGGGTTTTCCCCACTCACCACCGTGACAGCTGGCTGGGTTTTTATATCCCAGCCACCCACCCTATACTTTGGCTGCTCCCAGTAAGAGCCGGCCCAGATCGGCTTTACAGCCATACTAAATAACAAATAGTGTCAGTCAGCACTAACTGCCGCTGACACTTAAAATTACCGGCTCTTACCTCACCGAGGCCAGGAATCTCGGTGACACATACCTTCTGTCAATGACGAACCTTTGTGCCTTCCTACATACCTCCTCCTTTGTTGAACCCTGAGGGGGTAAACACTTGCCAGAAAGTTTATGCGGGAACGGGCATCTGCGTTTTTCCCTGTAACCTGCCTGCCCTATGTTCCACAGAAAACTTAAAGTTTTGGCCAGGAATCTCGGTGACACATACCTTCCGTCAATGACGGACTCTTGCGCCTTCCTACAGTAGGCATGGCCAACACAAGTAAGTAGGGTCAGTAATGACATAGTGCTGCACAAAATATTGCACCAGCAGAATCAAATACCACGGTGCAGCACAGAATACCACCCCAACAAAATCAAATTCTTCAGTTCAGCACAAAATACTGCTCAAGCAGAACCAAATACCACAGTGCAGTATAAAATACCTCCTCCATCTGTTCCAGTTGTTTCTAATTAAGATATAAAGAAGGGGACTGAGAAGGTGAGATTTGGGCCACAGCACCAAGCCAAGTTATCCCTACCTTCAACATACTGCCTGGTCTTTTCGGCACTACCAGACATACAAGAGAATTCAGCACTAAATATCTATTACACCCAGTGATGTATCCTATGATGTGCATGTTCTCTTTCTTCGTCTTCTCCATTTGGCCCAAACTGCCACGATGATTTCAGCCTCATCTTATTTCTGCAGCGTTTGTCACACAGACATTTTAGGTTCCTCAACTTTCCATCATACCTTTCTTACACCACCTTTTCAACATAAATTCCCTATCCTGGTGCCCCTACAGTGCCGCTACCCCTAATTTGTGCCCAAATAATAAACTACAAATAATAGTGCCCATATAGTGACTCCAGTAAAAAGGATGTCCTATATCAGTGGTGGCGAACCTATGGCACGGGTGCCAGAGGCGGCACTCAGAGCCCTTTCTGTGGGCACCCGCACCCTGGAAAAAGTCTGTGCTGTACTAATATGCCTTAGACTTTTCCTGCCTTCCATCAGCACAGGGCGCACTATGTACAGCACAGGCAGCGCATTGAATGAGGCAGCTATTATAGCTAAATGATAAGTACATGAAAGATACACTATACTGGACTGTAGTAGTCAGGTGAAATGGACAAGTTGGCACTTTGCGATAAATAAGTGGGGTTTGGGTTGCAGTTTGGGCACTCGGCCTCTAAAAGGTTTGCCACCACTGTCCTATATAATACCCCCAGTGCTAATAATACCTCCTATTGTGCCCCCAGCAATGCCCCGTTAAAAAGCCCCAGTGATACTAATTCCCCTTAGAATGGCTCCACTATTAATATTGCCCACTATAGTGCCTACAGCAATAATATAGTGCAATATATTCGCTATATTGAATATTTGTCATTTTTTAACATCTGAAAACATGATTCCTCCCTGCTTCTTTCTTGTGGGTCAATGAGTCATTGGCCCACAAGCAACTTAAGCAGGAAGGAATCATGTTTTCATATGGAAAATAAAATGACGAATATTCTAAAAAACTAATATATAGCAATATAGGGAATATATTAGTTATTGAGAATATTCAATTTTTTTTTTCCAATCTGTACAGTTGTTCGCATACTGCTCCCCGACAAGCGTCCCCGTCATCATGGGAACGCCTGTGGGTTAGAAAATACCATTGGATCTGAGTTTTCCTTGAGATCGTGAAAACTTAGATCCGATGTCCAGGAACCAGTGACAAAGCTGAAGCTGCGCCGGGGCTGGATCTTTTAACAAGACAACGACCCTAAACACTGCTCAAAATCCACTAAGGCATTTATGCAGAGGAACAAGTACAACGTTCTAGAATGGCCATCTCAGTCCCCAGACCTGAATATAATTGAAAATCTGTGGTGTGACTTAAAGAGATCTGTCCATGCTCGGAAGCCATCAAACCTGAATGAACTAAAGATGTTTTGTAAAGAGGAATGGTCCAAAATACCTTCAACCAGAATCCAGACTCTCATTGGAACCTACAGAAAGCGTTTAGACACTGTAATTTCTGCAAAAGGAGGCTCTACTAAATATTGATTTAATTTCTTTTTTGTGGTGCCCAAATTTATGCACCTGCCTAATTTTGTTTAAACAATTATAGCACACTTTCTGTAAATCCAATAAACGTCATTTCACTTCTCAAATATCACTGTGTGTGTCTCCTATATGATATATTTAACTGACATTTTTTCATGTAACAACCAACGATTTATGCAGGAAATTTACACTTTTTTAATAGTGTAAATTTTTGCCAAATCTGAACTTCAGAAGAGACAAAAAAATTAGACTATAAAAAAAGATTATAACACTATATTAGCTAAATTGCAGTCTATATGTGCATTTTGCAAATATTCACCATATTGCTATAACTTTGTTTTTTTGAATATTCGTAATATTCTAAAACAAGAATATGTAGCAATATAGCGAATATTCATAAATACACATATTAGCCATAGCCAACTAATAGGAAAGTTGCCTGATACAGTTTTAAAGAAAATTGCAATACGCAAATAATTAAACCGCATATTATTCGCGATAAATAGAATAATGACGTATATTCGATTTCGACAAATATTCAATCACCTCCCGCTCATCACTATTTTTACCTGGGAAATACATTTGCAGTAAACTTGCTAAACTGCTCCAGACACTATCCATCTGGTTCCTACCTGTATAGTTTATATATTTTTCACTATTTGGTGCAAGTTGGATCTTAAAATGTCTATAATCAAATGATGTTTGTGCTAATTTGTAAAAAAAATTACGGAACTTTTACTTACCAATCACTTGTTCTGAAAGTCAAGGGTCCCTGCTGTCTCGACATGGCAAGAAATGGCTGTGAATGTTGCTCAGCCAATCACTGATTGCAGCCATGAGCTGCCTTAGCCAGCGATTAGATCTTTTACACAATGAGATGTTAGTGTAACAGTCTCGTCCACACACACACACACACAGGGGGGAGGATAGTGACCACTGCGCTCCACCCTCACCCCTGGCCCTGCCTACTTGCCTCACGAGTCCTGATGACAGGGGACAACTGGACGGCAGTCCCTCACTTAGGATACGTGCGGGAAGGACAGACAAGACAAATAACTGATAGTGAACGGACCGGGTCAAAACCAAGAAGGCAACGCAGTACAGAGGGATATGCAACGAATGGTCAGGAGAAGCTGGGGTCAAATACCAGGAGAGTAGAGAAGTACTACAGGAGTCCCCAAAGAATAGTCAGGTGGATGCCGAGGTCAAAATACCAGGAGGGATGCGCAGTACAGATGGAGCAGGCAAAGGATCGTCAGGGAACAGGATCAGGTAGGTATGCAGGTAACAAACAAATCACCAGGAAACCTAAATTAACAGGCAACCTGTGGCCAGCAGGCTGCCTGTTAAATACTGGTTAGCTGGGATCATGTGACGTGAACAGCGTCACATGACCCGCACCAGGAAGTACAGCTGTGCCCAGCTCAGTGCCCAGACCTCGTCTGGTTGCTGGGGGAACTGGGGACGCCGGCCGCGCGGAGGAGACATGCGCGGCCAGTCCGTCCCGCTCTTTATCACCAAGGAGTCGAGGACGCTGTGCACGTCCTCGCTCCAGAACAGAAACAGGACGCCAGCGGTGCTGAGGAGAGCGAGCGCCCCAGTGTCTCGTGACAGTTAGTGTCCCTCTTTAAGAGCCAAGCCCCGTTCCGGACAGCAGAGACACGGAGCATTAACTTGATTAATAATGCTCCGTGCCTCTCTGTGATCTTTTTATTACAAAATCACAATGGGATAAATTTGTCACTGTGATTTTGTAGTAAAATGTTCACAGAGAGCAAAGAGCATTATTATTCATGTGCAACGCATGGCAACGGCCAGGGGTCCCTTAAAGTAAATGTTTTTCATGACACTAGTTGCAGTGAACAGGGGCCCTTTTTAGTGATACTGTGGTCGATGGTACCCATGTGTAGGAATGTCAGGGTGGTGTAGGGTAGCCTATAAGGTCCCTTGATGTTTTGTGCACGTGTCACGGTGCTCCTACTTGGATACGATGGATCCCAGGCAATGTCGTCCGAATCAGAGCAAATAGGGGGAATAATTGAGGGATTTGAAAAAATTAATTGAGTCCAGACCTTGTGATGAAGTTCAATAACAGCTTTACTTGAATAAATGTTTCTCCAACAGTTTCAGGCTTTGTCTTGGTTTCCAGCAGGCATTAGCATTAACTCTGGCAGGCAAACAAACTCAACTATGCTACATCTGTTTCTCTCTGGCTCTGCTGTGCTGACAAGTTTACTGTATAACTTTGCTTCTTTCTTTATGCTGCATCTTCTCTCTGTAGTCTGTCTCTAGATTAATTCCAAGGAACTATACCTCCTGGCTCCAGAGTCTTCATGCTTTGGCCTCTGTGTCCAGCAGAGCTAAAGGTGCTCTAGGCAGGACACATCCAGCAGGGACATGGACCTGCTTCCTTCCCCAAGCAGGGGGTACTCTCCACTGACCTCTAACCAACTAAACTCTTCCTTAGAGGAAGAGAAGAGAATGGAAAGGAGGTTCCATCCTCTGCAAATCTAGTCCTGCCATGCTTGCTGCCACCTTCTGGTAAACCAGGTACATTACATGAACAATAACAGTTGCATAGAAATAGCAATGCACATTGTAGTGGACTGAAATAAATGCATAAGATGACACTGTGTTAGCCCATAGAAGATAGTAGTGGGGTGCGGAGTGGTAATGGCACTCTGGGTCATTACACATGTTGATGCTCCGTGTCTCTGCCAAGCGGGGCTTGGCACTTTTTCACGCAGTGGATTCCAAGCACGGGATCCGCTCATGTGAAAGAGCCCTTAAAATTTTACACTGAGCTGTACACAGTTTCTAGGCAGCGTCAGCAATAAAAAAGCAGCACAACACACACTGAGAGACTTTACATGTTTAATAGGCACGATACATGTGCAGTTTCGGCATGCAATATAAGTTGTTTTTTTTTCGCTTTTCTGAGAAACTGACAGGCCGGATTTTGCTATTAATTCCTTATTGAGCTGCAATAACCTTTTCTCAGCTCCCTGCGGTTTTCCCATGCAACAATTAGAACTTCAAATGAGCACCTCTGTAAAAAACAAACAAAAAAACATTAGAAAGCACATTTTTACATGTCTTCTGCAGATTAATATAACATTTGAGAACTAGTGAAAGGAAAACAGTCTGCTACAGTACATCTCTAATAATCCTTTCAGCAAATAGTTGCCTGCAGCTTAAAAGCTTTTCCCTTGTCATATTCCAAGACTTATTAAAAAGTCGGTATTGACACATTGGGGCCCACAGCAAAACTTAGTATTGGGCCTCCTGCACCACAAATTTCCCAGTATGTGTGTGTCAAACATTCCCAGATAATGCAGAATGCAAACTTCAATGCCCCAAATTTCAGATGCTTTTACAATCTGTTTTATTAAGCAGAAAATATTTTAATATTTAAAAGAAAAAATTGCTCTTGGTCTCACTCACTTTGTCCGACTTTTATGTTAGAAAGAGTGGACCAGTTGCTTTATAAATATGTCCCTGATTCTGAAGACCATATCTCTCAATGTATTTTCACCTGAGAAATGACAAATACATTCTTAAACAAGGGTGGGATTCACATTTTTAACAGGTTCCCTACTCGATGACGGACACGTGGCATCACAACACATGTTTACATATACATACACCATATATTTGCAATACACATACACATAAATACACCATATACATGGTACACATACATAAATACACCTTATATACACTACACACACATACCACCCAACTAAGGGCCCTTTCACACTTGCGTTGTCCGGATCCGGTGTGTCCTCCACTTGCCGGAGGTACACGCCGGATCCGGAAAAACGCAAGTGTACGGAAAGCATTTGAAGACGGATCCGTCTTCAAAATGCTTTCAGTGTTACTATGGCAGCCAGGACGCTATTAAAGTCCTGGTTGCCATAGTAGGAGCGGGGAGCGGGGGAGCAGCATACTTACAGTCCGTGCGGCTCCCGGGGCGCTCCAGAGTGACGTCAGAGCGCCCCAGGCGCATGGATGACGTGTACATGCGATCACGTCATCCATGCGCCTGGGGCGCCCTGACGTCACTCTGGAGCGCCCCGGGAGCCGCACGGACTGTAAGTATGCTGCTCCCCCGCTCCCCGCTACACTTTACCATGGCTGCCAGGACTTTAGCGTCCCGGCAGCCATGGTAACCATTCAGAAAAAGCTAAACGTCGTATCCGGCAATGCGCCGAAACGACGTTTAGCTTAAGGCCGGATCCGGATCAATGCCTTTCAATGGGCATTCATTCCGGATCCGGCCTTGCGGCAAGTGTTCGGGATTTTTGGCCGGAGCAAAAAGTACTGCATGCTGCGGTATTTTCTCCGGCCAAAAAACGTTCCGTTCCGGAACGGAAGACACCCTGATGCATCCTGAACGGATTTCTCTCCATTCAGAATGCATTAGGATAATCCTGATCAGGATTGTTCCGGCATAGAGCCCCGACGACGGAACTCTATGCCGGAACCGGCCAACGCAAGTGTGAAAGGGCCCTAAGGAGATAAACTATCAGCGGTGCGCGAAGCAATGGAGGCGAACATCTCCAGCTGCCCTGCTGCCACCAGAGCACCGGATCAGGACTCAGCTGGGAACACGGATCTCCGATCCAGTTGTAATTTTTACAACCGGATCTGGAGAACTGGAGGGAACTGGCTGAATCCCATGCCTGGTCTTAAATCTTCTGCTTCACTTTACATATTACAAAACTGTCTGCCTGCAGCTAACACTAGGGTGAGCTCAGTGCATAGGAGTTCATAAAGTTACCATTAGAGATGAGCGAATTGAAGTTCACGAATCCGATTTTCGTCACTCTTTGTACAAACCGGATTCCAAAAAAGTTGGGACACTAAAAAAATTGTGAATAAAAACTGAATGCAATGATGTGGAGATGGCAAATGTCAATATTTCATTTGTAATAGAACGTAGATGACAGATCAAACGTTTAATCCGAGTAAATGTATCATTTTAAAGGAAAAATACGTTGATTCAAATTTTCACGGTGTCAACAAATCCCCAAAAAGTTGGGACAAGTAGCAATAAGAGGCTGGAAAAAGTAAATTTGAGCATAACGAAGAGCTGGAAGACCAATTAACACTAATTAGGTCAATTGGCAACATGATTGGGTATAAAAAGAGCTTCTCACTGTGGCAGTGTCTCTCAGAAGCCAAGATGGGTAGAGGATCACCAATTCCCACAATGTTGCGCAGAAAGATGGTGGAGCAATATCAGAAAGGTGTTACCCAGCGAAAAATTGCAAAGACTTTGCATCTATCATCATCAACTGTGCATAACATCATCCGAAGATTCAGAGAATCTGGAACAATCTCTGTGCGTAAGGGTCAAGGCCGTAAAACCATACTGGATGCCCGTGATCTCCGGGCCCTTAAACGACACTGCACCACAAACAGGAATGCTACTGTAAAGGAAATCACAGAATAGGCTCAGGAATACTTCCAGAAACCATTGTCAGTGAACACAATCCACCGTTGCCAGCTGAAACTCTACAGTGCAAAGAAGAAGCCATTTCTAAGCAAGATCCACAAGCTCAGGCGTTTTCACTGGGCCAGGGATCATTAAAAATGGAGTGTGGCAAAGTGGAAGACTGTTCTGTGGTCAGACGAGTCACGATTCAAAGTTCTTTTTGTAAATCTGGGACGCCATGTTATCCGGACCAAAGAGGACAAGGACAACCCAAGTTGTTATCAACGCTCAGTTCAGAAGCCTGCATCTGATGGTTTGGGGTTGCATGACTGGCTGCGTAGGAGAAGGATCTGGGTACTGAAATGGCCAGTCTGCAGTCCAGATCTTTCACCTATAGAGAACATTTGGCGCATCATAAAGAGGAAGGTGCAACAAAGAAGGCTCAAGACGATCGAACAGTTAGAGGCCTGTATTAGACAAGAATGGGAGAGCATTCCTATTTCTAAACTTGAGAAACTGGTCTCCTCGGTCCCCAGACGTCTGTTGAGTGTTGTAAGAAGGGAAGATGCCACACAGTGGTGAAAATGGCCTTGTCCCAACTTTTTGGGGATTTGTTGACACCATGAAATTCTGATTCAACATATTTTTCCCTTAAAATGGTACATTTTCTCAGTTTAAACTTTTGTTCCGTGATTTATGTTCTATTCTGAATAAAATATTAGAAGTTAGCACCTCCACATCATTGCATTCAGTTTTTATTTACGATTTGTATAGTGTCCCAACTTTTTGGGAATCCGGTTTGTAGTAACTAATCACATTTTTCCTAAAATGGCTGCTGCACATGGAGCCATCTTGGATTCAGCCATTTCCCAGTGTACTTAGTGCAGGGAGAGATGTCAGCAGGCGCTAGGGAGAGTGCTAGGAAAGACTTTAAAACTTTTATTTTGCTCAATAGAAACTCAGGGAAAGATCATTAGAAGTGTAGGGAAAGGATAGGGATGAATTATTCCACACTATAAAAGAACAGAGTCCAATAGGGGAGTGTACTGCCTGGGTAATAGGAGCAATCCTATTACACCTTGCTGCACTGACTGGGGAACAAAATTGCCATTGTACTGCTGCTTTCAGGTTTGCAATAGATGATACCTCTGTAATTCCAGCAAACAGTTCTTTTTATTGGGGTGCGAGTGCTGTGTGATACAGCCATTAACTCGGAAATACTTCTATGTCTTATTAGCCCTTGTGCAGTGCAATCATAAGTTCTAAAGCCTTTTTTGGCGTGTATAAGTGGGAAAAAAGGGCTTATTTGCCGTTCAGCGGTGCAGTTATATGTTCTAAAACCTTTTTAGGCGTGTATTAGTGGAAAAAATGGTTATTAGCCATTGTGTGGTGAAGTGAGAAAATTACAGCCCTTTTTGGCGTCTATTAGTTGGCTATTAGCTGTTCATTGGTGCAGTTATATGTTCTAAAGCCTTTTTTGTTGTGTATTAGTGGCAAAAATATGATTATTTGCTGTTCATTGGTGCAGTTATATATTCTAAAGCCTTTTTTGACAAGTGTTAGTGGGGAAAAAAAGGGCTTATTAGCCGTTGTTTGGTGAGGTGAGAAAATGACAGCTCTTTTTTGCGTGTATTAGTGGCAAAAAAAAGTATTATTTGCCATTCTGCTGTGCAGCTATATGTTCTAAAGCCTTTTTTGGCGTGTGTTAGTGCCAAAAAAATGTATTAGTTGCCTTTCAGAGGTGCAGTTATATGTTCTAAAGCCTTTTTTGGATTGTATTAATGGGAAAAAAAATGTTAGCAGTCTGCAGTAAGGGTACAGAGGGGTGGTAACCAGTTGGGGGTGTGGCCAAGCACAGTCTCACTCTATCCAATCAGTGTTTCCATTATCAGTCTGTGCAGGTACACCCCCCCAACTGGTTATCTCCCCCTGTACCCTTACTGCAGACTGCTAGCAATTAATTCATAACTTCTACTAGAAATAATAAAGGAACAGCACAACATAGAGCCATAAAAATAGAGGCTCAAGAACTGTTATTACATGGGGAATGCATGTAGCTTTTAAAATAGGCATGTCAGGAGTGGTGACAGCTGACAGGTCCTCTTTAAGAGTCTTCTTAGCCAAGCTCTAACCAAGCATTACTAAAGAGAGTCTGTCTTCAGCATTCTACTTAGAGCTGAAGACGCCTGCGTGTAACATACAGAGGCTTCCAACCTGCCCCTGTCACAACCCTAGCCACTTGTGCCCTACGTGTGATTTCAGAGCTGGCAGCTCCATATGAATGTATTTACTGAGCACAGGGAAGTGCTGACAGTAAGTGGACAGTAACATGGCATACACACTGTCAGCGCAGAAAACTGCAGCTCCGCTCACCTGCCTATTATCTCAGCATAGACATATAGGATTTCACTTTAATTGTGCCTTAGGTGATTTAAATGGTATAAAGATACTGGGTAATTAGGAGGATATTGGGAAAAATCCTATTGCTGCTTGTAGGATAATATTTAAAAAATTTAAATGAGAAATGTTGGAGGAATATTTTATTCCAGAAAATGTTATTAGAAAAATTGTATTTTAAAGCTACTTTCACACTTGCAGCAGCAGGGTCAGGCAGGGGAACAGCCTGCTGGATCCGTGCTAACCCTAGCCGCCCATGCCACTGGAAGTCCGCTCCGGCCTTATTCACTATAATTGGGGCAGGCTGGAAGTCCAGCCGCAGCATGGCAAACAGACCCTGCTGCCGCAAGTGTGAAAGTATAATGGATATTGAACTTATATTTTATATTTTATTTTTATTTTTTCCCCCAGCTACCTGGTCTAATGGGCATAGGGAAGGGGATGCTCGGGAGGGGGAGGGTATCTCCTGGGGCTTATGATGTATTTTGTTATCATATTTATATGGTTTGTATGTTGTCATATATTAAAATATAAATTTAAAAAAATCCATTCCATACTATTCTGCCATGTCTGAATATTTCATCACAAATCCTCTAAAAAAACAGCCATTTTTTCTATTGTATTTATGTGTCTTAAGGCTCAGTTACATGCTTTGTTATGACATTTTTTACATATGTAATAAAAAAAAAATTCTCATGTCTTCCACAAAGATACCCTCACCTTTTTTGTTGTCTGTTGATCTTGGCATTCTCCTTTAGTAAATTCACTTTCAGAGCAGGGACTGACCTTTGCTTCAACTTCCATTGAATATTTCATGCCAGCAACCACCTAATGGAAAGTACGGTAAGTGTCAGTAAACCAATGCTATAATTAGTGAGAGGATGCTTAATGTTAGTACATGAAGGTGGACTTCACATGAAACTCATAGGAGGCCGTTTTTACACAGTCAGCATTTGGTCTACGTTTCTAAGCCAAAACAAAGAGTGAAACCTCTAGACAAAAGGGCATATTGATGAATTACTGACCGTGAAAGTGGCTGTAAGCTACCTGCACATATTAGGTTAATATACGCAAGACCAAAATTGGCCCGCATGCCAGAACTAAAGTTAGTATATACAATACATATTGCTGCAAATTCAGGAGGCCCACACTTGCAAAAATATAAGAGTACCAGCTCCTACATCAAAACACAAAACCTACAAAAAAATTGGAGCTCACAAAGCACCAATACAAAAATATATTTGATTGAAATCACAGTAATACACATATAAAAGACATTGTAGCTAAAAAGAAGGTAGCAGCAAAGAAAGACACCATCCTAGTGGGACACTGGGTACATATGCATTACAATATCATATATCAGTACGGATGAGTTCCGTTGCAGCAATGTATACAGGAGAGACAAAAATCTCCAAACTGTTCCCAGCAGTAAATGTGCTGCCCATAAAACAGGGACAAAAACATATAGACTGCTGAGGGCAAAAAAGTAACAACGAACCAGATGAAAAGAGACTTGCCTAAGAAACTCAGTGTACCCAAACCAGGATGGCGCTACCCCGACGCGCATTTCGGCGTGCCTTCACCCCCTGACGCCCCCAGTCATGCTCCGGACTCGCAGCGCAGCACCAGTCCTGACCTCCCAGCATTGATGGGGTCTAATAGCATTATATTGATTTATGATGCTGTGTAACCTTTACAGTTCTGGAATGTATTGGATAACACTGGCAGCAATATGTCAGTGCCATCTAAAATATTCCAGACCTCTAAGATTTTACATAGCATCATAAATCAATATAATGCTATGCATGTAAATATAAGAGTGAAACTGGATCGCACATCCTCAATACTATGCTTTTATCTAATAACTGCTTCTCAGCATAATTAACATCGCTTCTCAGCGCAATTTATAGTATACCGACCTCTATGTTGCATATTGTACATGAGGCATTGGTATACAATTTGATCAAAAAGCATAGGCCCATTCACCACGACAAGGTTGCCTCCTTGAGTGGGAACCTACTCTAAATTTGGCACGGCGCTGTGTGGCAACCACCAGCGCCGCAGCACTGCGCCAATAGGCAGCGGGACCCAGCAGCCAAACAACGCCCCCGCTGTCTGGCAGAGCCACACCAACCCACCAGCACAGCACCAGAGCAACAATGGCCGCCCCACAGCACCGCACCGCACCATGTGAACAGTTGTCAAAGCTCACCTTATCACATCCTCTCAGGAACTCCAACTGAGGTGTAGTAGGAATTTATACACCCTTAGGCCTCCTGCACACGACCGTTGTGTGCACCCGTGGCCGTTGTCCCGTTTAACGTGTTTTTCTGCGGTCCCATTGACTTTCAATGGGTCCGTGGAAAAATCGGAAACTGCACCGTTTGGCAGCCGCGTCCGTGATCCGTGTTTCCTGGCTGTGAAAAAAATATGACCTGTCCTATTTTTTTCACGGCCAACGGTTCACGGACCCATTCAAGTCAATGGGTCCGTGAAAATCACGGATGCACACAAGATTGTCATCCGCGTCCGTGATCCGCGTCCGTGATCCGTGTCCGTTTTTTCCTATCATTTCAATGGCAAACTTGACTTAGATTTTTTATTTTTTTTTTCATGTCCATGGACCCTCCAAAAATCAAGAAAGACCCACGGACGAAACAACGGTCACGGATCACGGACCTACGGACCCCGTTTTTGCGGACCTTAAAAAAAAACGGTCGTGTGCATGAGGCCTTATGCAGTCTCCTGCTAATTAAAATTACCTGGGCCGAATGGGTAGGAGTGCTGATACCAGAGGGGCCAAAGTTAGAGTAAGTTCCCACTCGAGGAGGCAACCTGCTCGTGGTGAGTGGGCCTATGCTTTTTGATCAAATTGTATACCAGTGCCTCATGTACAGTATGCAACAGAGGTAGGTATTCTATATATTGCACTGAGAAGCTACAGGTATGTCCATTAGGCCTCATGCACACGACCGTTTTTTTTTAAGGTCCGCAAAAACGGGGTCCGTAGGTCCGTGATCCGTGACCGTTTTTTCGTCCGTGGGTCTTCCTTGTTTTTTGGAGGATCCACGGACATGAAAAATGAAAAAAAAATCTAAGTCAAGTTTGCCATTGAAATGATAGGAAAAAACGGACACGGATCACGGACACGGATCACGGACACGGATGCCAATCTTGTGTGCATCCGTGATTTTTCACGGACCCATTGACTTGAATGGGTCCGTGAACCGTTGGCCGTGAAAAAAATAGGACAGGTCATATTTTTTTCACGGCCAGGAAAAACGGATCACGGATGCGGCTGCCAAACGGTGCATTTTCCGATTTTTCCACGGACCCATTGAAAGTCAATGGGTCCGCGAAAAAAAACGGAAAACGGCACAACGGCCACGGATGCACACAACGGTCGTGTGCATGAGGCCTTATGCTGAGAAGCAGTTATTAGATAAAAGCATAGAATTGAGGATGTGCAATTCAGTTTCATTCCTATATTTTACATGTTAAATATAATGCTATATATATATTTGGCTCAAAAAGTTTCAAAAACGAACAAAAAAAAACTATGTGTGACACCAGATATGTCTCTCTTTTGGATCCACTGTTGACTTTGGCTCAAAGAAACTCCATATAAAAAATGCATGTGTGCCTTATGCTGTCCACTTCCTACTCTCTAAATACTAAAAGAATATTTATGATTCGATTGACATCAACTAGAAACAAAATAAACATGCAGTCAACTAAAGTCAGTATTAAAACTGTCAAAAGTTTGCTGGACAACAACAATAATAATAAGCATAGATGGACAGATTGGTGCTGGTGCCATTTACATCAGTCATCATCATGGTTATGTAATACTCTGGTGCCTAGTCCGAAATTACATCCTCTACCAGATCCTGTTATGGTTCAGATAAAAGGGTCTGTTTTGTTTTGTTATTTTTTTTTATTTTTTTTTTGGGGGGGGGGAGAAGCAACGCCACTCTTATCCTATAATGGAACAGTGATACCATACTAGACACAGACCAGGAACAACAGTGGCACTGTTTCTCAAAAATGCCAGCCTTTACCAACTTCGACCAATAACTTTAAAGAGGAGCAACACAGGAACAGCACAAGGAAAGATGCTCCACAATTTTTGGGTTTGAAAAAAAAAAAAACATTGCAGAGACACTTACACCATACATGCTCCATCCCCATATGTCTTAGTAACCAAAGGGACAGCATTTCCATGTTGTGGTTGTGCCACATGTAGTGCGTACCCCCAAAAAAAACAGCTGGAGAAGGGATCCATGTTTGTGGTGTAAATCATTATGGTCTGTTCTCATGACTAACCTGCTTTCTCATTCGGATGATCCTGCTGATTTCAGTGATGTAATCTTCATTTCTGTCTTTGTTATATTCGTCTTTGGCAAACTTCAATGCGTTCTGCGCATGTTGGTTGTTTTCGCTAACGTCTGACCAGCCGCCCATAGGCACCCTTTTTCCTATTTGTGCAAAGACTTGAGAACATAGAGCCAATATGACTACAACACATATCTTCCAGAACATGGCCATTCTGCTGTTTCCCTCTAGTCTATGCTCTTGGTGCTTGCAGTTTCTGCTCTTCTTCCAAAGTGTGCAGAACGGCAGAATCTTCAGTATTTAAACTGAGGAGCCCCAGTGTTTGCCAAGTCTCTCTGACTCATACATTTGGCCTCAAGCCATTGATTACAAAGAGGATTTAAGGAAAACATTTCGAACAGGGTACATCGAGGGCCAGTACTTTAATCTCTTTCTCGAAATTGATCTGTTGCACTTTTGGCTCAGTAGGACTGATGGAAAATATCTGTCAGGCATATACAAATTTTGGTTTGTCACACTCTGGTTACTTGTGAACAATCTGTATATAAGATAACTATATGACACTTAGTAATATAGGAGGAGATTTATCAAACTGGTGTAAAGTAGAACTGACTTAGTCACCTCTTGGCAACCAATCAGATTCCACTTTTCATTTTCCAAAGCAGCTGTAAAAAATTAAAGGAGGAATCTGATTGGATGCTATGGACAACTAAGCCAATTCTACTTTACACCAGTTTGATAAATCTCCCCCATAGTACTCTGTGCCGTTTGCTATATTTCTTAAGCCACATTGCCTTGTTAGCCATGTGTTTTGGGCCGTCCACACATAAAATGGCTGCAGGAGGAGGGTCATGTGATGTCTCCTCTATTCTAATACACTGTACGTACCTGTACTAGACTCCCAACAGACTGCCCATGAGGCAGTGTATTTGAACGATGAAGACATCACATTGAGGTGATTTGTCTGGTCACATGACCCTTCATCAGCAGCCATTTTATGGACAAGGCCTCTATGTGTACAGCCCACAAGATTTTGTCAAACAAGGGTGCATACCTTATTAAATATAGAACATGGCACAGGACATCCACAAAGGCTATATTAGTAAGTGCGATATACACTGATGAGCAAAAGGGTAACAATGTTTTGAACTTTTGACTTTCAGGCTCCATATCTCACCATCCACTACAGCCTCGAACGTGAAACTATCATCATTTTATAGACAATCATCTTGGAAATGGAACTCTCTGCCAGTGAAAGTTGTGATGGTTGATTCATTGAACAAGTTCGAGAAGGGTATGGATGCTTTTCTTGGATGTAAAAATATTGGAATTTTTGGGGACTTGATTTCTGAAGATGGGGCATTAATCCAGGGATTTATTCTGATTGCCCTATATGGAGTTTTGAAGGAATTTTTCTCCCTCAAAGTGAGTGCGGCATCAGCGACCTCACTATCCAACTGTTTGCACAAACACATAGCTGTAGTTCACCTGATTAAAACACTTTTTTTTTTTTGTTGATGTCCTTTCCTAATAGTCCTAATATACAAATTAAATGTATAGTGCAACAAGGGCATCACGGTTGCTCTCATTGCACCCAAACTTCACTCCTTTCTGTGGCTAGCCTCTCCGTCGCTGCTTTGAGGGCCAGGCCAGACAGGTAATATTATAAGTTGAACCTGTGTCATTTGCCAACCTTATCAACTATGTAACCCAGGCATGCTCAACCTGCAGCCCTCCAGCTGTTGCAAAACTAGAACTTCCAGCATGCACGAACAGCCTACAGCAGGCATGCTCAACCCGCGGCCCTCCAGCTGTTACAAAACTACAACTCCCAGAATGCCCGACCAGTCTACAGCTATCAGCCTACAGCAGGGCATTGTGGGAGTTATAGTTTTACAACAGCTGGAGGGCCGCAGGTTGAGCATGCCTGGCCTACAGCTATCAGTCTACAGCAGGTCATTGTGGGATTGTAGTTTTACAACAGCTGGAGGGCTGCAGGTTGAGCATGCCTGATGTAACCATTTGTATGTTTATAGAAAAAATTGCTAGTGAAATAAATGGAATAAAAATGTAATCCATATATCTGAATTGTTCATGTAGTGTATGTAGGGATTTACAAACCAAATTCAGTTGTAGGAAAAAAATCTAAGAAACTTCTGCAACAAATTTGCTATTTGTGAATACCATAAAATGTAAGGAAAAGCCCCAAAAGTTTTGGGGAACATTTGGATGTCTATGTTTTCAGATAAGGTATTACAGATAAAAGTACACAAGTCAACAATGTGTGCTCTTACATGTTTAGATTCAGAATCAGAAATTACATGTTTGTACAGTACATTCTCTAGTGCTTCTTTAGGCTGTTTTCCTATGTTTCCCATGTAACGTTTAGTTTTTGAGTATTTGTCGCAATCATTTTGGGGATTTTGTAACTGTGAGTAAGCCTCCAACACAGCTCGTCTGACTCTTATCACACTCCTGTCTTGATATAAAAAATTGTTCGAAGAATGATTCCTTCAAGGTCAGTATATTCACAAAACATACAGTACAAACATATCATCAGCTATGATGTAACTTGTGTTTTTGTTCTTACTGCATTTGTCCATTTAGTTGCAAAATGTTGGAATATTTAATCAATTACTCATGTAAACAAACATTAACTGTGACTGGAAAGAAAATTGTGCTTTTTCTGCTTAGTTAACATGTCCTAACACTGGCCCCAGGCATGTAAAATAAACAAAGAACAGCAGATTTTCTTGCCATGGACTGCTTTGTTGGAATATTTTTCTTATACAGAGGACAAAGGTTGGGCAGAGCAGTAGTACATGACATATGGGGGAGAACTATATCAAGGAATTGTGGTAAAGTCTTAGAAGGGGTGTATATCTCATCCAGGTTCCTCAAATTGGTGAGATAAGTAAAATCCAGGAAGATGGCGCTGGCTTCAGAAAACATAGTTGCTGGAGCTATTTGTTTATTAAAGTACAAGGGCTGGATTTTATTTGGACTGGGAAGGTAGGTTTGGTAGTAGGACCTTCCCAGTCCACCCCCCATTCCAGGGCATGTTTTCCACTAACCTGAAGTCATCGCAAGTGAGGCCTGCTGTAATTAAGGAGGCATAAAACCAACCCTCTGTGTGTCAATTTAAAAAGAGAGGACTTGGAAACAAGAGGCCTGCAGAGGCTTTGTGTGGTCTCAGCCAGGAAGGCTGAGGGGCCATGAGGATGTGTGTAGCCAGATCTCTTCCCTGTGTGGACTTGTTTGGTGAGAGCATATGCTAAGGATTGAAGCTTGAGACCCAGTGTACGAGCTGTGCTTAGAGGTGAGTCAGGGAATAGAACTTTGTGTTAGTTAGAGCCCAGATGGACAGAAGTTTATTTCATTCTGTTTGTTTTTGCTGGTGCCAAAATAAATAACTTTTTGCAAAATTGATCCATTAACATATGTTGAGACACGATACTGCGAATATTTACAGTTGGTCACTGGGACCAGAAATTGTCTTTGGGTTTACATATGTCACTAATACTTATATATAAAATGTAACGTTTATTGCTTGTCACTAAATTTTGCTACCTAAGACTGACACTTTAAAATTATCAGCTGTGTCTGCAGTGCCACTTGTAATTCCTTTGTTTAGCAATGGGGCTAGCTCCGGGGCCTCCCTTAAATGCTACCTAACATGCTTCTCTATTTCCACACGGTGACTATCGTGCTGTATTATGCTCACACTGTTTCTCTCACAGTGCGCTACTCCTTGAGTTAGTTCCCTGCTAGCACTCCCTATTTGCTCAGTAATGCTCCATGATCTTTGCTGGTGCAGACACTAGCTGGTTAAAACACATGTATATTCACACTCTGCCCCACGACATGTTTCGCCAAGCTCTTGGCGTCTTCAGGGGTTTGGGCAGTTTGCTCGTGAAGGGGGCGGGACCAGACTTTTAAAACCTCTCTACCAGCGTCACAGTTGCAGCGGCTAATGTGTGTCTCTTTTGTTGCTGAGTTGATTACTCAACCTATCAGTGATAGCTTCTTAGAGGTTACTGCCTAATAGTAACTCCCACAGGGCCCTTGTCCAATCCGCATACGCCTTAGCTTTGCGCATGTATCAGGACTTAGCTCCCGTCGGACCTGGCGGCTGCAAGCTCAGAGGATTGCAGAGTCCCGACGCATACGCGGTGGGAGGCGACTAGAACTAATTCTAAGACTGCACGCATGCGCAGAACAGCAGCAAACCTGCATTAGATTAATAAGTCCCGAGACATGCATACTGGAACTTATGGCATCGGGCTATTCATACGTTAGTAAGAGCAATGGCAATATGCGAGGCCGTAGTAGATGGTGACTGCTCTAAATTCTATCACTGTGCGCATGCCCAGTAGAGCAGAAAGATCGTGCTACACATATAAGTATTCAGACATGCGCACTGGAAGCCGCCAGGTCCGACGGAAGCTAAGTCCTGATACATGCGCAAAGCTAAGGCGTATGCGGATTGGACAAGGGCCCTGTGGGAGTTACCATTAGGCAGTAACCTCTAAGAAGCTATCACTGATAGGTTGAGTAATCAACTCAGCAACAAAAGAGACACACATTAGCCGCTGCAACTGAATTGACCCCACCAGAGCGTCTAGCTTGGGGGGAGACATGGGGGCAATGACACCATTGTTAGGCAGAAAAGATAAAGGTTTAAGGGCCTTGTTTCTTTCCCTGTATCTCTTTTCCCGCCCTTTTTTCTATTTCAGGTAAAATCACCTCAGAAATGTCTTACCTGCATTCCAGAAGTTTCGAGTTCGTCTGGACCGCCGCTGGGGACTCCGATGTTGCCGCCGCCGGCATCCCTGGAGCCGCCGCCGCATCTAGAAAGAGAGAGGCCGGTTTCAGCTGGAAGAAGAGTGTCGGAGCCGCCCTCAGCCGGAGAAGCCCTCAGCAGTTTCCGGGAGGAGGAGTCAGCAGCGCTGCCCGGCAAAAGAGCTAGAAGGGCAAGGGGCGCTTATACTCCTCCCCCGGGGGCGGGGCGTCGGCGCAGCAGCAGTCAGAGAGGAGCAGCTGTACAGAGAAGCCGTCGGTCCTCCAGGATATACAGCTTGTGCTATTACTGGTGGGGAACGTCATCAAGATGCTGCCAGTGTGGTGCTGCAGCATGAAGTGGAGCAGGGATGCAGCCTGAATGATCTACAGGGGCTGCCTGTTGAGAGGCTCCCACCTCTGTTGGTTGAGCCATCTCCGGGCCCCCTGGGAAGACTACCACACCTATCATCTTCAGCCTCTGGTCCACTCCAGGAGGGTCAGCTAATGGGTGAGAACGTCAATGTTGTCCCTTTGTCTGAATAGTCTGTTTTAAATAATTTGGTTAAGCTGCTAGCTGAGTTTTCTAGCAGGCAAACGGTTCATGCCGCTTCAGATGTCTGGAGCAGTGGTCAAAGTACGGTGGTTACTCCGTCTGGTGTTAATAATGTTGGCAATGTGGTGCCTGTGTTGGAAAAGGGTTCAGGGGTTAAAGAGACTTGTTTGAAGGAGGCTCTAGTCTGTGAAGTGTCTCTGTTGGGTTATCACCTTAGTGCTATAATGAAAGAGTGTATTTGGCGGATGGAGTACGTTGAATTAATGGCGTTATTGCCGTCCGCCAAAGATAGTGCTTTTAAAAAGGATGAAAAATTAGAGGATGAAAAGAAACGCTTTCCCCCTAGATCATTTAACAATTGGCTTCAAGCTTTTTGTGTTTATGCTGCGGTTTTGGGGGAGAAGCATTCTGAGCTGTGTTCGGGACTGTTCCAGCATTTGGATATTGTTATTGAGGCCTACAGGAATTTTGGCGGGATGGCTTGGTTTCAATACGACGAGACGTTCCGCCAAAAGTTAGCTGTCCATCCATCCCTTAAATGGGGTGTGAAGGACATTGGGCTCTGGGTAAATTTAATGTTGCCACAAAAAGCTATACCAGCGAAGCCGCCGGTGGCGACTCAGACGGTTATGAGGAAGGGTGTCTGTTTTGCTTATAACGAGGCTTCTTGTAAATGGCTGCATAACTGTCGTTTTAAGCATGAATGCTCCTTTTGTGGGGGGACCCATCCTATGTCCCGTTGCTTTAAAAGGAACTCCCAGTCAGGCCAGCAGCAGCCAAACGTTAGGGAACAGGTGGCAAAAGCATTGAGTCCAGTGAAGTTGGCAGAAATGCAACCATGGCTCGCTCTTTATCCAGACCGTCAGAAAGCTGATTTAATTTATAATGGTTTTCTGTATGGTTTTGAAGTGCCACATTTTTCTGGTGTTGGCTGCTGCTGGGTTGAGAATTTAAAATCTGTAAATTTACATAATGAGGTAGTCCGTAGAAAAATTCAGAAGGAGCTGGACTTGGGGAGGATTGAGGGCCTCTTTACAGAGCCGCCGTTTATTAATTTTAGGCTTTCTCCTTTGGGCGTTGTGCCAAAGAAGGAGCTTGGTGAATTTAGGCTGATTCATCACCTGTCGTTCCCAGAGAAAGGCTCTTTGAACGATATGGTAGATAAATCTAGGGCTTCTGTGTCATATGCCTCTTTTGATAGCGCTTTAGCATTAGTTAGGTCTTTCGGCAAAGATACCCTGTTAGCTAAGGCAGACATTAAATCTGTGTTTCTTTTATTGCCTGTTTGCCCAGATGGTTTCAACTCATTAGGTTTTCATTTTGACAGTCGTTTTTATTTTGATAAATGCCTGCCGATGGGTTTTTCATTGTCATGTTATTATTTTGAAGCATTTCTTCATTTATTCAGTGGGTTATTGAGTATGATTTAAATTTTAATGGTGTTCTTCATTATTTAGATGATTTTTTGTTTGTTGGTCCTTCTCATTCTAGTGCTTGTTCAGATCTGTTAGCTAGGTTTTTAGATATTTGTTCTTGTTTTGGTATTCCAGTAGCTGAGGAGAAGACTGTTGGCCCTTGTGTTTGTTTAGAGTTTCTCAGGATAGTTATCGACTCCAGTCGCATGGAATTCCGCCTGTCAGAGGCTAAATTGGAAAAAATCCAGATGTTGCTCTGGTCTTTGTTGAGTAAAAAGAAATGTACGCTGAAAGAGATGCAATCTCTTCTTGGATCCCTTAACTTTGCTTGTAGGGTTATTCCCATAGGTAGGGTTTTTTCTAGTCGATTGTATTTTGCAACTAGGGGTATTAGGTCACCTAATTCACATATTCGGTTGACTAAATGTTTGAAAGAGGATATGGGTGTTTGGTTAGAATTCCTTCAGGAATTTAATGGTTCTAGTTGCTGGCAGGAGGAATTTCTGAGTTCAGACGCTTTAGGGCTATTTACAGATGCGGCTGGTAGTTGTGGTTATGGAGCGTTCTGGAATGGTAAATGGTCAGCTGAGAAGTGGCCAGCTTCCTGGGTGGATAATGGACTCACAAGGAATATTGTTTTATTAGAGCTTTTTCCGGTTATTGTTGCAGTTGTTCTTTGGGGTTATGAGTTTAAGGATAGGAGAATCTTATTACACACAGATAACAAAGGGGTTTGTTTTGCGGTCAATACTCTCTCTTCCAAATGTGATGTAGTGGTAAAGTTATTAAGGCATTTAGTTTTATTTTGTATGAAGTTTAATATATGGATCAAAGCGAAATATATTGTAGGGCCTTCTAACGTGCTGGCTGATTCTTTGTCTCGTTCACAGTTCCTGAAATTCCGGGAGTTAGCTCCGGAGGCGGATCTGGATGGGAGCCCGTGTCCTCAACATCTGTGGGGTTTGATTTGGGACTGATGTCTGCAGCTATTGAGAGGTCTTTAGCCCCGAGAACATAGGCAGCTTACTCTGCCGCATGGAGGGATTGGTTGTATTTCATAAATGCATGTTCTGAAGATATTAAAGGGAATGTTTTAAGTTGCGGTTTATTATTTGTTACTAGTTTGTTTAATAAAAAGTTGGCGGCTTCTTCTATTGCTAGGGTGGTGGCAGGTGTTTCGTTTTTCCAGAAACTGCAAGGTGAGAGACCGTTATCTTCCTTTTTTTCAGATTAAACAGTCGTTGAAGGGTTACAGGAAAAGTGTTGGTAAGTTGGATTCTAGGAGGCCAATTTCTATCTCCTTGTTGGGTGACCTTTGCAAGGTTTTGGGTGACGTATGTAGGGATCAAAGTGAAGTGTTGCTTTTTCGTACAGCCTTCGTGTTAGCCTTTTTCGGGGCCTTTAGGGTTAGTGAGTTAGTGGCTGCGAGCCGTAATAGTGTATCGGGTTTGGAGTTTTCAGATGTTGTTGTTATTAATGATAAAGTTGAGATTGTTATCAGAAGGTCCAAAACTGATCAGTATGGCAGGGGTCAGGTAGTTAGATTATATTCTTGGGTAGGTTCGGATTTTTGTCCAGTTAAATTGGTAAGGTGTTTGCTTGAGATTCATCCTGCCAAGTCTGGCTCTTTTTTAATGCATCAGGATGTCTCCCCTCTCACTAAATTTCAGTTTAGCGCAATTTTAAAGAAATGTTTGGGGAAGTTGGGACTTAGCTCTGTAAAGTTCACGTCGCATTCATTCAGGATAGGCGCTGCGACTGAGGCGTCTAGGTTTGGGTTAGATGATTCAGTAGTTAAAAGAATTGGGAGATGGGAATCTAACAGGTTTAGAATTTATGTTAGACCAGAGTTAATGTTACCAGTCTGAATGCCTTCTTTATTTTACAGGGAGTCAGTTTGTGATTTGGATTGTGGGCCATTCATTTGTGTTTTGGGCTCAGAAGCGAGCTGAAAAAAGAATATATTCAGAGAATTTGTCGTTTAATGCATCTGAAATTCTTATTTTGTGGCAGGGAATTAGAGGAATGTGCTGGAAGGGGTTAATGGAAGAAATTAATAGGCTTATGAAAAAATGGCCTGTTCCACACTTGATTGTTATCCTCCTTGGAGGGAACGATTTAGGTAGATTAAGAACCTGTGAATTATTGTGGGTTATGAAGAGGGATCTGGCCTTATTACATCACAGCCTTCCCGGTACTGGTTTAGTTTTTTCAGAAATTGTCCCTCGCTTAGTCTGGTCAGGTAAGGAGGGTAAATTTTTGGAAAAAATTCGCAAAAGAGTAAATAGGGCCCTTGAGAAATTTCTTCCCTTGGTAGGGGGGTTTAGCTATAGGCATTCAGAGTTGGAGGGGTTTTTGCCTGGCCTTTTTAGATCCGATAGTGTCCATCTTTCAGAGGTTGGGATTGATATTTTCAATTTGGGCTTTCAAAATATAGTGGAGAAATGGCTGCGGTGTGGTGGGGGGCCTCGCCTTTGTTAGGCGTGGCTTGTGGGGTAGTGTCGCTCAGCTCATGCTGAGTGGATCTTGGTCTTTATATGGTTAAATTATTATTGGTCTTATGGTATCGGGTATGTTGGTATTTTAAAAGTTATTTATTTATTTAACGTATGGTTGTAAAATATTTTTAAGTGACCCTTAATAAAGCACAGCGGCCATTTCCTCCACTATGTTGTTGATGTCAATTATTTATTTAGGAATAAGTCAGTATTAGAGTGTGTCATTTGCCCCCATGAATTGACCCCACCAGAGCGTCTAGCTTGGGGGGAGACATGGGGGCAATGACACCATTGTTAGGCAGAAAAGATAAAGGTTTAGGGGCCTTGTTTCTTTCCCTGTATCTCTTTTCCCGCCCTTTTTTCTATTTCAGGTAAAATCACCTCAGAAATGTCTTACCTGCATTCCAGAAGTTTCCAGCTGCTGTGTGTCAAGAAAGCAGCTGATTGGTTGCTGCCTGTTGCTGGGGGAGATTTCCAGCTCCCTGATTTGTTGCTGTATTATCGGCGGGAATCTGTTCCCCTTTATATTTTTAGGTTCAGCGGAGCTGGCTCAGAAGTGCCTGGAGAGCTGACCAGCGTCCCACCCCCCCACCCCCCCCCTTCCCCTAATTTTTCACTGTGTCATCTGTCGCTGGGCTTTATTAGAGGGGTAGTGTTGCTCAGCTCATGCTGAGTGGATCTTGGTCTTTATATGGTTAAATTATTATTGGTCTTATGGTATCGGTTATGTTGGTATTTTAAAAGTTATTTATTTATTTAACGTATGGTTGTAAAATATTTTTAAGTGACCCTTAATAAAGCACAGCGGCCATTTCCTCCACTATGTTGTTGATGTCAATTATTTATTTAGGAATAAGTCAGTATTAGAGTGTGTCATTTGCCCCCATGTGACGCTGGTAGGGAGGTTTTAAAAGTCTGGTCCCGCCCCCTTCACGAGCAAACTGCCCAAACCCCTGAAGACGCCAAGAGCTTGGTGAAACATGTCGTGGGGCAGAGTGTGAATATACATGTGTTTTAACCAGCTAGTGTCTGCACCAGCAAAGATCATGGAGCATTACTGAGCAAATAGGGAGTGCTAGCAGGGAACTAACTCAAGGAGTAGCGCACTGTGAGAGAAACAGTGTGAGCATAATACAGCACGATAGTCACCGTGTAGAAATAGAGGAGCATGTTAGGTAGCATTTAAGGGAGGCCCCGGAGCTAGCCCCATTGCTAAACAAAGGAATTACAAGTGGCACTGCAGACACAGCTGATAATTTGAAAGTGTCAGTCTTAGGTAGCAAATTTTAGTGACAAGCAATAAACGTTACATTTAATATATAAGGATTAGTGACATATGTAAACCCAGAGACAATTTCTGGTCCCAGTGACCAACTGTAAATATTCGGTGCCAAAATAAAGCATAATTTGGATTTTAAATCCGTTGTCTGGCGAGACGTCTGTGATTGCGACCCCCTCAGTGAGCGCGATCCCTTACAGAATTTATCAGAATACTGACTTTAACCCTTTCACGACATCCACCATACAAGTATGGCGGATGTTGGGTCTTTAAAGATAGCGCCTGCTCTGGAGCGGAGCGAGCACCATAGCTAGCAGGTGCTTGCTGTTTCATACAGAAGACACACACAGCTAATGTTCGCGATTAGCGGAAATCCCAATCACAGACTTTTAACCCCTCAGATGTCATGGTAAAATGTGACCACGGCATTTGAGAAGCCGGAAACCCGGAAGAGAGCGCTTCACAGGCAGGAAGGCCTCCCTCCGAAGGAGATGTGGCAAGGTGTTCCATGTCAGTAATGAGTCTGAGCCTGAACTAGGCTTCCAGGCTCATTACTTGTATGTTACAACTCAGGCCAGCAGGTAGTAGCACTGAATTGTAATATAGCTATTTCTGTATTTGATAATGGACAAAATTCCATCCCATACAAAATGCAATCTGGCATAGTGAGCGCCGTAGCAAACTCGTTAAGTCTGAAGTCTCGCAAGTCTTCGCTGAAGAACTTTGGCTTTCAATTCTACAACTTTAAAAACATTATAAAACGGCAATCCGAAGTCAGCTTAAGTACTGACTGGTACCAAGGTACAGAAGCCAACTTTGTATTGCTGTTTTATAATGTTTTTAAAGTTGTACAGCAGACTCGAAGATCGAAGTTCTTCACCGAAGACTTGTGAAACTTGGGAATTAACGAATTTTGCCTCTGTGCAGCGCAGCAAATACATTTTAATGCTGTGTGGAGACAGGTCTGTATATGCAATGCTGTATATACTATATATCTGTACCCATGGCATCTATTATACCTCGTACCTCACATATCACTACACTACTGTAGATACCATATATTTGTACACACTGCATTAATTATACTGTGTAACTCGCATATCAGTACACTGCTGTATATATTATACTAGCAGAAGGACCCGGCTTTGCACGGATATGTTTAATCTATTTCATTTTATGTTTCCGTGTGTCATAAAAAGATATTGACAGTTTCCCTCATAACAGTGACCTCTACAGTACCCGCCCCTTTACCATTAACCTCCACAGTGACCCCCCCTTTAACATTGACCTCCACAGTGCCCACCCCTTTCAGCAGATATACCAATAATATACTTTCTATATAGTGCATTTGGGTAGTGCAGCATTTGTTTGCGGATTTGCTTAATTACTGTAGGTATATAGAGTGACAAACGCTATTGGAACAAATAATTTCTACTGGTGTGATATACCAGGGATTAGCTATGACTTTTGGTGCACTGCACAGTTATATACACAGCGATAAATTGTAGCAGAGTCTGTAGTTCAGCAGTCTCCTATGCTCACCTTGCAGTCTCCCTGCACTCTCCCTCTCCAATATTGTCCTACATTCTCTGTTAAAAGTTTTCAGCAACACTGTCCCTAGTGCATGAGCATCTTATCACGTCTCTCTCTATGCTCAGCTCAAAGGAAAATGGCGGTGACCACGATTGATCAGGGTTTCATAGGGCCCTGTCTAGCTGTGCCATCACAAGGGGAAGGCTACCTTCGGATTAGTGGGCTGCACGGAATTATGGGGGATCTTGCGTTCCCAAACTTGTCTCCTCTACACTTGCTTTCACTTTCTAACAAGTGCAGCTACCATTTTAGGAAAACTGATTGGTTACCATGAAGTGCCAGTAAATTTGGATTCGTTTAGAATCAAACTTTTCCTAAACTTTGGACCAAATTCCGCTTTGGATGTTTCACTTTACTCAACATATTTTTATATATATAAGAGATAAATCAGTGCCCACTGCATCTCTTATACCTCATACCTAACATATCAATACAGTGCTGTATGTCAAGTATGAGGTATAACAGATGCTGTTGGTACAGATATATAGTATATACAGCAGTATACTGATATGTGAGGTACAAGTTATAATAAATGCAGTGTGTAAAATATATAGTATATACAGCAGGTAACTGACATGTAAGGTACAAGGTATAATATATGCACTTTGTACAGCTATTTGATGTATACAGCCGTATACTAATATGTGAGTTATAAGGTGTAATTTATACCTAGTACCTCACTTATCAGTACGCTGCTATATATACTTTTATATACTTTATATACCCACTGCATCTATTATACCTTTTACCACGTTCTTACCAAGCTCTAGGTCAGGCATGGCCAACCTGTGGCTCTCCAGCTGTTGTAAAACTACAACTCCCACCATGCCCTGCTGTAGGCTGATAGCGGTAGACTGTCCAGGCATGATGTATGAAAACTGTGGTAAGGTGGACAGTGCAGGAAGGTGTGTGTATATCCCACTCATATACCTCAGCTGGGTGGGGTAGCTAAAATCTGGGATGCAATAGTCTCAGCAGCATGTAGGTTGCTGAGCCAAGATTGTTTTTTGTATATTCTTGGATGGATTTTATTTGGATTGGCAGATAGGACTGGAATTGGGATCTACCAATCCACACCCTTCCAGGATGGGGTTCCCTTGGTCCAGTGAGGATCGCAGGTGAGGTCTGTGATAATCAAACTGGGATAACGCACCTCCCAGTGTGTCAGTTAGGGGGGAGTGTGTTATGAATTATAACCTGTAGTTGAGTCAGGGCTTCCCAGAAATCTCGCGCAGCCGCAGTATCGCCGACTGCCTGCGCCTGTACTATACTACGGCTCCTGAGGCAACAGCGCTCTGATTA
Organism: Bufo gargarizans; assembly: GCF_014858855.1. Lineage (NCBI taxonomy): Eukaryota > Metazoa > Chordata > Amphibia > Anura > Bufonidae > Bufo > Bufo gargarizans. The sequence goes on along the minus strand of NC_058083.1, from coordinate 430,508,805 downwards.
CGTCACTGGGCTCGGCGCATGCCCAGTGACACTGTTGAGGCTGTTGCCCTCAGGAGCCGTAGTATCATACAGGCGCAGGCAGTCAGCGATACTGCGGCTGCGTGAGATTTCTGGGGAAAGAAAGGATCACATGGATCGTGGGGTGAATAAATTACATGACGTAGCGGAGGTGGCGGCACCGTTCAGCTCCAATGTGGGAGTAAATTAATTTATGAGGAGGTGTGCTGGGCTTGAAATAAAGGCTGGCTGGGCACTGCAGGGGGGCGTTACTGGGCACTAGAGGAGAGGAATAAAGCCCCTCTAGGCACCTTAAAGCGTAATTAGCATATTTGAAAAATTGCTTTTTGATCAAAATGAAAACTTGGATAAAAGAAAGAAGACACATGCTGGAATGAAGGTACTTTATTGAACATTGCTATGTTAACAGTTTAATATGCTCAAACTAGGTGACAGATTTCCTTTAAGGGGTTCTATATACCTGATTCCACAAAATACTGGTGGAGGGGATTGACATACCAGCTTCCACCAAATATTGATTGAGGCCTGCGATACACCGGCTTCCACCAAATATTGATTAAGGGGTTTGATTTACCAGCTTCCAGCAAATACTCAATAAGGGGTGGTATATACCTGTTTCCACAAAATAATGATAGAGGGGATTGATATACCGGCTTCCACCAAATATTAATTGAGGCCTGCGATACACTGGCTTCCACCAAATATTGATTAAGGGGTTGATTTACCAGCTTCCAGCAAATACTCAATAAGGGGTGGTATATACCTGTTTCCACAAAATAATGATAGAGGAGATTGATATACCGTCTTCCACCAAATATTAATTGAATCCTGCGATACACTGGCTTCCACCAAATATTGATTAAGCGGTTTGATATAGCAGCTTCCAGCAAATACTCATTTTGGGGTTCTATATACCTGTTTCCACAAAATACTGATGGTAGCCGGTATATCAATCCCCACTATCAGTATTTTGTGGAAACAGGTATATAGAACCCCAAAATGAGTATTTGCTGGAAGCTGCTATATCAAACCCCTTAATCAATATTTGGTGGAAGCCAGTGTATCGCAGGATTCAATTAATATTTGGTGGAAGACGGTATATCAATCTCCTCTATCATTATTTTGTGGAAACAGGTATATACCACCCCTTATTGAGTATTTGCTGGAAGCTGGTAAATCAACCCTTTAATCAATATTTGGTGGAAGCCAGTGTATCACAGGCCTCAATTAATATTTGGTGGAAGCCGGTATATCAATCCCCTCTATCATTATTTTGTGGAAACAGGTATATACCACCCTTTATTGAGTATTTGCTGGAAGCTTGTAAATCAAACCCCATAATCAATATTTGGTGGAAGCCGGTGTATCGCAGGCCTCAATCAATATTTGGTGGTAGCCGGTATATCAATCCCCACTACCAAATATTGATTGAGGCCTGCGATACACCGGCTTCCACCAAATATTAAGGGGTTTGACTTACCGGCATCCAGCAAATACTCATTAAGGGGTTCTAGATACCTGTTTCCACAAAATACCGATAGAGGGGATTGATATACCGGCTTCCACCAAATATTGATTGAGGCCTGCAATATACCTGCTTCCACAAATACTGCTCTTCCATACGGATTTAGGCAGAGGGTAATTTTGAAAATGACAGGCAGAGCAAGAGGCAGGCCATTCCGCAGGGGTGGTAGTGGTCGGGCAGGTGCATCAGGCCGGAGCCTAAGTGGGAAGTTGGAGAAGGTCAAAGGAAGCACCAGAGTTGGTTTAGTGGCTCAATCAGCCTTCTGCTTCTGCACCCTCCTCATCCTCTGTAACTGCCCCTTCTCACTCTCTGCTGTGTGCACCCCCAAAGACACCACCACCACCACCATAGCCCCTCCACTCGAGTCAGAGGAATTATTTTCCAATCTATTCCCAGACCTTACCGATGCACAGCCATTCTTGGCATCGGAGCAGGAAGAGGAGGTAGCAACGGCCGCCACCCAGCGGTCTGACGACAGTACCCAGATCAGCCCAAGGACGGAGGTCCCCACTGTTGCTGCCAACTCCGAGATCTCAGTGTCAGTGGTGATGAAGGCGACGATGATTACGTGTTGATGGATGTCACGTGGTTGCCCACAAGAGAGGAAGAGGAGGGGAGTTCAGAGGGAGACACAGAGCAGCAGATGGGGGGTAGAAGGAGGAGAAGCAGGCAGAACTCGCAGTGCACAGGAGGCAAAAAGCACACTGCAAATGTATCTGGAGCAAGCCATCCACAATGGTCACATCTTGCGTTCCCAGTAAGCCGGCACATGGCTCCGGAGTGTGGGCTTTTTTTTCACGTATCAGCTGCTGACAATAGTGTTGCCATCTGCAGCCTGTGCTGTCAACGCATAAGTCGCAGTAAGCCCAACACCCACCTAGGGATGACCACTTAAAAAGGCACCTGGCCTCCCCTCAGGTGGGAGCCCAGTGGGAGCAACACCGTCAAATCCCACAAAGCCACAATCCCGGTGCTCCACGTCCTGCCTCTTCTCCATCTCTTCTCTCCTCCCATTTGTCCTCCACTCCACCTTTCATCGGGCACACCGCAATGGAAGGTCCCAGGAAGGAAATATTTCTCACAGAAGGGCATCACAGAGCTATATGGCCACGTTCAGTGGCAAGTGAATGTATCTCTGGCACACAGTGTCGGTGCCAAGATACATCTGACCACAAAGACATGGTCTAGCAAACATGGGCAGGGAAGGTACATAACTTTTACTGCCACTGGGTGAACCTTCTGACTGCTGTCAAGCATGCACGTTACTGCCATGGATTGCATGCAGGCCTGCCTCTTCTCCTCCTCCTACTCCCTCCTCCATCTCCTCCTCGGCTGACTCCTCCTTTTCCACTGCTACTGCTCATTCCACTGCACCCCCCCAAGCTCCCCAGAACCTATTCGACGTGCCAGGTGAGACATTGCCATCCTGTGCTGCGGCTGGTGTGCCTGGAAGCCAAGAGCCATAGCGGTCCTGCACTGCTTTCAGCTCTGCGGTCAGGCCGATCAGTTGCTAACCCCGCTCAATTTGACAGTTGGTAAAGTGGTGTGCGACAACGGTGCCAATCTGCTGAGCGCGCTGAAACAGGGCAAAATGGCACACGTGCTTTGCATAGCACATGTCCTGAACTTAGCCGTGCAGGGATTTGTTGCCAAATACCCCGGGGGCCAGGACGTCTTGCCACAGGCCAGGAAAATCTCTGGCCATTTTAGAAGATCTTACACGGCCATGGCTCGCCTTCCTGACATTCAGTGGCGACACCACCTGCCCGTCAGATGTCTGATTTGTGATAGCCCGATGCGCTGGAACTCCACCTTGTATATGTATATGCTTGATAGGCTTCTCCAGCAGCAACATGCCGTTAACGACTACCTGTACGAACTCTGCATCAGGACAGGTTCTGGGAGCTTGGTTTCTGTTCACCGCGCCAGTGGCTGCTCATGCGCAAACCATGCAGACTTCTGTGGCCATTTGATGAGATCACCAAACTGGTCAGTCGCAGCCAGGGAGCCATCAGTGACATCATACCTTACGCCTTCTTTCTTGAGTGTGCATTGCGTCGTGTCATTGATCAATCGGTCGAGGAGCAGGAGCTGGAAGATGAGGAAGTCGCAATTCTGAGAGAATTCCGAGCGGGGGGTACTCCATCTGAGACAAGTCAGCAGAAGTCTGAAGATGAGTCAGAGGAAGATAGTGCCTGGGGGAGGAGGACCAAGAAGAACAGGCTTTAAACTTTTTCGGCATCCCTGGTGTTGTGCATGGATGGGGGGAGGAGACTGAGGACGACATTCTCCTGGGCGATGAGCAGGAGCCGATACAAACACAAAATGCCGGACATGTTACCAGCATCACAGAGGGCTGTCAGAATGCAGGATTTCCAGGCCTTGCTGCCAGAGATGCTGCATTCTGCTGTTGCGGGCACTGACAGAGGAATTTCCACCCACAGAGAAAAAGTTGCAGGTACCAATCCTACCGCGCATTCAAGAAGAGGGCCGTTTGAAAATGTGTTGGTCACTTCGGATATGAGATCATTCTCGCACCCAACCCATCGACAGCTGCCCTCTGTATCCAGCCTCAGGGAACGCCTAGACCGACAGGTGTCCGGCTACATCGAGTTAACAGCCGCTGTGGATGCTCTGAGAAGCGAGGAACCCCTGGACTACTGGGTGTGCAGGCTTGAACTGTGGCCAGAGCTGGCACAATTTGTCATGGAACTCTTGGCTTGCCCCTCGTCGAGGTTCCTGTCTGAAAAGACGTTCAGCGCAGCAGGGGGGATCATGACCGATAAGCACTCTCGCCTAGTATCACGGAAGGTGTACAGAAAACTATAAGACACAAAATGAAGATCCGACTGATTGGATCCAAAACTAAGGAACAAAAGGGAGAGCCCTGCAACAGACCTGGCTCTTTTCCTAACTGCTCGGCCTATGCGAAAATCTCAATGGTAGATGATCGCATATCCTCGTACCTCGACTGTATAACACCTGAACACCCTATAATAGTGAGGGGACACGACCACCGAATCCCTACACTTGATACGGAGGGAGTCAGGGTCACCTGGGATCCAGCAAATAGGAAAACACAAATGAATGAACAAAACTTATCTGTAGAAGACTCAGTAGTAGCATCAGCATGCACACACTCCAGGAAGTAATATAAACCGCAAAGTGATGCAGTATGGGAAGGGATTTAAAGGGATGCAATCAATGCAACTACATGACAGCTGAGAGAGGCTAACGAGATGAGAAAATGAAAGCAAAACAAAAGGAACCTCATGGAGGAGGTTCTGAAGGACGTCTGTCAGAGCTTATCAGATGTCTGGTGGTGACACCTAGCTCATGACAGTGTGGACTACCTCACATTTCTAAAAATGAATAAGGCATGGATCTTGGAGAGATTCAACACCTGTGACGACCACGTTTAATTGAATTTCCTCATGCCAGCCCACACATATCCGCCACTACTCAGAACAAAGAATGGTCCCTGTCTTATGTAAATACAGTGGCATAAAAGGCCTTTTCTGTTCGGTGAATGCCTAATGTTTAGGACCTGTACTCCATTGGCCTGCAGTAAAATTGGTATCAAATGACCATCTAATATACCTCCAGCCACATAATCATCTTTACAGTGAATGCCTAATTGTTGGGGCCTCGGAGGAATTTAACACCTGTGACGACCACGTGTTATTGAATTTCACCTATTATCATTTGGGGTTTATTCAAGAGGTAGGAATTTCGTTTTTAATCCGATTTAATATTTTTAGTTCTTTTAAACATATGTATTTGACATGTATTTGTACTGGCATACAGTAAAATTGATATCCAATGACTAATATACCTCCAACCACATAATCACTTGATATTTTCTGTACGGTGAATGCCTAGTGTTTGCGGCCTGTACTCCAGTGGCCTGCAGTAAAATTGATATTCAGTGACCACATAATGTACCCCGGGTGAATGCCTAATTTTAAGGCCCATACTCCCGTGGCCTAAAATAAAAATTTTATAGGCTCCAGCAGGGCACATTTTTGAGAATTTCCCTTAAGACGCATAAAAATGGCCCATGATTAAAATACTTTTTTTTTTGTGGGATCCCCTTCTAGTATGTCACTTCCATGTTGTGGGACTATTTGTGCACTTCTAGTAAGTATTTGGTGGCTGCAAACATGACCTAAAGGTTTTTCAGGTTCGCCTGCCAATAAACTGAATTGGGCCCGCCGTGAATTTGCGGTTCGCGAACATTTTATCGTGTTTGCGCATCGTTCCGGCCTATGTTCGTCCATAACTACTCCTCTTCCTCCTCTTCTACCTATCCACGCTTAACAGATAGAATAAAACTTCCATGGGTACTAATCTCTGTAGCGGAGGCAACTGACTCCTGCTCCTCCCCCTCCTCCCTGGTCTGGCTATTACCCTGTGTACTTTCGTCCCCAATTTCCACCTCTTCACATGCAAAGCATCCACCTTAATTGTGAGCAGCATTTGAGTAGACATAGAAGTGGGATGGATACGCTGATAATAGCATTATTGCCATTCACCATTTGTATTGTGTAACGGGGTTTTGAGGGCGCCCCCTAGTGTCTTTGGGGTCCCTAAACCTAGTTAACTCACTATGCCTGACAGGCGGATCCTGAGCCTCCGCTATCTGGGAGCTGGGGTACATGTCTGCGGCAGTGCCTCCACCCAGTGGAGCATCCGGGGTAGGGATGTGGGGTCCCACTGGGAACATACTTAGTGCAATGAGACTGACACAGCCTAACTGGAATTCACTTTATATAGTAAGCAGCAAATTAACCAACATACATAAGAAAATACAATAGAGTAATACAGGTAACAATGCAATGTGGATTTTCCTCACCCACCCACAAGCACGCCTGTGTCCCACCCCCTTATCTTCGCCCTAGTGGCCGTTGGTGCACATAGGAGAGTTGGGGACCTATAAGTCCTGCTCCGCAGGGTCACTGAAGCAGCCTGAGCTGTGTAATGTCCGTCACTGGACCTCAGAGTCTTTACTGTGAGTGAGGAGACAGGTGCCCTGTGGGGATACAGGGAGAGGTTTGGCTTACCCTCACAACACGATTAGCCAGGTCAGTCAGCAGCAGTCTCCTCTCACTGGATTCACCAGACGTCTGGACTCAGTGCTTGTCTTTGCCAGCAGGTCCCTCTCTGAGCAGGTGTGATCTTGGGTGAAGCAGGTTCTCTCAGCAAGGTTCCATCTCTGTGCTGCAGTCTCTCACAACATGTCCTTTCTCTGGCTCAGCATGTAGTAGCTTCCAGAAAACTCCAGGACCTACGATGATGTCACAATCATGTGACCCATGCTCAATGTTTTATTAACAGCATACTGAGTCCATCTGCCATCTACTGGGCATTTCAGATAATGCAGCCTGTGTAACTTCACAGGGTTACATGCTCCCCCTTGAAAATACTTGCCTTCCACTGGCAAGTCCTAGCCAGGGAGCTTAACAAAAAAAACTCAACAGAAAAAGGTTTAGCATACATACAGTACAGTTAACACAGTAACATCCTAGCTAGCTAGTTATCTAGGGTAAAGAGTCGCTAACATTTACCACTTCAGCTAGTGCATGTAGGAAAGTGGCCATTTTAGATGCTGCTTGTGTCAGCGGGGCATAACTGGGCTCTCCTATATTATCATAAACTAGGGCCCTAGGGGGTTGCCGCACTCTGGTGCTGTGTCTCAGTTCTCGCTGTGGGAGAGGATCTTGGGACATCAACTGTGGAACTTCAACTCCTGCCCTCGAAGTAGAGTCTCTAAGGGAAGTTCCGGGCACAAAACATGGACTCTCTGGATTCAACCTTGGAGAACTTTGTGACCCAGGAGAGGTTTTGGGACTTTGTGAAACCACAGGAGTTAAAGGAGGCAATTGCTGTGTTTCTTCTGCGGGTGATGACCACCACTGATCCTCTGCACTGGGAGTTCCCGGGGTCTCCTCTGTCCCATTTCCAGGACTCTCTGCTGGGTTTTCCTCCAGTTCTTCACTACTCTCTTCCTCTTCATCAGCATACACAACTGGAAGCAGATGGTTTCTATGCCAAGCCTTTATTTGGCCCTCCGGGCCCCTAATGTTGTACACTGGCAGTCCTTCCAGTTTGGACACAACCTCAAACAGAATATCTTTCCATCTGTCAGCCAGTTTGTGTTTTCCAGGCACACCTAGATTCCGGAGAAGAATTTTATCCCCTGCTTGAATCTCCCGATATCTCACCTTAGAATCATACCTTCTTTTGTTCCGTTCTTCCATTTTTGCTGCAGCTTGGGTAGCCAACTCATAGGCCCGATGAAGGTTTTGTTTGAGGTTCCTCACATATTGAAAGTGTGAAGTTGAATCTGTTCCATCAGGAGACACTCCCAAACGGACATCTATCGGCAATCGAGCTTCTCTTCCGAACATTAGGAAATAGGGTGAGAACCCTGTAGATTCATGCCTTGTACAGTTGTATGCGTGGACCATGGCTTCCACATGTTTACTCCAAGACCGCTTCTCGACTTGCTTGAGAGTCCCTAGCATATCTAGGAGGGTCCTATTGAATCGTTATGGCTGTGCATCCCCTTCCGGATGATAAGGTGTGGTTCTGGACTTCTGCACCTGCAACATGTCCAACAGCTCCTTGATCAACTTACTCTCAAAGTCTCTACCTTGATCAGAGTGTATCCGATTGGGTAGTCCATAGTGAATAAAATACTTCTGCCAAAGGACTTTGGCTACAGTCACAGCCTTTTGATCTTTAGTGGGGAAGGCTTGAGCATATCTGGTGAAATGGTCCGTTACCACCAGCACATTTCCAATTCCCGCTGTATCGCTCTCAATGCAGAGATAGTCCATGCACACAAGATCCATGGGTCCCGTACTTTTCAGATGACCCATAGGGGCATCTCTCACAGGCAGGGTCTTCCTCTGGATACACCTCCTGCATGTCTTTACATGTTGCTCGACATGTTCCCTCATTTTGTACCGAACTTTGTGGCTATTCTGCTTTTACTGCTGTGGATAGGGTTCCCAACCCCGTAGTTATCAAGAATATAGATCACAGCAAAGTTTTCATTCAGGAATATTTATTTCCAAATAGATATGCGGCAGAAGATTTTAATTATTGTGCAAACGTTTTCGGCCGTATCTGGCCTTCGTCAGGCACTATGGAAATTACAATAAGACAATTTCAGTAACAATTAGTATCCAGTCAATTTACATCATTGATTATAGGAATATCTTCATAATGTACATACATATGTCAAAAGAAAAAGGAAAAAGAGTAAAATAAAATAAATAAAGGTTTCGCCGTCCTGTTGATTATTCAGTTGCAGGTTATATAAATCACAATGGTGTGGGATATCTGCAATAGGTTAAGGTGGTTATACCGCCATTTGTATATTTGACATACACCTGGTCAGATCATCACGGCATTATCCTTGCTGCTAATATAGTTCAATATTATTGTACATATTTTCTAATAATACATTCATCTTCATACATTCAGGTACATCATCAGTTTGTTATTTGTCCATTTCGTCCACTATTGATCTTATCACTATACAATGCATTTCTTAATTCTATCGTACTTTAGAGACTTTGGACCATTGTGGATCCAAATAATAGTATTGTTTTGCCTAAACCAAAAAACGCCTAAACCATGATACAGGTAGTAATATTATTTTGTATGTTGTATAAATTATAACACATAAAAGGAGACTTATGTTGATCAAGCAAAGTTATCTTTTAGCTAGTAGCTACTTACCTGTGCCGCTGGAGGTAAACAGGGGAAGATGCTGTTATACATGGGGAGCCTATGGCCGCCGAATTGTGTATGTGGTAGCATGTTGATATGGTCGATCACTGCTCTTTTATAGGAGCCAGGAGAAATCTATGCCAATTCGCGCTCAGATGTGCGGTGGAACGCACCGATTGTGTCTCGGTGCGTTCCACCGACCGGACGTGATGTCATAAAGATGAGCGAACCGCTGGTGTAGCGGTGCGTTCCACTACCCGGAAGTGACGTGGATGCGTGAAGCGCATCGTTGGTGTCACGGTGCGCTTCAAAGGTCGGAAGAAGGTGTAGCGATTTGCGTTCCACCAGATTTGTGTTCGTCACTAGTGGGGATGGCCAGCGAATTGGTTATAGATGTATGCCTGTAAGATCTATAGGGATAATATGGATAAGAAAGCTAGTGAGCTCTATGGATACTATACAGTTTGATGACTCTATTGATATAAACGAAAAAGGATACCCCCTGCGGCACTGGGTGTAGAGATCACGGAACCTGAGAAATTAAGAAAATAATAAATTAAAGAAAATAAAGTGTTATTTGGTCTTATCAATTATTATAGTCCTTGATAATGTGATATCCTTGTATACAGGTAAAGGAAGTTCTCCATTGTAATAATGTCATTAGATTGAGGTATGTTCCTGATCCAATGTTCCGGAAAGGAGATATACATGAAAAAAAAAAAAAAAAAAAAAAATGAAAAAAGGAGGGGGGAAAGACAAAGGGAATGGATCCATTAGATTATTGTCTGGATGTATAGATTCATTAAGCGAAGGCTTGTATTTCGTATTCCCTATTAAGTCCTTTTGGCGTCATGGTCTGTAGGGTATGGATCCAAAACGCCTCCCTATGTTTCAGCGTCTTGGATCGATCACCGCCTCTTCTTGATATTGGGATATGTTCGATTACTTGGAATTTTAATTGGGAGATACTGTGTTGTGCCTCATTAAAGTGATATGGAAGTGGTAACAGTAGGTTTTGGCGACGTATTGTCGATTTGTGTTGACAAATCCTATCCCTTATAGTTTGTGTTGTTTCTCCCACGTACATAAGACCGCAGGGACATCTGATGGTGTATATGACGAAGTCGGTATCACATGTGAAGTAGCCCTGGATTTTAAAAGGTTTACCTGTATGGGGATGAGATATGGATGGTCCTCTTTGTACATTTGTGCATTGTGCACAATGTAAACACGGGAAAGTGCCTGTTTTGCGTGTATGTAGAAGTATTTGTCTTTGTGGAAGTTTTGATGGTCCTATATCTGCCCTAACAAGGAGATCTCTGAGGTTTTTGGGCCTTCGGTTACAGGGGAGTATCGGGTTCTTAAATTCATCTATTTCAGGGTAAGCTTTGTGTAGGAGGGGCCAATGGGATTTGATTATATTCACTACCTTCCTTGTGCTGGGGTGAAATTTGTGAACAAAGGGGATGTGTTTGCCTGGTGGGGTACGTTTGTCTTTGGGATCTGGTATTTTAAGTAATTTTTGTGGGTAACCTCTTTCCCGGAACCTATTTTTCATCTCTGATTCTCGTTCGTTTCTTATGGTAGGGTCTGTCACTATGGATTGTACCCGTTTAAGTTGAGAACCTGGAAGTGCTTTCATGGTGGTTGAGGGATGGAAACTGGTAAAGTGTAATAGGTTGTTACGGTCAGTTGATTTGCGGAAGAGATCAGTAGTGAGGTGTCCCAAGGGATCTACATGTACCATAGTGTCCAGAAAACTAATTGATTTTTTGTCATAATGTATGGTGAAGTCTAATTCCGGGTAGATATTGTTAAGTTGTTCATGAAATTGAGTAAGTGTTTCGAGGGGGCCCAGCCAGATACAGAATATGTCATCTATGTATCGTTTCCAAAGATGACTATGCTGTAAGAAGAGAGAGTTGTTGTAGATGTATGTTTCCTCGACGTCTGACATATAGCAGTTGGCGTAGGGAGGGGCCACATTGGACCCCATCGCTGTCCCTTGTGTTTGCATGTAGAACGTGTCTTGGAATAGGAAAAAGTTGTTCTGTAGGATGATTTTGAGTAGGTCGATACAAAGGGAGATGATCTCGTTGTCTAGTTTATGTAAGAGTAGTAAATTGTGTACTGCTGTGATACCTTTTTGATGTTTGATGGATGTATAGAGGCTCGTGACGTCCCATGTGACTAGAAAGATTTCCGTAGAAAGTGGTTTGAAATCCTGAATAATTTTAAGGAAGGACCCAGTGTCCAATAGAAAGGATTTGGTCTGTTTAACTAGTGGGGTTAAGATTTTTTCTACAAATATAGCAAGTGGTGATAATAATGAGTCTGTAGAGGCTACTATGGGGCGTCCCGGAGGGTTGGTCAGGTTTTTGTGGATTTTGGGCAGAATATAGAATACTGGCGTGATTGGATGCGGCTTCATAAGAAAGTCAGCGGTTTTGGTGTCTATGATGTTATGAGTTTGGTAGTGTAGGAGGGTTTCCTGTATAGTTTTGATGATGGATGGGGAGGGGTTACTTTTGAGTTCTTTGTAAACTGATGTGTCCTGTAGTTGTCTTTGAATCTCAGCTATATATTTGGACTTATCCATCACCACTAATGCCCCTCCTTTGTCTGCTGGTTTTAGTATAAGATGTTTACATTCTTTTAAAGTTTGAAGTGCCTGTATTTCAGTGTTGGTGAGGTTGTTCTTGTATTTATACTTGCCTCTACGTGTCTCCTGTCTGAATCGCTCGATGTCTCGCTGAATTAGTTCTATGAACGTTTCTATTGCTGGGTACGTTTTGGGTGGAGAGAAAGTGCTTTTGTTACGTAGGCCTAGCTCAGTGATTGATATTTTGGGTGGTGTTGTTTGTATGGTTCTGAGGGTCTCTTTAGAAAAATGCGCTCTCAGGCGGATGTTTCTGAAGAATCGTTGTAAATCTAAGTCCAGCTGAAAGGTATCCAAGTGGTATGAAGGACAGAAGGATAGCCCTTTCTGTAATAGTTCCATTTCAGCTGGGCTTAATGATTCTGAGGAGATGTTAATCACAAGTGAGTGTACGGTTGTGCTAGATATATCTACCTGAGAGCGAGTTGTCATAGTGGATGTCTGATGACCCGTAGTCTCCCCACCTCGATGTCCTTGATTGATACCTCGGGTTCTGCGTTGGTTACGGTTTGGATATTGGCGGTGTTCCCCACTAGACGTGGATCGTTGGGAATCCATTGACGAGGATCTCCTTGTCGGTTGGTTTCTCTCTGTCCAGTTGTACACGTTATTGTTCCTGTAATCATCACAATTAGAGTTGAGCGAACACCTGGATGTTCGGGTTCGAGAAGTTCGGCCGAACATCCCGGAAATGTTCGGGTTCGGGATCCGAACCCGATCCGAACTTCGTCCCGAACCCGAACCCCATTGAAGTCAATGGGGACCCGAACTTTTCGGCACTAAAACGGCTGTAAAACAGCCCAGGAAAGGGCTAGAGGGCTGCAAAAGGCAGCAACATGTAGGTAAATCCCCTGCAAACAAATGTGGATAGGGAAATTAATTAAAATAAAAATTAAATAAATAAAAATTAACCAAAATCAATTGGAGAGAGGTTCCATAGCAGAGAATCTGGCTTCCCGTCACCCACCACTGGAACAGTCCATTCTCAGATATTTAGGCCCCGGCACCCAGGCAGAGGAGAGAGGTCCCGTAACAGACAATCTGGCTTCATGTCAGCAGAGAATTAGTCTGCATGTCATAGCAGAGAATGAGGCTTCACGTCAGCCACCACTGCAACAGTCCATTGGCATATATTTAGGCCTAGCACACAGGCAGAGGAGAGAGGTCCCGTAACAGAGAATCTGGCTTCATGTCAGCAGAGAATCAGTCTGCATGTCATAGCAGAGAATGAGGCTTCACGTCAGCCACCACTGCAACAGTCCATTGGCATATATTTAGGCCCAGCACACACACAGGCAGAGGAGAGAGGTCCCGTAACAGAGAATCTGGCTTCATGTCAGCAGAGAATCAGTCTGCATGTCATAGCAGAGAATGAGGCTTCACGTCAGCCACCACTGCAACAGTCCATTGGCATATATTTAGGCCCAGCACACACACAGGCAGAGGAGAGAGGTCCCGTAACAGAGAATCTGGCTTCATGTCAGCAGAGAATCAGTCTGCATGTCATAGCAGAGAATGAGGCTTCACGTCAGCCACCACTGCAACAGTCCATTGGCATATATTTAGGCCCAGCACACACACAGGCAGAGGAGAGAGGTCCCGTAACAGAGAATCTGGCTTCATGTCAGCAGAGAATCAGTCTGCATGTCATAGCAGAGAATGAGGCTTCACGTCAGCCACCACTGCAACAGTCCATTGGCATATATTTAGGCCCAGCACACACACAGGCAGAGGAGAGAGGTCCCGTAACAGAGAATCTGTCTTCATGTCAGCAGAGAATTAGTCTGCATGTCATAGCAGAGAATGAGGCTTCACGTCACCCACCACTGCAACAGTCCATTGGCATATATTTAGGCCTAGCACACAGGCAGAGCAGAGAGGTCCCGTAACAGACAATCTGGCTTCATGACAGCAGAGAATCAGTCTGCATGTCATAGCAGAGAATGAGGCTTCACGTCACCCACCACTGCAACAGTCCATTGGCATATATTTAGGCCTAGCACACAGGCAGAGCAGAGAGGTCCCGTAACAGACAATCTGGCTTCATGTCAGCAGAGAATCAGTCTGCATGTCATAGCAGAGAATGAGGCTTCACGTCACCCACCACTGCAACAGTCCATTGGCATATATTTAGGCCTAGCACACAGGCAGAGCAGAGAGGTCCCGTAACAGACAATCTGGCTTCATGACAGCAGAGAATCAGTCTGCATGTCATAGCAGAGAATGAGGCTTCACGTCACCCACCACTGCAACAGTCCATTGGCATATATTTAGGCCTAGCACACAGGCAGAGCAGAGAGGTCCCGTAACAGACGATCTGGCTTCATGTCAGCAGAGAATCAGTCTGCATGTCATAGCAGAGAATCAGGCTTCACGTCAGCCACCACTGCAACAGTCCATTGTCATAAATTTAGGCCCAGCACCCAGGCAGAGGAGAGAGGTCCCGTAACAGACAATCTGGCTTCATGTCAGCAGAGAATTAGTCTGCATGTCATAGCAGAGAATCAGGCTTCATGTCAGCCACCACTGCAACAGTCCATTGGCATATATTTAGGCCTAGCACACAGGCAGAGGAGAGGTTCATTCAACTTTGGGTAGCATCGCAATATAATGGTAAAATGAAAATAAAAATAGGATTGAATGAGGAAGTGCCCTGGAGTCCAATAATATATGGTTATGGGGAGGTAGTTAATGTCTAATCTGGACAAGGGACGGACAGGTCCTGTGGGATCCATGCCTGGTTCATTTTTATGAACGTCAGCTTGTCCACATTGGCTGTAGACAGGCGGCTGCGTTTGTCTGTAATGACGCCCCCTGCCGTGCTGAATACACGTTCAGACAAAACGCTGGCTGCCGGGCAGGCCAGCACCTCCAAGGCATAAAAGGCTAGCTCTGGCCACGTGGACAATTTAGAGACCCAGAAGTTGAATGGGGCCGAACCATCAGTCAGTACGTGGAGGGGTGTGCACACGTACTGTTCCACCATGTTAGTGAAATGTTGCCTCCTGCTAACACGTTGCGTATCAGGTGGTGGTGCAGTTAGCTGTGGCGTGTTGACAAAAGTTTTCCACATCTCTGCCATGCTAACCCTGCCCTCAGAGGAGCTGGCCGTGACACAGCTGCCTTGGCGACCTCTTGCTCCTCCTCTGCCTTGGCCTTGGGCTTCCACTTGTTCCCCTGTGACATTTGGGAATGCTCTCAGTAGCGCGTCTACCAACGTGCGCTTGTACTCGCGCATCTTCCTATCACGCTCCAGTGCAGGAAGTAAGGTGGGCACATTGTCTTTGTAGCGTGGATCCAGCAGGGTGGCAACCCAGTAGTCCGCACAGGTTAAAATGTGGGCAACTCTGCTGTCGTTGCGCAGGCACTGCAGCATGTAGTCGCTCATGTGTGCCAGGCTGCCCAGGGGTAAGGACAAGCTGTCCTCTGTGGGAGGCGTATCGTCATCGTCCTGCCTTTCCCCCCAGCCACGCACCAGTGATGGACCCGAGCTGCGTTGGGTGCCACCCCGCTGTGACCATGCTTCATCCTCATCCTCCTCCACCTCCTCCTCATCCTCGTCCTCCTCGTCCTCCAGTAGTGGGCCCTGGCTGGCCACATTTGTACCTGGCCTCTGCTGTTGCAAAAAACCTCCCTCTGAGTCACTTCGAAGAGACTGGCCTGAAAGTGCTAAAAATGACCCCTCTTCCTCATCCTCCTCCTCCTCCTCCTGGGCCACCTCCTGTTCCATCATCGCCCTAAGTGTTTTCTCAAGGAGACATAGAAGTGGTATTGTAACGCTGATAACGGTGTCATCGCCACTGGCCATGTTGGTGGAGTACTCGAAACAGCGCAACAGGGCACACAGGTCTCGCATGGAGGCCCAGTCATTGGTGGTGAAGTGGTGCTGTTCTGTAGTGCGACTGACCCGTGCGTGCTGCAGCTGAAACTCCACTATGGCCTGCTGCTGCTCGCACAGTCTGTCCAGCATGTGCAAGGTGGAGTTCCACCTGGTGGGCACGTCGCATATGAGGCGGTGAGCGGGAAGGCCGAAGTTACGCTGTAGCGCAGACAGGCGAGCAGCGGCAGGATGTGAACGCCGGAAGCGCGAACAGACGGCCCGCACTTTATGCAGCAGCTCTGACATGTCGGGGTAGTTGTGAATGAACTTCTGCACCACCAAATTCAGCACATGCGCCAAGCAAGGGATGTGCGTCAAATTGGCTAGTCCCAGAGCTGCAACGAGATTTCGCCCATTATCACACACCACCAGGCCGGGCTTGAGGCTCACCGGCAGCAACCACTCGTCGGTCTGTTGTTCAATACCCCGCCACAACTCCTGTGCGGTGTGGGGCCTGTCCCCCAAACATATGAGTTTCAGAATGGCCTGCTGACGTTTACCCCGGGCTGTGCTGAAGTTGGTGGTGAAGGTGTGTGGCTGACTGGATGAGCAGGTGGAAGAAGAGGAGGAGGAAGCCGAGAAGGAGGAGGTGGCAACAGGAGGCAAAGAATGTTGCCCTGCGATCCTTGGCGGCGGCAGGACGTGCGCCAAACAGCTCTCCGCCTGGGGCCCAGCTGCCACTACATTTACCCAGTGTGCAGTTAGGGAGATATAGCGTCCCTGGCCGTGCTTACTGGTCCACGTATCTGTGGTTAGGTGGACCTTGCTACAGATGGCGTTGCGCAGTGCACACTTGATTTTATCGGATACTTGGTTGTGCAGGGAAGGCACGGCTCTCTTGGAGAAGTAGTGCCGGCTGGGAACAACATACTGTGGGACAGCAAGCGACATGAGCTGTTTGAAGCTGTCTGTGTCCACCAGCCTAAATGACAGCATTTCATAGGCCAGTAGTTTAGAAATGCTGGCATTCAGGGCCAGGGATCGAGGGTGGCTAGGTGGGAATTTACGCTTTCTATCAAATGTTTGTGAGATGGAGAGCTGAACGCTGGCGTGTGACATGGTTGAGACGCTTGGTGACGGAGGTGGTGGTGGTGGTGTTGGTGGTACATCCCCTGTTTGCTGGGCGGCAGGTGCCAACGTTCCTCCAGAGGCGGAGGAAGAGGCCGAGGCGGCAGCAGCAGAATAGGCCGAGGCGGCAGCAGCAGAAGAGGTAGCAGGGGGAGCCTGAGTGACTTCCTTGGTTTTAAGGTGTTTACTCCACTGCAGTTCATGCTTTGCATGCAGGTGCCTGGTCATGCAGGTTGTGCTCAGGTTCAGAACGTTAATGCCTCGCTTCAGGCTCTGATGGCACAGCGTGCAAACCACTCGGGTCTTGTCGTCAGCACATTGTTTGAAGAAGTGCCATGCCAGGGAACTCCTTGAAGCTGCCTTTGGGGTGCTCGGTCCCAGATGGCGGCGGTCAGTAGCAGGCGGAGTCTCTTGGCGGCGGGTGTTCTGCTTTTGCCCACTGCTCCCTCTTTTGCTACGCTGTTGGCTCGGTCTCACCACTGCCTCTTCCTCCGAACTGTGAAAGTCAGTGGCACGACCTTCATTCCATGTGGGGTCTAGGACCTCATCGTCCCCTGCATCGTCTTCCACCCAGTCTTGATCCCTGACCTCCTGTTCAGTCTGCACACTGCAGAAAGACGCAGCAGTTGGCACCTGTGTTTCGTCATCATCAGAGACATGCTGAGGTGGTATTCCCATGTCCTCATCATCAGGAAACATAAGTGGTTGTGCGTCAGTGCATTCTATGTCTTTCACCGCTGGGGAAGGGCTAGGTGGATGCCCTTGGGAAACCCTGCCAGCGGAGTCTTCAAACAGCATAAGAGACTGCTGCATAACTTGAGGCTGAGACAGTTTCCCTGGTATGCATGGGGGTGATGTGACAGACTGATGGGGTTGGTTTTCAGGCGCCATCTGTGCGCTTTCTGCAGAAGACTGGGTGGGAGATAATGTGAACGTGCTGGATCCACTGTCGGCCACCCAATTGACTAATGCCTGTACCTGCTCAGGCCTTACCATCCTTAGAACGGCATTGGGCCCCACCATATATCGCTGTAAATTCTGGCGGCTACTGGGACCTGAGGTAGTTGGTACACTAGGACGTGTGGATGTGGCAGAACGGCCACGTCCTCTCCCAGCACCAGAGGGTCCACTAACACCACCACGACCATGTCCACGTCCGCGTCCCTTACTAGATGTTTTTCTCATTGTTATGGTTCACCACAACAACAAATATATTATTTGGCCCAATGTATTGTATTCAAATTCAGCG
Organism: Bufo gargarizans; assembly: GCF_014858855.1. Classification (NCBI taxonomy): domain Eukaryota; kingdom Metazoa; phylum Chordata; class Amphibia; order Anura; family Bufonidae; genus Bufo; species Bufo gargarizans. The sequence continues at coordinate 430,490,663 of NC_058083.1, read as the reverse complement.
GGATATAAATTTGAGGCCTAGTATTTAGGCGCTGGGTGACCGGTATGGATTTAGTGACAGAATTAGACTTGGAAATGCACAGAAGCGTGTGTGTGAAGTTATTCTGAATGACCCAATGTGCACCTTGAATATTATATACCCTTTTTGGGATAGATTTCAAATAGCTCTGATATAGCAGGAACCACTAAATTATGAAATTGCTAAATTGGGAATTGTACTTCAACCCAGAACAAAAAATGTGCTTTGACGGGCACTAAATAACTTTCCCAGCTACAACAGTACAGCGGTAACGAGAGATTTAGAGGGATTTAAATTTGAGGCCTAGTATTTAGGCGCTGGGTGACAGGTATGGGTTTAGTGACAGAATTAGACTTGGAAATACACAGTAGCGGGTGTGTGTGAAGTTATTCTGAATGACCCAATGTGCACCTTCAATATTATATACCCTTTTTGGGATAGATTTCAAATAGCTCTGATATAGCAGGAACCACTAAATTATGAAATTGCTAAATTGGGAATTGTACTTCAACCCAGAACAAAAAATGTGCTTTGACGGACACTAAATATCTTGCCCAGCAACAACAGTACAGCGGTGGGTAACGAGAGATTTAGAGGGATTTAAATTTGAGGCCTAGTATTTAGGCGCTGGGTCACCGGTATGGATTTAGTGACAGAATTAGACTTGGAAATGCACAGAAGCGTGTGTGTGAAGTTATTCTGAATGACCCTATGTGCACCTTCAATATTATATACCCTTTTAGGGATAGATTTCAAATAGCTCTGATATAGCAGAAACCACTAAATTATGAAATTGCTAAATTGGGAATTGTACTTCAACCCAGAACAAAAAATGTGCTTTGACGGACACTAAATATCTTGCCCAGCAACAACAGTACAGCGGTGGGTAACGAGAGATTTAGAGGGATTTAAATTTGAGGCCTAGTATTTAGGCGCTGGGTGACAGGTATGGGTTTAGTGACAGAATTAGACTTGGAAATACACAGTAGCGGGTGTGTGTGAAGTTATTCTGAATGACCCAATGTGCACCTTCAATATTATATACCCTTTTTGGGATAGATTTCAAATAGCTCTGATATAGCAGGAACCACTAAATTATGAAATTGCTAAATTGGGAATTGTACTTCAACCCAGAACAAAAAATGTGCTTTGACGGACACTAAATATCTTGCCCAGCAACAACAGTACAGTGGTGGGTAACGAGAGATTTAGAGGGATTTAAATTTGAGGCCTAGTATTTAGGCGCTGGGTCACCGGTATGGATTTAGTGACAGAATTAGACTTGGAAATGCACAGAAGCGTGTGTGTGAAGTTATTCTGAATGACCCTATGTGCACCTTCAATATTATATACCCTTTTAGGGATAGATTTCAAATAGCTCTGATATAGCAGAAACCACTAAATTATGAAATTGCTAAATTGGGAATTGTACTTCAACCCAGAACAAAAAATGTGCTTTGACGGACACTAAATATCTTGCCCAGCAACAACAGTACAGCGGTGGGTAACGAGAGATTTAGAGGGATTTAAATTTGAGGCCTAGTATTTAGGCGCTGGGTCACCGGTATGGATTTAGTGACAGAATTAGACTTGGAAATGCACAGAAGCGTGTGTGTGAAGTTATTCTGAATGACCCTATGTGCACCTTCAATATTATATACCCTTTTAGGGATAGATTTCAAATAGCTCTGATATAGCAGAAACCACTAAATTATGAAATTGCTAAATTGGGAATTGTACTTCAACCCAGAACAAAAAATGTGCTTTGACGGACACTAAATATCTTGCCCAGCAACAACAGTACAGCGGTGGGTAACGAGAGATTTAGAGGGATTTAAATTTGAGGCCTAGTATTTAGGCGCTGGGTGACAGGTATGGGTTTAGTGACAGAATTAGACTTGGAAATACACAGTAGCGGGTGTGTGTGAAGTTATTCTGAATGACCCAATGTGCACCTTCAATATTATATACCCTTTTTGGGATAGATTTCAAATAGCTCTGATATAGCAGGAACCACTAAATTATGAAATTGCTAAATTGGGAATTGTACTTCAACCCAGAACAAAAAATGTGCTTTGACGGACACTAAATATCTTGCCCAGCAACAACAGTACAGCGGTGGGTAACGAGAGATTTAGAGGGATTTAAATTTGAGGCCTAGTATTTAGGCGCTGGGTGACAGGTATGGGTTTAGTGACAGAATTAGACTTGGAAATACACAGTAGCGGGTGTGTGTGAAGTTATTCTGAATGACCCAATGTGCACCTTCAATATTATATACCCTTTTTGGGATAGATTTCAAATAGCTCTGATATAGCAGGAACCACTAAATTATGAAATTGCTAAATTGGGAATTGTATTTCAACCCAGAACAAGAAATGTGCTTGAACGGACACTAAATAACTCGCCCAGCTACAGCACTAGGGACAGATTTAGCTGGATATAAATTTGAGGCCTAGTATTTAGGCGCTGGGTGACCGGTATGGATTTAGTGACAGAATTAGACTGGGATATGGCCAAAAAATGAACAGACTATTGCTGGTTAAATGCACTTGGTGTGACAGCTTCACCCTGATGTAGGCTTTAGCCAAAAAACAACCACACCATTGAGGGTTAAATGCACTTGGTGACAGGCGCAGCTTGCCCCTGATTTTGTATATGGCCAAAAAATGAACAGACTATTGCTGGTTAAATGCACTTGGTGTGACAGCTTCACCCTGATGTAGGCTTTAGCCAAAAAACAACCACACCATTGAGGGTTAAATGCACTTGGTGACAGGCGCAGCTTGCCCCTGATTTTGTATATGGCCAAAAAATGAACAGACTATTGCTGGTTAAATGCACTTGGTGTGACAGCTTCACCCTGATGTAGGCTTTAGCCAAAAAACAACCACACCATTGAGGGTTAAATGCACTTGGTGACAGGCGCAGCTTGCCCCTGATTTTGTATATGGCCAAAAAATGAACAGACTATTGCTGGTTAAATGCACTTGGTGTGACAGCTTCACCCTGATGTAGGCTTTAGCCAAAAAACAACCACACCATTGAGGGTTAAATGCACTTGGTCGCAGCTTGTGCTGGCGCACCACAAGACACAAAATGGCCGCCGATCACCCCAGAAAAATGAGACTGACAAACGGTCTGTGCAGCCTAAAAACAGTGAGCAATTGAGGATCAGCAGCTCAATGATCCACAGCTGCAGATCGATCAGTTAATCAAGTCCTTTGGAGGAGTTAATCTGCCTAATCTCGCCCTACTGTCGCAGCCGCAACCTCTCCCTACGCTAATCAGAGCAGAGTGACGGGCGGCGCTATGTGACTCCAGCTTAAATAGAGGCTGGGTCACATGGTGCTCTGGCCAATCACAGCCATGCCAATAGTAGGCATGGCTGTGATGGCCTCTTGGGGCAAGTAGTATGACGCTTGTTGATTGGCTGCTTTGCAGCCTTTCAAAAAGCGCCAAGAAAGCGTCACAAAAGCGCGAAGAAAGCGACGAACACCGAACCCGAACCCGGACTTTTACGAAAATGTCCGGGTTCGGGTCCGTGTCACGGACACCCCAAAATTCGGTACGAACCCGAACTATACAGTTCGAGTTCGCTCATCCCTAATCACAATCTCTTAGGTACTTTTTCCTTTTGGTGATTTCTATGTCTTTTCTGGCCATGGTCAAAGTTGTGGACAGCTTGTCCTGTAGTTTCTTATATTCATCCGTAGAGATGATGTCCTGAAGTTGTACTTCAATGGAACGGATTTTAGTCTTGGTTTCTGTAATTGATGTCTGAAGATATTTCAGAGTTAGTGTCATAAGATCAAATGAACATTTGTTTAAAATATGTTCGAAATGTGTGCAGAATTCTGCGTTATCTTTGAAAAAAGTCGGACGGATTCTCATACGTAATCCTCTTGGTATACGTTGCGTCTTTATATATTCAGCAAAGGTTATGCTGTGTAGCTCATAATTTTGAAGTTTTCTTGCTTCCCTTTCCAGATCTCTCGCCTTGAGGTCTGTCACGGGAGTCTGGAGAAATTCGTTCTACAGAGTTACCTGTGATAAGACCGTGGATACTTCTTCCTCGGTGTATGACAGAGTGTTATCTGCCATTGTGTTTAGTAGCAGCAGCCTTTCCAAATTAGGGAATCATACGTTTTGTACCGAACTTTGTGGCTATTCTGCTTTTACTGCTGTGGATAGGGTTCCCAACCCCGTAGTTATCAAGAATATAGATCACAGCAAAGGTTTCATTCAGGAATATTTATTTCCAAATAGATATGCGGCAGAAGATTTTAATTATTGTGCAAACGTTTTCGGCCGTATCTGGCCTTCGTCAGGCACTATGGAAATTACAATAAGACAATTTCAGTAACAATTAGTATCCAGTCAATTTACATCATTGATTATAGGAATATCTTCATAATGTACATACATATGTCAAAAGAAAAAGGAAAAAGAGTAAAATAAAATAAATAAAGGTTTTGCCGTCCTGTTGATTATTCAGTTGCAGGTTATATAAATCACAATGGTGTGGGATATCTGCAATAGGTTAAGGTGGTTATACCGCCATTTGTATATTTGACATACACCTGGTCAGATCATCACGGCATTATCCTTGCTGCTAATATAGTTCAATATTATTGTACATATTTTCTAATAATACGTTCATCTTCATACATTCAGGTACATCATCAGTTTGTTATTTGTCCATTTCGTCCACTATTGATCTTATCACTATACAATGCATTTCTTAATTCTATCGTACTTTAGAGACTTTGGACCATTGTGGATCCAAATAATAGTATTGTTTTGCCTAAACCAAAAAACGCCTAAACCATGATACAGGTAGTAATATTATTTTGTATGTTGTATAAATTATAACACATAAAAGGAGACTTATGTTGATCAAGCAAAGTTATCTTTTAGCTAGTAGCTACTTACCTGTGCCGCTGGAGGTAAACAGGGGAAGATGCTGTTATACATGGGGAGCCTATGGCCGCCGAATTGTGTATGTGGTAGCATGTTGATATGGTCGATCACTGCTCTTTTATAGGAGCCAGGAGAAATCTATGCCAATTCGCGCTCAGATGTGCGGTGGAACGCACCGATTGTGTCTCGGTGCGTTCCACCGACCGGACGTGATGTCATAAAGATGAGCGAACCGCTGGTGTAGCGGTGCGTTCCACTACCCGGAAGTGACGTGGATGCGTGAAGCGCATCGTTGGTGTCACGGTGCGCTTCAAAGGTCGGAAGAAGGTGTAGCGATTTGCGTTCCACCAGATTTGTGTTCGTCACTAGTGGGGATGGCCAGCGAATTGGTTATAGATGTGTTATATCGACATGTTCCCTCATGCGAGGCCAATAGAACCGATCTTGTACTAGGCCATAGGTCTTGTCCACCCCGAGATGCCCATGTTGATCGTGGAGAGCTCTCAGAACCATGCCACGGTGTCTATGCGGTAGTACCAATTGTTTTCTGTCAGGGTGATCATGATACTTCACAACCCTATAGAGTACTCCATCTTCGAGATGTAGTCGGCTCCATTCTCTTCGGTATAATTCTCTTTGACTCACAGGTAGAGAAGTCAGCAATTTAGGATTCTTAGTCTTTATGGCTCTGATAACTATCCCAATATACCAGTCCTGCGCTTGAGCCTTCCTCTTGTCTTCTGTGGTTATACTGGACCACTGTTGAAGCATGACTGGAGCATGGAACACCTCAGGCACGGCTTCTGGAGAGTGGCTAATGGAGTCTATCCCTCTTAGCTCGGCAAATTCTTCTTGACTCTCGGCCACCACATACATCTGACAAAAGGCTCCTACCCCCGGCCCAGGGATCTCTTCCCACTCCTCTTCTTCTTGGTGAGGAGGGAGTCTAGGTCTGCGGGACAGGGCATCTGCGCTGACATTCTTGGGCCCAGGCTTGTACTTCAGGCTGAAACTGTAGCTTGACAAGGCAGCCAACCACCTATGTCCTGTGGCATCCAGCTTAGCTGTAGTCTGGATGTAGGTAAGTGGATTGTTGTCAGTCCTTACTTCGAATGTTGCTCCATACAAATAGTCATGCAGCTTATCCACGATGGCCCACTTGAGTGCCAGAAACTCCAATTTATGGACTGGATAGTTCTTCTCTGCTCCTGTAAGACTTCTACTTATATAAGCCACCGGCCTCAATCCTTCTGGATAACTTTGGTGCAATACACCCCCTAGGCCTTCCATACTGGCATCCACATGGAGGATATATGGTTTCTCAGGGTCTGCGTAGGCTAAGACAGGAGCTTCTGTAAGTCTCTTCTTCAATGTCAGAAAGGCATCTTCACATCCTGAAGTCCATTTTTCTCCAAAGGGGTCTTTAGGATATAGTGCCTTAGCACCCTTTACGTCAGAGGTAATCTTCAGTAGGTCATGTAACTCTCGAGCAATCTTTGAGTAGTCTTTCACGAACCTTCGGTAGTAACCACAGAATCCGAGAAAGGACCGCAACTCACTGATGTTATTTGGTCTTGGCCAATTCAACACTGCTTCAATTTTAGCAGGATCTGTGGCTACTCCTTCAGCGGAGACTATGTGCCCCACATAAGTGACAGAGTTCTGGGCAAATCGGCATTTGTCCACTGATAGCTTCAGGCCTTCAGCTTGAAGTCGATCCAACACCTTTAGCAATCTTTGTTCATGCTCCTCTGGTGTCTTCCCGAAGACAATTAGGTCATCTAGATACACTAGACACTCTTTGGGATTCATATCCCCCACAGTTTTCTCCATCAGCCTCTGAAAAGTAGCAGGAGCTCCTGTGACTCCCTGTGGCATTCTGGTAAACTGGAAGAACCCCAAAGGGCAGATGAACGCTGTCTTTTCCTGATCCTCCTTCTTCATGGGTACCTGATAATATCCAGACCTCAAGTCAAGCACACTGAACCACTGGCTGCCAGATAGGGCGTTCAGAAGATCCTCTATCCGGGGCAAAGTGTACTGATCTGGCACAGTCCTCTTGTTCAGAGTACGGTAGTCCACACATAGCCGAACCGAACCATTCTTTTTCCTCACTACCACAATAGGTGAGGCATAGGGGCTCCGGGACTCTGTGATGATGCCTGCTCCTTCCATCTGCTGGAGTATGTCCCGGACATCTTCCACATCTCGAGGGGGTATTCTTCTTGACCTTTCTCTGAAAGGAGTAGGATCAGCAAGTCTTATAGCATGGGTGGCACTCTTAGAACACCCCACGTCCATCTCTGCTCTGGAGAACACTCCCTCTCGGGTGGCCAGTTTTGAACGAAGGCTGTCTTTCCACTGCTGTGGTAGAGGAGAATCTTCTAGATCAAAATCTAAAGGTGCTTTCACATGATCCTTCTGTTCTGCACTCACAGACATGATGGACGAAACTTGATCTAAAAGGTGTATCACACCAATCTTCTGATGACGATCAATCCGGATTTCTGTGGGGGTTAAATTCTGTACCATCACAGGAAAGCTCCGACACCACCTTTTTCGCCAATCTTTTACCTCAGGTATGAGAGTCCACCCCTTCTTCTGATCCTCTTCAGGCAGAGACTCAATAAGGTATTGTCCAGTTCCTCCCAACATTTCATGGTGCATTGAAGCTATGGCTCGTAAGGTTTTGGTCTCACCAGGCTTCACAAATGCGGATTCTGTTCCTGAATAGTGGCACGACCCTGGTTTTGTTTCAAGGGCTAGTCGTCTACACTCTTTTCCTAGGACAGGGCTGACCTCCATCAATCGGTCTAAGGAGACGTCTCCCACTTCGGTCAGATAGGCCTTGAATACATCCTGTACCATCTTTGCATTAGTACCCAATATTATTGGGGCACACACTTTCTTGGCTGCAGGGCATATCAAAACTTCCAGCTCCATAGGACATATCATCCCGGTGTTTAACTGGGGAATAGTTATGGTCACTTTTATGCATCCCTCCACAGGTTGAGCTTGAGACCCAACGCCCCATAGCTGAACCTCTCCTGCAGGTTCCATAGGAATGTGTTTCAAATGACGTTCATAGAAGTCTCTGTAGATAATGGTGACTTGAGAACCTGTATCTAGTAATGCTGAAGCATGAATTCCTTCTACTTGCACGTGTATCAAAGATTTTGGCCCAATCTTGGCCCCTACAGATAAACTATATGTAGGCCGGGTCTTCCGTCGCTTGTAAGACCTGGTCATTTGAGTCTCCTCAAGCTCGGTTGCCGGCACCTCCACATCCACCTCCATGGAAGTCGCAGGGCACTCCCGCTGAAAATGCCCTGACTTTCCACATTTAAAGCAGTCCCCTCGGCGGGGTGAATCCTCAGGAAACAGTTTTTTCTGAGTCTTCCTGTGTTGCCCCCCACTTCCAGGGGGAGGATCTGCTCTCTCTGGTGGTGATTTGCATAAGAGCTCCAATTCAGCCACCTTCTTCCTAAGAGCTGACAGTTCTGTATCCTCTTTCTCCTTCTGTAGGGGTGGACACGTCTGATCTTCCAATCTCCTGGCTGTATTTATTAATGTGGAATAAGGCAGAACTTTATCATCCAACTTGGCTCTCAGCAGAATCATAACTGGATTATTGGTCAAACCACCTCTCTGAATTTGCTTAGATAGCCGAGCATCCAACTCAGAGGCAGTGACTGCTCCTTTATGGAATAACTTTCCAAGCGATAGCTGTAACCGGTTGATATAGTCAGTGGCTTTTTCATGCTCCTTCTGCTTAGTGGCTAGGAACTTAACCAACAGATCATCCAAATCTTCTGATCTCCCATAAGCATCCTGTAAAACTTGTAGATAGTCGTGCACAGTAGCTTGCCCATTTACTCCCTTGTACAGTCTTATCATGTCTGTAGCGGGAAAACGGAGACTCTCCACCAACCGCTGTTTCTTTATGGTATCCGTACAAGACCATTCCTCCAACAACTGCATAGCATTATCCTTCCAGACCTCAAAAGGCTCTTCTCCTGAAGGAACAGGCTGATTCCCAGAAAACACCTTTAGTTTGCGGTAACTATGAGTGTGGTTTGCCGTCACTATGGCTTCTGAGAGTTTCTGTAGTATGTCCGATACATCACTACCTCCTGTAGGCAGGGTGCGTACTTCAGGGTTGTCTGGTTTCAGTAATGCTGTAGATGGATGAGATTCTGCTTTAGGAGTAATCATCCACTGTCCTCTAGGAGGATGGGCAGCTTGTTTAGGAATGGCTCCGGTCTTTCCGGGGATGGGAGTCAGGAGCTTAGAATAATTTTCTGTGACATAATCTCTCTGTTCTAATTTAAAGGGTTGTTGCAGTGAGACCCTTTCTTTCTTATCAAGGAGAGCGTACACTAAAGAGCATCCTTCATCCGGGGCTCCATATAAATGAACGTTGGTAGGCATCTCATGGTCTCCCAAGTCCGTATGACAATATATTAACATGTAAGTTTGGCCTCCGGAATCCTGCAGGATATCCCTGACGGTCGCCATTTCTATTCCCAGTCGAATTTCTACACACAAGATGACGTGATTCATCTCACAGCAGGATGGGACTTTGCATAACATCACAGCTTGCTGTAATGGTACATTTCTTTGCTGGGCCCACTCTTTTGCAAAGGAGGGAGTGGCCTGAGGACTTAACTTATTCTCACTGGTTGTACCCCAGTTCATCTCAGCAGTGCCTCCACATGTAACGGGGTTTTGAGGGCGCCCCCTAGTGTCTTTGGGGTCCCTAAACCTAGTTAACTCACTATGCCTGACAGGCGGATCCTGAGCCTCCGCTATCTGGGAGCTGGGGTACATGTCTGCGGCAGTGCCTCCACCCAGTGGAGCATCCGGGGTAGGGATGTGGGGTCCCACTGGGAACATACTTAGTGCAATGAGACTGACACAGCCTAACTGGAATTCACTTTATATAGTAAGCAGCAAATTAACCAACATACATAAGAAAATACAATAGAGTAATACAGGTAACAATGCAATGTGGATTTTCCTCTCCCACCCACCAGCACACCTGCATCCCACCCCCTTATCTTCGCCCTAGTGGCCGTTGGTGCACATAGGAGAGTTGGGGCCCTATAAGTCCTGCTCCGCAGGGTCACTGAAGCAGCCTGAGCTGTGTAATGTCCGTCACTGGACCTCAGAGTCTTTACTGTGAGTGAGGAGACAGGTGCCCTGTGGGGATACAGGGAGAGGTTTGGCTTACCCTCACAACACGATTAGCCAGGTCAGTCAGCAGCAGTCTCCTCTCACTGGATTCACCAGACGTCTGGACTCAGTGCTTGTCTTTGCCAGCAGGTCCCTCTCTGAGCAGGTGTGATCTTGGGTGAAGCAGGTTCTCTCAGCAAGGTTCCATCTCTGTGCTGCAGTCTCTCACAACATGTCCTTTCTCTGGCTCAGCATGTAGTAGCTTCCAGAAAACTCCAGGACCTACGATGATGTCACAATCATGTGACCCATGCTCAATGTTTTATTAACAGCATACTGAGTCCATCTGCCATCTACTGGGCATTTCAGATAATGCAGCCTGTGTAACTTCACAGGGTTACAATTGATTCCTCAAAGTTACGTAAAACCTCACAGAGATCAGACATCAATGCCCACTCGTCGCTTGTGAAGAGCAGAAGCTGACTGGAAAGGCAATGACCAAGTTGCAGCTGGTATTCCACTACTGCCCACTGCTGCTCACAAAGCCTGGCTAACATGTGGAACGTCGAGTTCCAGCACTGGCTCACGTCGCACAACAGTTGGTGAGCTGGCATTTGCAAGCGCTGCTACAGTGTTGCCAGACCAGCGGAAGCTGTCGATGGCTTGCGGAAATGGGCACACACGCAGCAAACCTTCACCAGTAGCTCAGGCATATTGGGGTAGGTTTTGAGAAACCCGCTGAACCACTAGGTTGAACACGTGGGCTAGGAATGGTATGTGTGTGAGCTTGCCGAGCTCCATCTCCGCCACCAAGTTACGGCCATTATCAGACACAACCATGCCTGGTTGTAGGTTGAGTGGCAAGAGCCACAGCTCAGTCTGGTCCCTTATCCCCTGCCATAGCTCTGCGGCGATGTGATGTTTGTCTCCTAAGCAGATTAGTTTAAGAACGGCCTGTTGCCTCTTTCTCACTGCAGTGCTACACTGCTTCCAGCTACTGACTGATGACTGACTGGTGCTGGAAGATGATAATTCAGAGATGGAATTGGAGGAGGAAGTGGCGATGGAAACCCTGATGGAAGTAGGGCCGGCAATCCTTTGCGTCGGTAGCACCTGTGCCATAACAGAATACGACTTGCTCCCGGCCTCAACAATGTTCACCCAGTGTGCCATCAGGGAAATTTAGCATCCCTGGCCAAAAGCACTTGTCTGTGTGTCAGTCATTAAGTGGACCTTCCCAATAACTGCGTTGGTCACGGAACAGGTGATGTTACAGGACACATGCTGGTGTAAGGCTGGGACCGCACACTGTGAAAAATATTGGCTGCTGGGGGCAGAGTACAGGCTGCGGAAAGCCTCAGTGTTCACAAGCCTAAATGGCAAAATTTCCAGAGCCAGCAATTTGGAAAGGTTAGCGCTATGGTCTGTGGGTGGGTAGCTGGGTATTTGCGCTTTCGTTCAAAGCCCTGGGGTATAGACATCTGTACGGTGCGCTGGGACACAGAAGTGGATGTGCTAGCTGATGGTGCTTGCGAAGGTCCAGGTGCATGGCAGGAGGCATCCGGGCCTGCGTCTTGGACAGAGAATTGGCCAGCACTAACACAGGGGAAGAGGAGGCAGTGGTGTGATCCGTAGACACTGATTGTCTACCCAGGCTTTCGGACCACCTATTAGGGTGCTTTGATGCCATGTGGCGGATCATGCTGGTGGTGGTTAGGTTGCTAGTGTTCACACCCCTGCTCATTTTGGTACGGCAAGGTTGCAAATGACAATTCTTTTATTGTCCGCAATTTCCTAGGGAGATTGCCGCAAGGGGGTGCTCCGGGGAACAGTTGTGGGCCTGTTTGGTGTGGCCCGCCTTCTCCCTTTTGCCACCCCACTGCCTCTTCCAGCCCGTTGCGGTGCTGCTGATCCCTCCCACTCTGTACTGCTGTCTTCGCTCGGGCTTGCCACCTTCCCTGATTGGGTCAGTGACTTCATCGTCCAGCACCTCCTCTTTCACTTCCTCACTCTGGTCATCCTCCTGACTTGTTGACCTACAACAACCTCAGTTATTGATAACTGTGTCTTATACTCATTATGAACACTAATTGCGGTTGACTTATTGGCAACTATGTCTCATCATCATCATCCACCTTGTGAAACATTAATTGCCGTTCCCCACCGTCATCTTCTTCTGACTGTGGATGCCCCAGAGTTTGGGAATCAGGGCACAAGATCTCCTCATGTCCCTGTTCAAGCGGGCTTGGAGAGAGGCCCAAATTTAGGAATGGTGATGAAAACAGCTCCTCGGAATATCCGAGTGTGGGATCACTTATTTGCAATGACTCTCCATTGTGGGTGGAAGGAGTATCAAGGTGAGGATTCTGTTGTCAGACTCTTGACTACTGAGACTGGACTTTGTGGAAGACAGTGTGGTGCTTAACAGACTGGAAGCATTATCTGCTGCAATCCAACCAACCACCTAGTCGCACTGGTTTGACTTCGAGAGTGTTGTCCTGCGCCGTCCTGCAAACTGGGATATAAAGCTAGGTATCATGGATGAGTGTGTTTCTTGTGCTCTGGCAGCAGACACAGTTTCACCGCGCCCAGGGCCACGGCCTCTGCGTGCGCCATCAGCAGCACGGCCACTTCCCTGTCCCTTACTGCTCGCCTTACCCATAATAAATAGTATATATGCTTGCAAGTATGTCACACATACAGTAGTGCAGATTTTGCAAGTGTATGCGTAAATAAAGTACACAGAATGTCACCCATATTTTTAGGATGCGCACATGTTAAACAGGCGGTATAGCGCAAGTAATGTCGCTGTCACCAACGCCTAATAAAAAATTACACTGAATTAATGTCACTGATATTTAGGATGCGCACACATTTAACAGGAGGTATAGTGCAAGTAATGTCGCTATCACCACCGCCTAATAAAAAATTACACTGAATGAATGTCACTGATATTTAGGATGCACACACGATAATCAGGAGGTATAGCACAACTAATGTCACTGTCAGCGCACCACAAATATGAGAACACGCATATAATATAACATGATCCTTTATTGTTAAGAAGACATACAAAACACAAAATCTTACATAATGCGTAATCTCAATAGAGTGTGCAATCTCTGTAGCAAGAGACACAAACAATATCTGTTAATGCTAACTACATAAGAACACCCATTATGCTACAAACATACTTGCACAGGTCTACAGTCATGGCCAAAAGTTTTGAGAATTACATAAATATTGGAAATTGGAAAAGTTGCTGCTTAAGTTTTTATAATAGCAATTTGCATATACTCCAGAATGTTATGAAGAGTGATCAGATGAATTGCATAGTCCTTCTTTGCCATGATAATTAACTTGATCCCAAAAAAACCTTTCCACTGCATTTCATTGCTGTCATTAAAGGACCTGCTGAGATCATTTCAGTAATCGTCTTGTTAACTCAGGTGAGAATGTTGACGAGCACAAGGCTGGAGATCATTATGTCAGGCTGATTGGGCTAAAATGGCAGACTTGACCTGTTAAAAGGAGGGTGATGCTTGAAATCATTGTTCTTCCATTGTTAACCATGGTGACCTGCAAAGAAACTGTCACGAGCATGCATTTGCCCGCGGTCTGGTATTGTTGTCAACCACAGGTGAGGGCTACTATCTTGCCTCACATGTGGTTGCCGCTGGCAACTTGTGGTTGTTGGGCAGTGGAGCAGCCTGAGCTGGTTGCTGGGCGGCTCGCTGTCCATGCATGCGGTTGTCTTGGGCAACGTGTGTTTGTGTGCACTTTCCTTGTCTGGTGTGCACGGGGTTTATTGTGTGTATTCCCCTTTTAGTTGCTGTCTTCCCTTCCCTGGTGTGTGAAGGGTTAATTCCCTTCCTAGTCTGTGAGCACTGGGTGTGTCTGCGTGGGTGTGGCTACATGGGCTATTTAACCTCAGTTGAGACCTGAGTTCTGGGGGTACTCCAGCCTTGTAGTAAGCTGGAGGCACTCTCCTGGTCCCATATACCATCTGCCAGTGAGGGCCACCCTTGTGGTCATAAATTGTGGTACAATATGTTTATGTGATGTTAAGTTTATGTCTATGTGGTGTCTGTTATTATTGCAGCTATGGTTCTGGGTCCCTGTGTGTTTATGTGTGCTGTGTCCTTTTATGTTTGTGTGTGGACAGCCAGCACTTGTGTCCAGGGATCCAGTCAGTGTGTCTGTGGCAGGTAGAGGTGGAAGTCTTTCACTCTCCTGCCATATCCATAATCTGTTTATGGTTACATCCCATTGCAGCTCGGACAGTATTAGACTCCTGTTTCTCTGCATCCAGGAGGAACAGGTGGTCTACCCAGCTCCTAGTTCAGGGATCGGCGGAGGGTGAGTAGGGATCCGAGGTTCCTGAGCATGGGCCCTCCTACCTTCAAGGTCGGCTCATGCAGCTAGGAGTTAGGGTCGGATTAGGGATGCGTTAGGAGGTGACCTGCTCCCTAATTCTGTCGTCCTGGCCGAGCAGCCACTAACATCTCATGGCATCGCACGGCTGAGGATTTTCCCCATCCTCAGCCGTGACAGAAACGCATGCAGCCATCATTGCGTTGCTTAAAAATGGCTTCACAGGCAAGGATATTGTGGCTACTAAGATTGCACCTCAATCAACAATTTATAGGATCATCAAGAACTTCAAGGAAAGAGGTTCAATTCTTGTTAAGAAGTCTTCAGGGCATCCAAGAAAGTCCAGAAAGCGCCAGGATCGCCTCCTAAAGAGGATTCAGCTGCGGGATCGGAGCGCCACCAGTGCAGAGCTTGCTCAGGAATGTCAGCAGGCAGGTGTGAGCGCATCTGCACGCACAGTGAGGCAAAGACTTTTGGAAGATGGCCTGGTGTCAAGAAGGGCAGCAAAGATGCCACTTCTCTCCAAAAAAACCCATCAGGGACAGATTGATCTTCTGCAGAAAATATGGTGAATGGACTGCTGAGGACTGGGGCAAAGTCATATTCTCCGATCAAGCCTCTTTCCGATTGTTTGGGGCATCAGGAAAAAGGCTTGTCCGGAGAAGAAAAGGTGAGCGCTATCATCAGTCCTGTGTCATGCCAACAGTAAAGCATCCTGAGACCATTCATGTGTGGGGTTGCTTCTCATCCAAGGGAGTGGGCTCACTCACAATTTTGCCCAAAAACACAGCCATGAATAAAGAATGGTACCAAAACACCCTCCAACAGCAACTTCTTCCAACAATCCAACAACAGTTTGGTGAAGAACAATGCATTTTCCAGCACGATGGAGCACCGTGCCATAAGGCAAAAGTGATAACTAAGTGGCTCGGGGACCAAAACGTTGACATTTTGGGTCCATGGCCTGGAAACTCCCCAGATCTTAATCCCATTGAGAACTTGTGGTCAATCCTCAAGAGGCAGGTGGACAAACAAAAACCCACTAATTCTGACAAACTCCAAGAAGTGATTATGAAAGAATGGGTTGCTATCAGTCAGGAATTAGCCCAGAAGTTGATTGAGAGCACGCCCAGTCGAATTGCAGAGGTCCTGAAAAAGAAGGGCCAACACTGCAAATACTGACTCTTTGCATAAATGTCATGTAATTGTCGATAAAAGCCTTTGAAACGTATGAAGTGCGTGTAATTATATTTCACTACATCACAGAAACAACTGAAACAAAGATCTAAAAGCAGTTTAGCAGCAAACTTTGTGAAAACTAATATTTGTGTCATTCTCAAAACTTTTGGACACGACTGTATATACTCATGCTGATAAACTGCTGATAAACCTGCCAAGGACCCCAAACTAGAGATACCAAAGAAAGTGGTATGACACACTCTAAGCAAAGAGAAACAATGAAAAGGCGATAGCCAGTATACACAAGTAGCGTTCAAACAGAGACTTATACAGACCAAGGGCTTCAGGAGGACACCAACCCCAATGCACATTTCGCCTTGCTTCCTCGTGGGGGTGTACCAAACCCATTCAAACCCTTGCTATTTATAGCCCTCCTAATAGGTTGTCTACCTCTTTTGCTGGAATGCAAATTATCTCCACCTGTAGACCAGAGGAGGAGCTCCGGTTCGAACGGCCAGTGAGAAACACATTCTCAAAGATGGTCGCCAAATCCTGCGAGACTTGTTATGAGCACATTCTGGTAAGGCGTTCCCGTGATTATACACAATCAGCTGACCACCTAAACCGCACTTCCAGCGATACCAGGGTAAACTGCGGCTGGTGAGTGCGCACACCCCACTCAGGAGGCGGGACCATTACGAGCCACCCACTCAAATCACCCAGTGAGCTCTTCAACAGCCATGCTTTCCAGTATGCTCTTTCTATGTACCGAGCACCATACCCTCTTTGTTGGAATCTGCCACGGAGGTCCTCTGCCTGCAACTTAAAAGATTCCTCAGTTGAGCACACTCTTCTAACAACCAAGAACTGACCGACGGGTATACTCCTGATCAGGTTACCTGGGTGGGAGGATTTGGCATGCAATAATGCATTGAGGTCTGTTTCCTATATAGATCTGTCTCAATTCGTCCTTGGGAATCCACCCTAAAGACTACATCCAGAAACTCCATATTCGTGCGGCCCACCTTAAAAATAAGTTTTATGTTTCTATCATTCCTGTTCAATTCCTGCATGAACAGTCCAAATTCCTCACCCGTCCCCTGCCAGAATCATTTTTTAATCATGTGATTCACTCCCCCTTTTTTTAATGATTAATGTATGAGAATTGAGAATCATGACAATAATTTTTATATTTGCTATTACACTTTCCACTGTATGACAAAACGCTCTTGCACTACTATTGGTTCTCCAATAGGTTATTTATATGTACTGTTTTATGGTTTTTGATCATTAGAATTTGCACATTATGCACTTTACTACAATGTGATTAATGCTGTCCCCTAATGGAGATTGAGGCTGCATGTCCACAATGCTTCTAAAAAAGACATTATGGGCTTATAATATATTCAGTACCAATGTGAGGGTTTATGTTTGGCTTCAGCCTAATATGTTAGCTATTATAGCTCTTATATCCCTGCCTTTTTCCCCCCCTCAAACTGCTTTTGGGCAAGTTACCCATCATTATCATGGCACCGGCAGTGACAATCTGCGGCCGAGAGCCCGAGATATATGGCTATGTGTACCTCGGAGCTCGCTGGGTTTGATTTTAGTGGGCAGCTCGTAATGGTCCCGCCTCCTGAGTGTGGCGTGCGCACTCACCAGCCGCAGTTTACCCTGGTATCGCTAGAAGTATGGTTTAGGCGGTCAGATGATTGTGTATAATCACATGACCGCCTTACCAGAATGTGCCCGTAACAAGTCTCGCTGGATTTGGCGACCATCTTTGAGAATGTGTTTCTCACTGGCCGTTCAAACCGGAGCTCCTCCTCCGGTCTACAGGTAAAGATCATTTGCATTCCAGGTAGACAACCTATTAGGAGGGCTATAAATAGCAAGGGTTTGAATGGATTTGCTACGCCCCCAAGAGGAAGTGAGGCGAAATGCGCGTCGGGGTTGGTGTCCTCCTGAAGCCCTTGGTCTGTATACGTCTCTGTCTGAACGCTACTTGTGTATACTCGCCTTTTCATTGTTTCTCTTTGCTTAGGTATCTCGTTTCACTTTCTTTGGTATCTCTAGTTTGGAATCCTTGGCACATATTTATCAGCATGAGTATATAGGCCTGTGCAAGTATGTTTCTAACATAATGGGTGTTCTTATGTAGTTAGCATTAACAGACATTGTTTGTGTCTTTTGCTACAGAGATTGCACACTCCGTTGAGACTCATATATGCTGAGCTTCTTGTGGCTTCTTGCGGGGGGGGGGGGGGGGGGACCGTTTTTCACTATGACACTTTCCTGCATTGCTGCTATATTATGCATTATGTCAGATTTTGTGTTTTGTATGTCTTTTTAACAATAAAGGATCAAGTTATATTATATGTGTGTTCTCATATTTTTGGTGCGCTAGTTGATATATACACACACATATTCAGCTATTTGTGTTTTGATAATATTGGATGTGCTAATGTCGCTGTCACCAGCGGCTAATAAAAAAACTACACTGAATTAATGTCACTGATATTTAGGATGGGCAAACGTTATTTCGGATACGCAAATGTTATACAGGCGATGTAGCGCAGGTAATGTAACTGTCTGCAGCGGACACCGTCTACAGAAAAAGTACACTGGATGTCACAGATATTTTTAGGCTGCGCACACGTTAAACAGGAGATGTAGTGCAGATAATGTCGCTGTCTGCAGTGGCCAAACAATTGCAAGCTACTTGTTAGAGACCTTAAAAGGATTTTTGGGTCTCTAACAAGTTTTAGCAATTTAACTCAGGTTGCGTTAAAAATATATATTGCTGCCACACACAACAATAGTCCTTAAAAGGACTTTTGGGTCTATAACAAGTATAAAAGCTAAAATATTCCTATTTCACTCCCTACACAATCTCTCCCTTCTGCTCTCCAGCTCTCCCTAAGACTGAGCCGAACACGTGTCATCGGATGCTATATAGCACCCGATGACGCGTTCCGTCAAGCCAATCACTCTAATGCCAGAAGCCAACATGGCTATGGCAGTTCAGTGAACGGCAGTACTTATCTGCACGTTTATTGTCTGCGTAGCAGCCAACAAAAGTGCGGGGAGGAGACTCGAGCATTGCTCTGGAGCACAAGCGGTATTCGGCCTAACACTGCGATGTGCCGAGCATCGCAATGCTTCAGTAAAATTTGTGTTTGGCCGAGCATACTCGCCCCCAACACTAAACATCACCTGTAAGTCTCTAAATACAAGTGTTTATTAGTAACATAGTACATAAGGCCGAAAAAAGACATTTGTCCATCCAGTTCGGCCTGTTATCCTGCAAGTTGATCCAGAGGAAGGCAAAAAAAAACTGAGGTAGAAGCCAATTTTCCTCACTTTAGGGGAATAAAAAATTCCTTCCCGACTCCAATCAGGCAATCAGAGAAACTCCCTGGATCAACGACCCCTCTCTAGTAGCTATAGCCTGTAATATTATTACACTCCAGAAATACATCCAGGCCCCTCTTGAATTCCTTTATTGTACTCACCATCACCACCTCCTCAGGCAGAGAGCCCCATAGTCTCACTGCTCTTACCGTAAAGAATCCTCTTCTATGTTTGTGTACAAACCTTCTTTCCTCCAGACGCAGAGGATGTCCCCTCGTCACAGTCCTGGGAATGAATAGATGATGGGATAGATCTCTGTACTGTCCCCTGATATATTTATACATATTAATTAGATCTCCTCTCAGTCGTCTTTTTTCTAAAGTGAATAGCCCTAATTTTGATCTTTCAGGGTACTGTAGTTGCCCCATTCCAGTTATTACTTTAGTTGCCCTCCTCTGGACCCTCTCCAGCTCTGCTATGTCTGCTTTGTTCACTGGAGCCCAGAACTGTACACAGTACTCCATGTGTGGTCTGACTAATGATTTGTAAAGTGGTAGGACTATGTTCTCATCACGGGCATCTATGCCCCTTTTGATGCAACCCATTATCTTATTGGCCTTGGCAGCAGCTGTCTGACACTGTTTTTTGCAGCTTAGTTTGCTGTTTATTAAAATTCCTAGATCCTTTTCCATGTCAGTGTTACCGCGTGTTTTACCATTTAATAAGCACGGGTGACTTGCATTATTCCTTCCCATGTGCATAACTTTACATTTGTCAGTGTTAAACCTCATCTGCCACTTATCTGCCCAAGCCTCCAATGTATCCAGATCCCTCTGTACTAGTATACTGTCCTCTTCAGTGTTAATTACTTTACCCAGTTTAGTGTCATCTGCGAAAATTTATATTTTACTATGCAAGCCTTCTACAAGATCATTAATAAATATATTGAAGAGAATAGGGCCCAATAGTGACCCCTGAGATACTCCACTAGTGACAGTGACCGAATCTGAGTGTGTACCGTTAATAACCACCCTCTGTTTTCTATCACTGAGCCAGTTACTTAC
This sequence comes from Bufo gargarizans, assembly GCF_014858855.1. Classification (NCBI taxonomy): domain Eukaryota; kingdom Metazoa; phylum Chordata; class Amphibia; order Anura; family Bufonidae; genus Bufo; species Bufo gargarizans. The sequence continues at coordinate 430,470,576 of NC_058083.1, read as the reverse complement.
CCACTTACAGACGTTTTCTCCCAGTCCGAGCATTCTCATTTTATATACTAACCTTTTATGTGGTACAGTGTCAAATGCTTTGGAGAAGTCCAGATACACGACATCCATTGATTCGCCGCTGTCAAGTCTAGAACTTACCTCCTCATAGAAACTGATTAAATTAGTTTGACATGACCGATCCCTTACAAAGCCATGCTGATATGGCGTTATTTGCTTATTTCTGTTAAGATGCTCTAACATAGCATCTCTCAGAAAACCTTCAAACAGTTTACCTACAACAGATGTTAAACTTACCGGCCTATAGTTTCCAGGCTCTGTTTTTGGACCCTTTTTGAATATTGGCACCACATTTGCCATGCGCCAATCCTGTGGGACATTCCCTGTCAATATAGAGTCTGCAAATATCAGAAATAAGGGTCTGGCTATGACATTACTTAATTCCCTTAGGATACGGGGGTGTATGCCATCCGTTCCTGGCGATTTGTCTATTTTAATCTTTTTAAGTCGCTGTTGCACTTCTTCCTGGGTCAGACAGGACACTTTTAATGGGGCATTTATTTCAACATTCTGCATGTCATCTGACAGTTTATTTTCCTCAGTGAATACATTGGAGAAAAAAATATTTATCAACTTTGCTTTCTCCTCGTCGCTCTCTGCGACTCCCCCCTTATTACTCTTTAAAGGGCCGACACCTTCAGATTTATACTTTTTAACATTTATATAATTGAAGAATGTTTTAGGGTTAGTTTTACTCTCTTTGGCAATTAATCTCTCGGTCTCTAGTTTGGACGCTTTTATTTGTTTTTTACATGTTCTATTTTTTTCATTATAGTTTTTCAGTGCTTCCGCGCTACCTTCCTTTTTTAGTGTTTTATATGCTTTCTTTTTGTCATTTATTGCTTTCTTTACAGTTCTGTTTATCCACATTGGTTTCTTTTTGTTCCTTAACCTTTTATTCCCATACGGTATGTACCTCTCACAATGAGATTTTAGGATGCTTTTAAAGATAACCCATTTTGTGGCTGTATTTTTATTTGTGAGGACTTTATCCCATTTAGTTAGGCCTATGGCCTCACTTAGTTGGCTAAATTTAGCTTTTTTGAAGTTTGGTATTTTTGTTCCTCCCTGTAGAAACGCTCTTTTGAATGATAATTGGAAGGTTATTACTTTATGGTCACTATTTCCCAGGTGTCCCCCGACCTGCACATCTGTTGTTCTGTCAGGTCTATTGGTTAATACTAAGTCCAGTATGGCCGTCCCTCTAGTCGGGTCCTGAACCAGTTGGGAGAGGTAATTGTCTTTGGTTATTGCAAAGAACCTGTTTCCTTTATGAGATATACAAGTTTGTTTCCCAGTCTATATCTGGGTAGTTGAAGTCCCCCATAATAACCACCTCATTATGATTTGCCGCCTTGTCAATCTCTTAGTAGTAGATTTTCTGTGGACTCTGGTATATTAGGTGGTTTATAGTAAACTCCTATTAGTAATTTATTATTGTTTTTAGCGCCATGTATCTCTACCCACAGTGACTCCACATGTTCATGTCCCTCACTTATATCTTCACGGCTTTAGACCGGACTTTACATAAAGGCAGACCCCTCCCCCTCTCCGGTTTTGATGATCCTTTCTAAACAGACTGTAACCCTGTACATTAACTGCCCAGTCATAGCTATCATCCAGCCATGTCTTAGTTTTAAAAAAAAATACATAAATCTGGAGTGAAACTTATTAGCATAGCTAAGGCTAGTTTTGCACTAGCGCTAAACTGTTCTGGCAGGCTGTTCCGGTAGAGGAAAAGCCTGCAAAGTTGGATACTACCCGTACCTAACACCTAGGGGTGCACCTAGCCTTTCTGCTGCCTGAGGCAAAAAACTTAAACGGTGCCCAACCCCCAATGCCAATTTCTTAACCTAACCCCTTCCCTCCTGCCCAATTGTTAAATACACACTTGGAGAACATTACATACAGAGCTACAAAACATACAGGGTACTACAGTTCCACATAATGTGCCCACTGTACTTCCCAATACTATACTGCAGAAACAGATAATTTCCCTTCCGCTGCCCCCCTCTTGCCCCTACCTTGTGCTACCTGAGGCAATTGCTCATCTCGCCTCATTGGTGGTGCACCCATGCAAAAACCATTGACTATAATGGAACCTGGTGGAGATCTGACCTGTTTGTGGCACTAGTGCCGGGATTTGGACAGGCAAAATATGATGCTTGCAGCAGTATTTGTTCGGCCAAATGTCGGCACTAATGCCGGAAACAGGTCAGATCCATGCAAGGTCCCATTTTAGTCAATGGGGCCAGGCAATGCCCCGGCGGTTTCCGACTATGCCGGATGCAATAATCTTTGGCAGCCAGTTCTTCTACTGGAAGAGCCTGTTGGAACAGTTTAGTGCTAGTGAGAAGGTAGCCTAACCACATCCACTTTCCCACCCATATTTCAAACCTGGAGTGAGTGGTGTTAAACTGTAAAAAGTTGTAAACTTTTGCACAAGCGAGTGAAAGAAGTGGCAAAAGCCATATTTTGCAAGTTTTTGAAGGCTGAATTCTGGAGTGAAGACATGATAAATAGGGCCCTAAGTGTCCAGTGTATTTTTTAGTGTTCCAAGTACCAGGGCTTACAGGGACCATTCAGGTAAATTTCCCAGTGGGCCATCTGAGCACTCCTCATGGCTGCTGTCCAGGTACATAATGATCTGATGCTCTCATCATTCCTTTTGTGCACCACTGTAGTACTTGGTTCTGCTGTGGCAGTATTTTGTGCTATACTGTATTATTTGGTTCTGTTGTGACAGTATTTTGTGCTACACTGTGGTATTTGGTTCTGCTACGCATTAATGTATTGCTAGCCCTGCCTACTTAATTTGTCCCCACCCACTTGTGTTGGACCTGCCTACTTGTGGTGTTCGGCCATTTTTCAATTTGGACACACGACCATTTTTATTTTATTTTTTCCAGGGCCACTTTAATTTACCTGTCTACCCTTGATGGCTTATGCTCTCCTTTTATGAAGCAGAAACAAAAGAAAAGGAGCTCATGATACCAAAAAAGTAATACATTTTATTGGAGCATGATTAAAATGACATAAATAGAACAAATTGATAGTAAGATGCCATAGACATGATAAAATTAGAGAGGAGGACAGAAAAAGAAAGATGCCACCCTGGGAATAAAGCACACGGATCAAATAAATATGGTACAATGTATGTATGAAACATGGGAATAAATACTGGATAGAATGTCTAATCCATGTACAAATAATGAAACAATAAAATACCAGGTGAGACACCCGTCAACACATATCACTCCTATGAATAATAAATGGTATGCAAAAAATGGGCAAAGATAGAATTATACTGCAGACCAATCAATTGGAAGACCAAGTACAAAAAAATGACAAGGTCAAATAGACTGAGGAGGACAGCAGGAGACAGGGGCTCACCAGAATGAACTGTGTGCACAGAGACCCAGGGTGGCGCTACCCCAACGCGCGTTTCGGCGTACCTTCATCAGGGGGTAGCGCCGTCACTGTGAATCAAGTTTAAAAAGACTCCCACAGCCAATAGGAGAAACGATACTCACTCGTCCCCAGGTGTGTATGTGTAGAGGCGTGCGAAAATCCAGGAGGAGCCGAATCCAGCCGCCCCACGGCCGGCGTCCCGCCGACACGCCCCCACCATGTGATTAAATCACATGATCGGACGGCTCCGAAGTAAGGACGCACGGACGTGAGGCGCCGGAGACGGTGCCGGATGACGCATCACACAGGGGGAGGAGAGTCGAAAAACCACCATAAGGACATAATCAGAACAAAACAAAGACTGGAATAAAGGCTTTTCCATATATATAATTAATGCGGCATATCTCACATTGAGACAATATACACTCACCTAAAGAATTATTAGGAACACCTGTTCTATTTCTCATTAATGCGATTATCTAGTCAACCAATCACATGGCAGTTGCTTCAATGCATGTAGGGTTGTGGTCCTGGTCAAGACAATCTCCTGAACTCCAAACTGAGTTCAGGAGATTGTGAAAGAAAGGTGGGCTACAACAGCAGAAGACCCCACCGGGTACCACTCATCTCCACTACAAATAGGAAAAAGAGGCTACAATTTGCACGAACTCACCAAAATTGGACTGTTGAAGACTGGAAAAATGTTGCCTGGTCTGATGAGTCTTGATTTCTGTTGAGACATTCAAATGGTAGAGACTGAATTTGGCGTAAACAGAATGAGAACATGTATCCACCATGCCTTGTTACCACTTTGCAGGCTGGTGGTGGTGGTGTAATGATGTGGGGGATGTTTTCTGGGCACACTTTAGGCCCCTTAGTGCCAATTGGCCATCGTTTAAACGCCACAGGGTACCTGAGCATTGTTTCTGACCATGTCCATCCCTTCATGACCACCATGTACCCATCCTCTGATAGCTACTTCCAGCAAGATAATGCACCATGTCACAAAGCTCGAATCATTTCAAATTGGTTTCTTGAACATGACAATGAGTTCACTGTACTAAAATGGCCCCCACAGTCACCAGATCTCAACCCAATAGAGCATCTTTGGGATGTGGTGGAACGGGAGCTTCGTGCCCTGGATGTGCATCCCTCAAATCTCCATCAACTGCAAGATGCTATCCTATCAATATGGGCCAACATTTCTAAAAAATGCTATCAGCACCTTGTTGAATCAATGCCACGTAGAATTAAGGCAGTTCTGAAGGCAAAAGGGGGTCCAACACCGTATTAGTATGGTGTTCCTAATAATTCTTTAGGTGAGTGTATATAAAAAACAGGTACAATGGGTACATCTATCTATATATATATATAAAAAGAAACGTATGGCAGCACCAATTCACACCATTTAGACCGGGTGCTATGTCCAGGGAATTCACTGCTTACCCTTGCATATAATCGGAAACGGACAGCAACTCCAATGATACCAAAAATATTTATTGGGCCACAGTGGCACAGTGAGGCGACGTTTCGGCTCCAAATCCCGAGCCTTTCTCAAGCAACAAAACACAAGTGATAGTGCACAATATAAATAGGTGTACATAATTAAAAAATAACAATGATCAATAATCGTAAATAGTGTACAATACAATCAAAAAATCAATATATCATGATTATAAAAAGTGACAGTATAACGAAACGGATCCAATGATACATAATTGTGTTTGTGATATACAATAAAATAATGTGAATCAACATAATATGAAATATAAGTATAAGTGGCTCCAATATATATCATCTGTTTCGAATCCCTTTAATTACATTAAATAAAAACAAGGAGGAGCAAAGAGGGGGCCGATGACAACATACCACAGAGTTAGCGTGTCTTCACATCTCCGCAATGGCCACAGTTGGCGTCTACCTCGATAGAATGCGCAGGCGTCAAGGTCCGTCCCGGCAAGATCGCATCATGTGACGCCTAACTTCGGCGTCCCACGTCACAACCTGCGCCGCGAATTGCACAATGTCCATTGCTCTCCAGTGCGCATGCTCACACAACTGTGACAGCAAACACGCCATATTGAGTACTGGACAACGGGCCCACAATTGATTAATATACACATTCCGTGGCTAACCGAAGGCAAATAAGGAAACCATGTATCCCTGTCAAGAGATCATGGTAATCCTACAATGGGCATGCAGTATGCGCCAGATCGACACCCCCATATCGATCGTGCAGCAAGTGCCGCCCCAATCACGCCTCCAGAAATTGCCACAAACAGGGTTCTCCTTATAAATATATATATGTAGACACATTTGCGGGATCTGTCGGAACATAGCCCGACTCCCAAGCATATATCTTCTAAGTATAACCAAATTATGGACCAAGTTGGATGTGGGACACGGTATATCTCAATGTGGTAATACTGCATTATCCTCCCATCGCTCCTCTTCTTATGTGGACTAATCATCTAAAATATAAGATGAAAAAATTATGAGAAAGAAATGCATAAAAATGCATAAAAAATGTAGATTAGATTTTATAATAACATTTGTGTTTTGTTCATACCTACACACAAAAAAGAGCCGAATAACAGACAGTACATGACATCAAAGGGCAAACCACCCTTCTATACACAAACCCCTAAGTTAAAGTCCACACTACACAATTTTTTTGGATAAACTCCTACACAATTATGCTAGTGGGGCCGAGTCCTATATTCAGGACACTACTGACTTTCTGTGTAAACTGAGGGATGTTGACTGCGGGGTTAGGGAGAATATCATTCTGGCGTCATTTGATGTGACATCTTTATATACGTCAATCAACCATGATCTTGGTATCAGAGCGGTGAGACGTATGTTGGATCTGTCATCCTTGACTGGAGAAGCATGTGATTTTGTTGTTGACCTTTTGAATATTATCCTGAGACAGAATTATTTTCTGTTCCAGGATATATTCTATAAACAAATTAGGGGTGTGGCGATGGGGTCCCATGTGGCACCTACATACGCCAACATTTTTATGAGGTGTTTTGAGGAAGATGTCGTCCATGTGTCCCACCACAGCAGAAACATTCTGAGGTGGTGGAGATACATCGACGACATCTTCCTCATATGGACTGGTGATGGCTCTGAATTATTAGAGTTTCAAGGTTACCTGAATGGTATTAATGAAGAGCTACAATTTACTCTGATATATTCCAACACTGAAATCCAATTCTTGGACACCACTGTCATATATCAGAATGGTCGGTTGGAAACTAGGCTATTTACTAAATCCACAGATAAAAATACCCTCTTACATTTTCAGAGTAGCCATCCGCGAAATATGGTGAAGCACCTTCCTTTTTCCCAATTCCTCAGGGCCAAAAGGATTATATCTGACCCTGGTGCATTGGAGAAATCATTGAAAAATATGGTTGAAAAATTCAGACATAGAGGCTATCCTCCGGAACTATTAGTGTCTCAAGTAGACCGTGTCCAAGATATGGATAGAGAGGACACATTAGCTAGAAGGGAGAGAAAGGGTCCCCACAATAGGATCCCCTTTATCACAAAATATACAGAACATAGTGGTACAATCAATCGCATCATTATTAAACATTGGGGTATCTTAGGGGGATGCCTTAGCCAGGTACCGGAATTTAAATCTCCTCCATTGTTTTCTTACAAAAGATCTAGAAATCTACGTGATCAGCTGGTTCATGCTGATATAGGTCCTGGACCTGGTTTGACTCAGACAACATTGACACAACGGAGCATGGGATGTTTCCCATGTCTTAGTTGTGTCAATTGTAAACACATTTGTAAAGGTAAAACCTTTATTCATCCGTTTACTAATGTGAGATATTCTATTTCTTTTTATCTCACTTGTAACTCAAATTTTGTGATCTATGTTTTAAGTTGCCCCTGTAAACTACTGTATGTAGGCGAGACATCTACTGATCTAAAAACTAGATTAAATAATCATCGCTCCACGATTAGAAAAAAACGTCGGGATCTACCTGTCCCCAAACATTTTGTGGAGATGAATCATACAGAACATCAATTAAAATGCTGGATAATAGATCATATTCCTCTACCTAGACGAGGAGGCAATAGGAATTTACTATTGAAAAAGAAGGAGCTGTTTTGGATACACACGTTGAATACATTGAGACCTAATGGCCTCAATGTGGACTTTAACTTAGGGGTTTGTGTATAGAAGGGTGGTTTGCCCTTTGATGTCATGTACTGTCTGTTATTCGGCTCTTTTTTGTGTGTAGGTATGAACAAAACACAAATGTTATTATAAAATCTAATCTACATTTTTTATGCATTTTTATGCATTTCTTTCTCATAATTTTTTCATCTTATATTTTAGATGATTAGTCCACATAAGAAGAGGAGCGATGGGAGGATAATGCAGTATTACCACATTGAGATATACCGTGTCCCACATCCAACTTGGTCCATAATTTGGTTATACTTAGAAGATATATGCTTGGGAGTCGGGCTATGTTCCGACAGATCCCGCAAATGTGTCTACATATATATATTTATAAGGAGAACCCTGTTTGTGGCAATTTCTGGAGGCGTGATTGGGGCGGCACTTGCTGCACGATCGATATGGGGGTGTCGATCTGGCGCATACTGCATGCCCATTGTAGGATTACCATGATCTCTTGACAGGGATACATGGTTTCCTTATTTGCCTTCGGTTAGCCACGGAATGTGTATATTAATCAATTGTGGGCCCGTTGTCCAGTACTCAATATGGCGTGTTTGCTGTCACAGTTGTGTGAGCATGCGCACTGGAGAGCAATGGACATTGTGCAATTCGCGGCGCAGGTTGTGACGTGGGACGCCGAAGTTAGGCGTCACATGATGCGATCTTGCCGGGACGGACCTTGACGCCTGCGCATTCTATCGAGGTAGACGCCAACTGTGGCCATTGCGGAGATGTGAAGACACGCTAACTCTGTGGTATGTTGTCATCGGCCCCCTCTTTGCTCCTCCTTGTTTTTATTTAATGTAATTAAAGGGATTCGAAACAGATGATATATATTGGAGCCACTTATACTTATATTTCATATTATGTTGATTCACATTATTTTATTGTATATCACAAACACAATTATGTATCATTGGATCCGTTTCGTTATACTGTCACTTTTTATAATCATGATATATTGATTTTTTGATTGTATTGTACACTATTTACGATTATTGATCATTGTTATTTTTTAATTATGTACACCTATTTATATTGTGCACTATCACTTGTGTTTTGTTGCTTGAGAAAGGCTCGGGATTTGGAGCCGAAACGTCGCCTCACTGTGCCACTGTGGCCCAATAAATATTTTTGGTATCATTGGAGTTGCTGTCCGTTTCCGATTATATATATATATATATATATATATATATATATATTGTAAGGGATCGCCTCTTATTTGGGGGTCATTCTCACAGATACGACTTTAGGACACCAGGTTTCAGGTCCAAACCGTGCATTTATTGTGCACACTCCAACCAATACAGGTTATCATGAAGTCGCAGCTTCACCTCACACATGTGACATCCACATAAAATAATAAACACTTGCCCGGTTAGGCTCTAACTAACACAGAGTTTCCTGACTCACCTAAGTCCTTGTTCACACCCTGTGAACACGTGCGGCTTTCTCAGCCAATGTCCCCCAGCCTCCTGGCTGTACAGAGCACAGTACACCCACTGCCTCCAGTCCAGTGTCTCAGCACATATGGGGAATAGTGGTCTCTCAGCCCTCCTGGCTTGGACCACACAGAGCCCCCAGGCCTCTGTCCACAGGCAACACACTCCCTCCTTGCTGACACCCTGGGAGGTGCTTTGTGCCAGCCTGATTACTTCCAGCTGGTCTCACCTGTGGTGGAATAGGGGTGTGGACCGAACTATCCACCCCTTCCTTGCCTCTAACCTGTGTGAGACCTGTCACTGTCTCACATATCCCCCCCCTTTGTTCAAGCCCGTGAGGGTGAACACCTGCATAACCACGGGAGGCTGGTGAGAGGGCATCCACCTGGCCTGGACGTGGGGAACAGCCACCCACCCTGCTCTTTGGCTGCTCCCAATAAGAACCGGCCCAGATTGGCTTTACAGCCACACTAAGTAACACAGTGTCAGCGAGCACTAGCTGCCGCTGACACAGAAAATTACCGGTTCTTATTTCACCGAGGCCAGGAACCTCGGTGACACGTACCTTCCCTTTGTTCTGCCAGACCCACGCCAGCAGAGCTTGGTTTATCACCAAAACCAACATCTTGCCTAACCGAAACTGCCTAAAGGCCTCATGTGCCCATCTCATGACCAGATACTCTTTTCCTACTTTTTCCCGAGTTATAATGATGCGCTGTCGTATATATTTTGATCTCTTTCTCTTTTTAGATCCTCTGGCTCCTGTACATGCGCCTCACGTCCTTTCTTGGACTGCTGCAGCTCTTGCCTGAACTGTTCCCAGTCATGGTCATATCCCGACACTTTCTCCTTTGCTTTACAGGGCTCCTTCAGCAGAGCATGCTTGCCCCTACTTGCTTCTTTTACGTGCATCTGGGTCACTTCTTCCTTCTTTCCAGCAGTAGTTACCCCAGCTACTACGGCAGTTTTAGAGACCTCTGCTTCTTTAGCGGCTTTTGCCACTTCGGCCGCGGCTCCCTTTGGCTTAACTTTGGTCTCTGTAGCACCTGGGGACTTCACGTCAACCAACACATCGGCCTTAACTTTTTCAGTCTTTGTCTTCTTGAAGTCTCCAGTCTCTTTGACCGCCTTCTCATCCTTCTCGGACATGGCACCATACACTTGCCCTGTTAACCCCTCCCCCTCTTTCTCATCGAGGCAGGAGGCACCAGGGTCTTCAGCAGACTCCTCGTCTTCTGTCATTTTCTCCAGAGGCTCACCCAGGACACTGTACTCCTTTTGGGGAGGAGTCAGGAGAGACAGCCCATCGTAATAGCCCGGATCTGCATACTGGTCGTCCATCTCCTCATATTTCTTCCCCAGCAGGCAGCTGGCTACTTGGAAGGCCTTGTAGGCGGAGGGGACGTCTTTTGCGACCTGGTCCTGGTTACACACTGTCATGAGACTCTTGGCCTCTGCATCGACATCAGCTCCATCAACTGGTTCAGCCGATACTTTTTCCACCTTCTCTGCCTTGGCCAGCAGCCTGGCACCACCATTTCTAGACCCACTCTTACCAGGCTCTGACTTCTTGGCACCTTCCAGAGGATCTTCCTCTTCTGGTTTCTCACTTTTTTCCACCTGCTGTGCAGGAGCACACTTAGGCTTCTCCACCTCATAGATGGCATCTTTTGAGATCATGAGAGCTTCCATCTCTGCTCCGAGTTGCTTGTTCAGCCTCTCTAATTCATTTCGCTCCTCAAGCACTTCTTCAAGGGCTCTAGCCAAGGAGAGGGCCTTGGACTCCTTATCCCGAGCATCAGCCTCCGCTCGGTCACGTTCTTCGGCATATCGAGCCGATATGTATTTCTCTTCAACCAAGAGCTGGTCAAACTTCTTTTGTTTCTTCTCCAATCTAGATACAGTTTGTCTCTGGTGGTCCAGGTCCACCATGCGATCACATAACTCTTGATCAAGTTGAGCCATCCTGGCTTCCAAATGTCTTTTCTCCTCCAAAAGAGCAGATTTTTCTGAGGCGCTGTTTAGAACCTCATCAGCCAGCTCATCTCTTTCCTGCTCTGCATGAAGTCTGGATCGCTCAGAAGCTGCAAGTTCCTCTTGAAGTTGGAGAATTTCCGCTTCTATTAGTGACTCTAGTTCCTTCAGTTCATTAATCTCTTTCTGTGACTCCTCTGGAGATTCCTGCAGTTGCTCTGCGAGAACCGCTAGCCCCATCTCTAGTGTATCTAGGGACTGTGCAGAGCGAGCGAAAACATCTTCAAGTTTGTAGCTGTACTGTCCTGTCAGGTCATCTACAACTGTCAGGATATGAGCTTCAGACACTAGGCTGTCACCCGACTGAACTCTCGTCTCGTCAGATATAACTGTCATCTGGTCGCTAGACTCGCTACTAATAACCACTTTAGTTTTGCTGGGTCTTGACATGGTAGTCTCACTCTCGGAGTTGCTAACTGTCACTGCACATAGGCCACTTATACTGCTCGTGTCATTATTAACCGTGGCCTCTAGGGGCACCCCTGAGCCAATCCCCACCTGGGACATTTTATTAATCATAAAAACCTGTGGAGACTGCACATCCACCTCTGGTCCGTGTGGTACACCCTCTAGCCCCGCCACATTGTCTACAATGGGGTCTCCTAGCAGTGTTTCTTCAACATTTATCAACACTTTTATATCAGACACATGTTTACCAACAGGGGGAGCTTTTTTCCCAATCACAGCCTGCAAAGGAAAAGGCATGTCATTATTATCACTTATTTCCTATGACTTCACATTTTCCTTATGCATTTCCGCACTTTTGTCACCAGCACTTTGCATTTGACCAGCACCATTGTTTCCAATGGTCAATATTCTTTCCCCATGCAGGTCAAAGTGCAGCTCCCTTAAAGGGACAGGTACAGGTTCTGCAGGAGTTTTTGCCCTCTCTGCAGAAGTGTCTCCATTACTCCACAACTCCCAGCATAAGGGAAAAGTACACCCCAACACTCCCTCATGCATAAGCTTATCTGTAACATCAAGTTCATCAGTCTCTGTTCTCATTGGAGTCTCACGCTCAGTGAAAATCAGCGGACAGTCCTTCTCCGCACGACTGCCCAGCACCTTTATTATTTTACCAGTCTCAGGTTTCAATATTGTGCTACCTCTTACCCGGGCTAGCATGGGATCCCGGATCCTTGTCATCCCAAAACTAGCTTTGATCATGGGCAACTGAGGTAACACAGAAACTTTCTCCCCTGCAGGTTCCTGCGAGGGAGCAATCACAGCAGGCTTATCCGCCTGTCCAGACACAGTCTTTTCTCTGTGTGACTTATTACCTACCGGCCCAGCAGGTATCCCCTGCCGCCGGCTCACTGTCACTGGCTCTGCCACATGGTTAATAACAGGAACAGTCTTACCCTTTGTAATCAACCATTCTGGTAAAGCAGTGACATTCTCTCCCACGGACTCATCAAGGTTGTGGTTGCTCCTAGCAACAGCTTTACCGCACCTCCGCACTTCCTCTCTAGGACTCAGGACACAGTCGCAGGGAAGATATGCACTCCTGAGAACCGCACCGCTCTCCACCTCTTTGTCTTCCCGACGGTTGCCCTTGGCAACGGCACATTTCTGCTGTTCATCGGATTCTCCAGGTACACAATTTGTAGCATTTTCTCCACTCCACAGTTGCCAAAATAATGGGAAGTCTTTGCCAAGCACAAACTCCACTTCCAGGGTCTCACATTTTAAGAGCTCCCATTGCACAGGGCCATAGTCTGTTATAAAGGTCAGAGACACGGTGACATCTGTCTCTGGCCCTCTCTCCAGAAAGTCCAGCACTTCAGGCCTGACGCGAGACACCTGCTGGCGGGCATCTAGAGTGACCCCCAGCGGGATTCCCCCAATCACCAACTCGCAGGATCTTTCTGCATCGGATCTTCTGACATCACCGTCCTCTTGGAACTTTGTACAGGGTCCATGCAGTGTTGAGAACCCATTTCTCAAGGCCAGCTGCAACTGTGCCTCCAAAGCCTCTCGCTCTGCATCAAATTTTGCCAATTCATTTTTAGTGTAGCCAATTGCTATGGCCATTTCTTCTGCCTGCTGTATGCGCCAGCGCTGCCGGACGTACTCTTCCCCGAGACCCATGGTAGCAGGAAAAGCTTTTAGCCACAATTCCACTTTTGCTGGGCTACTGGCCCTTTAATTCACTGCAGTCTTACTTGCACCACAGCAAAATAGTTCACACTCTTATGAACAGCACCTGCTCCACTGGACAAAAAAAAGCTTCCGTTCCTTTAATGCCACACACGGCAAAAAACAGCTTTTAGCAGCACCTGCAGTCTCAGCGTTGCCCCTAGCAACCGACCGTTGCCCTTCTCTCATGGACAACTTGCCCGCATCCGACACCAATTGTAAGGGATCGCCTCTTATTTGGGGGTCATTCTCACAGATACGACTTTAGGACACCAGGTTTCAGGTCCAAACCGTGCATTTATTGTGCACACTCCAACCAATACAGGTTATCATGAAGTCGCAGCTTCACCTAACACGTGACATCCACATAAAATAATAAACACTTGCCCGGCTAGGCTCTAACTAACAGAGTTTCCTGACTCACCTAAGTCCTTGTTCACACCCTGTGAACACGTGCGGCTTTCTCAGCCAATGTCCCCCAGCCTCCTGGCTGTACAGAGCACAGTACACCCACTGCCTCCAGTCCAGTGTCTCAGCACATATGGGGAATAGAGGTCTCTCAGCCCTCCTGGCTTGGACCACACAGAGCCCCCAGGCCTCTGTCCACAGGCAACACACTCCCCCCTTGCTGACACCCTGGGAGGTGCTTTGTGCCAGCCTGATTACTTCCAGCTGGTCTCACCTGTGGTGGAATAGGGGTGTGGACCGAACTATTCACCCCTTCCTTGCCTCTAACCTGTGTGAGACCTGTCACTGTCTCACAATATATATATATATATATATATATATATATATATATATATATATATATGCATATGTGTATAATAATGCATCCAAAACCTGATATAAAGCCAGAAAAGCATGATTGAGGTGGACATAATAATAAATGGGAACAGTGATTGAAAACATGATGGTGATTGAAGACATGATTGAAATACAATTTATATAAATACATATCAAACCAATGTGTTAAATGCATGATCATAAAAATAAATAATAATAATAATAATAAATATAATAATAATAAATAATGATGAAAGAAACAATGTACCTATAATTTACATAAAAAAGTGAAATGAAGAAATGGTGGTGTGAATGTAACATTGAAAATAATAAAATTATTAAAGTGGTGATAGTGACTAAGAAATTAATATAAAACGATAAATGCAGAGACGTGATCCAAGGAAGGAATATTGTATCCCTCCAAATATGTAAATAACAACATAAAAAAGAAATATGACGGTGAAAAAATTCATAATGTGAGTATAAAGTGGTGAAAATAGGAATAAAATTCATAATGAATATATTTATTGTGCGTAATTAGAATGCATAATACGCACAGGGCATAGTGCAATAGAACAAGTGAGGTAAAGTAAAAATAGAATACATGGTCACTAATAGAAGATGAAGGGAGAAAGGAAGAAAGGGAAGGAAAACAATGGAGCAAAGGACTGAAGAGAGGAATGGGAAGGGAAGGAGAAGGAGGGGGGGAAGGGGAAGGAGGAGGAGGGGGGAAGGGGAAGGAGGAGGAGGGGGGGAAGGGGAAGGAGGAGGAGGGGGGGAAGGGGAGGGGGAGGGGGAAAGGGAGGGGGGAAAAATGGGAAAGAAAATAGAAAAGGGAAGGGGGACTGAGAAAAAAAAGGGGGGGGGGGCATGGAAAAAGAAAAGAGAGAGGGGAAAAAAGGGGGGGGGGGAGAAAACCCAATAAAGAAAATGATCCAAAATAATCACATATGACTAATGTAGACATATATGTGTACTAGAAAGCATTATAACAATATGCATAAACTAATGCCGCATAAGATGGATCGTAGCATGCCAGAAGAAGTCCAATCATGATGAGTCAAACAAACGGTGGCTTGGTATCCCACAAATAAAGGCTGGAGAAAAATAAAAATTGAAAATGTGTGAATAATTGCTATACAAACAAACAGTTAAAGGAAAAAAGATGGGATCCACAGTTGTGGGCCCAACGGCTACAAGAAGGAAGAAAAGACCAAATTCTCATTAAGACCCCTGGGGCGTAAAGTCCCAAGGGTCCAAATCCAGAGGCTCTCCTTTTGGGCCAGCCGCTTGGATGTATTGCCTGCACGTAGATCAACCTGAATACAGTCAATGTCTCTGACTCTGAGACATCTCGGATTACAGGAATGGAATTCCCTAAAATGTCTTGGGATTGGTTTGAGGGTCTCAACCTCCTTTATCTCCTGTGCATTAAGAATATCCCTCACGTGTTCCCGCACGCGGAGCCTCAATTCGTGAGTTGTAAGACCTACATATATCTTAGGGCATGGGCATACGGCATAGTATACCACCCGCGTGCTGGTACACGTGAGGGATTGATGGATTTTAAATGATCTGGCTCCAGACGAATCTACAAAATCAAAAGAACGTTCCATATTAGGACACGCGGCGCATCTGCCGCATGGTCTGAATCCAATCTTTGGACTTCCTTGCCCGGCATTCAGTTGAGGTACTATCAGTTGTAAATAACCTCGAACTAAACTATCCCGTAGGGTGCTAGCCCTACGTGCCGTGACAAGGGGTTGCGTAGATAGAAGCTTTTCTAGCACTGGATCTGTTAGTAAAATAGACCAATGTGAGGCCAAAACCTCCCTCATTTTATTCCACTGTGAGTGGTAAGTACTCACAAATCTAATCTTGTTATCTGATATCTTGTCTCTTTTGGTTTGCAACAGATGAAGTTGATCCTGAGTTTTAGCACGCCAGTAGGCCTTTTTTTTATGGACCGATGGCTATAGCCTCTCTTGAAAAAAACGGTCCTTCAGCTCACTGGCCTGTTTTTCAAATGTTGCATCATCGGAGCAGATCCGCCGAATGCGTAGGAACTGGCCGACAGGAATGGCAGAGATCGTACTCTTAGGGTGCAAGGATGTTGCATGCAAATATGCATTGACAGCCGTCTCTTTTCGGAAAACATCCATCCTGAGGCGGCCGCCAACATCCCTAGACACCAAAACGTCCAGAAAGTCCACTCTCTGCCTATAAGTGTAGGTCAGTTTAATGTTTCTGGAGTTAGTGTTCAGCACCTGAAAGAAAGCATGGAGTTGTTCTTCGGTACCCTGCCAGATCAAGAAAACGTCATCTATGTACCGCGCCCATAAAATGGCGCGGTCCATGATGACGTTTCTGTCTGACAGGAAAAGGTCCCTCTCCCACAGCCCCAGGAACAGATTGGCATATGCGGGCGCACATGCCGCCCCCATCGCGGTCCCCTGGAGCTGCAGGAAGAAGGACCCATTAAAGGAAAATAAATTCCTCGTAAGCACGAATTTAAGAAGTTGCAGCAAAAACAAAGAAAACTCCCAAGGTAGATTGCTGGCAGAAAGAAAAAATTCTACTGCCCACAACCCCTCAGCATGTTGAATAGGGATGAGCGAACTCGAACTGTATAGTTCGGGTTCGTACCGAATTTTGGGGTGTCCGTGACACGGACCCGAACCCGGACATTTTCGTAAAAGTCCGGGTTCGGGTTCGGTGTTCGTCGCTTTCTTCGCGCTTTTGTGACGCTTTCTTGGCGCTTTTTGAAAGGCTGCAAAGCAGCCAATCAACAAGCGTCATACTACTTGCCCCAAGAGGCCATCACAGCCATGCCTACTATTGGCATGGCTGTGATTGGCCAGAGCACCATGTGACCCAGCCTCTATTTAAGCTGGAGTCACATAGCGCCGCCCGTCACTCTGCTCTGATTAGCGTAGGGAGAGGTTGCGGCTGCGACAGTAGGGCGAGATTAGGCAGATTAACTCCTCCAAAGGACTTGATTAACTGATCGATCTGCAGCTGTGGATCATTGAGCTGCTGATCCTCAATTGCTCACTGTTTTTAGGCTGCACAGACCGTTTGTCAGTCACATTTTTCTGGGGTGATCGGCGGCCATTTTGTGTCTTGTGGTGCGCCAGCACAAGCTGCGACCAAGTGCATTTAACCCTCAATGGTGTGGTTGTTTTTTGGCTAAAGCCTACATCAGGGTGAAGCTGTCACACCAAGTGCATTTAACCAGCAATAGTCTGTTCATTTTTTGGCCATATACAAAATCAGGGGCAAGCTGCGCCTGTCACCAAGTGCATTTAACCCTCAATGGTGTGGTTGTTTTTTGGCTAAAGCCTACATCAGGGTGAAGCTGTCACACCAAGTGCATTTAACCAGCAATAGTCTGTTCATTTTTTGGCCATATACTAAATCAGGGGCAAGCTGCGCCTGTCACCAAGTGCATTTAACCCTCAATGGTGTGGTTGTTTTTTGGCTAAAGCCTACATCAGGGTGAAGCTGTCACACCAAGTGCATTTAACCAGCAATAGTCTGTTTATTTTTTGGCCATATCCCAGTCTAATTCTGTCACTAAATCCATACCGGTCACCCAGCGCCTAAATACTAGGCCTCAAATTTATATCCAGCTAAATCTGTCCCTAGTGCTGTAGCTGGGCGAGTTATTTAGTGTCCGTTCAAGCACATTTCTTGTTCTGGGTTGAAATACAATTCCCAATTTAGCAATTTCATAATTTAGTGGTTTCTGCTATATCAGAGCTATTTGAAATCTATCCCTAAAAGGGTATATAATATTCAAGGTGCACATTGGGTCATTCAGAATAACTTCACACACACCCGCTACTGTGTATTTCCAAGTCTAATTCTGTCACTAAACCCATACCTGTCACGCAGCGCCTAAATACTAGGCCTCAAATTTATATCCAGCTAAATCTGTCCCTAGTGCTGTAGCTGGGCGAGTTATTTAGTGTCCGTTCAAGCACATTTCTTGTTCTGGGTTGAAATACAATTCCCAATTTAGCAATTTCATAATTTAGTGGTTTCTGCTATATCAGAGCTATTTGAAATCTATCCCTAAAAGGGTATATAATATTCAAGGTGCACATTGGGTCATTCAGAATAACTTCACACACACCCGCTACTGTGTATTTCCAAGTCTAATTCTGGCACTAAACCCATACCTGTCACCCAGCGCCTAAATACTAGGCCTCAAATTTATATCCCGCTAAATCTGTCCTTAGTGCTGTAGCTGGGCGAGTTATTTAGTGTCCGTTCAAGCACATTTCTTGTTCTGGGTTGAAATACAATTCCCAATTTAGCAATTTCATAATTTAGTGGTTTCTGCTATATCAGAGCTATTTGAAATCTATCCCTAAAAGGGTATATAATATTCAAGGTGCACATTGGGTCATTCAGAATAACTTCACACACACCCGCTACTGTGTATTTCCAAGTCTAATTCTGGCACTAAACCCATACCTGTCACCCAGCGCCTAAATACTAGGCCTCAAATTTATATCCCGCTAAATCTGTCCTTAGTGCTGTAGCTGGGCGAGTTATTTAGTGTCCGTTCAAGCACATTTCTTGTTCTGGGTTGAAATACAATTCCCAATTTAGCAATTTCATAATTTAGTGGTTTCTGCTATATCAGAGCTATTTGAAATCTATCCCTAAAAGGGTATATAATATTCAAGGTGCACATTGGGTCATTCAGAATAACTTCACACACACCCGCTACTGTGTATTTCCAAGTCTAATTCTGGCACTAAACCCATACCTGTCACCCAGCGCCTAAATACTAGGCCTCAAATTTATATCCCGCTAAATCTGTCCTTAGTGCTGTAGCTGGGCGAGTTATTTAGTGTCCGTTCAAGCACATTTCTTGTTCTGGGTTGAAATACAATTCCCAATTTAGCAATTTCATAATTTAGTGGTTTCTGCTATATCAGAGCTATTTGAAATCTATCCCTAAAAGGGTATATAATATTCAAGGTGCACATTGGGTCATTCAGAATAACTTCACACACACCCGCTACTGTGTATTTCCAAGTCTAATTCTGGCACTAAACCCATACCTGTCACCCAGCGCCTAAATACTAGGCCTCAAATTTATATCCCGCTAAATCTGTCCTTAGTGCTGTAGCTGGGCGAGTTATTTAGTGTCCGTTCAAGCACATTTCTTGTTCTGGGTTGAAATACAATTCCCAATTTAGCAATTTCATAATTTAGTGGTTTCTGCTATATCAGAGCTATTTGAAATCTATCCCTAAAAGGGTATATAATATTCAAGGTGCACATTGGGTCATTCAGAATAACTTCACACACACCCGCTACTGTGTATTTCCAAGTCTAATTCTGGCACTAAACCCATACCTGTCACCCAGCGCCTAAATACTAGGCCTCAAATTTATATCCCGCTAAATCTGTCCTTAGTGCTGTAGCTGGGCGAGTTATTTAGTGTCCGTTCAAGCACATTTCTTGTTCTGGGTTGAAATACAATTCCCAATTTAGCAATTTCATAATTTAGTGGTTTCTGCTATATCAGAGCTATTTGAAATCTATCCCTAAAAGGGTATATAATATTCAAGGTGCACATTGGGTCATTCAGAATAACTTCACACACACCCGCTACTGTGTATTTCCAAGTCTAATTCTGGCACTAAACCCATACCTGTCACCCAGCGCCTAAATACTAGGCCTCAAATTTATATCCCGCTAAATCTGTCCTTAGTGCTGTAGCTGGGCGAGTTATTTAGTGTCCGTTCAAGCACATTTCTTGTTCTGGGTTGAAATACAATTCCCAATTTAGCAATTTCATAATTTAGTGGTTTCTGCTATATCAGAGCTATTTGAAATCTATCCCTAAAAGGGTATATAATATTCAAGGTGCACATTGGGTCATTCAGAATAACTTCACACACACCCGCTACTGTGTATTTCCAAGTCTAATTCTGGCACTAAACCCATACCTGTCACCCAGCGCCTAAATACTAGGCCTCAAATTTATATCCCGCTAAATCTGTCCTTAGTGCTGTAGCTGGGCGAGTTATTTAGTGTCCGTTCAAGCACATTTCTTGTTCTGGGTTGAAATACAATTCCCAATTTAGCAATTTCATAATTTAGTGGTTTCTGCTATATCAGAGCTATTTGAAATCTATCCCTAAAAGGGTATATAATATTCAAGGTGCACATTGGGTCATTCAGAATAACTTCACACACACCCGCTACTGTGTATTTCCAAGTCTAATTCTGGCACTAAACCCATACCTGTCACCCAGCGCCTAAATACTAGGCCTCAAATTTATATCCCGCTGAATTTGAATACAATACATTGGGCCAAATAATATATTTGTTGTTGTGGTGAACCATAACAATGAGAAAAACATCTAGTAAGGGACGCGGACGTGGACATGGTCGTGGTGGTGTTAGTGGACCCTCTGGTGCTGGGAGAGGACGTGGCCGTTCTGCCACATCCACACGTCCTAGTGTACCAACTACCTCAGGTCCCAGTAGCCGCCAGAATTTACAGCGATATATGGTGGGGCCCAATGCCGTTCTAAGGATGGTAAGGCCTGAGCAGGTACAGGCATTAGTCAATTGGGTGGCCGACAGTGGATCCAGCACGTTCACATTATCTCCCACCCAGTCTTCTGCAGAAAGCGCACAGATGGCGCCTGAAAACCAACCCCATCAGTCTGTCACATCACCCCCATGCATACCAGGGAAACTGTCTCAGCCTCAAGTTATGCAGCAGTCTCTTATGCTGTTTGAAGACTCCGCTGGCAGGGTTTCCCAAGGGCATCCACCTAGCCCTTCCCCAGCGGTGAAAGACATAGAATGCACTGACGCACAACCACTTATGTTTCCTGATGATGAGGACATGGGAATACCACCTCAGCATGTCTCTGATGATGACGAAACACAGGTGCCAACTGCTGCGTCTTTCTGCAGTGTGCAGACTGAACAGGAGGTCAGGGATCAAGACTGGGTGGAAGACGATGCAGGGGACGATGAGGTCCTAGACCCCACATGGAATGAAGGTCGTGCCACTGACTTTCACAGTTCGGAGGAAGAGGCAGTGGTGAGACCGAGCCAACAGCGTAGCAAAAGAGGGAGCAGTGGGCAAAAGCAGAACACCCGCCGCCAAGAGACTCCGCCTGCTACTGACCGCCGCCATCTGGGACCGAGCACCCCAAAGGCAGCTTCAAGGAGTTCCCTGGCATGGCACTTCTTCAAACAATGTGCTGACGACAAGACCCGAGTGGTTTGCACGCTGTGCCATCAGAGCCTGAAGCGAGGCATTAACGTTCTGAACCTGAGCACAACCTGCATGACCAGGCACCTGCATGCAAAGCATGAACTGCAGTGAAGTAAACACCTTAAAACCAAGGAAGTCACTCAGGCTCCCCCTGCTACCTCTTCTGCTGCTGCCGCCTCGGCCTATTCTGCTGCTGCCGCCTCGGCCTCTTCCTCCGCCTCTGGAGGAACGTTGGCACCTGCCGCCCAGCAAACAGGGGATGTACCACCAACACCACCACCACCACCTCCGTCACCAAGCGTCTCAACCATGTCACACGCCAGCGTTCAGCTCTCCATCTCACAAACATTTGATAGAAAGCGTAAATTCCCACCTAGCCACCCTCGATCCCTGGCCCTGAATGCCAGCATTTCTAAACTACTGGCCTATGAAATGCTGTCATTTAGGCTGGTGGACACAGACAGCTTCAAACAGCTCATGTCGCTTGCTGTCCCACAGTATGTTGTTCCCAGCCGGCACTACTTCTCCAAGAGAGCCGTGCCTTCCCTGCACAACCAAGTATCCGATAAAATCAAGTGTGCACTGCGCAACGCCATCTGTGGCAAGGTCCACCTAACCACAGATACGTGGACCAGTAAGCACGGCCAGGGACGCTATATCTCCCTAACTGCACACTGGGTAAATGTAGTGGCAGCTGGGCCCCAGGCGGAGAGCTGTTTGGCGCACGTCCTTCCGCCGCCAAGGATCGCAGGGCAACATTCTTTGCCTCCTGTTGCCACCTCCTCCTTCTCGGCTTCCTCCTCCTCTTCTTCCACCTGCTCATCCAGTCAGCCACACACCTTCACCACCAACTTCAGCACAGCCCGGGGTAAACGTCAGCAGGCCATTCTGAAACTCATATGTTTGGGGGACAGGCCCCACACCGCACAGGAGTTGTGGCGGGGTATAGAACAACAGACCGACGAGTGGTTGCTGCCGGTGAGCCTCAAGCCCGGCCTGGTGGTGTGTGATAATGGGCGAAATCTCGTTGCAGCTCTGGGACTAGCCAATTTGACGCACATCCCTTGCTTGGCGCATGTGCTGAATTTGGTGGTGCAGAAGTTCATTCACAACTACCCCGACATGTCAGAGCTGCTGCATAAAGTGCGGGCCGTCTGTTCGCGCTTCCGGCGTTCACATCCTGCTGCTGCTCGCCTGTCTGCGCTACAGCGTAACTTCGGCCTTCCCGCTCACCGCCTCATATGCGACGTGCCCACCAGGTGGAACTCCACCTTGCACATGCTGGACAGACTGTGCGAGCAGCAGCAGGCCATAGTGGAGTTTCAGCTGCAGCACGCACGGGTCAGTCGCACTACAGAACAGCACCACTTCACCACCAATGACTGGGCCTCCATGCGAGACCTGTGTGCCCTGTTGCGCTGTTTCGAGTACTCCACCAACATGGCCAGTGGCGATGACACCGTTATCAGCGTTACAATACCACTTCTATGTCTCCTTGAGAAAACACTTAGGGCGATGATGGAAGAGGAGGTGGCCCAGAAGGAGGAGGAGGAGGAGGAGGAAGAGGGGTCATTTTTAGCACTTTCAGGCCAGTCTCTTCGAAGTGACTCAGAGGGAGGTTTTTGGCAACAGCAGAGGCCAGGTACAAATGTGGCCAGCCAGGGCCCACTACTGGAGGACGAGGAGGACGAGGATGAGGAGGAGGTGGAGGAGGATGAGGATGAAGCATGGTCACAGCGGGGTGGCACCCAACGCAGCTCGGGTCCATCACTGGTGCGTGGCTGGGGGGAAAGGCAGGACGATGACGATACGCCTCCCACAGAGGACAGCTTGTCCTTATCCCTGGGCAGCCTGGCACACATGAGCGACTACATGCTGCAGTGCCTGCGCAACGACAGCAGAGTTGCCCACATTTTAACCTGTGCGGACTACTGGGTTGCCACCCTGCTGGATCCACGCTACAAAGACAATGTGCCCACCTTACTTCCTGCACTGGAGCGTGATAGGAAGATGCGCGAGTACAAGCGCACGTTGGTAGACGCGCTACTGAGAGCATTCCCAAATGTCACAGGGGAACAAGTGGAAGCCCAAGGCCAAGGCAGAGGAGGAGCAAGAGGTCGCCAAGGCAGCTGTGTCACGGCCAGCTCCTCTGAGGGCAGGGTTAGCATGGCAGAGATGTGGAAAACTTTTGTCAACACGCCACAGCTAACTGCACCACCACCTGATACGCAACGTGTTAGCAGGAGGCAACATTTCACTAACATGGTGGAACAGTACGTGTGCACACCCCTCCACGTACTGACTGATGGTTCGGCCCCATTCAACTTCTGGGTCTCTAAATTGTCCACGTGGCCAGAGCTAGCCTTTTATGCCTTGGAGGTGCTGGCCTGCCCGGCAGCCAGCGTTTTGTCTGAACGTGTATTCAGCACGGCAGGGGGCGTCATTACAGACAAACGCAGCCGCCTGTCTACAGCCAATGTGGACAAGCTGACGTTCATAAAAATGAACCAGGCATGGATCCCACAGGACCTGTCCGTCCCTTGTCCAGATTAGACATTAACTACCTCCCCATAACCATATATTATTGGACTCCAGGGCACTTCCTCATTCAATCCTATTTTTATTTTCATTTTACCATTATATTGCGATGCTACCCAAAGTTGAATGAACCTCTCCTCTGCCTGTGTGCTAGGCCTAAATATATGCCAATGGACTGTTGCAGTGGTGGCTGACATGAAGCCTGATTCTCTGCTATGACATGCAGACTAATTCTCTGCTGACATGAAGCCAGATTGTCTGTTACGGGACCTCTCTCCTCTGCCTGGGTGCTGGGCCTAAATTTATGACAATGGACTGTTGCAGTGGTGGCTGACGTGAAGCCTCATTCTCTGCTATGACATGCAGACTGATTCTCTGCTGACATGAAGCCAGATTGTCTGTTACGGGACCTCTCTCCTCTGCCTGTGTGCTAGGCCTAAATATATGCCAATGGACTGTTGCAGTGGTGGCTGACGTGAAGCCTGATTCTCTGCTATGACATGCAGACTGATTCTCTGCTGACATGAAGCCAGATCCTCTGTTACGGGACCTCTCTCCTCTGCCTGTGTGTGTGCTGGGCCTAAATATATGCCAATGGACTGTTGCAGTGGTGGCTGACGTGAAGCCTCATTCTCTGCTATGACATGCAGACTAATTCTCTGCTGACATGAAGACAGATTCTCTGTTACGGGACCTCCCTCCTCTGCCTGGGTGCTGGGCCTAAATATATGCCAATGGACTGTTGCAGTGGTGGGTGACGTGAAGCCTCATTCTCTGCTATGACATGCAGACTAATTCTCTGCTGACATGAAGCCAGATTGTCTGTTACGGGACCTCTCTCCTCTGCCTGTGTGTGTGCTGGGCCTAAATATATGCCAATGGACTGTTGCAGTGGTGGCTGACGTGAAGCCTCATTCTCTGCTATGACATGCAGACTAATTCTCTGCTGACATGAAGACAGATTCTCTGTTACGGGACCTCCCTCCTCTGCCTGGGTGCTGGGCCTAAATATATGCCAATGGACTGTTGCAGTGGTGGCTGACGTGAAGCCTCATTCTCTGCTATGACATGCAGACTGATTCTCTGCTGACATGAAGCCAGATCGTCTGTTACGGGACCTCTCTGCTCTGCCTGTGTGCTAGGCCTAAATATATGCCAATGGACTGTTGCAGTGGTGGCTGACGTGAAGCCTCATTCTCTGCTATGACATGCAGACTGATTCTCTGCTGTCATGAAGCCAGATTGTCTGTTACGGGACCTCTCTGCTCTGCCTGTGTGCTAGGCCTAAATATATGCCAATGGACTGTTGCAGTGGTGGGTGATGTGAAGCCTCATTCTCTGCTATGACATGCAGACTAATTCTCTGCTGACATGAAGACAGATTCTCTGTTACGGGACCTCCCTCCTCTGCCTGGGTGCTGGGCCTAAATATATGCCAATGGACTGTTGCAGTGGTGGGTGACGTGAAGCCTCATTCTCTGCTATGACATGCAGACTAATTCTCTGCTGACATGAAGCCAGATTGTCTGTTACGGGACCTCTCTCCTCTGCCTGTGTGTGTGCTGGGCCTAAATATATGCCAATGGACTGTTGCAGTGGTGGCTGACGTGAAGCCTCATTCTCTGCTATGACATGCAGACTAATTCTCTGCTGACATGAAGACAGATTCTCTGTTACGGGACCTCTCTCCTCTGCCTGTGTGTGTGCTGGGCCTAAATATATGCCAATGGACTGTTGCAGTGGTGGCTGACGTGAAGCCTCATTCTCTGCTATGACATGCAGACTAATTCTCTGCTGACATGAAGACAGATTCTCTGTTACGGGACCTCCCTCCTCTGCCTGGGTGCTGGGCCTAAATATATGCCAATGGACTGTTGCAGTGGTGGGTGACGTGAAGCCTGATTCTCTGCTATGACATGCAGACTAATTCTCTGCTGACATGAAGACAGATTCTCTGTTACGGGACCTCTCTCCTCTGCCTGTGTGTGTGCTGGGCCTAAATATATGCCAATGGACTGTTGCAGTGGTGGCTGACGTGAAGCCTCATTCTCTGCTATGACATGCAGACTAATTCTCTGCTGACATGAAGACAGATTCTCTGTTACGGGACCTCCCTCCTCTGCCTGGGTGCTGGGCCTAAATATATGCCAATGGACTGTTGCAGTGGTGGCTGACGTGAAGCCTCATTCTCTGCTATGACATGCAGACTGATTCTCTGCTGACATGAAGCCAGATCGTCTGTTACGGGACCTCTCTGCTCTGCCTGTGTGCTAGGCCTAAATATATGCCAATGGACTGTTGCAGTGGTGGGTGACGTGAAGCCTCATTCTCTGCTATGACATGCAGACTGATTCTCTGCTGTCATGAAGCCAGATTGTCTGTTACGGGACCTCTCTGCTCTGCCTGTGTGCTAGGCCTAAATATATGCCAATGGACTGTTGCAGTGGTGGGTGACGTGAAGCCTCATTCTCTGCTATGACATGCAGACTGATTCTCTGCTGTCATGAAGCCAGATTGTCTGTTACGGGACCTCTCTGCTCTGCCTGTGTGCTAGGCCTAAATATATGCCAATGGACTGTTGCAGTGGTGGGTGACGTGAAGCCTCATTCTCTGCTATGACATGCAGACTGATTCTCTGCTGACATGAAGCCAGATTGTCTGTTACGGGACCTCTCTCCTCTGCCTGTGTGCTAGGCCTAAATATATGCCAATGGACTGTTGCAGTGGTGGCTGACGTGAAGCCTCATTCTCTGCTATGACATGCAGACTAATTCTCTGCTGACATGAAGCCAGATTGTCTGTTACGGGACCTCTCTCCTCTGCCTGGGTGCTGGGCCTAAATTTATGACAATGGACTGTTGCAGTGGTGGCTGACGTGAAGCCTGATTCTCTGCTATGACATGCAGACTGATTCTCTGCTGACATGAAGCCAGATCCTCTGTTACGGGACCTCTCTCCTCTGCCTGTGTGTGTGCTGGGCCTAAATATATGCCAATGGACTGTTGCAGTGGTGGCTGACGTGAAGCCTCATTCTCTGCTATGACATGCAGACTGATTCTCTGCTGACATGAAGCCAGATTCTCTGTTACGGGACCTCTCTCCTCTGCCTGTGTGTGTGCTGGGCCTAAATATATGCCAATGGACTGTTGCAGTGGTGGCTGACGTGAAGCCTCATTCTCTGCTATGACATGCAGACTAATTCTCTGCTGACATGAAGACAGATTCTCTGTTACGGGACCTCCCTCCTCTGCCTGGGTGCTGGGCCTAAATATATGCCAATGGACTGTTGCAGTGGTGGCTGACGTGAAGCCTCATTCTCTGCTATGACATGCAGACTAATTCTCTGCTGACATGAAGACAGATTCTCTGTTACGGGACCTCTCTCCTCTGCCTGGGTGCCGGGGCCTAAATATCTGAGAATGGACTGTTCCAGTGGTGGGTGACGGGAAGCCAGATTCTCTGCTATGGAACCTCTCTCCAATTGATTTTGGTTAATTTTTATTTATTTAATTTTTAATTTAATTCATTTCCCTATCCACATTTGTTTGCAGGGGATTTACCTACATGTTGCTGCCTTTTGCAGCCCTCTAGCTCTTTCCTGGGCTGTTTTACAGCCTTTTTAGTGCCGAAAAGTTCGGGTCCCCATTGACTTCAATGGGGTTCGGGTTCGGGACGAAGTTCGGATCGGGTTCGGATCCCGAACCCGAACATTTCCGGGATGTTCGGCCGAACTTCTCGAACCCGAACATCCAGGTGTTCGCTCAACTCTAATGTTGAATACTCGTGTAGAGAGACTCTACATCACAGGTCACCATGATGTTATCATCCTCCAAAATAATACCCTGTATCCTTTGCAAAAAGTCAGATGTCTCTCTGACATATGATGGTAGAGTTTCCACAATAGGTTTCAGGTGGAAATCTAGTAATTTACATATATTCTCTACCATGCTGTTACACCCAGAAATAATGGGCCTACCTGGTGGTATGGAGGCATTCTTATGGACCTTGGGTAGTAGATACAGGGTGGGGATGGATGGTTCCTGAATGATGAGAGCTTCGTACATCTGTTTGGAGATAAGATTTCCCTCCAATCCAGTGTCCAGAATTTTCACGAGTTCACCTCTAAAAGAGATTAACCCCTTAAGGACACAGGGCGTACAGGTACGCCCTTGTGCCCTGGTACTTAAGGACACAGGGCCTACATGCACGCCCTGTGTATTTTTGATCACTGCCGTGCGGCTGGCAGTGGTCGGAACCCGGTGCCTGCTCAAATCATTGAGCAGGCACCTAGGCTAAATGCGCGGGGGGGTCCCGTGACCCCCCCATGTCAGCGATCGCGGCAAACTGCAGGTCAATTCAGACCTGCGATTTCTGCAGGGACCGCGGGGATCAGAAACTTTAGTATTCTCAAAATATAAATTTATCCCCCCCCCCCTGCACCCCTGAGTGATTTTTATCCGGGTGGGAGGTGCAGGGGGAGGGGTGCGGGCGGTGCGGGAGGCGGGCGGTGCAGCAGGCGGGATTGCGATCTCCCGCCCGCCTCCCATTGAATAATCGTTGGTGTATAGTGGGTATACCAGGGTGCCAGCACATTGCTGGCACCCTGGTATAAACGGCTGACATCGGTGATGCGATGTCAGCCGTTTAACCCTTTCCATACAGCGGTCCGTACGGACCGCTGTATGGAAAAGGTTAATAGCTCAGGGAGCACCCTCCCTCTCCCATTGGGGGGCTGCTGTGCCTTTGCAGCCCCCCGATGGGAAAGGGAGAGAGCCCCCAGACAGCCCCCCGAGAGCCCCGTCCTTACCCATCCCTGTCTGCAAAGTTGTGGCTACAACTGAGCAGACAGGGAAGGTTCCCATGGCAACAGGACGCCTTCTCAGGCGTCCTGCTGTCCATGGTGCTGAACAGATCTATGCTAAAGGCATAGATCTGTTCAGTGTAAGTAAAATACAGTACAGAACCCTATATAGTGTTCTGTACTGTATTATACAGACATCAGACCCACTGGATCTTCAAGAACCAAGTGGGTCTGGGTCAAAAAAATGTAAAAAAAAGGGAAAAAAGTTAAGATAAAAAAAACACATTTATCACTGAATAAAAAAATAAATAAATTAAATACACTACACATATTAGGTATCGCCGCGTCCGTAACGACCTGATCTATAAAACGGTCATGTTACTTTCCCCACACGGTGAATGCCATAAAAATAAAAAAATAAAAACGATGAGAAAATTTAAATTTTGTCCACCTTACTTCCCAAAAAAGGTAATAAAAGTGATCAAAAAAGTCGCATTTACGCCAAAATTGTAACAATCAAACCGTCATCTCATCCCGCAAAAATCATACCCTACCCAAGATAATCGCCCAAAAACTGAAAAAACTATGGCTTTTAGACTATGGAAACACTAAAACATGATTATTTTTTTTGTTTCAAAAATGAAATCATTGTGTAAAACTTACATAAATAAAAAAAAGTATAAATATTAGGTATCGCCGCGTCCGTATCGACCGGCTCTATAAAAATATCACATGACCTAACCCCTCAGGTGACCACTGTAAAAAAATAAAAATAAAATAGGTGTAAAAAAAGCCATTTTTTGTCATCTTACGTCACACAAAGTGTAATAGCAAGCAATCAAAAAGTCATATGCACCCCAAATTAGTGCCAATCAAACCATCATCTCATCCCGCAAAAAATGAGACCCTACTTAAGATAATTGCCCAAAAACTGAAAAAACTATGGCTCTTAGACTATGGAGACACTAAAACTTTTTTTTGTTTTAAAAATGAATTCATTATGTAAAACTTACATAAATAAAAAAAAATTGCATACATATTAGGTATCTCCGCATCCGTGACAACCTGCTCTATAAAATTACCACATGATTCAACCAAAAATCATATGTACCCTAAACTAGTACCAACAAAACTGCCACCCTATCCCATAGTTTCTAAAATGGGGTCACTTTTTTGGAGTTTTTACTCTAGGGGTGCATCAGGGGGGCTTTAAATGGGACATGGTGTCAAAAACAGTCCAGCAAAATCTGCCTTCCAAAAACCGTATGGCATTCCTTTCCTTCTGCTCCCTGCCGTGTGCCCGTACAGCAGTTTACGACCACATATGGGGTGTTTCTGTAAACTAAAGAATCAGGGCCATAAATAATGAGTTTTGTTTGGCTGTTAACCCTTGCTTTGTAACTGAAAAAAAAAATATTAAAATGGAAAATCTGCCAAAAAAGTGAAATTTTGAAATTGTATCTCTATTTTCCATTAAATCTTGTGCAACACCTAAAGGGTTAACAAAGTTTGTAAAATCAGTTTTAAATACCTTGAGGGGTGTAGTTTCTTAGATGGGGTCACTTTTATGGAGTTTCTACTCTAGGGGTGCATCAGGGGGGCTTCAAATGGGACATGGTGTAAAAAAAAAAAAAAAAAAAAAAACAAAAAAAAAAACGCACCTTTCACTCTACGCCCCGCTGTGTGGCCGTACAGTAGTTTACGGCCACATATGGGGTGTTTCTGTAAACGGCAGATTCAGGGCAATAAAGATACAGTCTTGTTTGGCTGTTAACCCTTGCTTTGTTACTGGAGAAAATGGGTTAAAATGGAAAATTAGGCAAAAAAATGAAATTCTCAAATTTCATCCCCATTTGCCAATAACTCTTGTGCAACACCTAAAGGGTTAACAAAGTTTGTAAAATCTGTTTTTAATACCTTGAGGGGTGTAGTTTATAGAATGGGGTCATTTTTGGGTGGTTTCTATTATGTAAGCCTCGCAAAGTGACTTTAGAGCTGTAGTGGTCCCTAAAAATTGGGTTTTTGTAAATTTCAGAAAAATTTCAAGATTTGCTTCTAAACTTCTAAGCCTTGTAACATCCCCAAAAAATAAAATATCATTCCCAAAATAATTCAAACATGAAGTAGACATATGGGGAATGTAAAGTCATCACAATTTTTAGGGGTATTACTATGTATTACAGAAGTAGAGAAACTGAAACTTTGAAATTTGCTATTTTTTCCCAATTTTTGGTAAATTAGGTATTTTTTTATGCAACAAAAATATTTATTTTTACTTCATTTTACCAGTGTCATGAAGTACAATATGTGACGAAAGAACAATCTCAGAATGGCCTGGATAAGTCAAAGCGTTTTAAAGTTATCACCACTTAAAGTGACACTGGTCAGATTTGCAAAAAATGGCCTGGTCCTAAGGGGTAATAAGGCTGTGTCCTTAAGGGGTTAAAGGATTGAAAGTTAACTTCTGATAACAAATGGGATCCTTGAGTTGTCGATATGCTTCCGCCAGGTACATACTACAGGGCCACATCACCAAATTTCCCCCTTTGTCAGCTGGTTTGTAGATAACGTCCGGAATATTCTTGAGCTTGTAAAGACTCTGCCGTTGATCCTTATCTAAATTATCACATGAAACGGATGTAGAAATCCATTCAAAATCTTTACTGACCGTCTTAACAAAGAGGTCAATCGCCGGACATAATGGCAAGGGGGGAAATTTCTTAGACCTCTTTTTTTTTGACCGATGGTATAACATCGGCGGTATTGGTGTCTGGTCCCTCCTGTTCTAACAGCAGGTCCTCCAAAATTTTCAGAGCCCGCTGTTCGTCCTCAGACTTCAGGGAATCGGCTGAATCACTTCTCATATGCCATCTCTTCATCATTAGGGAACGCCCAAATAAGTGTAAATCCTTAATGGCAGTGAAACAGTCGAACCTGCAGCTAGGTACATAGGATAAACTTCTCTCCAACAGAGAAATATCTGTGCTGGAGAGAGTATGGCCAGATAGGTTGATTACCTTAGGCTCATTGTCCAGGTGTTTTGGATTTGGAACAGATTCCGGTTGTCTCTTCCTTCCTGGTCCAGTGCCCTGTTCCATTTTTCTCTTGTTGCGGGTTTGACGAGTTGGGTATGTACCCTGTGGTTGAGAATCCCCAATCGATGACACAGAAGAGACAGATGATGATCTACTGCGAGACCTATTTCCATTGGAGTCTCTGTTTTTCCATTTATATACACGGTTTAGTTGTGCATCATTATTATCTCTGGAAATTTTATTTTATTTTATTTTTTTCTCTGTCCCCCTTCCCTTTTCTATTTTCTTTGCCATTTTTCCCCCCTCCCCCCTCCCCTTCCCCTTCCCCCCTCCCCTTCCCCTTCCCCCCCCCTCCTTCCCATCCCTCTCTCCAGTCCTTTGCTTCATTGTTTTCCTTCCCTTTCTTCCTTTCTCCCTTCTTCTTCTATTAGTGACCATGTATTCTATTTTTACTTTGCCTCACTTGTTCTATTGCACTATGCCCTGTGCGTATTATGCACAATAAATATATTTATTATGAATTTTATTCCTATTTTCACCACTTTATACTCACATTATGAATTTTTTCACCGTCATATTTCTTTTATATGTTGTTATTTACATATTTGGAGGGATACAATATTCCTTCCTTGGATCACGTCTCTGCATTTATCATTTTATATTCATTTCTTAGTCACTTTCACCACTTTAATAATTTTATTATTTTCAATGTTACATTCACACCACCATTTCTTCATTTTATTGTTTATGTAAATTATAGGTACATTGTTTCTTTCATCATTATTTATTATTATTATTATTATTATTTATTAATTTTTGTTTTTATGATCATGCATTTAACACATTATTGGTTTGATATGTATTTATATATATTGTATTTCAATCATGTCTTCAATCACCATCATGTTTTCAATCACTGTTCCCATTTATTATTATGTCCACCTCAATCATGCTTTTCTGGCTTTATATCATGTTTTGGATGCATTAATATACACATATGCATATATATATATATATATATATATATATATGTGTACCCATTGTACCTGTTTTTTATATATATTGTCTCAATGTGAGATATGCCGCATTAATGATATACCGTATTTTTCGCCCTATAAGACTCACCGGCCCATAAGACGCACCTAGGTTTTTGGGGAGGAAAATAAGAAAAAAAATATTTTTAACCAAAAGGTGTGCTGTGTGTTTGGTGGGTTTGGAACTAATGATGGTCTGTGGATGGCACTATTACTGGGGATCTGTGGATGACTGACACTGTTATGTGGGGGATCTGTGGATGACGGACACTGTTATGGGGGGGATCTGTGGATGACGGACACTGTTATGTGGGGGATCTGTGGATGACGGACACTGTTATGGGGGGGATCTGTGGATGATGGACACTGTTATGGGGGGATCTGTGGATGACGGACACCATTATGGGGGGATCTGTGGATGACGGACACTGTTATGGGGGGGATCTGTGGATGACAGACACTGTTATGGGGGGATCTGTGGATGACGGACACTGTTATGGGGGGGATCTGTGGATGACGGACACTGTTATGGGGGGGATCTGTGGATGACGGACACTGTTATGGGGGGATCTGTGGATGACGGACACTGTTATGGGGGGGATCTGTGGATGACGGACACTGTTATGGGGGGGATCTGTGGATGACGGACACTGTTATGGGGGGATCTGTGGATGACGGACACTGTTATGGGGGGATCTGTGGATGACGGACACTGTTATGGGGGGATCTGTGGATGACGGACACTGTTATGGGGGGGATCTGTGGATGACAGACACTGTTATGGGGGGATCTGTGGATGACGGACACTGTTATGGGGGGATCTGTGGCTTGCACTGTTACAGGGGGATCTGTGGGTGGCACTGTTACAGGGGGGGGATCTGTGGATGGCACTGTTATGGGCTGGGGGGGATCTGTGGGTGGCACTGTTATATATGTGCCATCCACAGACCCCCAGCCCATAACAGTGCCATCCACAGACCCCCCCAGCCCATAACAGTGCCATCCACAGACCCCCCCCCTAGCCCATAACTGTGCCATCCACAGATCGCCGCCGCCAGTATACTAAAATAAGATGTCATATTCAAGTAATACTTATTAAACATGCCCCCTCAGTCCTATTACTACCTTACATCCTAATCGCTTGTGTAGAATTCAGGCAGGCAGGCAGTCTCTCACTGACGTCACTTGCCTGTGCCGCCTGCTTCATTCATAAAGTAGGCGGTGCAGGCACGTGACAAGAGTTACGCTGCCGCCCGCCCGCCCGCCCGGCCTAAATTCTACAGCAGCGATTAGGATGTAAGGTAGTAATAGGACTGAGGGGGCATGTTTAATAAGTATTACTTGGATATGACATCTTATTTTAGTATACCGGAGCGGCAGGGCGGGGATACTACACTGACTGAACCGCCCCGCCGCTATTGCCAGCCCCCAGATCCTCCTCCCAGTCCCTCCCCGAGTCCCCGCTCGCTCGTACATCGCAACTTGCGATGTAAAACTGCAAGCATTCGCCCCATAAGACGCAAGGGCATTTCTCCCCCATTTTGGGGGAAGAAAAAATGCGTCTTATGGGGCGAAAAATACGGTATATGGAATAGCCTTTATTCCAGTCTTTGTTTTGTTCTGATTATGTCCTTATGGTGGTTTTTCGACTCTCCTCCCCCTGTGTGATGCGTCATCCGGCACCGTCTCCGGCGCCTCACGTCCGTGCGTCCTTACGTCGGAGCCGTCCGATCATGTGATTTAATCACATGGTGGGGGCGTGTCGGCGGGACGCCGGCCGTGGGGCGGCTGGATTCGGCTCCTCCTGGATTTTCGCGCCTCTACACATACACACCTGGGGACGAGTGAGTATCGATTCTCCTATTGGCTGTGGGAGTCTTTTTAAACTTGATTCACAGTGACGGTGCTACCCCCTGATGAAGGTATGCCGAAACGCGCATTGGGGTAGCGCCACCCTGGGTCTCTGTGCACACGGTTCATTCTGGTGAGCCCCTGTCTCCTGCTGTCCTCCTCAGTCTATTTGACCTTGTCATTTTTTTGTACTTGGTCTTCCAATTGATAGGTCTGCAGTATAATTCTATCTTTGCCCATTTTTTGCATACCATTTATTATTCATAGGAGTGATATGTGTTGACGGGTGTCTCACCTGGTATTTTATTGTTTCATTATTTGTACATGGATTAGACATTCCATCCAGTATTTATTCCCATGTTTCATACATACATTGTACCATATTTATTTGATCCGTGTGCTTTATTCCCAGGGTGGCGTCTTTCATTTTCTGTCCTCCGCTCTTATTTTATCATGTCTATGGCATCTTACTATCAATTTGTCATTTTAATCATGCTCCAATAAAATGTATTACTTTTTTGGTATCATGAGCTCCTTTTCTTTTGTTTCTGCTGTCTAACTCGGGAGCTTTTACCGAGTCACACTTTTGGTGTGTCCTTTGGGGTTGTATTGGGTGGACACTGTTCTTCACCCTACCCTGGGACACCCTGGGTCATTTTTTTGTTTTTCTCCTTTTATGAAGCCAAAAATTCAGCTTCCATGGAGGTGCATGAAACCTCTTCTATAACCCCGTATGCCTCTGATTTTCTACACAAGCATATGCATTTTTTCATGGTTTATGTACAAATCAGACAAAAAACTAATAGCGGCTCTCCCAATTCCTCGCCTTGGATTGGTGCTCTGTCTTTGGTGACTCACCCAGCCACTAGAAAGCGAAAATTGTATGAATAAATATTAGGCAAATATTATCACACAGATTATATTTATTTAGTTAATATAAAATAGATTTAAAATAAGTAATTTATTTGAATGAGTTTAAAATATGTTGAAAAAAGCTAAAAAAAAATAGGGAGTAGGGTAATGGTAGTTGAACTAGCGTTTTTGTTTATGTGTCTCCTTGCTAGTAGGTACTGATTGTTCATTCATACGTGTAGGTACTGCTTCTCCTCGCTGTGAGCTGCGCGGCTTGTGTGGTCGAGTCACACAGGCCGCACAGCTCACAGCGAGGAGAAGCAGTACACCTGAGACCATCTCCTCACACAGTCTTGTTATTGCACAGTCACAAAAGCCAGACCACAGGGTGAGTACCGCTTGACTGCCGTGTGGGATGCCACCAGTCGTAGCAGATATCCAATCACCAAAAAAACTGTGAGTAACTACCACTTGCACTACCGTCCAAAATACCACACACTGTTTTTCCTGGCTAAACCATAACTCACTCTGCTGGTGCAAATTACTCACACTATTAAGTGTCCATAATTGACTTTGGACTGATCTAATAACTTGCATTTTTTTTATTATTCATTATTTTTATTTTTTGTCATTTTTTATTCTCTATTTTCTTAGTCTCCATTTTTTCTTCAGACATTAACCTGCATTTACTCAAATTACCTACATGTATGAATGAACAACCAGTACCTACTAGCAAGGAGACACATTAACAAAATGCTAGTTGAACTACCATTACCCTACTCCCTATTTTTTAGCTTTTTTTCAACATATTTTCAACCCATTTCAATTAGATTACTTATTTTAAACCTATTTTATATTAAATAAATATAATCTGTGTGATAACCAGATATAGCGTGCCTGCCTAATATTTATTCATACAATTATGTACAAATCAGATGGAAAGAATCATGGCACACTCCATCAGTCTTTGTATTCTTGGTGCTATATGTCCATACTGTGAGACAGTGACAGATCTCACACAGGTTAGAGGCAAGGAAGGAGACCAGGTGAGACCAGCTGGAGGTACTCAGGCTGGCATAAAGCACCTCCCAAGGTGTCAGTAAGGGGGGAGTGTGTTACTCATGGACAGAGGCCTGGAGGCTCTGTGAATGTGGTCTCAGCTGGGCAAGGGTGAGGGACCACGAGGCTGGGAGATAGCCTGGACTAACTTTGCTACAGCCTGGAAGTGAGCTGGACTACTGGCTAAGAAAGCCGCACCTGAAACAGTGTGTGAACTGTGAGGAATACTTTAGGTGAGTCAGGTTATTATATGTTTAGTTAGAGCCCAGCCGGGCAGGTGTTTGTTTTGTATTGTTTTGTTTTTGCTGAGGTGGCAAATAAAAGCAATGTTTGGACCTTAAAACTTGGTGTCGGTGAAGACGTGTGTGGTTGCAACCCCCGAAAAAGAGCTATCCCCCCACAATACACAGAGTCCATTAAAGCTATATATAGCAGTGCACTTAGGGTATACAACTCTGTTCTAAAGCAATCTGTCAAATATGTAATTGGGGTTTTATAAACCATATTCACATTTATTGTACTGTACTTTGTGAGTTTTCAGTGTAAAATCTACACAGAAAATCCACAACAAATTCACCAAATCTGACTGTGGCCAAATATCTGTTCACAAAAATTCTACCAAGTCTGAGATTCACTACAAAATGTGTTTCTATCACATATGGCATATACTATATAGTGTGGAAGGAGACCCCATTATGATTTTCATTGAGAACATGGTTATTTGTTTCTTTATGTATTCTTTAGGACTGTTGATAATGTGGTTTGTTTTCAGGTGCCAAAATAAAGCTCGCATCTTAGACACAGAGGAGGATAGGTTAGGAACAAGGACCGGTTTTTGGTCTAAAACACGTCAACCTGCATTGTGACACTGCAAGATCATATCACCTATCGTACTGGAACACTTTGGTTTTTTAATGTGGGACTGTTAATAAAATAAGGATTTTATAAAGTGTAAATTGTGTTGATTCTTCAGGCCGCTCAACAAAGGAACTGTGACTTATGCACTATTATGGGATGAGCTGATTGAACTTCTCACTGGCTCAAAGGAGGTTGGAGAAACCAATCTGAAGGGGGCTAGATCCATGCCAGCAACTTACAGTGCTGGTCTAACACCTCTCAGAGGCAGTTTAATCACACTTAATAGCTTTAGTCATGCAAATGCAATCAACATCTTTACTCCATGAGGTCCTTGACCTTGTTCTGATTACAGTGGCATACACACAATCCATGGGGCCCCGGTGCGAAACTGATCTATGGGGCCCCCTCCCCGCCCCCCCAACCTGCCTCCAAGCCCCCCCCCCCCCCCCACTACCTCCCCTACTAGTGTTGTAACTATAGTGTAATGGGCCACAGTGCAAACATTTTTATAAAGAACCGGCAGATTTTCTTACTAAGGGCTCTTTCCGTGCGGGTAATCCGCTGCGTGACTGAGTGCCAAGCCCCATTCTGGACAGCAGAGACACGGAACAGTAACATGATTGACTGTGATCTTTTTACTACAAAATCACGGTGACAACTTTACAGGGAGTGCAGAATTATTAGGCAAATGAGTATTTTGACCACATCATCCTCTTTATGCATGTTGTCTTACTCCAAGCTGTATAGGCTCGAAAGCCTACTACCAATTAAGCATATTAGGTGATGTGCATCTCTGTAATGAGAAGGGGTGTGGTCTAATGACATCAACACCCTATATCAGGTGTGCATAATTATTAGGCAACTTCCTTTCCTTTGGCAAAATGGGTCAAAAGAAGGACTTGACAGGCTCAGAAAAGTCAAAAATAGTGAGATATCTTGCAGAGGGATGCAGCACTCTTAAAATTGCAAAGCTTCTGAAGCGTGATCATCGAACAATCAAGCGTTTCATTCAAAATAGTCAACAGGGTCGCAAGAAGCGCGTGGAAAAACCAAGGCGCAAAATAACTGCCCATGAACTGAGAAAAGTCAAGCGTGCAGCTGCCAAGATGCCACTTGCCACCAGTTTGGCCATATTTCAGAGCTGCAACATCACTGGAGTGCCCAAAAGCACAAGGTGTGCAATACTCAGAGACATGGCCAAGGTAAGAAAGGCTGAAAGACGACCACCACTGAACAAGACGCACAAGCTGAAACGTCAAGACTGGGCCAAGAAATATCTCAAGACTGATTTTTCTAAGGTTTTATGGACTGATGAAATGAGAGTGAGTCTTGATGGGCCAGATGGATGGGCCCGTGGCTGGATTGGTAAAGGGCAGAGAGCTCCAGTCCGACTCAGACGCCAGCAAGGTGGAGGTGGAGTACTGGTTTGGGCTGGTATCATCAAAGATGAGCTTGTGGGGCCTTTTCGGGTTGAGGATGGAGTCAAGCTCAACTCCCAGTCCTACTGCCAGTTTCTGGAAGACACCTTCTTCAAGCAGTGGTACAAGAAGAAGTCTGCATCCTTCAAGAAAAACATGATTTTCATGCAGGACAATGCTCCATCACACGTGTCCAAGTACTCCACAGCGTGGCTGGCAAGAAAGGGTATAAAAGAAGAAAAACTAATGACATGGCCTCCTTGTTCACCTGATCTGAACCCCATTGAGAACCTGTGGTCCATCATCAAATGTGAGATTTACAAGGAGGGAAAACAGTACACCTCTCTGAACAGTGTCTGGGAGGCTGTGGTTGCTGCTGCACGCAATGTTGATGGTGAACAGATCAAAACACTGACAGAATCCATGGATGGCAGGCTTTTGAGTGTCCTTGCAAAGAAAGGTGGCTATATTGGTCACTGATTTGTTTTTGTTTTGTTTTTGAATGTCAGAAATGTATATTTGTGAATGTTGAGATGTTATATTGGTTTCACTGGTAAAAATAAATAATTGAAATGGGTATATATTTGTTTTTTGTTAAGTTGCCTAATAATTATGCACAGTAATAGTCACCTGCACACACAGATATCCCCCTAAAATAGCTAAAACTAAAAACAAACTAAAAACTACTTCCAAAAATATTCAGCTTTGATATTAATGAGTTTTTGGGGTTCATTGAGAACATGGTTGTTGTTCAATAATAAAATTAATCCTCAAAAATACAACTTGCCTAATAATTCTGCACTCCCTGTATGTCTCTGTGATTTTGTAGTAAAAAGATCACAGAGAGGCACAGAGCATTATCAGTCATGTTACTGCTCCGTGTCCCTGCTGTCCGGAACGGGGCTTGGCTGTCTTTCACGCAGTGGATTACCCGCACGGGATCCGCTCGTGTTAAAGAGCCCTAAGCCCAATGCATGGCTACACTCACCCAGTCCTAATAAAATCTGGTCCTACCTCATCCAGGGTGTCGATGGCGTCGGCGTGATGTCCGCTGGATCCAGAACAAGGTCCCTGTGGTGATAGAGAAAAAAAGAATAATCACATAAGGAAGGGATGGTGACTGCCCCTGTGAAATCACCAGCAGGGAGCGCTGTGCTGGCCTGTAAGATTGAGCCATGCCAATGTATAGCAGGGTAATCTAGGACATTTCCCCTAAGTGGAACCACACAGTACTAATGCCCACCTTGTGGCCCCTCACAGTAGTTATGTCCACCTTTGTTCCTGTCACAGTAATTATGCCCAGATATGTGCCCCCTCATAGTAGTTATGCCAAATATGTGTCCCCTTACAGTAGTTATGCCCAGATATGTGCTACCTCAAAGTGGTTATGCCAGATTATGTGTCCCCTCACAGTAGTAATGCCAGATTATGTGTCCCCTCACAGTAGTAATGCCAGATTATGTGCCCCCTCACAGTAGTAATGCCAGACTATGTGCCCCTCACCTAGTAACACCAAATTATGTGCCCCTCACAGTATTTATGGCAGATTATGTGCCCCTTAACAGTATTTATGCCCAGTTATGTGCCCCCTCAAAGTAGATATGCCCAGATATGTGCCCCCTCAGAGTGGTTATGCCAGATTATGTGTCCCCTCACAGTAGTAATTCCAGATTATGTGCCCCTTCACAGTATTTATGCCCGGTTATGTGCCCCCTCAAAGTAAATATGCCCAGATATGTGCCCCCTCAGAGTGGTTATGCCAGATTATGTGCCCCTCACATTAGATATGCCCACATATGTGCCCCTCCCCCTCACATTGGTTATGCCAGATTACATGCCTCGTCACAGTAGTTATGCCTTCATATGTGCCCCCTCATAGTTATGCCTTTATATGTGCCCCCCTCACAGTAGTTATGCCACATTAGGTGCCCCCTCAAATTAGTTATGGCAGATTAGGTGCCCCCCTCAAATAAGTTATGGCAGATTAAGTGCCCCTCAGTAGAGATGCCAACTTTTGTGCCCCCTCACTCTAGTTGTTCCCATCAACCCCCCCCTCTGCCCCCTCTGCCCCCCTGCCCCCAGTCTGCAGCGTTAGAAAAAAAAATACACATACTTACCTTCTTCCCTGATGAGAGGAGGCAGATTGCCGGGCTTTCAGGTCTCCTCCCACAGGCAGCAGTGCGATGTGGGGCCAGCAGGGGGAGCTCCTGAGCTCTAAAGATCAGTGAAGCAGGGAGGAGAGAGGTTTCCCTGCTTCACTGTGGAAACGGAACTGCCGGCCGTGTGTGTGTGAGTGCGCTCCCCCCCCACCCCCATATTATACATGTAATGGAGGCATGGAGAGCGCTCTGATGGGGCCCGAAATTGCCACTGTACTTCATACCGGGCCCCATCAGAGCGCTCCATTACTTGTGAGTACAGCGGGGGCCCTGCCAGCGGCCTGGGGGGGGTCCACAGGCGGCCGGGCCCCCTGGAGTGCCGGCCCGGTGGCAACTGCGACCCCTGCGACCCTGGTATGTACGCCACTGTCTGATTATGATAAACAGATTATGGTGACTGAAGCATGCTGGATATTCCTTGTAGAAGTCATTCAATTAGTGGAAGCCAGTCAGATGACTAGGGAAATATCTTCAAATAAAAGTCCAGTTGCTCTAACTTATTCCAACTAATATGTTGTGAGATGGGAACTGGTTATTCAAAATTGTGTTTAATATTGTACCTTTAAATTGTAAATGATACTTTTTATCTTCATACAAAGCATGGTGGTTCTCCAATGTACTACTGTTGTAGGTCTTGTCCTTCCCAATATGGTTCTGGGGAGATACAGTCCCAAACACCATGATTGGTAGGAATTTACATGTTAGTTGGACCAGAAGCAGGGGAACTCTGTGTTCTATACTTGTGCCTAGTGATGGGCGTAGGGCATGCCCAAACAGTGTGACAGTGCTTCTGTATGTGACAAGTCATGTTGTCTGTTAAGGTCACAGAAGAGACGTAAGCTACGAGGATGCAGGAGTACAGATAGGAAGCCAGATGCCATGGTTGTTCTGTGGAATATTGTATGGAGGAAACTGCAAGTGTGACCCCACATTATAAGAGAAGACACTTGGGCCTCTTTCTCATGACCGTATGGCTTTTTCAGTGTTTTGTGGTCCGTTTTTCACGGATGCGTTGTTCCGTTTTTTGTTTCCGTTGTGTCTCCGTTTCTGTTCCGTTTTTCCGCATTGCATATACAGTATGCAGTAATTACATTTAAAAAATTGGGCTGGGCATAACATTTTTAATACATGATTCCGCAAAAACGGAACGGATACGGAAGACATACCGATGAATTTCCGCATCTGTTCTGTTTTTTTGCAGACCCATTGACTTGAATGGAGCGACTGAATGTGATTTGCGGGCAATAATAGGACATGTTCTATCTTTTAACGGAATGGAAAAAACGGAAATATGGAATGCATACGGAGTACATTCCGTTTTTTTGCTGAACCATTGAAATGAATGGTCACGTATACGGATCGTATACGGAATGCAAAAAACGGCCCGTAAACGGGAAAAAAACGGTTGTGTGAAAGAGGCCTTATACTCATGTATCAGGGGAAGATTACAAATTACTATATCTCTAGAATGAACACCATTGTCACCTTATCTGGAATTACATCTGTGAGTTTGACTGTTTCAGTGACATTCAAGAACTATATACGTCTACATAAGAGAAGGCACCTCTGTAATCAGCCAGACTGTTTTTGTGACTAGTTTGATAAACTGCTGTATCTATCCGTAAAGTTGACTGTTACTTGTTTAGCCTGATTAGGCATTGAATGTGAACATTGTTGCATAATCTAAACCATTTTCCAGATTCCCATCTGGGTTACATATTGTTGACGTCTGTTTGTATCTTGCATTTTTTTCGTCAAGGCTTTGATAAAGGTTTCCTGGAGGACATCTGAATT
Organism: Bufo gargarizans; assembly: GCF_014858855.1. NCBI lineage: Eukaryota > Metazoa > Chordata > Amphibia > Anura > Bufonidae > Bufo > Bufo gargarizans. Next base: position 430,427,837 of record NC_058083.1, on the reverse strand, counting down.
CATTAACAAGAAGTCAAGTAGACAAAAAAAAAAAAGCAAGCTTAAAATCCAAACATAACAATTTGCAATATAGATATTGCACAAAAGTATTATTTCCCATAATATCAAAGGATCCAGCATATTTAGATCTAACATGGCTGATCCTATCTCCAATGATAGATTACAATATAGGCAGCCTGGGTGGCCAAATGGGGTTTGAGGCTCCCAGGGGCCCAAGGCCTTCCAAACTGCCCAGAGACTTGATGCAAAAATTAACAAAATAGAAAAAAAACATTTAGGCCTTCTGCACACGAACGTGTGCGTCCCTATTCCCGTGGCCATGCTGCGCCCTGCAAAATGCGGGCCACAATGCATGAACACCGACCGTGGGGCAGCCGCAGCGGATTGCGAACCTATTCACTTAAATGGGTCCGCGATCCGCCAATACTGAATACGGTAACGGGACACCTACGGTCGTGTGCAAGAGACCTTAGTGTGATAATCACTGGAAACTGGAAAAACGAATAAAATCTCAGACGGACTCTACAATGCCTTAAAAAAAATTTTGTAGGAGGTGACAAAATCACCAACAGTCTTTGCTCTGCTAATTGGTTTCCAGACTAGCCATAGACATTAACCACTTCCAGACCGGGCCATTAACCTCCTTCTTGACCAGGCTTAATTTAGCAAATATGACATGTGTCACTTTATGTGCTAATAACTTTGGAACGCTATTATTTATCCAAGCCATTCAGAGATTGTTTTCTCGTGACACATTGTACTTCATGTTAATGGTAAATTGGAATCAATATGTTTTACCTTTATTTATTTAAAAAAATCCAAAAGTTAACAAAAATTTTAAAAAATTCACTGTTTTCTAAATTTTTAACTCTCTGCTTTTAAGACAGATAGAGATGCCTTATAAAATATTTATTAATTAACATTCCCCATATATCTACTTTATGTGGGCATCATTTTGGTAATGTAATATTTTTTTTTTTGTACGTTAGAAGGTTTTGAATTTTTGAAGCAATTTTTGAAATTTTTAAGAAAATTTCCAAAGTCAACTTTTATAACCTCTTGGGGACACATGGCGTACAGGTATGCCCTGATGTCCTGGTACTTAAGGACACAGGGCGTACCTGCACGCTCCTGTGTATTTCCGATCACCGCCGGGCAGCAGGTGGTGATCGGAACAGATTGCCTGCTGAAATCATTCAGCAGGCACTCTGTGACAATGCCAAGGGAGGTCCTGTGACCCCCCCCCCTCCCGTATCGGCAATTGCTGCAAACCGCAGGTCGATTCAGGCCCGTGACCACAGGGATCAGAAACTTCAAAATGACATATTTAAATTTTTAACCCCACCCCCACCCCCACCTACAGCCCCCTTTGTTATCTGCCATTGGGCTATGTGGGGGAGGGTGCGCGGGGTGGGCAATTATCCCGCCCGCCCCCTCTCATTTCCAGGATGGCCGAGCGGTTTTAGCAGAGTGTCAGCACATTGCCGCGGTCCGTAGTATGGTAGGGGTTAACAGGTAGGGAGTTCCCTCTCCCATTGGGGGCTGCTGTGCTGTTTCAGCCCACGATTCTTGACAGGATCACAGAGAGAGGGAGCCCCCCTCCCTCCCCATTACTCGCTGCTCTGTTGTGGCAGTGGGTGATGGTTACGATGGCAACCAGACGCCTTCACAGGCTTCCGGCTTGCCATGGTAAGGCTAAGGCCTCTTTCACACTGGCGTGTGCGGCCCGTTGCCTTATTGCGGGCCGCAAAATGCGGGCCGCAATACACGGGCGCCATTCCGTGGGCATTCCGCATCACGGATGCGGACCCATTCACTTGAATGGGTCCACAAATCCGGAGATGCGGAACGGAACCATGGAATGGAACCCTACGGAAGCACAACGGAGTGCTTCCATGGGGTTTCGTCCGGTACTTCCGTTGCGCAAAAAGATAGGACATGTTCTGTCTTTTTGCGGAACGGCCAGATCCGCTGCGGCTGCCCCACGGACTGTGCTCGTGTATTGCGGCACGCATTTTGCGAGCCGCACATGCCAGTGTGAAAGAGGCCTAAGTCTGATCAGACTTCTGCTAAAGGCAGAAGTCTGATCAGACTAAGTGTAAAGTCACAATACAATACAGTACCCTATATAGCGTACTGTAGTGTATTATACAGACATCAGACCCACTGGATCTTCAAGAACCAAGTGGGTCTGGGTCAAAAAATAAAAAAACACATTTATCACTGATTAAAAAAATAATAATAATGCACTGCACACGTTTGATATCCCCGCGTCTGCAATGACCTGATCTATGAAATTGTCATGTTACTTTCCCCGCACGGTGAACTCCATAAAAAATAAAAACTATGATGAAATTGAAATTCTGCCCACCTTAATTCCCGAAAAAAGTAATAAAAGTGCTCAAAAAAGTCGTATGTACGCCAATCAAATCGTCACCTCATCCCGCAAAAAATGAGCCCCTACATTAGACAATCGCCCAAAAAGTAAAAAAAATATGGCTCTCGGACTATGGAGACACTAAAACATATAAAAATATATATATGCATATTAGGTATTGCCACGTCCATAAGAACCTGCTCTATAAAAATATCACATGACCTAACCCCTCAGGTGAATACCGTAAAAAAATAAAAATAAAAACGGTGTAAAAAAAAAGCCCTTTTTTGTCACCTTACATCACAAAAAGTCATATGCACCCCAAAATAGTGCCAATCAAACCGTCATCTCATCCTGAAAAAAATGAGCCCCAACACAAGACAGTCGCCCAAAAAATAAATAAAACCATGGCTTTCAGAATGTGGAGACACTAAAGAATCATTGTTGCTTTATGTAAAACTGAAACAAACAAACAAAAAAAGTTGTCATATTTGGTATTGTCACGTCCGTGACAAACTGCTCTATAAAAATACCACATGATCTAACCTGTCAGATGAATGTTGTAAATAACAAAAAAATTAAAACTGTGCCAAAACAGCTATTTCTTGTTACCTTGCCTCACAAAAAGTGTAAAAGTGTAATATAGAGCAACCAAATATCATATGTACCCTAAAATAGTACCAACAAAACTGCCACCCTATCCCGTAGTTTCTAAAAGGGGTCACTTTTTTGGATGGTGTCAAAAAACCAGTCCAGCAAAATCTGTCTTCTAAAAACCGTATGGCATTCCTTTCCTTCTGCGCCCTGCTGTGTGCCTGTACAGCAGTTTACTACCACATATGTGGTGTTTCTGTAAACTACAGAATCAGGGCCATAAATATAGAGTTTTGTTTGGCTGTTAACCCTTGCTTTGTAACTGTAAAAAAATTGATTAAAATGGAAAATCTTCCAGAAAAGTGAAATTTTATCTTTACTTTCCATTAATTCTTTTGGAACACCTAAAGGGATAACAATGCCCCCGTGAGGGGCATGGCGAGTTCCTAGAATTTTTTATTTTTTGTCGCAAGTTAGTGGAATATGAGACTTTGTAAGAAAAAAAAAAGAAAAAAAATCATCATTTTCCGCTAACTTGTGACAAAAAATAAAAAATTCTAGGAACTCGCCATGCCCCTCACGGAATACCTTGGGGCGTCTTCTTTCCAAAATGGGGTCACTTGTGGGGTAGTTATACTGCCCTGGCATTCTAGGGGCCCTAATGTGTGGTAAGTAGTTTGAAATCAAAATGTGTAAAAAATGACCTGTGAAATCCTAAAGGTGCTCTTTGGAATGTGTGCCCCTTTGCCCACCTAGGCGGCAAAAAAGTGTCACACATGTGGTATCGCCGTACTCAGGAGAAGTTGGGGAATGTGTTTTGGGGTGTCATTTTACATATACCCATGCTGGGTGAGAGAAATATCTTGGCAAAAGACAACTTTTCCCATTTTTTTTATACAAAGTTGGCATTTGACCAAGATATTTATCTCACCCAGCATAGGTATATGCAAAATTACACCCCAAAACACATTGCCCAACTTCTCCTGAGTACGGCGATACCACATGTGTGACACTTTTTTGCAGCCTAGATGCGCAAAGCGGCCCAAATTCCTTTTAGGAGGGCATTTTTAGACATTTGGATCCCAGACTTCTTCTCATGCTTTCGGGCCCCTAAAATGCCAGGGCAGTATAAATACCCCACATGTGACCCCATTTTGGAAAGAAGACACCCCAAGGTATTCAATGAGGGGCATGGCGAGTTCATAGAATTATTTTTTTTTGGGCACAAGTTAGCGGAAATTGTTTGTTTGTTTTTTTTCTCACAAAGTCTCCCTTTCCGGTAACTTGGGACAAAAATTTCAATCTTTCATGGACTCAATATGCCCCTCACGGAATACCTTGGGGTGTCTTCTTTCCGAAATGGGGTCACTTGTGGGGTATTTATACTGCCCTGGCATTTTAGGGGCCCTAAAGCGTGAGAAGAAGTCTGGAATATAAATGTCTAAAAAATTTGACGCATTTGGATTCCGTGAGGGGTATGGTGAGTTCATGTGAGATTTTATTTTTTGACACAAGTTAGTGGAATATGAGACTTTGTAAGAAAAATAAAATAAAAATAAAATATCTATTTCCGCTAACTTGTGCCAAAAAAAATGTCTAAATGGAGCCTGACAGGGGGTGATCAGGGAGTCTGTATGGGGTGATCACCCCCCTGTCATTGATCACCCCCCTGTAAGGCTCCATTCAGACGTCCGTATGTGTTTTGCGGATCCGATCCATGTATCCGTGGATCCGTAAAAATCATACGGACGTCTGAACGGAGCCTGACAGGTGGGTGATCAATGACAGGTGGGTGATCAATGACAGGGGGGTGATCAGGGAGTCTATATGGGGTGATCAGGGGTTCATAAGGGGTTAATAAGTGACAGGGGGGGTGTAGTGTAGTGTAGTGGTGTTTTGTGGTACTTTACACAGCTACCTGTGTCCTCTGGTGGTCGATCCAAACAAAAGGGACCACCAGAGGACCAGGTAGAAGGTATATTAGACGCTGTTATCAAAACAGCGTCTAATATACCTGTTAGGGGTTAAAAAAATCGCATCTCCAGCCTGCCAGCGAACGATCGCCGCTGGCAGGCTGGAGATCCTGTCTCTTACCTTCCGTTCCTGTGAACGCACGAGTCTGTGTGCGCGCGTTCACAGGAAGTCACGGCTCTCGCGAGATGACGCGTATATGCGTCACTCTGCGCAGAGCTGCCGCCTCCGGACCGCAGATCTGCATTAGGTGGTCCGGAGGCGGTTAAAGGGAGTCTGTCACCTCCATATGGCCATACACAGTGCTTACATTGCCCTATAGCACAGCTATACATGAATGTAATGGTACCTTTGTCTTTACACTTGCAGAAGCTGGAAAAAACTAACTTTGATTCATAGGCAAATGAGCACTCGCAAGTGCCCAGGGGCGTCGTTCCCTGTGTTGGTGCCCAGGCTGCCCTGCCTTTTTTCATTGTTCCTCCGTCCCAGCCTCTGCATATGCCCGCCCTCCTATTCCCTTGCGTCATCCTAAGGTCTGGCAGAGATCCCGCGACTGTGCACTGCCTCGCCGGGCCGGAGCATGCACACTGCGATGCCCATTGTTGGCACGGCATCCCTTTAACTACTGTGCATGCTCCGGCGAACGGCGCAAAACCAAGTCATTTTGTGGAGCTTACATAGAGGAAACCCCCCAAAAATGACCCAATTGTAGAAACTCAAGTAACTCAAAACTGATTTTACAAACTTTGTTAACCCTTTAGGTGTTCCACAAGAATTAAAGGAAAAAAGGAGATGACATTTTTAAAATTTCACTTTTTTGGCAGATTTTCAATTTTTTCTTTAACACATCAAGGGTTAACAGCCAAACAAAACTTAATAATTGTCACTCTGATTATGCGGTTTACAGAAACACCCCACATGTGGTCGTAAACTGATGTAAGGGCACACGGCAGGGTGCAGAAGAAAGAGTGCCATATGGTTTTTGGAAGGCAGATTTTGCTGGACTGGTTTTTAGATGTCCCACTTGAAGCCCCCCTGATGCACCCTTACAGTAGAAACTCCCAAAAAGTGACCATATTTTGGAAACTAGGGATAATGTGTCAGTTTTATTGGTAATATTTAGGGGTACATATGATGTTTAATTGCGCTATATTATGTTTTTTTGTGAAGCAAGGTAACAAAAAATTGCTGTTTTGGCACTTTTTTTTTTTTTTACAACATTCATCTGACAGGGTAGATCGTGTGCTATTTTTATAGAGCAGGTTGTTACGGACGCAATGATATCAAATATATCTACTTTATTTGTTTGTTTATGTCAGTTTTACATAATAAAGCATTTTTGAAAAAAATTATGTTTTTGTGTCTCCATTTTCTGAAAGCAATATTGTTTTTATTTTCAAGACAATCGTCTTGTGCAAGGGCTCGTTTTTTGCAGGAAGAGTTGACGTTTTTATTGGTACCATTTGTGGGTACATATGATTTTTTTATCATTCATTATTACACTTTATGGGATTAGGTGATCAAAAAATTGGTTGTTTTAGCACAGATTTTATTTATTTATTTTTACAGCGTTCATCTCGGGGGTTAGGTCGTGTGACATTTTTATAGAGCAGATTGTTACGGACGTGGCAATACCTAATATGTATACTTTTTCTTAATTATTTAAGAATTTACACAATAATAGCATTTTTGAAACAAAAAAAATGATGTTTTAGTGCTTCCAGACCGATTGTCTTAGTTAGGACTCATTTTTTGCGGGATGAGGTGACAGTTTGATTGGAACTATTTTGGGGGGCAAACACCGATTTTTGTTCGCTTGGTGTTGCATTTTATGTGATGTTAGGTGACAAAAAAATTGCTTTTTTGGGCACTTTGTTTATTTTTTTTTAGTGGTTAGTTCATGTGATATTTTTATAAAGCAGGTTGTTACGGATGCGTCAATATGTAATTTTCTTTATTTATTTCACTTTAACACAATTTCTTTTTTTAAAGAAAAAAATTATGCTTTAATGTCTCCATGTTCTGAGAGCTATAGTTTTTATTTTTTTAGAGATTTTCTTATGTAGGGGCTCATTTTTTGCGGGATGAGGTGACGGTTTTATTGGCACCATTTTGTGGGACATACGCCTTTTTGATCACTTGGTGTTGCACTTTTTGTGATTTAACGTGACAAAAATTGCATTTTTTTTTACTCTTTTTTTATGGTGTTTATGGGACGAGGTGGATCACATGATTTATTTATAGAGCCGTCCATCACAGACGCAGCAATACCAAATATGTCTATTTTATTTTTTTATATTTAACTTTTTTTTTATTACTTAATTGGGGATTTTTTTAATTATTTTTTTCCATGTGAAACTTTTTCTTTTTAATAAAACACTTTATACTTTATTTTTTTAGTTTTTATTTTACAATTTGCATCCTCCATAAGGTCATACAAGACCTCTGGGGAATATTTAACCAGATTATATATTTTTTTTTCATTATTGATTTCTACTGTAACTTGGGCTGACATACAGACGTGACCAAAAGTTTTGAGTATTACATAAATATTGGTAATTGGAAAAGTTGCTGCTTAAGTTTTTATAATAGCAATTTGCATATACTCCAGAATGTTATGAAGAGTGATTAGATGAATTGCATAGTCCTTTTTTGCCATGAAAATTAACTTAATCCCAAAAAAACCTTTCCACTGCATTTCATTGCTGTCATTAAAGGACCTGCTGAGATCATTTCAATAATCGTCTTGTTAACTCATGTGAGAATGTTGACGAGCACAAGGCTGGAGATCATTATGTCAGGCTGATTGGGTTAAAATGGCAGATATAACTCCAGATAAGGTGACAATGGTGTTCATTCTATATAGTAATTTGTAATCTTCCCCTAATACATAAGTATATGTGTCTTTTGTAGCAGAACCTGCTTCTCTTATAATGTGTGGGGTCACACTTGTAGTTTCCTCCTTATTTAGTCTCCATACAGCCAGTATTCCACAGAACAGCCATGGCACCTGGCTTCCCATCTGTACTCCTGCACCCTCGTAGCTTACCTCTCTTCTGTGACCTTAACAGACAACATGAGGGGTTATGGGGGTTATTAAGACCAGCATCTAAAACGCTGGTCTTAATAAATGAATCCCTTAACCACTTCACGACCGCCCATTGACTATAAACGTCCTATGGGAGATCGTTTATCTCTAAATGGACTTTCTGGAACGTCAATTCAGAGATGGCAGCTGCACGCTAATCGTGCAGCTGCCAAGCGGGGGGCCAGCTGTCAGTGACAGCAGGGCACCCCAGAGAGAAGGCAGGGACAGTTCCCAGGTGTCCCTGCCTTCTAGATCGCTGTATACACAGCGCTCAACGAGCGCTATGTATACAGATCAGGAAGCGCTATGCTGTCCTGTCCCGGCCCGGTGGTCATGTGACCGCCGGGGCCAGGAGAGTGCAGGAGCTGTCGGGTCTTCCATAGACCTCGATCAGCCCTGAACTAAGGCTGTACAGCGATGTATTATGCTGTACAGCCTCTCTGGGGGGTGTATTTCCCCTGTAACTGGAGCTACTACAGCCGTGGCCAAAAGTTTTGAGAATGACACAAATTCGTTTTCACAAAGTTTGCTGCTAAACTGCTTTTAGATCCTTGTTTCAGTGGTGTCTGTGATGTAGTGAAATATAATTACACGCACGGCATACGTTTCAAAGGCTTTTATCGACAATTACATGATATTTATGCAAAGAGTCAGTATTTGCAGTGTTGGCCCTTCTTTTTCAGGACCTCTGCAATTCGACTGGGCATGCTCTCAATCAACTTCTGGGCCAGTTCCTGACTGATAGCAACCCATTCTTTCATAATCACTTCTTGGAGTTTGTCAGAATTAGTGGGTTTTTGTTTGTCCACCCGCCTCTTGAGGATTCACAAGTTCTTAATGGGATTAAGATCTGGGAAGTTTCCAGGCCATGGACCCAAAATATCAACGTTTTGGTCCTCGAGCCACTTGGTCATCACTTTTGCCTTATGGCACGGTGCTCCATCGTGCTGGAAAATGCATTGTTCTTCACCAAACTGTTGTTGGATTGTTGGAAGAAGTTGCTGTTGGATGGTGTTTTGGTACCATTCTTTATTCATGGCTGTGTTTGTGGGCAAAATTGTGAGTGAGCCCACTCCCTTGGATGAGAAGCAACCCCACACATGAATGGTCTCAGGATGCTTTACTGTTGGCATGACACAGGACTGATGGTAGCGCTCACCTTTTCTTCTCCGGACAAGCCTTTTTCCTGATGCCCCAAACAATCGGAAAGAGGCTTCATCGGAGAATATGACTTTGTCCCAGTCCTCAGCAGTGCATTCACCATATTTTCTGCAGAAGATCAATCTGTCCCTGATGTTTTTTTGGGAGAGAAGTGGCTTCTTTGCTGCCCTTCTTGACACCAGGCCATCTTCCAAAAGTCTTCGCCTCACTGTAAATAAATAAAGTAATTGGAGGGCACTCAAATATCTGACTACATTCAAGGCAGGATATCAATAATCCTAATTTATTCACATAAAACTAATATGTTGGCATAAAAGTGCAGATGCGCTCACACCTGCCTGCTGCCATTCCTGAGCAAGCCCTGCACTGGTGGCACTCCGATCCCGCAGCTGAATCCTCTTTAGGAGATGATCCTGGCGCTTGCTGGACTTTCATGGACGCCCTGAAGCCTTCTTAACAGGAATTGAACCTCTTTCCTTGAAGTTCTTGATGATCCTATAAATTGTTGATTGAGGTGCAATTTTAGTAGCCACAATATCCTTGCCTGTGAAGCCATTTTTATGCAACGCAATGATGGCTGCACGCGTTTCTTTGCAGGTCACCATGGTTAACAATGGAAGAACAATGATTTCAAGCATTACCCTCCTTTTAACAGGTCAAGTCTGTGAGTTTGACTGTTTCAGTGACATTCAAGAACTATATACGTCTACTGCTGTATCCATCCGTAAAGTTGGTTGTTTAGCCTTATTAGGCACTGAATGTGAACATTGTTGCATAATCTAAACCATTTTCCAGATTCCCATCTGGGTTACATATTTGTTGACGTTTGTTTGTATCTTGCACTTTTTCGTCAGGGCTTTGATAAAGGTTTCTTGGAGGACATCTGACTTCATTAAAACAGAACAAAAGAGAAAATGGAGCTCAAACAGCCGGATAGTAAATGTAAAAAATACTTTATTAAGACATTAAAGTACATCAAGGTTACATAAAACAATGCAGTAGGGCAGGGAACAGAAGGAGCAGGGAGAGGAAAAACGGCGCCACCCTGGGAGGTGCACTCCGGTCAATATAATGGTGTATACACTCAGCGGAAAAGAAATATATATAATAGAAAAATAAATGAACCGCAGATAAAGAGTATGGATGGAAACGGTGAGTCTAAGGTAAAGGATGTAAAACCCACACAAACATGGGCATACACACCCAGTCTGCAGGTAGAGACCTGACAAGTGAATTGTAAATCCAGATGGAAAGAGACCAGGGTGTGAACAACTGAATAGGACTCACCAGAGAACAGACCAGGAGGGGACCAACCAGGATGGCGCTACCCCAACGCGCGTTTCGGCGTGCCTCATACCAGGCGAGGAGTGCCAGAGGGGGATAATGTCTCTGTGTAGTGTCAACGGTGTCTCCTATCTTGGTACGGCTGGACTCCTGTATCCTTGCTCACATGCAACAAATTGAGTGTTGTTAATAGGAATTTTGATGTAATAATTAAGATCCAGACAAAAGATATGGTCCAACTCGTCTTTACTTAATTGAATCACCTGCAGTCTCAATGTAAACGGTACACTCCCGCCACATACAAAATAACACAACAAATGAGGAGTGCATACCACACCAATATAGAATAATAAAAATCTATTTTATTAAAGTATTAATTAAAATGTACATGATTTGTAATACATACTGTATATGTAAACAAGCAGGGACTAGTGATGAGCGAACCCGGACTGTATAGTTCGGGTTCGTACCGAATTTTGGGGTGTCCGTGACATGGACCCGAACCCGGACATTTTCGTAAAAGTCCGGGTTCGGGTTCGGTGTTCGTCGCTTTCTTGGCGCTTTTTGAAAGGCTGCAAAGCAGCCAATCAACAAGCGTCATACTACTTGCCCCAAGAGGCCATCACAGCCATGCCTACTATTGGCATGGCTGTGATTGGCCAGAGCACCATGTGACCCAGCCTCTATTTAAGCTGGAGTCACATAGCGCCGCCCGTCACTCTGCTCTGATTAGCATAGGGAGAGGTTGCGGCTGCGACAGTAGGGCGAGATTAGGCAGATTAACTCCTCCAAAGGACTTGATTAATCGATCGATCTGCAGCTGTGCATCATTGAGCTGCTCAAATTCAATTGCTCACTGTTTTTAGGCTGCCCAGACCGTTTGTCAGTCACTTTTTACTGGGGTGATCGGCGGCCATTTTGTGTCTTGTGGTGTGCTAGCACAAGCTGCGACCAAGTGCATTTAACCCTCAATGGTGTGGTTGTTTTTTGGCTAATTCCTACATCAGGGTGAAGCTGTCACACCAAGTGCATTTAACCAGCAATAGTCTGGTTATTTTTTGGCCATATACTACATCAGGGGCAAGCTGTCACCAAGTGCATTTAACCCTCAATGGTGTGGTTGTTTTTTGGCTAAATCCTACATCAGGGTGAAGCTGTCACACCAAGTGCATTTAACCAGCAATAGTCTGTTTATTTTTTGGCCATATACTACATCAGGGGCAAGCTGCGCCTGTCACCAAGTGCATTTAACCCTCAGTAGTGTGGTTTGTCAAGCTGTCACACCAAGTGCATTTAACCATCAATAGTGTGGTTATTTTTTGGCCATATCCCAGTCTAATTCTGTCAGTAAACCTATACCTGTCACCCAGCGCCTAAATACTAGGCCTCAAATTCATATCCAGCTAAAACTGTCGTTACTGCTGTAGCTGGGCGAGTTAGTTAGTGTCCGTTCAAGCACATTTCTTGTTCTGGGTTGAAATACAATTCCCAATTTAGCAATTTAAAAATGTAGTGGTTTCTGCTGTATCAGAGCTATTTGAAATCTATCCCTAAAAGGGTAGGTCATATTGAAGGTGCACATAGGGACATTCAGAATAACTTCACACACCCGCTACTGTGCATTTCCAAGTCTAATTCTGTCAGTAAACCCATACCTGTCACCCAGCGCCTAAATACTAGGCCTCAAATTTATATCCAGCTAAATCTGTCGTTAGTGCTGTAGCTGGGCGAGTTATTTAGTGTCCGTTCAAGCACATTTCTTGTTCTGGGTTGAAATACAATTCCCAATTTAGCAATTTCAAAATTTAGTGGTTTCTGCTGTATCAGAGCTATTTGAAATCTATCCCTAAAAGGGTAGGTCATATTGAAGGTGCACATAGGGTCATTCAGAATAACTTCACACACCCGCTACTGTGCATTTCCAAGTCTAATTCTGTCAGTAAACCCATACCTGTCACCCAGCGCCTAAATACTAGGCCTCAAATTTATATCCAGCTGAATTTGAATACAATACATTGGGCCAAATAATATTTTTGTTGTTGTGGTGAACGATAACAATGAGGAAAACATCTAGTAAGGGACGCAGACGTGGACATGGTCGTGGTGGTGTTAGTGGACCCTCTGGTGCTGGGAGAGGACGTGGCTGTTCTGCCACATCCACACGTCCTAGTGTACCAACTACCTCAGGTCCCAGTAGCCACCAGAATTTACAGCGATATATGGTGGGGCCCAATGCCGTTCTAAGGATGGTAAGGCCTGAGCAGGTACAGGCATTAGTCAATTGGGTGGCCGACAGTGGATCCAGCACGTTCACATTATCTCCCACCCAGTCTTCTGCAGAAAGCGCACAGATGGCGCCTGAAAACCAACCCCATCAGTCTGTCACATCACCCCCATGCATACCAGGGAAACTGTCTCAGCCTCAAGTTATGCAGCAGTCTCTTATGCTGTTTGAAGACTCTGCTGGCAGGGTTTCCCAAGGGCATCCACCTAGCCCTTCCCCAGCGGTGAAAGACATAGAATGCACTGACGCACAACCACTTATGTTTCCTGATGATGAGGACATGGGAATACCACCTCAGCATGTCTCTGATGATGACGAAACACAGGTGCCAACTGCTGCGTCTTTCTGCAGTGGGCAGACTGAACAGGAGGTCAGGGATCAAGACTGGGTGGAAGACGATGCAGGGGACGATGAGGTCCTAGACCCCACATGAAATGAAGGTCGTGCCACTGACTTTCACAGTTCGGAGGAAGAGGCAGTGGTGAGACCGAGCCAACAGCGTAGAAAAAGAGGGAGCAGTGGGCAAAAGCAGAACACCCGCCGCCAAGAGACTCCGCCTGCTACTGACCGCCGCCATCTTGGACCGAGCACCCCAAAGGCAGCTTCAAGGAGTTCCCTGGCATGGCACTTCTTCAAACAATGTGCTGACGACAAGACCCGAGTGGTTTGCACGCTGTGCCATCAGAGCCTGAAGCGAGGCATTAACGTTCTGAACCTTAGCACAACCTGCATGACCAGGCACCTGCATGCAAAGCATGAACTGCAGTGGAGTAAACACCTTAAAAACAAGGAAGTCACTCAGGCTCCCCCTGCTACCTCTTCTGCTGCTGCCGCCTCGGTCTCTTCTGCTGCTGCCGCCGCCTCGGCCTCTTCTGCTGCTGCCGCCTCGGCCTCTTCCTCCGCCTCTGGAGGAACGTTGGCACCTGCCGCCCAGCAAACAGGGGATATACCACCAACACCACCACCTCCGTCACCAAGCGTCTCAAGCATGTCACACGGCAGCGTTCAGCTCTCCATCTCACAAACATTTGAGAGAAAGCGTAAATTCCCACCTAGCCACCCTCGATCCCTGGCCCTGAATGCCAGCATTTCTAAACTACTGGCCTATGAAATGCTGTCATTTAGGCTGGTGGACACAGACAGCTTCAAACAGCTCATGTCGCTTGCTGTCCCACAGTATGTTGTTCCCAGCCGCCACTACTTCTCCAAGAGAGCCGTGCCTTCCCTGCACAACCAAGTATCCAATAAAATCAAGTGTGCACTGCGCAACGCCATCTGTGGCAAGGTCCACCTAACCACAGATACGTGGACCAGTAAGCACGGCCAGGGACGCTATATCTCCCTAACTGCACACTGGGTAAATGTAGTGGCGGCTGGGCCCCAGGCGGAGAGCTGTTTGGCGCACGTCCTTCCGCCGCCAAGGATCGCAGGGCAACATTCTTTGCCTCCTGTTGCCACCTCCTCCTACTCAGCTTCCTCCTCCTCTTCTTCCACCTGCTCATCCAGTCAGCCACACACCTTCACCACCAACTTCAGCACAGCCCGGGGTAAACGTCAGCAGGCCATTCTGAAACTCATATGTTTGGGGGACAGGCCCCACACCGCACAGGAGTTGTGGCGGGGTATAGAACAACAGACCGACGAGTGGTTGCTGCCGGTGAGCCTCAAGCCCGGCCTGGTGGTGTGCGATAATGGGCGAAATCTCGTTGCAGCTCTGGGACTAGCCGGTTTGACGCACATCCCTTGCTTGGCGCATGTGATGAATTTGGTGGTGCAGAAGTTCATTCACAACTACCCCGACATGTCAGAGCTGCTGCATAAAGTGCGGGCCGTCTGTGCGCGCTTCCGGCGTTCACATCCTGCCGCTCCTCGCCTGTCTGCGCTACAGCGTAACTTCGTCCTTCCCGCTCACCGCCTCATATGCGACGTGCCCACCAGGTGGAACTCCACCTTGCACATGCTGGACAGACTGTGCGAGCAGCAGCAGGCCATAGTGGAGTTTCAGCTGCAGCACGCACGGGTCAGTCGCACTACGGAACAGCACCACTTCACCACCAATGACTGGGCCTCCATGCGAGACCTGTGTGCCCTGTTGCGCTGTTTCGAGTACTCCACCAACATGGCCAGTGGGAATGACGCCGTTATCAGCGTTACAATACCACTTCTATGTCTCCTTGAGAAAACACTTAGGACGATGATGGAAGAGGAGGTGGCCCAGGAGGAGGAGGAGGAGGAGGAAGAGGGGTCATTTTTAGCACTTTCAGGCCAGTCTCTTCGAAGTGACTCCGAGGGAGGTTTATTTCAACAGCAGAGGCCAGGTACAAATGTGGCCAGCCAGGGCCCACTACTGGAGGACGAGGAGGACGAGGATGAGGAGGAGATGGAGGAGGATGAGGATGAAGCATGGTCACAGCGGGGTGGCACCCAACGCAGCTCGGGCCCATCATTGGTGCGTGGCTGGGGGGAAAGGCAGGACGATGACGATACGCCTCCCACAGAGGACAGCTTGTCCTTACCCCTGGGCAGCCTGGCACACATGAGCGACTACATGCTGCAGTGCCTGCGCAACGACAGCAGAGTTGCCCACATTTTAACGTGTGCGGACTACTGGGTTGCCACCCTGCTGGATCCACGGTACAAAGACAATGTGCCCACCTTACTTCCTGCACTGGAGCGTGATAGGAAGATGCGCGAGTACAAGCGCACGTTGGTAGACGCGCTACTGAGAGCATTCCAAAATGTGACAGGGGAACAAGTGGAAGCCCAAGGCCAAGGCAGAGGAGGAGCAAGAGGTCGCCAAGGCAGCTGTGTCACGGCCAGCTCCTCTGAGGGCAGGGTTAGCATGGCAGAGATGTGGAAAACTTTTGTCAACACGCCACAGCTAACTGCACCACCACCTGATACGCAACGTGTTAGCAGGAGGCAACATTTCACTAACATGGTGGAACAGTACGTGTGCACACCCCTCCACGTACTGACTGATGGTTCGGCCCCATTCAACTTCTGGGTCTCTAAATTGTCTACGTGGCCAGAGCTAGCCTTTTATGCCTTGGAGGTGCTAGCCTGCCCGGCGGCCAGCGTTTTGTCTGAACGTGTATTCAGCACGGCAGGGGGCGTCATTACAGACAAACGCAGCCGCCTGTCTACAGCCAATGTGGACAAGCTGACGTTCATAAAAATGAACCAGGCATGGATCCCACAGGACCTGTCCATCCCTTGTGCAGATTAGACATTAACTACCTCCCCTTAACCATATATTATTGGACTCCAGGGCACTTCCTCATTCAATCCTATTTTTATTTTCATTTTGCCATTATATTGCGAGGCTACCCAAAGTTGAATGAACCTCTCCTCTGTCTGGGTGCCGGGGCCTAAATATATGCCAATGGACTGTTCCAATGTTGGGTGACGTGAAGCCTGATTCTCTGCTATGACATGCAGACTGATTCTCTGCCGACATGAAGCCAGATTCTGTGTTACGGAACCTCTCTCCTCTGCCTGGGTGCTGGGCCTAAATTTATGAAAATGGACTGTTGCAGTGGTGGCTGACGTGAAGCCTGATTCTCTGCTATGACATGCAGACTGATTCTCTGGTTACATGAAACCAGATTCTGTGTTACGGAACCTCTCTCCTCTGCCTGGGTGCTGGGCCTAAATTTATGAAAATGGACTGTTACAGTGGTGGGTGACGTGAAGCCTGATTCTCTGCTATAACATGCAGACTGATTCTCTGCTGACATGAAGCCAGATTGTCTGTTACGGGACCTCTCTCCTCTGCCTGGGTGCCAGGGCCTAAATTTATGACAATGGACTGTTACAGTGGTGGGTGACGTGAAGCCTGATTCTCTGCTATGACATGCAGACTGATTCTCTGCTGACATGAAGCCAGATTCTCTGTTAAGGGACCTCTCTCCTCTGCCTGGGTGCTGGGCCTAAATATATGACAATGGACTGTTGCAGTGGTGGCTGACGTGAAGCCTGATTCTAGGACTGTTTTTGGTCCCCGCTTGTTTACATATATGTATTACAAATCATGTACATTTTAATGAATACTCTAATAAAATTGATTTTTATTATTCCATATTGGTGTGGTATGCACTCCTCATTTATTGTGTTATTTCGTCTTTACTTAATGCAGCTTTAAGTCCGTACAAGTTACAGCTCTAGTCTTGGGTCCCAGCTGGTTTTGGCAATATGTGTCAGGAATTTATATCTATTCTGCTTCTGGTACATACGCCTAGTAGATCTGGCAGATATTAGTCTTCTGCTCTGTCTGTATTCTGCTTGGTAAGTGGGCCTGACTAGCTGAGGAGGAATTTGGCTTCTCCTGGACTTGGGAAATGTACTCACAGCTTGGCTCACAGGGTATGCTTCTTCCTGGATGCTGGAGATGGCTGCTTCTCTGGTCGACCAGCTGAGGTAGATGACTCAGGCTGGGAAGATGGATCCGGGCCTCAGCCGAGGTTGGATCCCGGGTTGGGATCCCTGATCCTGGGTGCTCCTATCAACACAGCCTACCCCAACAGGGGTGGCTGCTACACTCACTAGACTTCCTACTCCTCCTCATGATACAGGACATGGGAACGTCCCACTTCTGCTGATACAGGGGAGTCTAAACTGGAATGGACTATTCCAGTCTAGATATACTAAACTGTTCTATAGACTGCCTATACATTGCCGCCACCTACTGGTGTACATGAATAATTACAGCAATTTACATAAAACAGTCATAGGAAATCCAGATAACAGAAAATGTAATGTCAGGTTACACAGGATGATAACACATTTACACTTAACATCATATAGCAGGGTGACAGAGTTTTAGTGACATATTCTGGGATGTTACAGCTATACAACTTATCTTATAGAAAATGGATGAGCAGGAACACAGGTAAGGTCCACACACACCAACTCTTCCAAATCCAAGCAGATAATATCAACCGCATGGTATGAAGTGTGAGACCAAACTAAGTAGCGAATGCAGTAATGACCACGGGCTGCAGCTGGCAAGAGGTGTGGTCATTGCCAAACCACAACACTGAGAATCAAGAGGCTGTCAGTTAACCTCACGTGCAGTCAGTCTCTCCGATCTTCGAACCTCTGTCACAGACGGCACCATGACACTAAATGTTTGGGCTTATCTCTGCAAAGATGTTCCTGAGCAGCCTTGCTGAGATGGCAACGGCACTAAAATCATGAAGCTGCAGTGTTGGTGGAGCCAGCTGTCAGTGAACAGGACTCGACAGGGCAGCACTTCAGTAATGGGCCCAGAGCAGCTGCAGGGCCCAGGTCCAGCCTTTTATGGTCTGTGACATTGTCAGCCTCATTATTATTCACTTCAGCACAGTAAATGCTAACTATGGCCCTTCTGCTGGATATGGGTTGGGGAAGGGGACCTCTTCCAACCCATATAGACATTTTCTAAATACATTATTTTATAGGCCTCTGCTGAAAATTGAACTCCAGACCTTATTTTTTGTAGGTAGCAGATTAACCACTACATCATAGAACTGCACAGTTCTAATGATAGGATTTTCTGTGCTTAAAAAGATACTAAATAGTATTAGTTTTCTTCATAGGCATATTAACCCTTTCCTGATTAGGCAATGTTCCGTTTTTGTGTTTTCGTTTTTCACTCCCTGTCTTCCCAGAGCCATAACTTTTTTTTATTTTTCTGTTCACATAACCTTATGAGGACTTGTTTTTTGTGGGACAAGTTGTTTCTTCTAATGCTACCATTTAATATTGCATAGGATGGAGTGTTGATCGAGCACCATAATCCTCGGGTGCTTGGGGCCTCAGCCGAACACCTCGGGATGCTCGGGTACCCCAGTAGCAATGTCGCCCAGTGACCATAATGTTCTCCACAGTGCCCCTCATTCCCCCAATTACAAGGTCCCCCACAGACCCCATCCAGGATTGTCAACAATTGGCCAAGATAAAAAAAAAGTATAATACATACCAAGCACTGCTCCACGCCCTTCGTGATGCAGAAGACTGGGATGCTGGGGCTCAGTTGTGCCAACATCAGCGCACTGTGTCACATTGCAGGCAGACATGAGGATATCATCATGCCATCCTGCACTGGGATTTACTACCTTATAGGCTTCAGGACTACCTAGCAGGGTTGAGGCTTATGACGGTGAACAGCAGGGCAAGGAGCAGTTGGCTCCTGTGCTCTAACAAAGTATTCAACTGCATCACTGTCCCCATAGTACCCCCCAGTAGTAATGTCCCCACAGTATAGTTATTTATGGTGACTCGTAGGCAGAGTAATTAAAAATGACATTTTCTTCCCTTCATTGAACCCATAATAAAAGTTGATAGAAATTGACCAAATGGCCTGATACAAATGGAAAAAAAAAGTTCTGGTTGTTATGGCTATGACTGTGAACAGAGAGTTTTGCCTGTATGGTTCCCTGAAATTTCTCGGGTTTCCCATAGAGAAGGCAAGGATGTTTTGTTACCTTCTGATTGTAAATAAGGTGTGCGGCCCAGTCTTCTAACAGCATATTTTGGCCATCAAACCACACTAGCTGATTCAATATTGCCCCTGCGGGCAAACACATGATCGAAGCTACTCCCATGGCATAAGGGATGATGGGAGCCACAGCCGGAACCACCTTGAAACTAGTTGGGTTCTGCATGGCAATTAATGTACCCTGCTCTCAGTGCCAAATGAAAGAGAACCAAGGGCTGGGCCCACAGGTATGGAGGATACAGGATGCCACACAGATACCGACAATGGGCCAGTCCATTCACTTGTAGAATCAGCAGTGCTGCTCCCAGCACCACCACGCACAGCCTCCGCCTAGGCACGTCCTGCTCCTACAGGAACCTCCTCCCCTTACACAGGGTGAGTGTGATGCAATAAGTGATTTGCTCACTGCAGCCTCAAACCTGCATTTGCAGTTTGCTAACACACTTGTAACAGTCCAAGACAGCCCAGAAATTAGCTATCTTCCAACTTTGCAAACTAAATAGGTTTATAGTATTCCTCTAATAGGCAGCTCCAATGTAGACTTTGACCACCTTATACTTTGCTGCCATTTACTGACCAAGGTGAGATGTTGCAGTAATTATGCAATTAACAACATAACAGAGTAATACATTTAAGGTTCCTTGGCCCACATCCTTACATGCCAACCCACTAGAATTTTGGCATCTCGACAAATCTACCAAATAAATTCATCTGCTGCATAATGCTGAGGCGGGATACCTGCCACGGAGCGCTCCTGGCTTCTCTGACATTGGTGCAGGAATGGACTCATTCTCAGGAACAGCGTCCGCTACTGAACATGTGGGGGTGGATGACTGGGCAGTCTGTAAAGGCAGCATAGCGATTAGCCACCCCCCTATGTCTCTTGGACCTACAGGCTTCGATTGCCTCTCCTGAACACCTCCAGTATTACCTGTTGGGGAACGACTCTCTGAAAGACAAGTTCTGAGCATGTTACGGTGTAATCTTCGAGTCGGCCTATCAGAGTCTTCCATTTGGACACCGTAGACTGGGCCTTCTGGATACACTTGCTGACAAGGTGAGATGTTGCAGTAATTATGCAATTAAAGGAAATCTGTCACCCGGATAATCGCTATTGAAGTAAAGCCGTGGCCTAATAGCACTTAGTACCTTAGTTCTAGATGTGCCTTTGTTTCCGCAATAGATGTTTTCTATCTTCTGAAAATCCCATTTATTTGGTATGCAAGTGAGCCAGTAAGGTGCCAGAGGGGCATCACTCTTGCAGGAAGGAGCCCACAGAGTAATACATTTAAGGTCCCTTGCCCCACATCCTTACACCAGCCTACATCCACAGAAGATCTATGGTTATGAAGCGACCCACCAGGGGAGTGCTGAGAGCATGATGGGAGTGGTAGCAGTGACACAGATAGAAGTAGTAGTGGTTCATGGTGGCTGCCCTCACTCTGCTGCTCTCTGGGGCACCCTCTGAGCCTTTTGGGGACTTCCACCTGGTGATAATTGGTGTACCCCT
Organism: Bufo gargarizans; assembly: GCF_014858855.1. Lineage (NCBI taxonomy): Eukaryota > Metazoa > Chordata > Amphibia > Anura > Bufonidae > Bufo > Bufo gargarizans. The sequence goes on along the minus strand of NC_058083.1, from coordinate 430,407,087 downwards.
GATGGTATATGGGTGTCACCACCAGACATCTGAGAAGCTCTGACAGACGTCCTTCAGAACCTCCTCCTTGAGGTTCCTTTTGTTTTGCTTTCATTTTCTCATCTCGTTAGCCTCTCTCAGCTGTCATGTAGTTGCATCCCTGTCATGATTGCATCCCTTTAAATCCCTTCCCATACTGCATCACTTTGCGGTTTATATTACTTCCTGGAGTGTGTGCATGCTGATGCTACTACTGAGTCTTCTACAGATAAGTTTTGTTCATTCATTTGTGTTTTCCTATTTGCTGGATCCCAGGTGACCCTGACTCCCTCCGTATCAAGTGTAGGGAGCCGGTGGTCATGTCCCCTCACTATTATAGGGTGTTCAGGTGTTATACAGTCGAGGTACGAGGATATGCGATCATCTACCATTGAGATTTTCGCATAGGCTGAGCAGTTAGGGAGAGAGCCAGGTCTGTTGCAGGGCTCTCCCTTTTGTTCCTTAGTTTTGGATCCAGTCAGTCGGATCTTCATTTTGTGTCTTCTAGTTTTCTGTACACCTTCCGTGACATTATAAACCGCCAAAACCGTCTCAAGCATGGATCCGGTTTCACTTTTGACTGAACACATGCAGGGTCTTTCATTGGAGGTAGCAGATCTCCGTAAGACTCTTTCTCATTTTCAGGTGACTGGTTCAGCTTGCGTTCATGGAGTTTGTTCTGAGCCTAAGATCTCGCTCCCGGTTACGTTTTCCAGGGGTAGTGAGAATTTTGTTTGTTTTAGAGAGGCTTGCAAACTCCATTTTCGCCTACTTCCCCATTCCTCTGGTGATGAGGAGCGGAGGGTGGGGATCATCATCTCGCTGCTCAGGGATAACGCTCAGTCCTGGGCCTTTTCGCTGCCGGTGGGGGCACGGCCCCTCCGTTCAGTGGATGAATTTATTTTAGCCCTGGGTCAGATATATGATGATCCGGATCATATTGCTCTGGCTGAGTCTAGACTACGTATTTTATGCCAGGGTAAACAGTCCGCAGAGATATACTGTTCAGAATTTCGGAGATGGGCAGCTGATACTGGTTGGAATGATGCTGCACTCCGAAGTCAATTTTGCCATGGTCTTTCAGAGGGATTGAAAGATGCATTTGCCTTTCATGAGAGACCTACCTCCTTGGACTCTGCCATGTCTCGGGCCGTTCGTATTGACAGGCGTCTTAGAGAGAGAGGAGAGATCAGTCCTTCCTGTCATACTCAGTCCAAGGACAGTGCGGCGGTCTCATTCAGTGCACAGGGGTCTCAGTCGCTCTCAATCCCTTCTGAGCAGGAGCCCACACAGCTGGGTTTGATTGCCTCTGACAATAGAAGATTCAGCCCTCATAGGAAGGTTTGTTTCTGTTGTGGGGGTATAAATCATTTGGCAAATGTTTGTCCCTCTAGGAGATTGAGGCAGTTTTTTGAGAGTAATAAAGAAATCAAAAAGAAAAAAATCCTCTAAAAACGTTCCATCTGTTACTATTGGCAAGGTTGATGCGGAAATTGAAGGTTTTCCGTTTGCTTGTAGTTCCCGTTTTGTCCTACCTGCCAGGGTGGCGCTAGAGAGCAAGAACATTTTTTGTGAGATTTTTGTAGATAGTGGAGCAGCTGTCAATCTCATTGATAATCAATTTGCTATAACTCATGGTTTCCAGGTATGCACTTTGGGAAAGGATATACCTGTTTTTGCTATTGATTCTGTTCCACTTTCTCAGAAATCGTTAAAGGGCATAGTTCACAATATCCGTTTGATTGTGAGTGATACTCATGTTGAGGATGTGTCATGTTTCGTCCTAAGCGGGTTGCCTACTCCTCTAGTGTTGGGGCTACCCTGGCTCACTAAACATAACCCCACCATTGATTGGCAAGCGAGGCAAATAAATGGTTGGAGTGACTTTTGCAGAGAATTGCCTCACGACATCTGTTTCTGAGGTTTCTACTAAGACTGTACCATCTTTTCTCTCTGAATTTTCGGATGTGTTCTCTGAGAGTGGTGTTCAGGACTTGCCCCCTCACAGGGAGTACGATTGCCCTATTAATCTCACCCCAGGCGCCAAGCTGTCTAAATCTCGTTTATACAATCTCTCCCAACCTGAAAGGGTCGCTATGCGTGCTTATACCTCTGAGAGTCTGAGAAAGGGACACATACGACCCTCGAAGTCACCTGTTGCCGCTGTTTTTTTCTTTGTTAAGAAAAAAGATGGTTCTTTAAGACCTTGTCTGGATTTCAGGGAGCTGAACAGTATCACAATTCGTGACCCTTATCCGCTTCCTCTGATCCCGGACCTGTTTAACCAGATTGTTGGGGCTAAAGTTTTTTCCAAGTTGGATCTAAGAGGGGCATACAACCTGGTCAGGGTCAGAGAAGGAGATGAATGGAAGACGGCCTTCAATACCCCTGAGGGCCATTTTGAGAATTTGGTTATGCCTTTTGGTTTGATGAATGCTCCAGCCGTCTTTCAGCATTTTGTGAACAGCATTTTTTATCATTTAATGGGGAAATTTGTATTAGTGTATCTAGATGACATTTAGATTTTTTCTCCTGATTTCAAAACTCATAAGGAACACTTAAGTCAGGTCTTGCTCATCCTGCGGGAGAATAAATTGTACGCTAAACTGGAAAAATGTGTGTTTGCGGTTCCAGAAATTCAATTTCTGGGGTTTCTTCTCTCCGCTTCTGGTTTTCGCATGGACCCCGAGAAGGTCCGCGCTGTGCTTGAGTGGGAGCTTCCTGAGAATCAGAAGGCGCTGATGCATTTTTGGGGTTTTGCCAATTATTACAGGAAGTTTATTTTGAATTATTCCTCTGTTGTTAAACCACTCACTGATATGACTAGAAAGGGGGTAGATTTTTCCTCCTGGTCGGTAGAGGCGCGTAAGGCCTTTTTTAATATCAAGGAGAGTTTTGCTTCCGCTCCCATCTTGGTACAACCTGATATTTCTCTACCCTTCATAGTTGAGGTTGATGCCTCTGAGGTGGGTGTTGGTGCGGTCTAGTCTCAGGGTCCCTCTCCTGCCAAATGGCGACCGTGTGCCTTTTTTTCGAAGAAACTCTCCTCCGCAGAGAGAAATTACGATGTGGGAGATAGGGAGTTGTTGGCCATCAAGTTGGCTTTTGAGGAATGGCGCCATTGGCTAGAGGGAGCCAGACACCCTATTACCGTGTTTACTGACCATAAGAATCTGGCCTACTAGGAGTCAGTCAAGCGTCTGAACCCGAGACAGGCCAGATGGTCTTTGTTCTTTTCAAGGTTTAATTTTGTTGTCACAAAACGCCCTGGGGTTAAGAAGGTGAAGGCGGATGCCCTGTCACGTTGTTTTCCGGGAGGTGGGAATTTTGAAGACCTGGGTCCCATTTTGGCTGAAGGTGTGGTGGTCTCTGCTCTTTATCCTGAATTGGAGGCAGAGGTTCTGGTAGCCCAGTCAGAGGCTCCTGATCTTTGTCCTCCTGGGAGGTTGTTTGTGCCTCTCGCTTTAAGACACAAGATTTTTAAGGAACACCACGATACTGTCCTTGCTGGGCACCCGGGGGCAAGAGCCACAGTGGATCTCATCGCTCGGAGATTCTGGTGGCCAGCGCTTCGTAAGTCGGTTGAGGGTTTTGTGGCAGCCTGCGAGACCTGCGCTCGTGCCAAAGTCCCTCATTCACGGCCATCAGGTCCTCTCCTTCCGTTACCCATTCCTTCCCGTCCTTGGACACATCTGTCCATGGACTTCATTACGGACCTGCCTCGTTCCTCGGGGAAGACTGTGATTCTGGTGGTGGTGGACCGTTTTAGCAAAATGGTGCATTTCATTCCTTTTCCTGGCTTGCCCAATGCTAAGACGCTGGCGCAGGCATTTATTGATCACATTGTGAAATTGCATGGTATTCCATAGTCTCTGATAGGGGCACACAGTTTGTTTCCAGATTCTGGAAGGCTTTCTGTTCTCGCTTGGGGGTTGTCATTCTCTTCTGCTTTCCACCAGCAGTCGAATGGTCAGACAGAGCGCGTCAATCAGAATCTGGAGACATATCTGCGCTGTTTTGTGGCGGAGAATCAGGAGGATTGGTGTTCTTTTTTGTCCCTTGCTGAGTTTGCTTTAAATAACCGTCGTCAGGAGTCCTCTGATAAGTCACCATTTTTTGGTGCATATGGGTTTCATCCGCAGTTTGGGACATTCTCTGGTTTACCTGATGAGGACAGATTCTCCTCGTCTTTGTCATCTATTTGGCAAAAGATTCAGGATAATCTAAAGAGCATGAGTGAGAGATATAAACGTGTGGCATATAAGAGACGTGTGCCTGGTCCGGACCTGAATGTTGGTGATCTGGTGTGGTTGTCTACAAGAATATCAAATTGAAGGTTCGCTCCTGGAAGTTGGGTCCTAAGTTTATTGAGCCTTACAAAATCCTGTTGCCTATCGTCTTGATCTTCCTCAGAAGGAGGGGTACTGTCACCACCAGACATCTGAGAAGCTCTGACAGATGTCCTTCAGAACCTCCTCCTTGAGGTTCCTTTTGTTTTGCTTTCATTTTCTCATCTCGTTAGCCTCTCTCAGGTGTCATGTAGTTGCACTGATTGCATCCCTTTAAATCGCTTCCCATACTGCATCACTTTGCGGTTTATATTACTTCCTGGAGTGTGTGCATGCTGATGCTACTACTGAGTCTTCTACAGATAAGTTTTGTTTATTCATTTGTGTTTTCCTATTTGCTGGATCCCAGGTGACCCTGACTCCCTCCGTATCAAGTGTAGGGAGCCGATGGTCGTGTCCCCTCACTATTATAGGGTGTTCAGGTGTTATACAGTCGAGGTACGAGGATATGCGATCATCTACCATTGAGATTTTTGCATAGGCTGAGCAGTTAGGGAAAGAGCCAGGTCTGTTGCAGGGCTCTCCCTTTTGTTCCTTAGTTTTGGATCCAGTCAGTCGGATCTTCATTTTGTGTCTTCTAGTTTTCTGTACACCTTCCGTGACAATGGGTGGCAGAATGCAAGGCCGGTAAAAGGTTGATGGAGTCAATGACCAGGCCCATTTGGTTGCAATAAATAAAGTCTCTTAGATAATGGAAGTAGTAGTTCATGCTGTAGCAAAAGGCACAGTTCTGAGGTATGTTACAGAGAAGGATTCCCTTAATAGCTGTGTATAGGCAGTAGCAATTATGGTAGTAGTAGTCCTGAATCTCTCTCTAAACACACATTGCAATCTTTCCAAATAACCACACGCGTGCAATTCCATTCTCATTAGCGTTTTCTGCAATTCCCATGCTGAGGGGTACAGGTCTTAGATTAGGATGGCCTGTCCATCTCAAAATGTGGTGGGGGCAGAAACAATATACCCTCTCCTCAGAAGTAAAGTCTTTTGCCATATAAACTTATTTTTAAATATACTAGATGTTTCCCAACTTTACCCAGTTTATTGCAAAGAGGGTAAATATTCATTGACATAAAATATTCCAATGTTGTGTAATAATGATCAAATAGTTTTAATTGTTTTATGATGTAACAAAATCATATAATTTCAACTCTTTACATCTAACCCTAGAAGGGTTAATGGAAAACAGATGTCAAACATGGTGAAAAGGAGTGGTCTGGGGCAGTGGCGTAGCTAAAAATGACAGGGCCCCACAGCAAATTCTTGAATGGGCCCCTCCCCAGCAACTTCTTTGCAACCCCCTCCTCTCGTGCAACCCCCACTCCTGTGGTTAGTCAAGATCTCTCTATCCAGGGCTTTTTTTCTGGCGGAACGCACCGGAACGGCGTTCCGCCACCTTTTGACATCGCAGCCTGCCATGCTCCAGCATCGCAGGCTGCAATGTATCAGCAGGGAGGGACTGGGAGGAGGAGCTGTGCTCTGGTCCCCAGCTCCAGTACAGTTATAAAATGTGTAATTAAATTAATAATGATTCATGCTGCCCCCTCAGTAGTAGAACATTCAATATATTGTACTCACAGGGCTACTGTTATCGTAATGCAGGCTGACGTCACGTGCCTGCACCACCTACTTTATGAATGAAGCAGGCGGCGCAGGCACGTGACGTCAGTCAGTGACGCTGCCGCTCGTCTGCCCGGCCGGCCTGCATTACGATAACAGTAGCGTAGCCCTGTGTGAGTACAATATATTGAATGTTATACTACAGAGGGGGCAGCCAGCATGAGTCTGTGGATGACACTGTTATGGGGTGGGGGGTCTGTGGATGGCACTGTTATGGGGTGGGGGGGGTCTGTGGATGGCACTGTTATGGGGTGGGGGGGGGTCTGTGGATGGCACTGTTATGGGGTGGGGGGGTCTGTGGATGGCACTGTTATGGGGTGGGGGGGTCTGTGGATGGCACTGTTATGGGGTGGGGGGGGGTCTGTGGATGGCACTGTTATAGGATGGGGGATCTGTGGATTCCATCCACAGATCCCCCATAACAGTGCCATCCACAGATCCTCCACCCCATAACAGTGCCATCCACAGATCCTCCACCCCATAACAGTGCCATCCACAGATCCTCCACCCCATAACAGTGCCATCCCCAGATCCCCAATTAACAGTGCCATTCACAGATCCTCCACCCCATAAGAGTGCCATTCACAGATCATCCACCCCATAACAGTGCCATCCACAGATCCTCCACCCCATAACAGTGCCATCCACAGATCATCCACCCCATAACAGTGCCATCCCCAGATCCCCTATTAACAGTGCCATTCACAGATCCTCCACCCCATAACAGTGCCATCCACAGATCATCCACCCCATAACAGTGCCATCCCCAGATCCCCTATTAACAGTGCCATTCACAGATCCTCCACCCCATAACAGTGCCATCCACAGATCCTCCACCACATAACAGTGCCATCCACAGATCCTCCACCCCATAACAGTGCCATCCCCAGATCCCCCATTAAAAGTGCTATCCCCATCTGGGGGGTTTCTTTGCTGGGCTGGACTTTTATAGCCCCCCCAAAATTTTACTTGCATCCCCGTTCTCTAAAGGGGCGGTTTTAGGGGGCGGTCCTAGGGGTGGGTAGGGGCGTGGCCAGGGGAGGAGGGGTGAGTTCCACCACCTTTTTCTCTGAGAAAAAAAGCCCTGTCTCTATCAGACGAGGCCCGGCAGCTGCTCCTCCTTTTCCTACAGTGTCACTGTATATAATGTCATTGTATAATACTGGTGAGGGGAGCTAACAATAAAATCTTTTTGTACTCATCCTAGGTGGGCCCTTTCTGAGTTGGCACAGGGCAAAACCAGCAATGGAATTTTCTTGCACACAAAAAAATTAGGGATATGTTGTCTACACAAAGGACCACCAGGGAAGGTGAAGGAGTACTTAGGCATATCATTGATTTGGGAATCGAGTGGTCTGCCACATTGGGGACCTGGAAGACCCATGGAACCCACTGAACTATTACTGATATATGACTTGATAATGTGCATGCAGATGTCATAAATTAAAGTCTCTGCAAGTACTGTGTGAGATTTGACATATGTACTATGTTTTTTTCAAATTCTACCTACTGTATATTATTTTTCGGTGACATTTTGGTCGTTCATGTGGTCCTGTCCCCTATACATATAAATGGGGTTTCCCAGTACTTAGATATTATTGGTCTCACCGAGCCATCAATATCAGCTTGGTGAGGTTTCAACACCTCGCACGCCCACCAATGAGCTGCTTCAGGCAACTGCTTGAATGGTAGCTGAGCTGCAGTACCCCGGTACAGCCACTACACAGTGGACGGAACCTTCCGTTTCCGCCCACTGTTTAGTTTCCGGCACCAGAGGCTGACCAAAACAGCTGATCACAGTGGGTGCAGAATGTGGGACCCCCAACGATCTGATATTGATGACCTTGGTTGAACTTGATGGACTGATGTCTTTTTTTCAACCGTATCAACTATGTAACTATCCTGAGGACAGGCCAACAATCTCTAAGTCCCAGCTAACCCCTTTGATTGGGTTACTATGAAGAAGGGAAAGGCTCAACGGGGTTGTATTCTTTACTGAATGCTTAAATAGAGCAATGTGACTTTTATATAGAGCAATGTGACCTTGTGACTTTTCCCTGTATTTGCTCATTAGGCTACGTTCATACTTCGTGACGTATAAGATAATAAGAACTTTGTTTCTATGAAAAACTGTGGTGTGACTTAAGATTTGCCCTTTAACTTGCTGCCAGCTGTACAGAATTATAAACTGTATAAAAGCCTGGCATTTATTTAATGATCATTAATAGATGACATATAAGTGGAAATGCATTAGTCTTATCAACGTTTAAACATTACCTGTGCCCATGCCTTTCTACTCACGACTATAAAAACTACCCTCAGCTGGTCTTCGGCCTCGTTCTCTTTTCCTCATTCTCCTCCACAGGAAGCATGATGTCAGCAGGGTTGTGTTCCAGGGCTTTAGTGGCTCTGTCCCTCTTGTCTGTATATGTGTATGGGGACATATTTGCTGGAGGCCTTCAGTGGCAGGATCCCAGTGACCCATATGTTGTAAAGGCAGCTACCTTTGCAGTCAGGGAGTACAATAAACTACCCAATGAGGTGTATGATTACAAGCTAATGAAGATTGTGTCTGCTGAAGCTCAGGTAAATGACAACTATAAATACTTTGCTTTTCTTCCTATCTGTTACTGCATAATTTAAATTATTACCTACTTTTAAGTTCAAGATAATTTCCTAAGAGCATTCATGATGCAGTACCCCTGAATAGGGCATCTGCAAAAAGGTAAACTTATTCTTAAGTGGAATACGCTGATTTACTGTGTTTGTATACCCAATAGTATTGTCTAGATAAGGCAGGTTTAACACCTTGACACAACCCCCTTAGATTGCCAGGAGATGGACCTGAGTCTGTTCTTTGCTTAGAGAGAGAGAGTGTTGTTCTGTGCTAGCTGAAGAAGACAGATAACCTACATGTGCTTAGGCCTGAGCTCAGAAAATCATCACCTCTGAAGTTTCTACAGCAAAAGAACAACTGCTGCACTAAAGTGCTCCAGAAAGGGAAGGTCCAGAATCTACAAGGCCATGTGCTGAAATCAGTCAGCAAGGTATCCTACTAGTCTATTGCAGAAAGACCTTCCTGCAGTGAGAGGAAATATTGCTAACACACGCTTTCACACTTTGAGATGGTTGGGCCAGCCATATATGTTAATTCTGTATCGCTCATCCCAGGAATTACAGAAATAGCTACTAAGATCCTTATTGCCAGCCTTAGGTTCTACAGAGGGAGACAGAGAGCAAATGTACCACAACCCCTATCATTGCTGTTATCCATGCACTGGCATTGGGAAAGATTAGTACTATTATATACTTCATACTGTTGGATGTATTACGGCTACTATCGATCACTTTAGTAATATGCTGGTCAGATTATCAACACTCCTACCTCACACCCTTGCCACAAGAACACCCCAATAAACACTAGGCCGGAAGGTGCCCCTACCTATCACTGCACAGCCCTTGGAAGTATCAGTATGAGGGTTGCCGCTGTGATCCATGTGTATAGCTACCATTGCCAGCATTTCTACCGCTTCCATCCTCCCCTTGCTCCTGGGCCGACTGCAGTCTCTACAAAACAATAACCCAAGGCTTCATGCACACGACCGTTGTTTTGGTCCGCATCCGAGCCGCATTTTTTTGCAGCTCGTATGCGGACCCATTCACTTCAATGGTGCCGCAAAAGATGCGGACAGCACACGGAGTGCTCCGTTCCGTGGCCCCGCATAAAATAGAACATGTCCTATTATTGTCCGTTTTGACCAGAATAGGCATTACTATAATGGGCGGCGCATTCCATTGTGCAAATTGCGGAACGCACACTGGCGGCACCCATGTTTTGCGGATCCGCAATTTGCAGACCGCAAAACACTTTGTGGTCGTGTGCTTGTAGCCTTAGGCAAAGAGTTCATCAAACACGTCAATCCACATCAAGTCTGTATGGTGGCACAGAAAGATCCTACACAATTTCTGTGCTTCTTGAGGTAATGCGTTCTCTCCAAGAAGCCATGCTTCTAGGGAAAAATACTTCCATGAGGTTAATGCATGTGAAAGATTTTGTTGCAGAAATTTCAGTGACAGAAAATCAGTTCCATTCATTTGATTAAGGCTCACAGAAATATACGGGGGACATTTACTAAACATGTTGCGCCAGAATCTGCCGCATGTGAAGGGACCCTAATATAGCATGGGATATAACAATGATTTTCACAATTGCTTTTCTTAAGCCAATTTCAGACGTGCGTTGCGGGAAAAGGCGCGGGTGCGTTGCGGGAATATGCACGATTTTTCCGCCAGAGTGCAAAACATTGTAATGCGTTTTGCACTCACGTGAGAAAAATCGCACATGTTTGATACCCAAACTTCTTCACAGAAGTTCGGGCTTGGGATCGGTGCTCTGTAGATTGTATTATTTTCCCTTATAACATGGTTATAAGGGAAAATAATAGCATTCTGAATACAGAATGCATAGTAAAATAGGGCTGGAGGGGTTAAAAAAATAATAATAATAATTTAACTCGCCTTAATCCACTTCATCGCGCAGCCGGCATCTCTTCTGTCTCCTTCTTTGCTCATTGTAGGAAAAGGACCTGTGGTGACGTCACTCCGGTCATCACATGGTCCATCACATGATCTATCACCATGGTAAAAGATCATGTGACGGATCATGTGATGACCGGAGTGATGTCACCACAGGTCCTGTTCCTGCACACAGCTAAGATGAAGACAGAAGGAGATGCCGGCTGAGCGATCAAGTGGATTAAGGGGAGTAAAATTTTATTTATTTATTTATTTATTAACCCCTCCAGCTCTATTTTACTATGCATTCTGTATTCAGAATGCTATTATTTTCCCTTATAATTATGTTATAAAACGCAGAATATAGAACATGCAGCGATTTTCACGCAACGCACAAGTGATGTGTGAAAATCACCGCTCATGTGAACAGCCCCATAGAAATGAATGGGTCGGGATTCAGTGCGGGTGCAATGTGTTCAACTCGCGCATCGCATCCGCGTGGAATACTCACCCGTGTGAAAGGGGCCTTAAGGATTCTCTATCAGAAGACGAATGTAAAGTTAGAAGCACACAGCGATAACAGATTTCTATGGGCACCTGTGTATTAGAAAGCAGATGGATCGCTAATAAAGTTATGTACATGAACCCAAAGAATACATTTGTGGTTACTATTTAAAGGGGTATTCCCATCTGGCACATTTATGGTATACCAATTAGATATGCCATAAAACAGGGATGTCAAACTCGTGGCCCTCCAGCTGTTGCAAAATGACAACTCCCATCATGCCTGGGCATACTGCAGCTATCAGGGAATGCTGGGAGTTGTAGTTTTGCAACATCTGGAGGGCCATGAGTTTGACATCCATGCCATAAAATATGCCATAAAAGTGCAGTCCACTTCTGGGACCAGGTCCTTTCTCCAGAAAGGTGTCCCAAAGTGAATTGAGAGCAAGTCACACATTTGTAACCAGTTGACTACCCTCTGTTCACCGCTATGGCACTTTAAAGAATAGCGAAGCGCTCATTTGGTTATCTTCAGAAGTCCCATAGCAGTGAATGGAGAGTATGTTGCGCCTGCAGTGCGTGATCTCCATTTACTTAAAGGAATACCAGAGGTGGGACCTGTACCTATCTGACATTTATGGCATAGCCTATAGATATACCATAAATGTCCCGTATAGGACAACCACTTTAAAGGGTTTGGATGAAATTAGAAAATACATTTCAACTGTTTGTTTCCGCAAACATGTAGCTTTCCACCTCGGCACTCAAACTGGATATTTAAAACCCCAGACCCTATCAAACCAAGTGATCACAGATCAAACAACCCATATAGGACTATCTAACATTAACAGTAAAAGTATCAAGGGACAAGTATCACAATCACACACTCAGTGTTAATAGCAGCACTTAATGAATATACATTATGAAGTATATCAATACAAAAATAATAATAAAACTAATAAAAAAAGAATATAAGAAAATTAAATATGCTTACCATAGCAGGGTGGTTTAAAAAAAAAATCCTAGTAATTCCCTATCAAGCTCCTTCTACTGGCCCTGGTACAATTGTAGGGTAGTTGCCCTGAAGAGGATACCTTTTTTAATTAATATTGTGCCCCTAAATTGACCCTCAATCTGTGGAACTACCGTAACTGACATTTCAAATCTCGCACTGAAATGCGTTCCCCCCCAATATATTTTAGAACGCAGATAGAGAGCAAAAGGTTTAGAGGTTTGTGTAATGGTCATCCGATCTGAACACATTTCAGTTTTATTCTGCTCATTTTTATTTAAACTTTTAAAACCTGTAATTTATCATTTTGCAGGTCGTTGCTGGTGTAATCTATGTTTTAAATGTAGAAATTGGTAGGACAGATTGCAAGAGAGCCTCAACAAGTGAGAAGAGTTCCTGTGACATCATTCAAGACCCAAAATTGGCCAAGGTCAGTACTGTTGATGATTAATCTTAAAGTTTTAATTTTGTTTAGAGTTTTACTTTTATTTTATGGGTTAGTACTAAGATTGTTTTAGATAAGTTTAGAGGCCATGGTCCATCGGTGTACAGTTAAAACCTGATGTGCTTCCCACATAAATTGGGGCATAATAACATATATTCAATCAACGATGATAAGTTGAAGGACCCCCTCAGCAAAAAAATACTGAGTCTACAACAGTGGCATTGCTAGCACTTAGTACCCGGCACATGTGCCATGGGTCTTGTGAAGTGGAATTCGATCCGAATTTCAGGATAAATTTGATTCACCACAAAGCCGAATTTCCTTGTGCTTCATGGTAGCGAATCAATTTAATCTGAAATAGTGTAAAAAAAAAAAAAAAAGAAAAAAATCATACTTACCACCTCCATTTGCTTGAGATGGGCTGGTCTCCGCCATCTTGATTGAAGCAAGATGGTGGTGGCTGGCCCATCGGGAGCAAATGGAGGCGGTAAGTATGCTAAAAAGAAATCTGTTAATTTTACACAGTTTTTACTCTCAGATGCCACTATCGTGTATGAATGCTGAATCTGAGGTGTACAATGATGGGAAGTGGCGCTATCGCAGCTCCCTATCATTGCACTCACTACTTACAAAAAATGCGCTTCGTGAAGATTCGTAAACATTTAATTGTATTTATGCCCTCCTCCCCCTGTCAAAAGTGCATTGAGAGAATACAAATCACAGATTATAGTATTGTAGACTGATGCTAGGGGAGGCAAGGGCTTAGCTGTAGGGGTTGCAGAGGTAGCAGTCACTACTGGGCCCAGGAGCCTGAGGGGGCCCAAAGACCCTTGTGCCACATAAAACACCTGTATTATAGAAGGTGCAGGCTGGAGGGAAGGGGTTAGGTAAAGAATTTGGCATGGTGGGGGAGGGTGGGTGCCATTTAAATTTTTTCCCCAGGCAGCATGAAGGCTATGTGCTTCCCTAACCCTGGCCACAAAGCACTGATGGAAGGGGGCCCAAGCTGAACTCTTGAACCAGGGCCCATGAGCCTTTAGCTACGCCCCTGGGGGGAGGTACTGTATGCCATACCTGTATGGCGGGTACAAGAAGTAACACCCCTGAAATTTTCCATTTGTAAATGAATTCTGTTGTAGATTAAACATGGTAAAGGATCCTTCAGGAATAATGTACAACTTGAGAATTGTTTAAAGATGAGGTAAAAGCTTAGCCATATAACTAATGTATTCCTGTTCCATTACAGACCTTATTATGCGAGTTTGCAGTACTGGAGGTGCCATGGGAGAATGTGGAAAGCCTTCTGTCATCATTCTGCAGGACCCTGCAGTAAAGACGTTAATACCTGCACACACAAAACATATGTGACATCCGCTGTGTTTAACGTAATGCCTGAAATGCGTGCAGGAAAATTAATACATACCATGTACACCGGTTCTAAACCAAATATATTGATAAAGTCCAATGATCTGTGATCTTAATGTACAATCAATGTACCATTAGAGCTCATTCACGTGGTTGTATCATAGCCCTGATTTGACTGGATCTGTGCTAGGGCTTTTATAGAAGTGCATGAGGCATCTACTGTACCTCCATATGCCTTTAATTTGATCTGAACAAATAAAGATGGATTCTGCATAAATGCAATATAAAAACCAAATTGTGCCATGATGTATCAGATACTATATGATGTTTGAAGCTATTGTGTCCTAGAAGCATTTCCTCTAGGGAAGAATATCATTTGTCATTACCTCATTGCCCTGTGCAGTGGTGTAGAAGAAGTAAGGGCCCCTATAGAGAAGTAAGGGCCCATTGCAAGGATCAAACCAGGCCACCCACACAGGTTTCTGCCTCAACCCTTTTCAATGACCCTTGGGCCATTTTTTTCCACTGACTCATTTGCTAAAAGTTGTTTATTTAGAAGGTAGAGTCCTGACCATGTTTTTACCCCCAGTAGGAGAGGAGATGATCCCAACTGGGCCCCCTCTTGCCCTGGGCCCCATAGCAGTCGCATGGTCTGCCGCTATGGTAGTTACACCCCTGGCCCTGTCTATACAGGGATGGGCTGGAGACAAGCAATGATACTCTATGGGGACGAACAATCGTAGCAGTGATCATTCATGTCCTTACAGAGAGGATAATTGCTGCATGTAAATGTAGCTGAATGAGTAGTAATGCTATTATTTCCCCTTATAACCATGTTATAAGGGGAAATAATACAGTGAATTTACTTTAATGTGGTCCGGGATTGCTCATCCCTATCATTTCCTAGCACCCATGAGGGAAAATCGCACCGCATCCGCACTTGCTTGCATTGATTTCTATGCCCCATTTTATTTCTATCCGTTGCGTGAAAAATGCAGAATATAGAACATGCTGCGATTTTCACGCAACGCACAAGTGATGCGTGAAAATCACCGCTCATCTGCACAGCCCCATTGAAGTGAATTGGTCTAGATTCAGTGCTGGTGCAATGCGTTCACCTCACGTATTGCATCCGTGCGGAAAACTCTCGTGTGAAAAGGGCCTTAGCCTTATTGTACTTGTAATATGCTCCATCACATAGATAAAGAAAACCCTTCAGTTTGCTGTCTGAAGCTATAGCTTGGTGGTTTAGATCCTTACCTTACATACAGTGTTCTTGGGTTCAAAGCTCCTATCTGTCTTTTAACAAAAATTGACATTTTATTGAGCCCTAGAAAAGAGACAAAGGCAAGTGATGTGTGACCCTAATATCTGACTTTTCTCTCCTCACTAGTCAGCGTCGCATTGTCTTTTAGCTTCATTGTACCAGTAATATGCTCCATCACATAGATAAAGAAAATCCTTCAGTTAGCTATCTGAAGTTGTAGCTCGGTGGTTTAGATGCTTGCTTTATATGCAGTGTTCTTGGGTTCAAAGCCCCTAACAGTCTTTAAAGAAAATTTACATTTTATTGGGTCCTAAAAAAGAGACTTTTAGGTTTACTGTGTATTTGTCTTTTGAATCACATAGCTACTGAAAATCTCTACCAAACAATAGGTAGACCTGTAGCCTACTGGTGGGTTGTCTGACTCTCATGCACCTACTAATAGGCAAGAAAAAAAAGCTTTTTTTTTTTTTTTTTTTAACATAAAACAAACATATGACAAAGAGTACTATAAGTAGTCCTTTTTATATTTTATTAAAGAGTACACGAGCACCACTATAGTAAGGGGGGGGGGGGGCACTAATTTACTGTATCTTCATCTAATTATAGGTGACTGAAGACTATTCTGTTTTCTGTTGTCTTGAAAGAGTCACTGTACAATACAATAATGTATTTTTATTTCTTAGGAAGGGGTCTAATTATCAGATCTGTAAATCACTTTATTGAAATTATTTGTCGGCATCCACCCAAACATAGGCTGCAGGGATATGACCACTAGGGGTCTCACTAGTCCACTGTGGACAAGCCTGGTCCAGCTCTCCTAGCAAATACAAGCAGCAGGAAGTGTGGGCCTGTTCTGGAGTAGCTGATGAGGAGACCAACTTATCTCACTGTAAGTCTGCTCTCCTCCGCTATCTTACATGGCTTATACATTGATTCACATCTCTCCAGTGTGTATGCAGTTCCATATTAGCAAGAATCACTATTTTTCTGGGACCCCTGAAAAAGTTGATTAGTCACTGTATACAGAGCTGTGTCCTGGATTATACACATCTACTGTATATATGTGTATTATACACACAGTGTGCTATAGCTTCACCACACTGAGATTTGCTCAGAAAGCTGATATACATATTACTGCTTTATCCACAGACACAATATATGATCATACAGATAGCAGTACTATGTGATAGCTTCTAAGTACAGAAAAACCATGTGTAATGTCCCTATGTGGTAATGTTATAGCTTAGGTTACTTTCACACTCACGTTTTGGCTTTCTGTTTGTGAGATCCGTTCAGGGCTCTCGCAAGCGGTCCAAAACGGATCAGTCTGCATTCTTATGCACTCTGAATGGATAAGGATCCGCTCAGAAAGCATCAGTTTGTCTCCGATCAGTCTCCATTCGGTTTTGGTGTCCGTCTGATGAAACTGAGCCAAACAGATCCGTCCTGGCACACAATATAAGTCAATGGGGACACAATCTTTCAATAAAGTGATTTACAGATCTGATAATTAGACCCCTTCCTAAGAAATAAAAATACATTATTGTATTGTACAGTGACTCTTTCAAGACAACAGAAAACAGAATAGCCTTCAGTCACCTATAATTAGATGTAGATACAGTAAATTAGTGCCCCCCCCTTACTATAGTGGTGCTCATGTACTCTTTTTAATAAAATTAAAAAAAAGGACTACTTTATGTAAAAAAAAATCCAAGCTTTTTTCTCTTGCCCATTAGTAGGTGCATGAGAGTCAGACAACCCACCAGTAGGCTACAGGTCTACCTATTGTTTGGTAGAGATTTTCAGTAGCTATGTGATTCAAATACACAGTAAACCTAAAAGTCTCTTTTTTAGGGCCCAATAAAATGTAAATTTTCTTTAAACACTGATAGGGGTTTTGAACCCAAGAACACTTCATGTAAAGCAAGTAGGGCTGCAACCATTAATCGACGTTATCGATAATATTATCGAATAATCGGACGATTCGTTTCTATGCGGGCGGTCAAGCGCTATACCTGTGGGTCCTTGAACTTTAAATCACTGCATCTTTATTACCTTACAATCAAGCTCCAGTAAATGGCAGAGCGGGCTGCGGTGTAACGTAACTCACTCACGTGACGCACATGCCCCTCCTGCTTCATTCATAAAGTGGGCGGAGCAGGCGCGTCATGTGAGTAAGTGACATTACGACGACGCCCACTCTGCCTGTTACTGGAGCTTCATTGTAATGTAATAAAGATGCAGTGATTTAAAGTAAAAGTTACTGCCAGTTAAGGAATCCTGCTGTGAGCAGCAGGGTCGGGGCTGTTATGGGAAGGGGGCTCTGTGCACTCTTATGGGAAGGGGGATCTGTGGATGACACTGAGATGCTATATACAGTTGCAAGAAAAAGTATGTGAACCCTTTGGAATGATATGGATTTCTGCACAAATTGGTCATAAAATGTGATCTGATCTTCAGCCAAGTCACAACAATAGACAATCACAGTCTGCTTAAACTAATAACACACAAAGAATTACATGTTACCATGTTTATATTGAACACACCATGTAAACCTTCACAGTGCAGGTGGAAAAACTATGTGAACCCCTAGACTAATGACATCTCCAAGAGCTAATTGGAGTGAGGTGTCAGCCAACTGGAGTCCAATCAATGAGATGATATTGGAAGTGTTGGTTACAGCTGCCCTGCCCTATAAAAAACACACACCAGTTCTGGGTTTGCTTTTCACAAGAAGCATTGCCTGATGTGAATGATGCCTCGCACAAAAGAGCTCTCAGAAGACCTAAGCTGGAAAGGGTTATAAAAGTATCTCCAAAAGCCTTGCTGTTCATCAGTCCACGGTAAGACAAATTAAATTGTCTATAAATGGAGAAAGTTCAGCACTGCTGCTACTCTCCCTAGGAGTGGCCGTCCTGTAAAGAGGACTGCAAGAGCACAGCGCAAACTGCTCAATGAGGTGCGGAATAATCCTAGAGTGTCAGCTAAAGACTTACAAAAGTCTCTGGCATATGCTAACATCCTTGTTAGCGAATCTACGATACATAAAACACTAAACAAGAATGGATTTCATGGGAGGATACCACAGAGGAAGCCACTGCTGTCCAAAAAAACATTGCTGCACGTTTACACAAGAGCACCTGGATGTTCCACAGCAGTACTGGCAAAATATTCTGTGGACAGATGAAACCAAAGTTGAGTTCTTTGGAAGAAACACACAACACTATGCGTGGAGAAAAAGAGGCACAGCACACCAGCATCAAAACCTCATCCCAACTGTGAAGTATGGTGGTGGGGGCATCATGGTTTGGGGCTGCTTTGCTGTGTCAGGGCCTGGATGGATTGCTATCATCGAAGGAAAAATTAAGTTTATCAAGAAATTTTGCAGGAGAACTTAAGGCCATCTGTCCACCAGCTGAAGCTCAACAGAAGATGGGTGTTGCAACAGGACAATGACCCAAAGCATAGAAGTAAATCAACAACAGATTGGCTTAAACAGAAGAAATCACGCCTTCTGGAGTGGGCCAGTCAGAGTCCTGATCTCATCCCGATTGAGATGCTGCGGCATGACCTCAAGAAAGCGATTCACACCAGACATCCCAAGAATATTGCTAAACTGAAACAGTTCTGTAAAGAGGAATGGTCAAGAATGACTCCTGACCATTGTGCACGTCTGATCTGCAACTACAGGAAACGTTTGGTTGAAGTTATTGATGCCAAAGGAGGTTCAACCAGTTATTAAATCCAAGGGTTCACATACTTTTTACACCTGCACTGTGAATGTTTACATGGTGTGTTCAATAAAAACATGGTAACATTTAATTCTGTGTGTGTTATTAGTTTAAGCAGACTGTGATTGTCTATTGTTGTGACTTAGATGAAGATCAGATTGCATTTTATGACCAATTTGTGCAGAAATCCATATAATTCCAAAGGGTTCACATACTTTTTCTTGCAACTGTATAGTGTCATCCATAGATCCCCCCCATAGCATGGTCATCCACAGGTCCCCCTCCCCATAACAGTGCCATCCACAGATCCCTCCCATAACAGTGCCATCCACAGATCCTCCCCATAACAATGCCATCCACAGATCCTCCCCATAACAGTGCCATCCACAGATCCTCCCCATAACAGTGCCATCCACAGATCCCCCTATAACAGTGCCATCCAAGCAAGCATCTAAACGGCTGAGCTATAGCTTCAGACAGCAAACTGAAGGATTTTCTTTATCTATGTGATGGAGCATATTAAAAGTACAATGAAGCTATAAGTCTATACAACGCTGATTATTTAGAAGAGAAAAGTCAGACATTGGGGTCACGCGTCACTTGAATTTGTCTCTTTTCTAGGGCTCAATAAAATCTATTTTTTTTTAACACCTAAGTGAGGTTTTGAACTCAAGAACACTGTATACAAGACAAGCATCTAAACCACTGAGCTATAGCTTAACACAACAAGCTAAAGTATTTTCTTCATATAACTCATTCTCACTGTCAGGGTCAGGTGTCACACTGGCATTATTTTGATACTTGACAATGATATCTGACCATGTCCTAAAATGAACAAAGTACCGCTTTCCTCTGGTGGAGTAGAGAAGTCAGGGGCAATCCAGGCATATTGATAAGAGTCAACCTGTCAGCATTTTCAGTTGACAGTCGGATGCGCTTATCAGTTATTATGCCCCCAGCAGCACTAAATACCCGCTCTGACAAAACACTGGCGGCAGGGCAGGCCAGCACCTCCAAGGCGTAAAGCGCCAGTTCGTGCCATGTGTCCAGCTTGGACACCCAATAGTTGTAAGGCACAGAGGGATCATTGAGGACACTGACACGGTCTGCTATGTACTCATTCACCATCTTCCAAAACTTTTCTCTACTTGTGACACTAGGCCGCGCATCAGGGTGAGGTTGCTGGCGGGGTGTAATGAGAGTGTTGCCTTGCCTCTGTTGGAACTGCTGTGTGTTCCCCTCGTTTCACCTGCTCTGTTGCCCAAGGAACTACATACTCTGCTGCCAGCAATGTCAGCTGGAAATTTTTGAAGCAATTTTTCCACAAGGACCTTCTGGTATTGCACTATTTTGCTAGTCCTCTCCACCACAGGAATGCGGGGGTTGAAAAGGGTGAACAATAGTTTTGATTGAGCATGCTCGGCCAAACACCTGTTCAGCTAGAGCATCTCGATGCTCGGCACATGGCGGTACTCAGCCGAGTAGCGCATGTGCTCGAGCGCCATGCTCGAGTCTCCTCCAATAAATGTACGGGTAGGTACTGCCCTCACTGTAATGCTAGTAGCCATGTTGGCTACTGGCATTACAGTGATTGGCTGGCCGGAACGCGCCATCGGGTGCTATATAGCACCCGTTGACACATGTTCGACTCATTCGTAGTCAGGAAGAGCTGAGCATAGGAAGGGACAGAGAGTGTAATTGAATATTTTTGGAGTTAAATTATTCACGCCACATCTCCTGTGTAAAGTGTGCGCATCCCTAAAATATCAGTGACATCCAGTGCACTTTTTCCATAGACTGTGTCCGCTGCGGACAGTTAAATTATCCGCGCCACATCTCCTGTTTAACCCCTTTGGCCTCCTGCACACGACCGTATGGCTTTTTCAGTGTTTTGCGGTCCGTTTTTCACAGATCCGTTGTTCTGTTTTTTGTTTCCGTTGTGTTTCCATTTCTGTTCCGTTTTTCTGCTCCGTTTTTCCATATGGCATATACAGTAGACAGTAATTACATAGAAAAAATTGTGCTGGGCATAAAATTATCAGTAGATGGTTCCGCAAAAACAGAACGGATACGGAAGACATACGGATGCATTTCCGTATGTGTTCAGGTTTTTTTGCGGACCCATTGACTTGAATGGAACCACGGAACGTGATTTGCGGGCAATAATAGGACATGTTCTACATTCCGTTTTTTTTGCGGAACCATTGAAATAAATGGTTCCGTATACGAACCGTATACGGAACGCAAAAAACGGCCAGTAAACTGAAAAAAAAACAAAAAACGGTTGTGTGCAGGAGGCCTAAGGACCAGGCCATTTTTTGCAAATCAAACTGACCAGTGTCACTTTAAGAGTTGATATCTTTAACACGCTTTGACTTATCCAGGCCATCCCGAGATAGTTTTTTCGTCACATATTGTACTTCATGACACTGGTAAAATGAAATAAAAAAAAATATTTTTTATTTATAACAAATTTACCAAAAATTGAACTTTTGTGGGTCTAATCCTTTACAATGCATTCCAATACTTCTGTATTGGAATGCATTGGCTGTATGAGTAATACAGTGAGTATTACTCATACAGCTTCCGGTCTGTGAGATCCAGGGGGCTGGATCTCACAGGCTCATCACCGGAAGGCAGCACGATGCCATCCTTAGGCATCGCGCTGCCTTCCATGCCATCGGGTCCCCTCTACAGCCGCATGGGGACCCGATGGCACCGCCGATCGCAGCTGCAAACCGCAGGTCTGAATTGACCTGCGGTTTGCAGCGATCTCCGACATGGAGGGGTAACGGGATCCCCCCCCCCCCCCCCCGAGCATTTAGCTAAGGTGCCTGCTCAATGATTTGAGCAGGCACCGGGTTCCGTTCACCACCAGGCGGCGGTGATCGAAAATACACATGACGTACGTCATGTGTCCTTAAGTACCAGGACTTGTGTCCTGAAAAGGTTAAAGTGTGCACATCCCTAAAATATCAGTGACATCCAGTGTACCTTTTTCCATAGACACTGCGAACAGTGACATTACCTATGGTACCTGTCCTGTATAACATTTCCTAATCACAAATACCTTTGCAAATGTTTTTGCGCATACACCTCCAAATCCTACGCTTCTGTACGTGTGACATACTTTCAAGCATATATCACATTTAAAATGAAGAAGGAAAGCAGTAAGGGATGGGGAAGTGGCCGTGATGCTGATGGTGCACGCAGAGGCTGCCAGAGCACAAGAAAAACAATCATCCCCGATACCTAGCTTCATGTCCCAGTTTGCAGGGCGGCGTAGGACACCACTCTTGAAGTCAGACCAGTGCGACCAGGTGGTCAGTTGGATTGCAGCATATAATGCTTCCAGTCGGTTTAGCACCACCCTGTCTTCCACCAAGTCTAGTCTCAGTAGCCAGGAGTCTGGTCAACGAAATCCTCAAAACAGAACGTCCAATATTGATTAGATACTCATACAGAAAATTCCTGCTATATATCAAGGGAGTCACAGAAATCTAGGAATAAAACTTAACTTTTAATCACCACATTAATATTAAATCACTTCATATTCCTCTAAAATGTAACAAACATTGATCATCATGGACCAAAAACACCAACAAATACAAATATACAAAGAGGGTAGGGTGGGTATAATACGCTAGGGAGAGATGTCCCTAATAACACAATCCTCACCCTGATCCTCCTTCCTCCCACCATGTACAGTCTGGCCAAACAAGTGATCCCACACTCAGATATTCCAATGACCTCTTTTCATCGCTATTACTTGATTTGGTCCTCTCGCCAAGCACGCTTGAAGAGAGACATCTTGTGCCCTGATTCCCAACCTCTTGAGCATCCAAGTCACAAGAACATGACGGTGGGAATGGCAATTAGTGTTTAATGAGGTGGATGATGATGAGACACAGTTGCCAATGAGTCAACCATAAATACTGTCTCAAGAGGTTGATGAAGAGGATGAGACACAGTTGTCAATCACTGAGGTTGTGGTTAGGTCAACAAAGGAGGATGACCAGAGTGAGGAAGTGGAAGAGGAGGTGGTGGAAGATGAGGTCACTGACCCAACCTGGGAAGGTGGAAAGCCGAGCGAGGACAGCAGTACAGAGGGGGGGGATCTGCAGCACCACAACAGGCTGGAAGAGGCAGTGGGGTGGGAAAAGGCAGGCCACACCAAACAGGCGCGCAACTGTTCCATGGAGCACCCCCTTGCGGAAATATCCCTTACCACGGGGTAGATGTTCCGCAGTATGGCACTTTTTTGAGGAAAGTGGGGACATCAAAAGGAGCGAGTCATACCCTGGGATAGCACAGGTGCTACTGACGCCAAGGATTGCGTGCCCTACTTCCATCAGGATTTCCGCCACCAACTATATTAGTGGCTGCAACCCCCCCTTCTCCTCCTCTACCTCCTCCTCCACTTCCAACTCTGAATTCTCATCTTTCAGCACCAGTCAGCCATCAGTCAGTAGCTGGAAGCAGTGTAGCACTGCAGTGGGGAAGCGGCAACAGGCCGTGATGAAACTAATTTGCTTAGGTGACAAACCTAACTGTGGCAGGGTATAAGGGATCAGACTGAGCTGTGGCTCTCGCCAGTAAACCTACAACCAGGCATGGTTGTGTCTGATAATGGCCGTAACTTGGGGGCGGATTTGGAGCTTGGCAAGCTCACACACATCCCATGCCTAGCCCATGTGTTCAACCTTGTGGTTCAGCGGTTTCTCAAAACCTACCCCAATTTGCCTGAGCTACCGGTGAAGGTGCGCAGTGTGTGTGCACATTTCCGCAAGTCATCTACAGCTTCAGCCGGTCTGTCAATGCTGCAGCAGCGCTTTAAAATGCCAGCTCACCAGCTGTTGTGCGACATGATCACACGCTGGAACTCCACGTTCCAGATGTTGTCCAGGCTTTTTGAGCAGCAGAGGGCAGTAGTGGAATACCAGCTGCAACATGGTCGTCGCCTTTCCAGTCAGTTTCCGCACTTCACAAGCGGGCATGGATGTCTGACCTCTGTGAGGTTTTAGTAAACTTTGAGGAATCAACACAGATGGTAAGCGGTGATTACGCTATTATCAGCGTAACCATCCCACTTCTGTGTCTACTCAAACGCTTGCTGCTCACAATTAACCACTTCAGCCCCGCTAGGTGAAACCCCCTTCATGACCAGAGCACTTTTTACACTTCGGCACTACACTCCTTTCACCATTTATCGCTCGGTCATGCAACTTACCACCCAAATGAATTTTACCTCCTTTTCTTCTCACTAATAGAGCTTTCATTTGGTGGTATTTCATTGCTGCTGACATTTTTACTTTTTTTGTTATTAATCAAAATGTAACTATTTTTTTGCAAAAAAATGACATTTTTCACTTTCAGCTGTAAAATTTTGCAAAAAAAACGACATCCATATATACATTTTTTGCCAAATTTATTGTTCTACATGTCTTTGATAAAAAAAAATGTTTGGGCAAAAAAAAAAAATGGTTTGGGTAAAAGTTATAGCATTTACAAACTATGGTACAAAAATGTGAATTTCCGCTTTTTGAAACAGCTCTGACTTTCTGAGCACCTGTCATGATTCCTGAGGTTCTACAATGCCCAAACAGTAGAAACCCCCCACAAATGACCCCATTTCGGAAAGTAGACACCCTAAGGTATTCGCTGATGGGCATAGTGAGTTCATAGAACGTTTTATTTTTTGTCACAAGTTAGCGGAAAATGATGATGATTTTATTTTTTTTATTTTTTCTTACAAAGTCTCATATTCCACTAACTTGCGACAAAAAATAAAAAATTCTAGGAACTTGCCATGCCCCTCATGGCAATTTAGGGGCCCAAATGTGTGAGAAGAACTTTGCAATCAAAATGTGTAAAAAATGACCGGTGAAATCCAAAAGGTGCACTTTGGAATATGTGCCCCTTTGCCCACCTTGGCAGCAAAAAAGTGTGACACATCTGGTATCGCCGTACTCAGGAGAAGTTGGGGAATGTGTTTTGGGGTGTCATTTTACATATACCCATGCTGGGTGAGAAAAATATCTTGGTCAAATGCCAACTTTGTATAAAAAAATGGGAAAAGTTGTCTTTTGCCAAGATATTTCTCTCACCCAGCATGGGTATATGTAAAATGACACCCCAAAACACATTCCCCAACTTCTCCTGAGTACGGCGATACCAGATGTGTCACACTTTTTTGCTGCCAAGGTGGGCAAAGGGGCACATATTCCAAAGTGCACCTTTCAGATTTTGCAGGCCATTTTTTACACATTTTGATTGCAAGGTACTTCTCACACATTTGGGCCCCTAAATTGCCAGGGCAGTATAACTACGCCACAAGTGACCCCATTTTGGAAAGAAGACACCCCAAGGTATTCCGTGAGGGGCATGGCGAGTTCCTAGAATTTTTTATTTTTTGTCACAAGTTAGCGGAAAATGATGATTTTTTTTTTTCTCTTTTTTCCTTACAAAGTCTCATATTCCACTAACTTGCGACAAAAAATAAAAAATTCTAGGAACTCGCCATGCCCCTCACGGAATACCTTGGGGTGTCTTCTTTCCAAAATGGGGTCACTTGTGACGTAGTTATACTGCCC
Organism: Bufo gargarizans; assembly: GCF_014858855.1. Classification (NCBI taxonomy): domain Eukaryota; kingdom Metazoa; phylum Chordata; class Amphibia; order Anura; family Bufonidae; genus Bufo; species Bufo gargarizans. The sequence continues at coordinate 430,381,668 of NC_058083.1, read as the reverse complement.
TGGCAATTTAGGGGCCCAAATGTGTGAGAAGTACTTTGCAATCAAAATCTGTAAAAAATGACCGGTGAAATCCGAAAGGTGCACTTTGGAATATGTGCCCCTTTGCCCACCTTGGCATCAAAAAAGTGTCACACATGTGGTATCGCCGTACTCAGGAGAAGTTGGGGAATGTGTTTTGGGGTGTCATTTTACATATACCCATGCTGGGTGAGAGAAATATCTTGGCAAAAGACAACTTTTCCCATTTTTTTTATACAAAGTTGGCATTTGACCAAGATATTTTTCTCACCCAGCATGGGTATATGTAAAATGACACCCCAAAACACATTGCCCAACTTCTCCTGAGTACGGCGATACCAGATGTGTCACACTTTTTTGCTGCCAAGGTGTGCAAAGGGGCACATATTCCAAAGTGCACCTTTCGGATTTTGCAGGGCATTTTTTACACATTTTGATTGCAAAGTTCTTCTCACACATTTGGGCCCCTAAATTGCCAGGGCAGTATAACTACGCCACAAGTGACCCCATTTTGGAAAGAAGACACCCCAAGGTATTCCGTGAGGGGCATGGCGAGTTCCTAGAATTTTTTATTTTTTGTCGCAAGTTAGTGGAATATGAGACTTTGTAAGGAAAAAAGAAAAAAAAAGAAAAATCATCATTTTCCGCTAACTTGTGACAAAAAATAAAAAATTCTAGGAACTCGCCGTGCCCCTCACAGAATACCTTGGGGTGTCTTCTTTCCAAAATGGGGTCACTTGTGGCGTAGTTATACTGCCCTGGCAATTTAGGGGCCCAAATGTGTAAGAAGTACCTTGCAATCAAAATGTGTAAAAAATGGCCTGCGAAATCCGAAAGGTGCACTTTGGAATATGTGCCCCTTTGCCCACCTTGGCTGCAAAAAAGTGTCACACATGTGGTATCGCCGTACTCAGGAGAAGTTGGGCAATGTGTTTTGGGGGTCATTTTACATATACCCATGCTGGGTGAGAGAAATATCTTGGCAAAAGACAACTTTTCCCATTTTTTTTATACAAAGTTGGCATTTGACCAAGATATTTTTCTCACCCAGCATGGGTATATATAAAATGACACCCCAAAACACATTCCCCAACTTCTCCTGAGTACGGCGATACCACATGTGTGACACTTTTTTGCAGCCTAGATGCGCAAAGGGGCCCAAATTCCTTTTAGGAGGGCATTTTTAGACATTTGGATCCCAGACTTCTTCTCACACTTTCGGGCCCCTAAAAAGCCAGGGCAGTATAAATACCCCACATGTGACCCCACTTTGGAAAGAAGACACCCCAAGGTATTCAATGAGGGGCCTGGCGAGTTCCTAGAATTATTATTTTTTTTGCATAAGTTAGCGGATATAGATTTTTTTTTGTTTTTTTCTCACAAAGTCTCACTTTCCGCTAACTTAGGACAAAAATTTCAATCTTTCATGGACTCAATATGCCCCTCACGGAATACCTTGGGGTGTCTTCTTTCCGAAATGGGGTCACATGTGGGGTATTTATACTGCCCTGGCTTTTTAGGGGCCCTAAAGCGTGAGAAGAAGTCTGGAATATAAATGTCTAAAAATGTTTACGCATTTGGATTCCGTGAGGGGTATGGTGCGTCCATGTGAGATTTTATTTTTTGACACAAGTTAGTGGAATATGAGACTTTGTAAGAAAAAACAAAAACAAACAAAAAATTTCCGCTAACTTGTGCCAAAAAAAATGTCTGAATGGAGCCTTACCGGCGGGGGGGGGGGGTGATCAATGACAGGGGGGTGATCAATGACAGGGGGGTGATCACCCATATAGACTCCCTGATCACCCCCCTGTCATTGATCACCCCCCTGTAAGGCTCCATTCAGACGTCCGTATAATTTTTACGGATCCATGGATCGGATCCGCAAAACACATGCGGACGTCTGAATGGAGCCTTACAGGGGGGTGATCAATGACAGGGTGGTGATCACCCCATATAGACTCCTTGATCACCCCCCTGTAAGGCTCCATTCAGACATCCGCATGATTTTTTACGGATCCATGGATACATGGATCGGATCCACAAAACACATGCGGACGTCTGAATGGAGCCTTACAGGGGGGTTATCAATGACAGGGGGTGATCAGGGTGATCACCCCCCTGTCAATGATCACCCCCCCTGTAAGGCTCCATTCAGACATCCGCATGATTTTTTTACGGATCCATGGATACATGGATCGGATCCACAAAACACATGCGGACGTCTGAATGGAGCCTTACAGGGGGGTTATCAATGACAGGGGGTGATCAGGGTAATCAGGGTGATCACCCCCCTGTCACTGATCACCCCCCCTGTAAGGCTCCATTCAGACATCCGCATGATTTTTTACGGATCCATGGATACATGGATCGGATCCACAAAACACATGCGGACGTCTGAATGGAGCCTTACAGGGGGGTTATCAATGACAGGGGGTGATCAGGGTGATCAGGGTGATCACCCCCCTGTCACTGATCACCCCCCCTGTAAGGCTCCATTCAGACATCCGCATGTGTTTTGCGGATCCGATCCATGTATCCATGGATCCGTAAAAGTCATGCGGACGTCTGAATGGAGCCTTACAGGGGGGTGATTAATGACAGGGGGGTGATCAATGACAGGGGGTGATCAGGGAGTGTATATGGGTGATCACCCGCCTGTCATTGATCACCCCCCTGTAAGGCTCCATTCAGACGTCCGCATGATTTTTACGGATCCATGGATACATGGATCGGATCCACAAAACACATGCGGACGTCTGAATGAAGCCTTACAGGGGGGTTATCAATGACAGGGGGTGATCAGGGAGTGTATATGGGTGATCACCCGCCTGTCATTGATCACCCCCTGTAAGGCTCTGTCATGGTCTTACCTTCTTGCTGTTCTCCTTCGTTTGACATGTGCTGGCGGCCATCTTGGTTTCTGGGTTTCTTGTAGCCTCCCACCCTGCGGCTTCTCCTTCCCACTGGGAGGAGCTGGATGCCTAGCTCATATATATAGGAGGTCTGTGGCTTCAGTTCCTTGCTTGGTCCTCCTGTGTTCACATGCTTCTAAGACTGCTGCTGCTTCTGGTTCCTGATCCTGGCTTCGTCTAATTACCCTGCTGGTTCCTGATCCAGGCTTCGTCTGACTACCCTGCTGGTTCCTGATCCAGGCTTCGTCTGACTACCCTTCTGGTTCCTGACCTCTGGCTTCGCAAGACCCTGCTTCGGTTTAGCCATCCGTTTGGACTTTTGCCTTACAGCTTGATTTTCAATAAAGCCTTCTTATTTCCACTTATCTCTTGTTGTACGTCTGGTTCATGGTTCCATGACATTAGGACCAAGCCATGAATTCTGACGGTACAGGGCCATCCTCGCTACCTACGCTGGTTGCCAGACTTGATCAGCAGGATCACCTGTTGGGTCGGTTCGCTGTGGCGTTGCAAACCCTGCTTGAACGCACGGCTCATTTAGCTTCCGTTGCCGATGGGTCGGTTGTCGCTCCTGGGCCCGCTCCTACTGCCGCTCCAGTTGTTGCGCCAGAGTCTACCCCGACACCTGTTGCTGCGCCTGCGGTGTTTCGGGGTATGACCGGTTCTGCCCCCCTTCCACAGCGCTTTGGGGGAGAGCCAACTCAGTGCCGAGGTTTCCTTAACCAGGTGGGCATTTATTTTGAGTTGCTGCCACATGCCTTTCCTACTGAGAGATCAAAGGTGGGCTTCTTGATCTCGCTGCTCTCGGACAAGGCCTTGGCCTGGGCCAGCCCTTTATGGGAGAACAACAATCCGGTGGTTGCCGAGTTTTCCGGTTTTGTTGCTTCTCTTCGGAAGGTATTCGATGTGCCGGCTCGTGCTGCCTCTGCTGCGAAGCTCCTTATGTGTAATGCACCGAGCTGTTTTGCGAGGATCTCAACTGCGGAATCGTGTTGCATTAACCAGTGCCCAAGACCCAGAAGGAAAGTGAGGTTATAGATCAGGTTCAGTAGTGGATTCCCAGGCGGCTCTCTCAAACAACTGAGCGGAGAGTTAGGGATCCTGACATCATACACCTGTTCCCTGCTCTGAATGTATTATTAGCGGCGAGATGCCATACGCCCTACAGGTGGATGTAGTAATTCATTTTGATGTAGGCAACAGTTATAGTCCATAAATCTTGTTTTCCATAACACACACCTCACTTGCATAAGTTATACAGAGAACAGAGTGCCTTGAATATTATTGTTTAGTTGGAAGGTACTGATAGTCCAGGTTATATTCAGCCACTGAATTCATTATACTTGCGGTTTGGTAGAGTCCTCAGTAGCGTCCCGGATTGCCAGGGAGGTTAGCGGAGTGAGGAATAAGGTTCCCAGGGGTTCCGGGGTCCGGATCCAATGCCTATGGGGGAGGCTTCTGTAGCAGTATGCACGGTGCACACTCCAAATTAGTGGAACACTGTGCATAGCTGCCACGGGGCTTATATGGGGTAGCTCCGCCCAGTGGGAGGAGTCGCTGTGCTGCAGATGGAACCACCCTGCCGATCGTTACAGTACCCCCCTCCCATGGGAACCCCTCCGGGGTACCCTAGAAGGGGAGGGCCGGTCGGGGAACCTGCGGTGAAACTCCCTTTGCAATTTTGGAGCGTGGACATCATCAGCCTCCTCCCAGGAATCATCTTGGGGACCATAACCCTTCCATCGTATGAGGTACTGGAGTCTCCCCCTCCTCCTTCTGGAATCCAAGAGCTCCTCAACCTCGAACTCTTCATCACCTTGGACAATGACCGGAGGTGACGGGGCAGGGTTCCTGCCCGGGAAAGGGTTAGGACGAAAAGGCTTCAGCAAAGATACGTGAAAGGTGGGGTGTACCTGAAAACGAGGAGGTAGAATGAGTTTCATCGTGTTGGGGTTGACGACCTTCTCGATACGGAATGGTCCCAGGAACTGTTTCCCCAATTTTTTAGAAGGAGTACCCAAGCGGAGGTTTTTGGTGGAGAGCCAGACGGAGTCCCCTGCTTGATATGGGGGACTCGGCCTCCTGCGTCGATCATAATAACATTTTTGTCGATCTCTAGCTCGGATAAGGTTTTCTTTAAGCTCCTTGAGGGTCTTCTGTAATGTGGAGATGTAATCTTCAGTAGCTGGCACGTTAGTAGGGATACTCATCGGAGTGAGAGGAGAAGGGTGAAAACCGTAGTTCGAGAAGAATGGAGAGTGAAGAGTGGAGGCACTTTTGGAATTGTTATAGGAGAATTCCGCGAGAGGAAGCAGGCGCTCCCAGTCGTCCTGAAGATATGAGCAGTGACAGCGAAGGTACTGCTCGAGGCATTGGTTTACTCTCTCAGTTTGTCCGTTTGTCTGCGGGTGGTATGCACTGGACATCCGATGGTCTATCTGGAGTTTCCCACAAAGAGCCTTCCAAAACTTGGAGATAAATTGTGAGCCTCTGTCCGATATCAGTTTAGTAGGCACTCCATGTAGACGGACGATGTTAGTCACAAAAACCTCAGCAGTCTCCTTTGAAGATGGTAATTTTTTCAGGGCCACAAAATGTGCCATTTTTGTTAGTAGATCCACAACAACAAGTACGGTATTATGACCATGTGAGGGAGGAAGATCAACTATAAAATCCAGTGATACCCACTCCCAGGGTCTGGAGGGTATCGGGAGATTCATTAGTAGGCCGTAAGGTTGCTTACGATCATGTTTGCAGGTGGCACAAATCTCACATGAGGCGACGTAGTCCTCAATTTCCTGTATCATGTTGGGCCACCAGTAATATCTGCGGACTAAATCCACGGTTTTGGAGATGCCCGGATGACCCGCCATGGGAGTATCATGGCATAGTTGAATTACTTGTGTTGTAACGTTTGGTGGTATATATAGATGATTTCCCTTATAATAGAAACCTTCATCATCCTTACGGAGTCCTGGAGGTAGATCGTTTTCATTTAGGGTTAGACAGTCCTTGAGTCTTTGTCGTAGAGCTACAGTGGCGATAATTTTTTTGGGTGGAATTACCCACGAAGGGAATTCTGCTCCTGGATGGGGATCATTCAAACGAGATAGGGCGTCTGCCTTTCCGTTTTTTGAACCGGGTCTGTATGTGATTTGAAAATCGAAGCGGTCGAAGAAGAAACTCCACCTCACTTGGCGAGAGGATAATGTCTTACCCTTCTTTAGGTATTGGAGGTTGCGGTGGTCTGAGTATATGGTGATTGGGTGTGTTGAGCCTTCCAATATATGTCTCCAATTTTCCAACGCGTTTTTTATTGCCAGAAGTTCTTTTTCCCCTATGGGGTAGTTAACCTCGGCCGGATTGAGTGTCCGGGAGAAAAACCCTACCGGATGTAGGGGCGTCATTAATGATGAACGTTGAGATAAGACAGCTCCAACAGCATGTTGGGAAGCATCCACTTCGAGGACGTACAAGTTGTTAGGGTCAGGTATGGTGAGAATGGGAGCGGATGTAAACCTGTCCTTCAGTAGTTGGAATGCTTCCTGAGCTTCTCCATTCCATATGAACCTCGTGTTGATGCTTGTAAGTCTGGTGACCGGTTTTGTAGTTGCAGAGTAATTCTTGATGAATTTCCTATAGAAATTAGCGAACCCCAAAAACCTTTGAAGTGCCTTTCTGGATCCTGGAGTGGGCCAATTTTGTATACATTCAATCTTTGTCTGGTCCATCTGAATCCCCTCGGGGGAGATGATGTAACCCAGGAACGGTAGTGTAGTCGTATCAAATACGCATTTCTCGAATTTTGCGTACAGGCAATGGGCTCTCAAACGTGCTAATACCCAACGCACATGTCTTCTATGGTCTTGGATGTTGTCTGAATAAACCAATATGTCATCGAGGTAGACAATGACACAAACATCCAGTAGATCTCGAAAAATATCATTTATAAAATTTTGGAATGTTGCAGGTGCATTGCACAGTCCGAACGGCATCACTTGGTACTCAAAGAGTCCGTAACGGGTGCGAAAAGCGGTTTTCCACTCGTCTCCTTTTCTGATCCTTATCAAGTTATAAGCTCCTCTAAGGTCCAGTTTGGTATAGACAGTGGCAGTGCTGAGACGTTCAATCAGTTCGTTAATGAGAGGCAGTGGGTACCTGTTCTTTACCGTCACTTTATTTAGGGCTCTATAGTCGATGATAGGACGGAGGCTGGAATCCTTGTTCCGAACAAAGAACATTCCCGATCCTGCGGGTGAAGTAGAGGCCCTAATGAATCCCTTTTTCAGGTTTTCCTCTAGATACTGTTTGAGGTGGTCTAGCTCAGGTTTCGCCAATGGGTAGATTCTCCCCTTAGGTATTTCACTTCCTGGAAGTAGATCTATGGGACAGTCGTATGTCCTGTGAGGCGGAAGCATCTCTGCATTCTTTGAACTGAACACGTCAGCGAAATCCTGGTAGTGGTCTGGTACCTGGGTGCCGCCAACCAGTAGTATGGAATTTGTAGGATAACAGGTCTCCTGGCAATACCCCGAATCTAACCGTACCCTTCCTTGGTCCCATAGTAGTGTTGGTCTATGTAGTTTTAACCAAGGTAGTCCTAGTATGATAGGGAATAGAGGGGAGGGTATAATGTCAAAGGACATAAATTCAGTGTGGTTGTTTTCACAGGTCACCATTATAGGTAAGGTTTGGTTTTGAACTGGGCCTGAGGCCGAAGTAGTACCGTCAATAAAACTCACGGACAACGGGGAATTCTTTTTGATCAATGGAATTTTATTTCGCTTAATCAACAGCGTATCGATAAAATTTCCGCAGGATCCTGTATCCACCATTGCGTCAACGGTAAGACGATTTTGGTCCCACTGTAGAGTAAGAGAGGTGTATAAGTAACCCGGGGTTCTGATCTGGGGATCTACGATTTTACATAGAGAGTATCGCTTACCTTCGGACTTCTTCCGTATTACCGGGCAATCTTCTACCCCATGGCCTTCGGAAGAGCAATATAGGCAGAGATTCAGGTTGCGTCTTCTGGTTTTCTCTCTTTCTGTTAGAGGGCCCCTGAGGGCAGCTATCTCCATCTTTTCTTCAGGAGGATGCATCTCGGTTTGTCTACTGGGAGGTAGATATCCATAGGACCGCTCTGCTCTGCGTTCACGGAGACGCCTGTCGAGGATGGTGACACGTTGCATAAGATCTTCTAGGGTGAGGGGCATGTCACCTCTTGCCAACTCATCCTTCAGTGCTTCGGAAAGGCCGAGACGGAACTGGTTCCTAAGACTGGGATCGTTCCACTCAGTCTCCCGAGCCCACCGCGTATATTCCGCGATAAAATCCTCAACAGGTCGTCTGCCTTGTTTAATGCTCCTGATGGCGGATTCCGCCGTCAGCTGCTTGCTATGGTCTTCATACAAGAGGGCCATGATTGTAAGAAATTGGTGGTAGTTGTCTAGGACGGGGTCCTCCCTCTCCAAGTAGGTATTTGCCCAGGCTCTGGGCTCCCCCCTAAGAAAGGAGATCATAGTGAGGACTTTTATCCGGTCAGTAGGGTAGGTCCTAGGACGAAGCTCAAACATTAATTTGGAAGCATTAATGAAATCTCGGAACTGCTTGCGATCGCCTGAGAATAGTTCCGGAGGACTGACCATTGGCTCAGGTCCCTCCCTTGGGGGGTTTGTGTTCTGTGCGACAAGGTCTCGCAATGTCTGGTTCTCTAGTTGCAGGTTCTGAACATCCTCTGAGAGGTTCTCAACCTTTTGTGAGAGGATGACGATGTGTCGTGCTAGTTCCGCTGGATCCATTGAGGTTCCACTAATATGTAATGCACCGAGCTGTTTTGCGAGGATCTCAACTGCGGAATCGTGTTGCATTAACCAGTGCCCAAGACCCAGAAGGAAAGTGAGGTTATAGATCAGGTTCAGTAGTGGATTCCCAGGCGGCTCTCTCAAACAACTGAGCGGAGAGTTAGGGATCCTGACATCATACACCTGTTCCCTGCTCTGAATGTATTATTAGCGGCGAGATGCCATACGCCCTACAGGTGGATGTAGTAATTCATTTTGATGTAGGCAACAGTTATAGTCCATAAATCTTGTTTTCCATAACACACACCTCACTTGCATAAGTTATACAGAGAACAGAGTGCCTTGAATATTATTGTTTAGTTGGAAGGTACTGATAGTCCAGGTTATATTCAGCCACTGAATTCATTATACTTGCGGTTTGGTAGAGTCCTCAGTAGCGTCCCGGATTGCCAGGGAGGTTAGCGGAGTGAGGAATAAGGTTCCCAGGGGTTCCGGGGTCCGGATCCAATGCCTATGGGGGAGGCTTCTGTAGCAGTATGCACGGTGCACACTCCAAATTAGTGGAACACTGTGCATAGCTGCCACGGGCTTATATGGGGTAGCTCCGCCCAGTGGGAGGAGTCGCTGTGCTGCAGATGGAACCACCCTGCCGATCGTTACATTATGTCCATCAGACAGGGTTCACGATCCGTAGCTGAATACGCCATTGAGTTTCGTACCCTGGCAGCAGAGGTGGGCTGGAATAATGAGGCTCTGGTCGCTGCTTTCTCTCATGGTCTCTCGGATGCCTTGAAGGATGAGGTTGCAGCTAAGGACCTACCAGTGGAGCTCGAGTCTCTTATTTCTTTCCTGATTTTGATTGACACCAGACTCAGGGAGAGACCTTCCTTTAAGGAGAGCCTGCGGAGGTCTTCTAACAGATTGGCGCCTACGTTTGCTGTCCCACCCGTGCCTCCCTCTCCTCCCACGCCTCCTGGGGATGACTTGTCTGGGGGTGAACCCATGCAGCTGGGGTTTGCTCGCCTGTCCGAGGGGGAGAGGGCACTCCGGAGACGCGAGGGCCGATGCATGTACTGTGGTCTCGGTGGGCATTTTCGGTTGGCATGCCCGAACCGTCCGGGAAACGCTCGCACCTGAGATCCTGTCGGGGGCAGATCTTGGGTGGAGTCTCCTCGTCCCCGGTTTCCCGTGTTGACAAACCACTGATTACTGTTGTCCTCTCCTGGGTCGGGGGCTCGGTGACGACTCAGGCGTTGGTGGACTCTGGTGCTGGTGGTTTGTTCATTGATAGTGTGTTCGCTGCCGCCAATTCCATTCCTCTGCAGCCTCGAGGTTCCCCACTGGCTCTTGAGGCGATAGACGGCAGACCCCTTCTGCCGCCACACGTGACTCATGAGACCCTTCCAGTGGGGATGGCCATTGGTGCTGTTCACAGAGAGTCGGTCTGTCTCCAGGTTATTTCGTCTCCACACTACTCGGTGGTCTTGGGGTACCCCTGGCTCCAGAAGCATAATCCGACTTTCGATTGGAGATCGGCCGAGATCCTCTCGTGGTCACCGCAGTGTGGGGCTAGTTGCATCCATGGGTCTGTCAAGTTGCTGTGTACTTCCTCGGACTCTCTGTTGCCTCCTGAATACGAGGAGTACCGGGATGTATTCGATAAGGTGCGTGCGGTTGCCCTACCTCCGCACCGCCCATACGATTGTGCCATAGAGTTACAATCTGGTGCCGTTCCTCCTCGTGGCAAAGTCTATCCACTGTCGGTAGCGGAGAATGAGGCCATGGAGGAGTACGTGAGGGAGGCGCTTTCACGCGGACACATTCGCAAATCCTCGTCCCCGGCAGGGGCTGGATTTTTCTTTGTGAAAAAGACGGGCGGTGAGTTGAGGCCTTGCATCGATTACAGGGGTCTCAATCGCATCACGATCAAGAACGCTTACCCGATACCCTTGATTTCCGAGCTGTTCGATCGCCTCAAAGGGGCCACGGTCTTTACCAAACTCGACCTGAGGGCGGCATATAACCTGGTAAGGATCAAGGCGGGCGATGAGTGGAAGACCGCGTTTAACACCAGGACCGGTCATTATGAATCCTTGGTTATGCCCTTTGGGTTGTGCAATGCGCCCGCAGTCTTCCAGGAATTCATCAACGATGTTTTCCGTGACCTGTTGCAGCAGTGTGTGGTGGTCTATTTGGATGACATCTTGGTATATTCTGCATCCATGGAGGCCCACATTCTGGATGTCAGACGAGTGTTGCAACGGTTACGAGAGAACAAGCTGTTCGGTAAGCTTGAGAAATGCGAATTTCACCGATCCCAGGTAACCTTCTTAGGTTACATCATTTCCGCTGAGGGGTTCTCCATGGATCCTGAGAAGGTTTCGGCTTTCTTACAGTGGCCCCAGCCCAGTGGTCTTCGTGCCCTGCAGCGCTTTTTGGGCTTCGCCAATTATTATCGGAAGTTCATCAGGGACTTTTCCATGCTAGCCAAGCCTCTCACGGATCTGACCAGGAAGGGCAGTAATCCCCAGGTCTGGCCGCTCGAGGCCATCCGAGCTTTTGAGGCTCTAAAGTCCGCCTTTGTGTCGGCTCCGATTCTGTCGCATCCCAACCCTGGGTTGCCTTTTGTCCTCGAGGAGGACGCGTCTGAGACGGGAGTAGGCGCCCTTCTGTCTCAGCGTAGAACACCAGAGGGTCCTCTGCTTCCTTGTGGGTTTTACTCCCGGAAACTGTCTTCCGCGGAGTGCAACTATCAGATTGGTGACAGGGAGTTATTGGCCATCGTGCAGGCCCTTAAAGAATGGAGGCACTTGCTCGAGGGCTCGGTGGTTCCGGTTCTCATCCTGACGGACCACAAGAATCTGACCTACCTCTCTGAGGCCAAGAGATTGACACCACGTCAGGCCAGATGGGCTCTGTTCTTGTCACGTTTTAATTACGTGGTCTCCTACCTACCCGGTTCCAAGAACATCAGAGCGGATGCCTTATCACGGCAGTACTCCGAGCTGTCCGGGGAGGAGTCGATTCCGACTTCGGTCATACCTCCGAATCAGATCCTGGCCGCCATTCGCACCAGCCTGACCTCTCCCCTGGGTGAGCAGATTTTGGCGGCTCAATCTGGTGCTCCCTCTGGGAGACCCAACGGCAGATGTTTTGTGCCTGAGGAGTTGCGCACTCGGTTGTTGCGAACCTACCATAACTCCAAGGCCGCGGGGCATCCTGGAAAGAATCAGCTGTCCTGGGCTGTTTCACGTCTGTTCTGGTGGCCTTCTCTACGTTCCGACATCGCCGCATATGTAGCGGCATGCTCCGTTTGTGCCCAGAGTAAGTCCCCTCGGCACCGTCCGTTGGGCCTTTTGCAACCCATAGCCACCGGGGAGCGTCCATGGTCACACCTGGGGATGGATTTCATTGTGGACCTCCCTGCATCCCGAGGCCATACGGTCATTCTCATGATTGTGGATCGGTTTTCCAAAATGTGCCACTGTGTTCCTCTCAAGAAGTTACCCTCTGCACAAGAGTTGGCCACGATTTTTGCCAGGGAGGTCTTCCGGTTGCACGGTTTGCCCAAGGAGATTGTGTCAGATCGGGGGAGTCAGTTTGTGTCCAGGTTCTGGCGCTCCTTTTGCTCCCAGTTGGGGATTCATCTCTCTTTCTCCTCGGCCTACCACCCTCAGTCCAATGGGGCCGCAGAACGATCCAATCAGGCCTTGGAGCAATTCCTTCGTTGCTATGTCTCCGATCACCAAGACAATTGGGTTGACCTCCTGCCTTGGGCTGAGTTTGCCAGGAACACGGCGGTGAACTCTTCCTCTGGGACGTCTCCCTTCATGGCCAATTATGGGTTCCAACCTGCCGTGTTACCGGAGGTATTCTCTCCCCAGGATATTCCGGCTGTGGAGGATCACCTTTCCGTCCTACGTGCTTCTTGGGTACAGATCCAGAGGTCCCTTGAGGTCTCTGCGCAGCGCCAGAGACTCCAGGCTGATCGCAGACGAGCGCCCGCTCCTTCCTACCAGGTCGGAGACCGCGTATGGTTGTCCACCCGCAACCTCAACCTTCGAGTGCCCACTCCCAAGCTGGCGCCTCGCTTTGTTGGTCCCTTCCGAGTGCTTCGCAGGGTAAACCCGGTAGCCTATGCCCTTGCGCTTCCTCCTGGCATGCGGATCTCCAACGTGTTTCATGTCTCCCTGTTGAAGCCACTGGTGTGTAATCGTTTCACTTCCTCGGTTCCTCGGCCTCGTCCGGTCCAAGTGGGCAATCGTGAGGAGTATGAGGTGAGCAATATCCTGGACTCACGCCTGGTCCGCGGTCGGGTGCAGTTTTTGGCCCATTGGCGTGGTTATGGTCCAGAGGAGCGTTCCTGGGTTCCCTCCGCAGATGTCCATGCTCCTGCCTTGCTCCGAGCCTTCCACGCACGCTTCCCTCAGAAACCGTTCTTTACTCCGCGGAGGAGGGGCCCTTGAGGGGGAGGTACTATCATGGTCTTACCTTCTTGCTGTTCTCCTTCGTTTGACATGTGCTGGCGGCCATCTTGGTTTCTGGGTTTCTTGTAGCCTCCCACCCTGCGGCTTCTCCTTCCCACTGGGAGGAGCTGGATGCCTAGCTCATATATATAGGAGGTCTGTGGCTTCAGTTCCTTGCTTGGTCCTCCTGTGTTCACATGCTTCTAAGACTGCTGCTGCTTCTGGTTCCTGATCCTGGCTTCGTCTAATTACCCTGCTGGTTCCTGATCCAGGCTTCGTCTGACTACCCTGCTGGTTCCTGATCCAGGCTTCGTCTGACTACCCTTCTGGTTCCTGACCTCTGGCTTCGCAAGACCCTGCTTCGGTTTAGCCATCCGTTTGGACTTTTGCCTTACAGCTTGATTTTCAATAAAGCCTTCTTATTTCCACTTATCTCTTGTTGTACGTCTGGTTCATGGTTCCATGACAGGCTCCATTCAGACGTCCGCATGTGTTTTGCGGATCCGATCCATGTATCCATGGATCCGTAAAAATCATGCGGACGTCTGAATGGAGCCTTACAGGGGGGTGATCAATGACAGGGGGGTGATCAATGACAGGGGGTGATCAGGGAGTGTATATGGGTGATCACCCGCCTGTCATTGATCACCCCCCTGTAAGGCTCCATTCAGACGTCCGTATGCTTTTTGCGGATCCGATCCATGTATCCGTGGATCCGTAAAAATCATACGGACGTCTGAACGGAGCCTGACAGGGGGGTGATCAATGACAGGGCGGTGATCAATGACAGGGGGGTGATCAGGGAGTTTATATGGGGTGATCATGGGTGATCAGGGGTTTATAAGGGGTTAATAAGTGACGGGGGGGGGGTGTAGTGTAGTGTAGTGTTTGGTGCGACTGTACTGACCTACCTGAGTCCTCTGGTGGTCGATCCTAACAAAAGGGACCACCAGAGGACCAGGTAGGAGGTATATTAGACGCTGTTATGAAAACAGAGTCTAATATACCTGTTAGGGGTTAAAAAATTCGGATCTCCAGCCTGCCAGTGAGCGATCGCCGCTGGCAGGCTGGAGATCCACTCGCTTACCTTCCGTTCCTGTGAGCGCGCGCGCCTGTGTGCGCGCGTTCACAGGAAATCCCGGCCCTCGCGAGATGACGCGTATATGCGTCGTTGAGCGCAGGGCTGCCACCTCCGGACCGCACATCTGCGTTAGGCGGTCCGGAGGTGGTTAAGGACGACACTTTGCATGTGGAAGAGGTGGAAATGGGGGAAGACATTACACAGGGTGATAGCCAGACCACCCCTAGTTCCTCTTGTCAGTACGAATTGGACAATGAAGAGGAGGAGGAGCAGGAGGCGGTTGCCTCCGCTACAGAGGGTAGTACCCATGGAAGTTTAATTCCATCTGTTTAGTGTGGGTGGGCAGAAGAGGAGGAACAGGATGAGGAGATTGAGAGTGAACTTCTAGATGACAACAGTGAAGTCTTGCCTGTTGTTACTCTGGCACACATTGCTGACTTCATGTTAGGCTCCCCTTCCTGCGACCCGCGCGCTATATGCATTTTAGACAACACGGATTACTGTTTATTCACCCTGACCATGACTTCTCGACTCCACCAGAGGAAAGCTGATGAACATAAAGGCATTTTAAATGTGTTGTTTATAATGTAATGAATACAATGTATTCCCATGCACCCCTTCCACCATAAACAAGGGTATATGGTTGAATCTTCCTTTTGTCACCCTCCTTCTCCTCTTCCATCATATCAACACATGCTTATTCGTCACATATAATGCCCTCGCATATATGCCCTTCATATATAATGTTTTACAGGGTCAGCTCAGCTACAGGCCCTCGCATATAATTTTTTAAAGGGTCAGCTCACCAGCAGGCCCTTGCATATAATTGTTTACAGGGTCAGCTCACCAGCAGGCCCTTGCATATAATATTTTACAGGGTCAGCTCACCAGCAGGCTCTCGCATATAATTTTTTAGAGGGTCAGCTCACCAGCAGGCCCTCACATAAAATGTTTCACAGGGTAAGCTCACCAGCAGGCCCGCACCTCAAATCTTTTACAGGGTCAGCTCACCAGCAGGCCCTCGCATATAATTTTTTACAGGGTCAGCTCACCAGCAGGCCCTTGCATATAATTTTTTACAGGGTCAGCTCACCAGCAGGCCTTCACACACAATCTTTTACAGGGTCAGCTCACCAGCAGGCCCACACCTAAAATCTTTTACAGGGTCAGCTCACCTGCAGGCCCTCACCTAATAGGTAATTCTGCGCGCATGCTGCCTTGCTTGGATGTGGTAGCCATAGCTGTTTCTCAGGCTCCCTCTCCAGAATCGAACCCTGATTCCCCGTTACCCGTAGTCACCATGGTTTGTGCTGACAATAACAACAAAAGTTGATAGACCAGACATCCGAATGGATCGTCGCCGTCACGGGGACATGCGATCGGCCCCAGGTTATCTAGAGTCACCAAAGCGGCAGCAGGCACTCACCCATAATGTTTTAGATTGTCAGATCAGCAGGCCCTTGCTCCAAATGTTTTGAGGTTCACCAGCAGGCCATCAATCATAATTTTTCAAGGCTGTGTATGATGCCCTCCTTTATGTGTAACAAAGGGTGTATTGTAGTGCAGATTCCTTGTAATTTTTGGCAGCCCTTTCACTTAGTGCATAGGCTTTATGACTGTAGGAGTCCCAGTACATGAACAATTGTTCCACAATGTGAATGAGGCCCTCGTTTATGTGATATACAGGTTGTATCGGAGTGCCTCTTCCTTGTAATTTTTGGCAGTACTTGCACTTTATATATAAGTAAATATATAGGAAAGAATGTTTCCTAACAATTCTTAATCTAAAATCGATTTTATCTTCGGTTTTGTACGTATTATTGTCAGTCTGTAAAAGTGGCAAACTACTCGGACAACATTGTTCCTAGTCCAAGATGCATCCAGACATCCTCCCCATGATGTTCCCGAACCATTTCGGTGGTGTTTCCATCAATTTCTGACATTTTACTATGAACCAGGTACCATCCCCTTTTCAGAGCAGGTGGTGCCTGGTTTAATGCTCGGATTCTCCCATTGACTTCCATTATACTCGGGTGCTCGGTAGAACACCCGAGCATCCCGATGTGTTCAGCCCGAGCCCCCGAGCACTATAGTGAACAACCAGTAATCGGTGTTGGCCAAAATGCATTTAACGCGAGAGTCGCGGGAAAGGCAGCATAACATAAAGTCAGCCATGTGTACTAGAGCCCCAACAGACAAGACTTCGCTGTCCTCATCAGGAGGATGAGTCTCAATCTCCTCATCCTCTTCGGCCCATCCACGCTAAACAGATGGAATAAACCTGCTGTGGGTACTACTCTGTAGTGGAGGCAACAGTCTCCTGCTCCTCCTCATCATCATCATACAATTTGCGCTGAGAAAACGAACAGAGGGTGGTCTGGCTATCACCCTGTGTACTGTCTTGCCCCATTTCCACCTCTTCCACATGTCCGCCTTCATTGTGAGCAGCGAGCATTTCAGTAGACACAGAAGTGTTATAGTTACGCTGATAATAGCGGCATCGACGCTCACCATCTGTGTTGATTCCTCAAAGTTGCGTAAAACCTCACAGAGGTCAGACATCCATGCCCACCCGTCGCTTGTGAAGAGCGGAAGCTGACTGCAAAGGCGATGACCATGTTGCAGCTGGTATTCCACTACTGCCTTCTGCTGCTCACAAAGCCTGGCCAACATGTGGAACGTGGAGTTCCAGCGTGTGCTCACGTCACACAACAGTCGGTGAGTTGGCAATTGCAAGCGCTGCTGCAGCATTGCTAGACCAGCGGCAGCTGTACATGACTTTCAGAAATGGGCACACACGCGGTGCACCTTCACCAGTAGCTCAGGCAAATTGGGGTAGGTTTTGAGAAACCGCAGAACCACTAAGTTGAACATGTGGGCTAGGCATGGTATGTGAGTGAGCTTGTCGAGCTCCAAAGCCGCCCCCATGTTACTGCCATTATCAGACACAACCATGCCTGGTTGTAGGTTGAGTGGTCCCTTATCCCTGCCACAGCTCTGCGGCGGTGTGCTGTTTGTCACCTAAGCAAATTAGTTTCACCACGGCCTGTTGCCGCTTCCCCACTGCAGTGCTACACTGCTTCCAGCTACTGACTGATGGCTGACTGGTGCTGAAAGATGGGAATTCAGAGGTGGAAGTGGAGGAGGAGGTGGAGAAGTGAGGGTTGCAGCCACTAATGTAGGTGGTGGCGGAAATCGTGATGGAAGTAGGGCACGCAATCCTTGGCGTCGGTAGCACCTGTGCCAACCCAGGATACAACTTGCTCCCGGCCTCCACAACGTTCACCCAGTGTTCCCTCAGGGAAATGTAGCATCCTTGGCCAAAAGCAGTTTTCTATTTGTCAGTCGTTAAGTGGACCTTCCCAATAACTGCGTTGGTCAGGGCACGAGTGATGTTACGGGACACATGCTGGTGTAAGGCGGGAAAAATAGGGGCAGCTGTGGACTGAGTAACGAGGGGCGGCCGCCACTATCAGGCTGCAGAAAGTCTCAGTGTCCAAAAGCCTAAATGGCAACATTTCCAGGGCCAGCAATTTGGAAAGGTGCGCATTTAGTGCTATGGACTGTTGGTGGGTGGCTGGGTATTTGTGCTTTCGTTCAAAGGCCTGGGATATGGATATCTGTACTGGGACACAGAAGTAGATGCGCTAGCTGTTAGTGCTTGCGAAGGTCCAGGTGCAGGGCAGGAGGCATCTGGACCTGCGTCTTGGACAGGGGATTGGCCAGCACATAACACAGGGGAAAAGGAGGCAGTGGTGTGACCCGCAGACACTGATTGTGGACCCAGGCATTCGGCCCACCTATTAGGGTGCTTTGATGCCATGTGGCGGATCATGCTGGTGGTGGTGAGGTTGCTAGTATTCATGCCCCTACTCATTTTGGTACAGCACAGGTTGCAAATTACAATTCTTTTATCTTCTGCACTTTCCTCAAAAAAGTGCCAGACTGCGGAACACCTACTCCTTGGCAAGGGAGATTGCCGCAAGGGGGTGCTCCGGGGGAACATTTGTGGGCCTGTTTGGAGTGGCCCGCCTTCTCCCTTTTGCCACCCCACTGCCTCATCCAGCCTGTTGCAGTGCTGAGGATCCCTCCCCCTCTGTACTGCTGTCCTCGCTCGGCTTGCCACCTTTCCAGGTTGGGTTAGTGATTTCATCGTCCACCACCTCCTCTTCCACTTCCTCACTCTGGTCATCCTCCTGACTTGTTGACCTAACAACAACCTCACTTATTGACAATTGTGTCTCATCCTCATCATCAACCTCTTGAGACACTAATTGCCGTTGACATATTGGCAACTGTGTCTCATCATTATCATCCACCTCGTGAAACACTAATTGCCATTCCCCACTGTCATCTTTTTGTAACTGTGGATGCTCAAGAGTTTGGGCATCAGTGCACATGATCTCCTCATGTACCTCTTCAAGCAGGCTTGGCGACAGGCCCAAATCAAGGAATGGTTATGAAAAGAGCTCCTCGGAATATCCGAGTGTGGGATCACTTGTTTGGCAAGACTCTCCATAGTGGGAGGAAGGAGGACCAGGGTGAGGATTCTGTTGACCAGACTCTTGGCTACTGAGACTGGACTTGGTGGAAGACAGGGTGGTGCTTAACCGACTGGAAGCATTATCTGCTGCAATCCAACCAAGCACCTGGTCGCACTGGTCTGACTTTGAGAGTGGTGTCTTGTGCAGCCCTGCAAACTGGGATATGGTATCGTGGATGAGTGTGTTTCTTGTGCTCTGGCAGCAGGCACAGTTTCACCGCGCCCAGGGCCACGGTCTCTGCATGCACCATCAGCAGTATGGCCACTTCCCTGTCCCTTACTGCTCGTCTTCTTCATATTAAATGGTATATATGCTTGCAAGTATGTCACACATACAGTACTGCAGGTTTTGTAAGTGTATGCACAAATAAATTAAACTAAATGTCACTGATATTTAGGATGTGCAAAAGTTATACAGGAGATGTAGCGCAGGTAATGTCGCTGGCACCAGCGGCTAATAAAAAATTATAGGGAATGTCACAGCTATTTGGGATGCGCAAACGTTATACAGAAAATATAGACCAGGTAATGTCGCTGCTGTCACCAGCGGCTAAGAAAAAATTACAGTCAATGTCACAGATATTTGGGATGCGGAAACATTATACAGGAGATGTAGCGCAGGCAATGTCACTGTCCGCAGCGTCTACAGAAAAAGTACACTGGATGTCACGGCTATTTTTAGTATGCACACACGTTAACCACCTCAGCTCCCCTAGCTTAAACACCCTTAATGACCAGACCACTTTTTACAATTCTGCACTACACTACTTTCACGGTTTATTGCTCGGTAATGCAACTAACCACCCAAATGAATTTTACCTCCTTTTCTTCTCACTAATAGAGCTTTAATTTGGTGGTATTTCATTGCTGCTGAAATTTTTTTGTTATTAATCGAAATTTACCGAAATTTTTGAAAAAAATGACATTTTTCACTTTCAGTTGTAAAATTTTTCAAATAAAACTACATTTCTATATAAAAAAAATTCTAAATTTTTTGTTCTACATGTCTTTGATAAAAAGAAAAAAAGTGTATATTTATTGGTTTGGGTAAAAGTTATAGCGCTTACAAACTAAGGTACAAAAATTTGAATTTCCGCTTTTTGAAGCAGCTCTGACTTTCTGAGCACCTGTCATGTTTCCTGAGGTTCTACAATGCCCTGACAGTAGAAAACCCCCACAAATGACCCCATTTCGGAAAGTAGACACCCTAAGGTATTCGCTGATGGGCATAGTGAGTTCATAGAACTTTTTATTTTTTGTCACAAGTTAGCGGAAAATGATGATTTATTTTTAATTTTATTTCCTTACAAAGTCTCATATTCCACTAACTTGTGACAAAAAATAAAAACTTCCATGAACTCACTATGCCCATCACGAAATACCTTGGGGTGTCTTCTTTCCAAAATGGGGTCACTTGTGGGGTAGTTATACTACCCTGGCATTTTAGGGGCCCTAATGCATGAGAAGTAGTTTGAAATCAAAATGTGTAAAAAATGCCCTGTGAAATCCTAAAGGTGCTCTTTGGAATATGGGCCCCTTTGCCCACCTAGGCTGCAAAAAAGTGTCACACATGTGGTATCGCTGTACTCAGGAGAAGTTGGGCAATGTGTTTTGGGGTGTCTTTTTACACATGCCCATGCTGGGTGAGATAAATATCTCTATCAAATGGCAACTTTGTAAAAAAAGTTGTCATTTAGAGAGATATTTCTCTCACCCAGCATGGGTATATGTAAAAAGAGACCCCAAAACACATTGCCCAACTTCTCCTGAGTACGACGATACCACATGTGTGACACTTTTTTGCAGCCTAGGTGGGCAAAGGGGCCCATATTCCAAAGAGCACCTTTAGGATTTCACAGGGCATTTTTTACACATTTTGATTTCAAACTACTTCTCATGCATTAGGGCCCCTAAAATGCCAGGGCAGTAACTTGATTATAGCCGACACTAACTTGTGACATGTGTGACACTTTTTTTATTTTTTCTCACAAGTTAGTGGAATATGAGACTTTGTAAGAAAAAAAATAATCATCATTTTCGGCTAACTGGTGACAAAAAATTAAAATTGGTTATTTGAATGAAGTGGCTCACTGCTGATAGTGGATGGTATGGTGCTACAAACTAATAGTTGAGGACGCCTCACCTCAATTTGAAAAGTATTTGCGAGATATGGAAGTGAGCACTCAGTTCTATGGCAACACTCAGATTTTATTAATTAATTAAAAATTGCTAGTTAAAAAATGACAATTAATAAATGACATAGGGTCAAATGATGGTTAGAACAGTATAAAATAATATAAAAGTGATTTCACGGTCGACCGTATATACACTGAGACAATATGATACAATAAATGGGCTCCTACAGCATAAATTAGAGACTCCAATGGCGCACTAAGTACGAATGGTGCAAAATAATCGTGAATAAATAAATAATTAATCAAATAGTGTTGAATATATATAAAAAAAGAGGCTATGATAACAATCATATACTTGAACGTGGTAGGGTCGTGATTGAACGGTGGTTGAATAGGTGAACAGTAGTTGGAGTCCTGCGCGTTATAGCGCAATGTGCTGTCCTTAATTCCTGTGGAGAAAATAGGTAGGTCCGAGTCTGTGGTGTCATACACCGCAACACAAAATGTTTGGCTGTTTAGTAGTACAGTCCCATAGCCCGATGTTGGTGTCGGCTATAATCTTACCTCTATCTGAAAGGAGCCGTTGAGAGTCTGGTCTCCTATGATGAGGTAAACTTTCCTTTAGGACGCTGAACGATCTGCTCGGAACGCCGCTACGTCTTCGCGGCTTGCAGGCTCTGCCGATCCAGCCCCAATCTCGCGATACTTCAAGCGGGACTATCGACCAGTTACAGCGCTTGCTCAGATATCCAGGGCAGTAAGATCGTCACAAAGAAGCAGTTGTTCAATAGTTCATCTTTACAGCATGGCCATGCATTAAGTCCTTATTACGGAGGTAAGTGCGGAGTGTCTGTTACCCAGACGCGTTTCAGGATATTCCAATCCCTTCTTCAGTGGACTCCACCTGCGTTATAGTCTTCCGGCATAGAGTTCCGTCGTTGGGGCTCTATGCCGGAAGAATACTGATCAGGATTTTCCTAATGCATTCTGAATGGACAGTCCGTCCTTCAGGATGCATCAGGATGTCTTCCGTTCCGGAACGGAACGTTTTTTGGCCGCAGCAAATAGCGCAGCATGCTGCGCTTTTTGCTCCGGCCAAAAATCCGGAACACTTGCCGCAAGGCCGGATCCGGAATGAATGCCCATTGAAAGGCATTGATCCGGATCCGGCCTTAAGCTAAACGTCGTTTCGGCGCATTGCCGGATGCGACGTTTAGCTTTTTCTCAATGGTTACCATGGCTGCCGGGACGCTAAAGTCCTGGCAGCCATGGTAAAGTGTAGTGGGGAGCGGGGAGCAGCATACTTACCATCCGTGCGGCTCCCGGGGCGCTCCAGAGTGACGTCACACGCCCCACGCGCATGGATGACGTGATCGCATGGCACGTCATCCATGCGCCTGGGGTGCTCTGACGTCATTCTGGAGCGCCCCGGGAGCCGCACGGATGGTAAGTATGCCGCTCCCCTGCTCCCCACTACTACTATGGCAACCAGGACTTTAATAGCGTCCTGGGTGCCATATAACACTGAAAGCATTTTGAAGACGGATCCGTCTTCAAATGCTTTCAGTACACTTGCGTTTTTCCGGATCCGGCGTGTAATTCCGGCAAGTGGAGTACACGCCAGATCCGGACAACGCAAGTGTGAAAGAGGCCTTAGAAGAAGTAGGGCAATGTGGTTTGGGGTGTATTTTACATATACGCATGCTGGGTGAGAGAAATCTCTCTCCAAATGTCAACTTTTCCCTTTTTTTTGTATACAAAGTTGTCATTCTAGAGAGATATTTATCTCACCCAGCATGGGTATATGTAAAAAGACACTCCAAAACACATTGCCCAACTTCTCCTGAGTACAGCGATACCACGTGTGACACTTTTTTGCAGCCTAGATGCGCAAAGGGGCCCAAATTCCTTTTAGGAGGGCATTTTTAGACATTTGGATCCCAGACTTCTTCTCACGCTTTAGGGCCCCTAAAATGCCAGGGCAGTATAAATACCCCACATGTGACCTCATTTTGGAAAGAAAACACCCCAAGGTATTCAATGAGGGGCAGGGTGAGTTCATAGAATATTTAATTTATTTTTTTGGCACAAGTTAGCAGAAATTGTTTTTTCTCACAAAGTCTCCCTTTCCGCTAACTTGGGACAAAAAGTTCAATCTTTCATGGACTCAATATGCCCCTCAACGAATACCTTGGGGTGTCTTCTTTCCGAAATGGGGTCACATGTGGGGTATTTATACTGCCCTGGCATTTTAGGGGCCCTAAAGCGTGAGTAGAAGTATGGAATATAAATGTCTAAAAAATTTTGCGCATTTGAATTCCGTGAGGGGTATGGTGAGTTCATGTGAGATTTTATTTTTTGTTACAAGTTAGTGGAATATGAGACTTTGTAAGAAAAAAACAAAAAAAAATATCAATTTCCGCTAACTTGTGCCAAAAAAATGTCTGAATGGAGCCTTACAGGGGGGTGATCAATGACAGGGGGGTGATCAGGGAGTCTATATGGGGTGATCACCACCCTGTCATTGATCACCCCCCTGTAAGGCTCCATTCAGACGTCCGTATGTGTTTTGCGGATCCGCGGTGTCCGTGTTTTGCGGATCCACGGATCCGTGGATCCACAAAACACATATGGACGTCTGAATGGAGCCTTACAGGGGGGTGATCAATGACAGGGGGGTGATCACCACATATAGACTCCCTGATCAGCCCCGTCATTGATCACCCCCTGTAAGGCTCCATTCAGACGTCCATATGTGTTTTGTGGATCCGCGGATCCATGGATCTGCAAAACACGGACAATGCGGATCCGCAAAACACATACGGATGTCTGAATGGAGCCTTACAGGGGGGTGATCAATGACAGGGGGGTGATCAGGGAGTCTATATGGGGTGATCACCCCCCCTGTAAGGCTCCATTCAGAGGTCCGTATGTGTTTTGCGGATCTGATCCATGGATCCGTGGTTCCGTAAAACACACACGGACGTCTGAATGGAGCCTTACAGGGGGGTGATCAAGGAGTCTATATGGGGTGATCACCACCCTGTCATTGATCACCCCCCTGTAAGGCTCCATTCAGACGTCCGTATGTGTTTTGCGGATCCGATCCATGGATCCGTAAAACACATACGGATGTCTGAATGGAGCCTTACAGGGGGGTGATCAATGACAGGGGGGGTGATCAATGACCGGGGGGTGATCAGGGGTTAATAAGTCACAGGGGGGGTGTAGTGTAGTGTGGTGCTTGGTGCTACTTATTACAGAGCTGCCTGTGTCCGTCTAATATACCTGTTAGGGGTTAAAAAAAAAAAAATCGCATCTACAGCCTGCCAGCGAACGATCGCCGCTAGCAGGCTGTAGATCCACTCGCTTACCTGCAGTTCCTGTGAACGCGCGCCTGTGTGCACGCATTCACAGGAAATCTCGTGTCTCGCAAGATGACGCATAGATGCGTGACTGTGCCTGAGTAAGCCGCCTCCGGAACGCGATCCTGCGTTAGGCGGTCCAGAGGCGGTTAAACAGGAGATATTTAAAAAAGCTATTTAAAAATATATTTTGCTGCCAGATACAACAAAAGTCCTTTTAAGGACTTTTGGGTCTCTACAATTGCACGCAATTTAGCCCAGGTTGCGCAAAAAATATATATTGCAGCCAGACACAACAATAGGTCTTTAACACCAACCCTGCCTAACAAAAAAAATAAAAATAAATTAAATTCCCTACACTATCTGTCCCTTCTACAGCACAGCTCTCCATGACTAAGGCCTCATGCACACGACAGTATTTTTTCTCGGTCCGCAAAACGTGGTTCCGTTGTTCCGTGATCCGTGGCCGTTTTTGCTTCCGTTGTGCTTCCGTGTGTCCGTGTTCCCGTTTTTTTTGCGGCCCGTCAGAAATCTTGGAATGGTTAAAAAAATTTCATTTTAATATCTCCACCCAGGATACTGCTATAAATCAAGGGCACCTGAGTATGCATTTGTGGCCATTTTCTGTAGTCTTTCCAGAGTACAGAGGTTATTTTGGCTGCTGTATCACCATGGTAACGGGGTTTGTACTGAGAGCAATACTCGAATGTCCACAAGACAGAAAATATGAAATGACTGATGTATTCCACACGTGATAATAAAGGCTTAGATGATTAGAGTGGTACACATAAGTATTCAAGCCACAAATTTCCGAATTTGATACACACAGGCACCAATATCTGACACATCAGTATTCAAACCGCAAGTTTCCGGGTTTGGTACGCACAGGCACCAATATCTGATACATCAGGTGGACATATAACAAATATTAAACAACAAGGACTATATGCACAACGACAAACACAACATAAATAATGACATGGATGTATGTATATATCGGTGTTACATTGAACACACTCATACATCCACGGCATATAGGTGCACGGCGGCACCGCTTGAAAAGAAAAAGATACACCACCAGGTGTCCTACCGTACAGGTGAGATGTACTCCAGGCACCTGTGTTCTTTGGTGTCTTAATCAGGCAGGGTGGTCCTTTTCGGCAGTTGGAGGGTATGTAGAGGGAATAAAAGCGATCCTTTGTTCTATCCCTAATTGGCCCTCACAGCCCTACAATAAACCTCCATGACTAACCACGAGGTGTCCCACTAGTTGGGCCCCCGTCTGGAACCTAGCCCTGGAATTGTGGTCCCTAAAGGCCCTACAAGGGTCCCTACATGCACGTTTCTGGGGTGGGGGGCTAAACCCCTCCCCTCATCAGGGGATATAATTTCTAAGGGCCGAAAAATACAAAAAGAGGGTCACCAGAGATGGTGGCTCTCCTGTAAAGTAAGGCGCACAGGTGAGTGTGCAACCGGCAACGGGAATGAAGGAGAGGGGACCGATAACATAAAGTTTCCTCCCTCCTGTCACTGAGGTGGAGCGCACGGATAGGTGCACAGCCACAGTGTAAAGTGGAGCGCACAGATAGGTGCACAGCCGCAATAAAGATAGAGAAGGGGGACAGATGAAAGCGCCCCTTATCCTCTTGTGGTGCACAGGTTGGTGCCGCAGGCATATGTCTTACCTGGTCTGGAGATGTACGCGTCCGCTCTTTTGAAGGTTCGCGCCGGGATATCGGCGCGTCGCACGCCGTGATGACGTCAGCCCTTCCCTTAGTGCGGCGGCGGGCGGTGATGACGTTTTGCCCTTACTTTGCGTCTCATGCCCACACGCCAAATAGACGCTGGGCATGCGCAATAGTATGCGTACTTTACATTTTCAATATCATCGTATTTAGTGCCTGAAATGGTATACCCAGGCCATAATACATGAAGATAAGTATTAAATTCCAGTATGCAGCCTCCATAGGTCAATATTTATATTTATTGTACCAGCAGGCCATCGTACTGATGACTTCACTCCCATAATGGGGCTACATTCAAAAAGGTGCTGTTATTTTATTTATATGTCGTTAGTCGGATACTGCTACCAGCGACATGCAGAAAAATAGAAAAGATAGAGTATACATTGGGCGCCGAACAGATTAGTATATATTGTACAGGCGCACAATATAAGCCTACAAATATAGGAATATGGACAAAGCATGAAAATATGTGTTTCCTTGTCCGTATATACGGGCGTATTGATATATAAGCTCCGCATAAGAGTGGATGTGTGGGCAGCGGAACACGTGTCCGACACATTCACTCAAAAACCCTGATGTGGGTATACAACATGAATTATTTAGTGGTATTTATTGCGGTTTTGTTGATTTCATTTTTTAACAGTAGTCGACATACAGTAACACCAAGCAATTAATGGGTATTACATCCCATGTCTCCCATGCAACCAAAATTTAATGGGGCAGGATGAGGCAGTTTTAGATATATACTTATAATTAAATCCGTATATAAAAAGGAAACCAGTGAATTGAAGGGGTATTCTTTAAAGGAAGCAGCCAAAGTGGAGGGACTCATTCAACCCTTTGGGGGATACCGTGTCCAATTGGAAAGTCCAACGTGCTTCCCTTTGAAGTAGGAGACGGTCCCAATCCCCGCCACGTGTTGGTGGTGGGACTTTATCGATTCCAATGGCTTGGATGCAGTTCAGATCTCCACCATGGTGTTCATTGACATGTCGGGCCACTGGGGTGTCGCGTTCGTTCGTGATATCGCCCAGGTGTTCTCCTAGGCGTCTACGCAACTCCCTCTTGGTTTTGCCGATATACTCGAGTCCGCACACGCATGTGATCTTGTATATGACACCGCGTGTGCGGCAATTGATAAAGTCCTTAATAATAAAGGACTTACCTAAATTCGAGCTATAGAAGGTCTTACTGCTCTGTAAAATCTTGCAAGCTACACAGCCACTACACCTATAGCAGCCATTGATCTTGCGATCCAGCCACGTCGCTGCTTGGGTCGCCGGGGTGTAGTGGCTGTGCACCAGCATATCTTTTAGGCTGCTACCTCTCCTAAAAGTAATTTGTGGGTAATTGAAGATTACTTTGTTAATCTCGGGGTCCATCAGTAGGACAGGCCAGTGTTTTCGAAGGACATCCCTGATTTGCCCTGACGCATCATCGTAAGTCGCAATAAGGCGGATCTTCTTTTCCGTCTCCTCCTTTCTGATTTTAGGTACTAGGAGGTCGGGGCGACTTGCTATTAATGCCGTTTGATAGGCTTGTTTGAGGATCTTATTGGGATATCCCCTGTCTAGGAACCGGTTCTGTAAGGCCTTAGCCTGGTCGACGAACTCTGTCCTGCTTGAACAGTTGCGTCTGAGGCGCAAGTACTGGCTCTTTGGAATCCCTCTTTTCTGGGAGAAGGGGTGGCCACTGTTCCAGTGCAGGACAGAGTTCGTCGACGTCGGTTTCCTATATAGAGTAGTATCTAATTCATTAGAGCCCCCCCTGGATATCCTGATGTCCAGGAATGCCAAACTGTCGCAGTTGGCCTCAGAGGTAAATCGTAACCCCACCGTGTTGGTGTTAAGTCCGAGGACAAATTCAAAAAAGGAATCTTTCGTGTCATTCCAAATGACAAAGATGTCGTCTATGTACCGTGCCCACATGAGTATGGGCCCGGTACATGACGACATCGTGTCCCCAAAAACTGTGGTCTCCTCCCACCAGCCCAGGAGCAGGTTGGCGTAGGACGGCGCACAGGAACATCCCATCGCCGTGCCCCTGAGCTGGTGGTAGATCCTGCCGCTGAAGAGGAAAAAGTTGTGTGTCAGCAGGAATTCCAGTATTCTGAGCACAAAACGACTATGGGCCCTGTACTGTATACCTCTTGTGTTCAGATAGTACTCAACCGCCTTAAGTCCTTCCTCATGCGGGATCGAGGAGTACAGGGCCTCAACGTCTATGCTACCCAGAATACTCTCATCCTCGATAGTCACACCGTCGATCCTTCGCAGAAGATCCATACTATCACGAGTATAGGACGGCAGACACACAACAAAAGGCATTAGGATTTGATCTATATAAACACCAATATTCTGACACAAACTATTAATTCCTGACACAATAGGGCGGCCTTTGATAGGGCTAGTCCCCTTGTGGATCTTTGGAAGACTATAGAATGTAGCCATAGTTGGGTTCCGTGGGCACATAAATTCAAATTCCTCATCTGAGATAATTTTTTCTTCCTTTGCCGCTAGCAGGATTCTCTTTAGTTCCCCCAAGAACATCACTGTGGGGTTCTGCGTAAGCACAGTATAGTTATTTTTGTCATTAAGAAGTTGTTGACACATGCTGATATAGTCGGGAGTGTTGAGGATCACAGTGTTCCCACCCTTATCTGAGGGTTTTAGGGTGACACTGGAGTCTCGCTTGAGGGACTGTATGACATTCCATTCCTCTTTAGAATAGTTGCGATCTGTAGGAAATGGTCGAATCTTAGAAAGGTCCCTACAGACTAGTTGCAGAAAGACGTCCAGGCAGCACACTTCGGCCGCCGGTGGCATCCTTTTGCTGCTATTCCTTAGGGAGGTGAAGGGGCCTTCCCCCCTGTTTTCACAGGGGGTCTCGGATAGGCCAAAGAGTAATCTCACATCTTGAAGCATGTCCGGGGGGATGCCCAAATCCCGACAGCTTCGTTTATCCGCATTGAGGTGGAATTTATGCCACCGCAACTTGCGGATAAAAAGATGTAGGTCTTTTACCCATCCGAATTTGTCAAACCGTTGTGTTGGGACGAAAGTAAGTCCCTTACTGAGAACTGTCATCTCCGTTGTTGTAAGGGGACGCTGGGATAGATTGATTACCTCTGGACCGCCCCTCCCTGAATGTTCGGTCGATTTCTCAGTGGGTACGGGTTGGTCTGATCTAAAAAATCGGACGAGTGGCCTGTGGGATAGCTCCCACAGGCCACTCGTCCGATTTTTTAGATCAGACCAACCCGTACCCACTGAGAAATCGACCGAACATTCAGGGAGGGGCGGTCCAGAGGTAATCAATCTATCCCAGCGTCCCCTTACAACAACGGAGATGACAGTTCTCAGTAAGGGACTTACTTTCGTCCCAACACAACGGTTTGACAAATTCGGATGGGTAAAAGACCTACATCTTTTTATCCGCAAGTTGCGGTGGCATAAATTCCACCTCAATGCGGATAAACGAAGCTGTCGGGATTTGGGCATCCCCCCGGACATGCTTCAAGATGTGAGATTACTCTTTGGCCTATCCGAGACCCCCTGTGAAAACAGGGGGGAAGGCCCCTTCACCTCCCTAAGGAATAGCAGCAAAAGGATGCCACCGGCGGCCGAAGTGTGCTGCCTGGACGTCTTTCTGCAACTAGTCTGTAGGGACCTTTCTAAGATTCGACCATTTCCTACAGATCGCAACTATTCTAAAGAGGAATGGAATGTCATACAGTCCCTCAAGCGAGACTCCAGTGTCACCCTAAAACCCTCAGATAAGGGTGGGAACACTGTGATCCTCAACACTCCCGACTATATCAGCATGTGTCAACAACTTCTTAATGACAAAAATAACTATACTGTGCTTACGCAGAACCCCACAGTGATGTTCTTGGGGGAACTAAAGAGAATCCTGCTAGCGGCAAAGGAAGAAAAAATTATCTCAGATGAGGAATTTGAATTTATGTGCCCACGGAACCCAACTATGGCTACATTCTATAGTCTTCCAAAGATCCACAAGGGGACTAGCCCTATCAAAGGCCGCCCTATTGTGTCAGGAATTAATAGTTTGTGTCAGAATATTGGTGTTTATATAGATCAAATCCTAATGCCTTTTGTTGTGTGTCTGCCGTCCTATACTCGTGATAGTATGGATCTTCTGCGAAGGATCGACGGTGTGACTATCGAGGATGAGAGTATTCTGGGTAGCATAGACGTTGAGGCCCTGTACTCCTCGATCCCGCATGAGGAAGGACTTAAGGCGGTTGAGTACTATCTGAACACAAGAGGTATACAGTACAGGGCCCATAGTCGTTTTGTGCTCAGAATACTGGAATTCCTGCTGACACACAACTTTTTCCTCTTCAGCGGCAGGATCTACCACCAGCTCAGGGGCACGGCGATGGGATGTTCCTGTGCGCCGTCCTACGCCAACCTGCTCCTGGGCTGGTGGGAGGAGACCACAGTTTTTGGGGACACGATGTCGTCATGTACCGGGCCCATACTCATGTGGGCACGGTACATAGACGACATCTTTGTCATTTGGAATGACACGAAAGATTCCTTTTTTGAATTTGTCCTCGGACTTAACACCAACACGGTGGGGTTACGATTTACCTCTGAGGCCAACTGCGACAGTTTGGCATTCCTGGACATCAGGATATCCAGGGGGGGCTCTAATGAATTAGATACTACTCTATATAGGAAACCGACGTCGACGAACTCTGTCCTGCACTGGAACAGTGGCCACCCCTTCTCCCAGAAAAGAGGGATTCCAAAGAGCCAGTACTTGCGCCTCAGACGCAACTGTTCAAGCAGGACAGAGTTCGTCGACCAGGCTAAGGCCTTACAGAACCGGTTCCTAGACAGGGGATATCCCAATAAGATCCTCAAACAAGCCTATCAAACGGCATTAATAGCAAGTCGCCCCGACCTCCTAGTACCTAAAATCAGAAAGGAGGAGACGGAAAAGAAGATCCGCCTTATTGCGACTTACGATGATGCGTCAGGGCAAATCAGGGATGTCCTTCGAAAACACTGGCCTGTCCTACTGATGGACCCCGAGATTAACAAAGTAATCTTCAATTACCCACAAATTACTTTTAGGAGAGGTAGCAGCCTAAAAGATATGCTGGTGCACAGCCACTACACCCCGGCGACCCAAGCAGCGACGTGGCTGGATCGCAAGATCAATGGCTGCTATAGGTGTAGTGGCTGTGTAGCTTGCAAGATTTTACAGAGCAGTAAGACCTTCTATAGCTCGAATTTAGGTAAGTCCTTTATTATTAAGGACTTTATCAATTGCCGCACACGCGGTGTCATATACAAGATCACATGCGTGTGCGGACTCGAGTATATCGGCAAAACCAAGAGGGAGTTGCGTAGACGCCTAGGAGAACACCTGGGCGATATCACGAACGAACGCGACACCCCAGTGGCCCGACATGTCAATGAACACCATGGTGGAGATCTGAACTGCATCCAAGCCATTGGAATCGATAAAGTCCCACCACCAACACGTGGCGGGGATTGGGACCGTCTCCTACTTCAAAGGGAAGCACGTTGGACTTTCCAATTGGACACGGTATCCCCCAAAGGGTTGAATGAGTCCCTCCACTTTGGCTGCTTCCTTTAAAGAATACCCCTTCAATTCACTGGTTTCCTTTTTATATACGGATTTAATTATAAGTATATATCTAAAACTGCCTCATCCTGCCCCATTAAATTTTGGTTGCATGGGAGACATGGGATGTAATACCCATTAATTGCTTGGTGTTACTGTATGTCGACTACTGTTAAAAAATGAAATCAACAAAACCGCAATAAATACCACTAAATAATTCATGTTGTATACCCACATCAGGGTTTTTGAGTGAATGTGTCGGACACGTGTTCCGCTGCCCACACATCCACTCTTATGCGGAGCTTATATATCAATACGCCCGTATATACGGACAAGGAAACACATATTTTCATGCTTTGTCCATATTCCTATATTTGTAGGCTTATATTGTGCGCCTGTACAATATATACTAATCTGTTCGGCGCCCAATGTATACTCTATCTTTTCTATTTTTCTGCATGTCGCTGGTAGCAGTATCCGACTAACGACATATAAATAAAATAACAGCACCTTTTTGAATGTAGCCCCATTATGGGAGTGAAGTCATCAGTACGATGGCCTGCTGGTACAATAAATATAAATATTGACCTATGGAGGCTGCATACTGGAATTTAATACTTATCTTCATGTATTATGGCCTGGGTATACCATTTCAGGCACTAAATACGATGATATTGAAAATGTAAAGTACGCATACTATTGCGCATGCCCAGCGTCTATTTGGCGTGTGGGCATGAGACGCAAAGTAAGGGCAAAACGTCATCACCGCCCGCCGCCGCACTAAGGGAAGGGCTGACGTCATCACGGCGTGCGACGCGCCGATATCCCGGCGCGAACCTTCAAAAGAGCGGACGCGTACATCTCCAGACCAGGTAAGACATATGCCTGCGGCACCAACCTGTGCACCACAAGAGGATAAGGGGCGCTTTCATCTGTCCCCCTTCTCTATCTTTATTGCGGCTGTGCACCTATCTGTGCGCTCCACTTTACACTGTGGCTGTGCACCTATCCGTGCGCTCCACCTCAGTGACAGGAGGGAGGAAACTTTATGTTATCGGTCCCCTCTCCTTCATTCCCGTTGCCGGTTGCACACTCACCTGTGCGCCTTACTTTACAGGAGAGCCACCATCTCTGGTGACCCTCTTTTTGTATTTTTCGGCCCTTAGAAATTATATCCCCTGATGAGGGGAGGGGTTTAGCCCCCCACCCCAGAAACGTGCATGTAGGGACCCTTGTAGGGCCTTTAGGGACCACAATTCCAGGGCTAGGTTCCAGACGGGGGCCCAACTAGTGGGACACCTCGTGGTTAGTCATGGAGGTTTATTGTAGGGCTGTGAGGGCCAATTAGGGATAGAACAAAGGATCGCTTTTATTCCCTCTACATACCCTCCAACTGCCGAAAAGGACCACCCTGCCTGATTAAGACACCAAAGAACACAGGTGCCTGGAGTACATCTCACCTGTACGGTAGGACACCTGGTGGTGTATCTTTTTCTTTTCAAGCGGTGCCGCCGTGCACCTATATGCCGTGGATGTATGAGTGTGTTCAATGTAACACCGATATATACATACATCCATGTCATTATTTATGTTGTGTTTGTCGTTGTGCATATAGTCCTTGTTGTTTAATATTTGTTATATGTCCACCTGATGTATCAGATATTGGTGCCTGTGCGTACCAAACCCGGAAACTTGCGGTTTGAATACTGATGTGTCAGATATTGGTGCCTGTGTGTATCAAATTCGGAAATTTGTGGCTTGAATACTTATGTGTACCACTCTAATCATCTAAGCCTTTATTATCACGTGTGGAATACATCAGTCATTTCATATTTTCTGTCTTGTGGACATTCGAGTATTGCTCTCAGTACAAACCCCGTTACCGTGGGATACTGCGAGCAATCTACGATTACCTACCCCCTTTATTTTTCACCTTGATGAACAAAATCTCATTTATCTTATAGGAGCTATAATAAAAGCTAAGTTTTAATTTATCCAGATCACTAAAATATGATTTCAAAGATATATGTGAGTGATTATATACAAATAATCTATATTTAAGTTTACTTTGCTGTATCACCATGTCTGATTCTGAGGACGAGGTCGTGCTGCATTGGCTGGTTTCTCGGCGTTGGGGACAGCGCACTCCTTTGATGAATGAGGAACCGAGTAGAAGGCGACGATTTTGGGTCCATCCGATTGTTTCACAACGGCACCGGAAAGGACACTTCCATACGCTATACCAAGATCTTCACCGCCATCCGGAGAAGTTCTTTTCCTTCTGTCGGATGTCAGTGGGTACATTTGATCGATTGCTGTCGTCTCTACGTACTGTCCTTACCTTTATGGACACCAATATGAGGCGCAGCATTACTCCTGAGGAAAGGCTCATCGTCACGTTGAGGTAAGCAGTATAGTACTTGTTAAGTTTCAACAGAAATGTGCACTGCTTGTGTTAGGAGTAACATGTGCTCCAAAATGGCTGCTGTGAGACATGTGCTACTGTTTGCTGAAGTAGCATTTCTTTGCCCTTTTTTTTATTTGGGGGGAGTTTAATGGTTTGTTTCTTAACACATTAATCCCTGTCACATGACCTATCATTTTTTGATTAATTTTTACAATTTGGATAAAGTTCCAAACTTGTGTTCAGCTATCGTCCTCCAGACACTCCAAAAATACACTGCACTCGCCAGGCGTTTGATAAAAATGGTGTTTAATACACTCAGTCCGCCGTGATTCAGCAGCTGTAACCTTCCTTTCTGAGTTATTAATCTGTCAACAATTTTCATCCAATACTGGCGAGTGCCGTGGTTTTTGGTAGTGTCTGAATGAAATTGGTCCCTCTGTCAGGATCTCTCTCTGCGTGCACCACCTTGGTCAAAGTCGATGTACCGGTCTGGACCCTATTTGGGATGATTGTGCTGCTGGCAACCCACGAGATTTCCAGCTAACGTCTTCATCATGCATAATGTTCACATAATTGTGCACTTGCACAGCATTTACTGCATTAAAAAGGGGCTAAACATAGTTGTTGTCACTTAGTTGTGGTAGTACTGCCCACACACAGGGCCTTGAGTGCCGACTATGGCACCCGTCCCATAGGTTCCCCACCACTAGACATATGGTGTTTTCAATCGTGTAGTGTATACAGCATTATACTAGAATCCTGAATCTGTTCTTACATGCGATTTGTTGATGACTGTTTTTTTTTTTTTATATCCTTTTTCCTACAGATTCCTTGCCACTGGGAACTCTTTTGCATCCCTGCATTTTGAGTTTCTTTTAGGGACCTCAACGATCTCGAGAATTGTACGACACACTTGCCATGTCCTCTGGCAGCAACTCCGAGAGACGGTGATGCCACAGCCCAAGGTGGACGATTGGCTTCGGATCGCTGAGGGCTTCCAAAATTCTGCGCAGTTACCAAACTGCATCGGGGCAATGGATGGCAAGCACATCCGTGTGAAGAAGCAGCCACACTCAGGGAGCCGTTTCTTCAATTATAAACAGTTTTTCTCGGTAGTGCTGATGGCTGTTGCTGACAGTCATTACCGGTTTATAATGGTAGATATCGGGTCCTATGGAAGCACTGCGGATGCTCGCATCTTTAGTGCTTCTAGAATGGGTGAGCGGCTTCGTGCCAACCAGCTTGCCCTGCCCGAGTCCAGAAGACTGCCCGGATATGCAGGTCCGCCGGCTCCGTTTGTCATCGTGGCGGATGAAGGGTTTGCATTGACTCCACATGTTATGCGGCCCTTCCCAAAGCGTGGTTTGGATGTCAGGAGGCGTATCTTCAACTACCGGTTGACTCGTGCCCGTCGGTATGTGGAGTGCGCTTTCGGGATACTCTCTAGCAAGTGGAGGGTGTTTCTGTCATCAGATGGATCCGGAGAATGCTACCCTGGTGATTCAAGCTTGTGTTGTTCTACACAACTTCACCAGGATTCACGAGGCTTCCTCTTCTCTTGACATGGAAGATCTTCCTACGTCATCAGATTTGGGTTTGGAAAGGACCCTGCATAGACGACCTGGGACTGCAGGCATTGCAGTTCGGGAACTCTTTGCAGACTACTTTATCAGCCCAGAGGGGTCTTTGCCGTGGAAGAGGCACGCTATTCGTGGCAGTTTTTGAAATCTTCTGGGCTCTTTAGTTTTTTTTATTTTCTAGCTAAATTACTATAAATGATTGTGTTAGTTGAGTGTAGGGACTCGCAAGATAATGAGGACCCTTGACGTTGTCATGCCTTTTCATAGGTAAATGCATTGATATCCAATTTATTTTAGTCAAGATGAATGTTCATTACCTTTAAGAGCCATGCTCACTATAGTTACAATTTTGTATGTCTTGAGAAGGCCAAAGTAAGGTCATACAAAGGTTTCTGCTCTTTAGTGTTATTCTTCTCATGAGTGTACCAGTCTGAGAAGAGGCCTCCTTATCTACTGATAAATTTATGACGGGAGGTAAAGATAAGCTCTATGCAGCTGGTGATAATTACCTATACAATTAGGCATTTATCAATGAAGCAAATATATAGTATTCATGTATTCATTTAATGAGCCTTAGTCCTTAGCATAAGACAATCAGTAGGACATATAATATATATTATACTGTTATATGTTATGAAGACAACATGTATCCAGTATATTAAATATATTTCTCATTAGGAGAATATTTGTCTCTAAAAGAGTGTCTGTGAAGATGTGTGTTTTGTAACAATTATTCACCTCTTTGGTATGAGAGGAGAGACTGATATCTCTGAGTCAACAAAGCCAGTGAAGTTATTTACGATACACAAATAAACAGTGTGAGAAACAGTCAGAAGAGACGCCTAGAGGTCTGTCTCTAATTGCTACAAGTGTCAAATCTAATCCCTATAGCCTTGAATTAAAGCTTTTAAGGTCAATTGTATATTATACCTTTATTCAGACTTACAGAAGTTAACCCTTTATACTAGGATGCAAATAGCTTACACAGCAGTGCCACCTAGGTATGAGTAGGTGACATTACAACAGTAGCAAAAGTGCATTCTGGGTAAGGTTATGATGTCATTTCTTATCAATGATCACACCCATCCGACAATGATTGGAAACTTCCAAACTAGGAAGGTGTGTCTAACTGATAAGTTTGTGTTCATAAACCATACACAGGGGGACAGAGAAAGAGACAAGAAAGAGGAGAGGAGAGAGAAGTGGAGCTCTCTAGAGGGGTCTATCAAGATGAAAGCCATGGTGAGATGTGCTATGATGGACCACCCAGCTTTCCTAGGAGCAGAAGTGAGATTTCCACTAGGACTTGGTAAGAGACACAGAAAATTATATTTCATTTTATTAAGACTAATTTGATAGTGTGGGTGACATCATACCATCTAGATTGGCGAATAAATACATTAATTAATTGATCATCTCCATATTGAGATGTAGTTTTAGGATATTGTGAGGCTTCATTCTACCTGCAGAAGAATCAAGACTCATAATCTAGCATTAAATAATTGCTTAGATATATATATATATTGATAGAACATTCTTCGCCAAGCTAAGTGATGGATTCCCACAGGAAAGACTTATTTCAAGTCCTTTCCAATTAAGATATGGTCTAGCAAAGATCATATATCCCTGTCATTTGTCTTAATAGTCTTACCAAAGTCATATGTGTGAAAAAAATAGTCCAGGATGGGGCGGAAGGATACAGTTATCTCTTCTAAGTTATATCCTTGAATGGATTTGCCCATGCCTGAAGTCATGTGACGTGTAGTTGGTTAGAGGGGGGTGGAATGTATTTAGCATTCCATATTGATGTCTAGGATTAGACATGCCCGTCCTGATATCATGAGGCTTTCTCTGAACAGAAGTAATATATAAATTATGTTCCTAATTTGATATCCTAACCTAATAATAGCTTGGTTATAATGTGACAAGTTATTTCCACTCACATGTATTGTTAAGCTTGTAATGCTCTATATTAACGCTATATATATTCATTTGCATGTATCATTGTGTTTATTTACTTATATATGTTTATAATCTTGTAACCAATAAATCTGCATATTTTTATAAACCTGTGTATTATTGTATAATGCAGAACTACATGTTTTATCATTAACGTCATCTCACGTCAAAAAGAACTTATTTATCTGAGGAAATAGTCGGACTCAGATGTGAATTGTATCAATTAGGTTGTCTACAATTCACCAGGTCATGATTTTAAGAATTTATGACAAATTTTATAAATTTAATTTTTTTATGATTAATAATTTTTATGACCATAATTAATAATTCTTAATTGAATTATTACCACCCGACAACGTGGGCTTGCGGGCTGAGATTTTATGGACATCACATATTTTTTTTAAAATTATTAAAAAAATATTAAAGATGTTTCTGTCTAAATGGTAATTTACTGAAACATCTTGATATTTGGCTCTTCGGGTCCAAATTTTTTTCTAATACCTCATCTGCACAGGAACCCTAAATAAAGATGTTGATTGTCCAAATAAAGTGTGGCTTTGTGAGATACAGTGTGTGTAGCTTACGTTTTACATTGTGTTTTCAAATGAGAATGTTGTGTGTAGTGTGCAAATAAAACACTAGTCAATGATTTGGGACCCAAACCATAATTTAGTAAAATTTTGGGCACACCCAAAACACAGTCAATGGTATTTTTACAACAATAAACAAAGAACAAATAAAATGCTTTTTCAAACAATGCAACCATAAATTACAAATCCAGAAGGTCCTGCGAGAACGACCCAGGCGGAAAAGAGGACCGTGGCCTAACATGGGCCGGTGGTGGTGCCCCAGTTGCTATACTGGGATGGTAAAGGGGCTGCCCCACAGAATGACTTGGCCCCTGAGGTGGAAGGTACTGTTGAGGGGGGGCATAAGAAGGGCCTTGGGTGGGTTGGGGAGGGAATTGGTATGGGGCCGGATTGGGCTGCTGGCCTGCATTTTCAGTCTCAATGCGCATGTTATTTAATCGGCCAATGATGTCCCCATGGTTGGGGCAAGCGAACATTTTGATGACGATGGCTATGGAGGCCACGCAGTCCGGATGTTCATTTGTAGGAACCTGCTGCAGGAGCGGGCCCAGTCCCCTCAACAGCTTCTCCTCCTTGCCATCACTCCTCCTCTAGGCCAGAAAATCGATGACGCGTGCATCAATAACCTCCCGACTCTCTGGCCCAGAGGTAGAGGGAGGGACTTGGCGGCGCCGTCTGGGCTGAGGCTGGACAATCCTGGGTGGACTGGCCAGTGGTAGGGGGGCCTCGGCCTGCGTGGAGTCCTCCGGGTCCTGAGCCGGGGTTGGTTCAGGACTTGCCTGCGGGGAAAAGACTACAGGGGTTTCACTGCCCGACGATTCTGACTCGTGGGATGGATCCAGACTGTCCACAGTACTGTATGTAAAAAAATGAATACAAAAAACACATTAGATCATTAGAGTTACACATTACAAAAGCACATTGATTATATTAGGCGCAAACGAACCGTGCAAATAGAATAAATATACGGACAGGCAGCATACATCTGAAATTATAATTTACTCATCAAAAAACTGCTTCAATGTGAAATGTGGAAATCCCATTTCAAATACATTTGGAATCTATTGATGGGATAAGTCTGGTAAAGGCCTATTGTTTTGGAAAAGGGAAAACATTGTTTGCTGCTTGGAGCTGTCCAGCCTCTGAAGAGGATTCCGCATTCAAGGACCAAAACCAGTGCTGAAATTGAGGCCAACTCATCTGCATGTGCCCCGCTACCAACATGTAAATATCCAAGATGTAATTAGAACCTAGTAGAACTACATTTACAGATAAACAACATGTACCAGGCCACACTTGACCATGATGATAGTCCTAGTTGTAATCCTGCTGCTCAAGCGTTGTTGCAACCTCAGCTTTCCACTTTTGCCTAGAATGTGGTTATAGTCAGATTATAGGAGGAATGGTAGGAAACCATGTGGGGTTCGGTGCAATACCAATTCTGCTATATAAATTACAATGCCAATAGGTAAAGGGTACCCATTTCTAAACTAAAAGAAATTTAGATAATATGTCGCTATGGTACAATTCTCATGTCGCCCGAAAATTTAAAATCAAAAAACCCTAGTCCGGGCTCCCATTAAAATGGGAGGCATATGAAAAGCGTTTATAAACATTGGTGTGTGACTAGGAGCCGACAAACACGATGATCTACTGTATGAGGAAATAATGTGTGCAGTGCTCAAGTGTCATCTCTATTCGCTTTTCAAGTTCCAATTTCAAACATCTATGTTCCAGGAGGGACAATAAATTGCTTTGACACAAACAAAACAGATAAGGGAGGCGACATCTGCACACTTCACGTGTCGTCTCATCATTCAGCTCCAAAGCGGTGGACCCTGGTTTGACTCCACCACTAAACTGAGGTAGGCAACCAACACCATGCATTTAGAAACTGTTGCACACCAGCTGATGGCCAACTACAACTCCAAGCAGGACCGAGTAGCTTACAGCTATTCTATCATGCTGGGAGTTTCAGTAGTTTAAAAGCAGGATGTAGTCAGTTCTGACATGGCTGCCACACCGAAAGTATAGGTCTGTAATAGAACCACTGAACTGTATCCATTTTTAACAGGGAAACTTTCGCTTTGTCCAAACAAACGTAAGTGTGCAAATATGAAACATTTGGAAAAAAAAGTGAAAACTACTTACGGCCTCAATTCCATAACTGGCCGCAGAAATTGCAACTGGGCCGTATATATATAGGCCCGTTTACGCGACGATCCCTCCCCACTCCGGCCTTTGCTGGTCATCTCCCGCCTGAACTGGTCGCGGCAACTTGCCCAGCGGGTTTTGGTTTGTTTCACTGTTTAGAAATGACATAGAAGACAATTGTGAGGTAAATAATTAATATAGGGGAAAAATTAGACGCCTCATTTACCAACCATTTACAGGCCTTTCCGCAAAAGGAGGCTGGACCACCCCAAAAACACTATTGTCCCCTCAGGGAATTTCCAACTACATCTTAGGGCCACACAGAGGGCAAGGACAGCACAACTACATTGATAACACTTACCTAATTCGGCCCGGCCTCGGCTATCAGCCTTGGCCCATTCACTGCGGCGCATGCTCCGTGCCACTTGCTCCCACGAAGCATCCTTTTTTAGGCGGTCAATATATGAATTATGCCGGGTATCCCAAAGCTCCGGCCTCTCCTGGACAAGGGAAATAAGTTTTTCAACATCCCATCGTGGCATTGTGGCTGTATTTGCACCTGCTGCAATAGCTGCCTCACCATACAGAAGCTGTTTACCACAGATGACTAGAAATTAGCATATCCTGTCACCTCAAGCTTCCTGTCTATTTTTTTTTTCAATTTTATTGCCACAAGTTTTGGCCAGACAATTTGCCCATGCCATAAGAAGAAATAAAACGGGCGCGGAGCGGGCGCGGACGCGGATGACAAACAGGTGTGCAACCGCGTTTTTCACGGCCCCATTCACTTGAATGGGGCCGCGACCCGTTTCCCGTGAAAAAAATAGGACAGGTTATATTTTTTAACGGCCAGGAAACACGGGTCACGGGCGCGGGTGACAAAACGGTGCAGTAGCCGAGTTTTCAACGGACCCATTGAAAGTCAATGGGACCGCAGAAAAAAACGTTACACGGCCCAACGGCCACGGGTGCACACAACGGTCGTGTGCATGAGGCCTTAGAATGAGCCGAACCACGTGTCATTGGGTGCTTTATAGACTCGTTCCGGCCAGCCAATCACTGTAATGCCAGTAACCAACATGGCTACGGCATTACAGTGAGTGGCAGTACTTACCTGATCCGTATGACAAATGCATTGAAATGCCGTCTCTCCGGTGTCATCTAGAAAAACGGATCCAGCATTTTATTTATTTTTTGCAAATTTTTTGCTGTCTGAGCATGCACAGACCACAATGCCGGATCAGTTTTGCCGGAACACTCGGGCCAAGATCCGGCATTAATGCATTTCAATGGGAAAAAATGCTGGAATCGGCATTCTGGCAAGTGTTCCGGAACTTTGGTCGGAGATAAAACCGCAGCATTCTGCGGTATTATCTCTGTCCTGAAAAGGCAAAAAGACTGAACTGTAGACAATCCTGAACAGATTGCTCTCTATTCAGAATGCATTAGGATAAAACTGATCAGTTATTTTCCGGTATTGAGCCCCTAGGACGGAACTCAATGCCGGAAAAGAATAACTAGTGTGAAAGTACCCTAAAATGGTCCACATAAATATTCCAAAATAAAAAGGGCATGTGTGTTTCTCACCACTACCCATGTCTACGTTAACTGTGAGCTGGATTAATACTGGGAAAGTACCAGAATAACACCCTTAGGCCTCTTTCACACGGGCGAGTTTTCCGTGCGGGTGCGATGCGTGCGGTGAACGTATTGCACCCGCACTGAATCCTGACTCATTCATTTCTATGGGGCTGTGCACATGAGCGTTGATTTTCACGCATCACTTGTGCGTTGAGTGAAAATCGCAGCATGCTCTACATTGTGCGATTTTCACGCGACGCAGGCCCCATAGAAGTGAATGGGGTGCGTTAAAATCGCATAGCATCCGCAAGCAAGTGCAGATGCAGTGCGATTTTCACGCACGGTTGCTAGGAAACGATCAGGATGGAGAACCGATCATTATTATTTTCCCTTATAACATGGTTATAAGGGAAAATAATAGCATTCTGAATACAGAATGCATAGTAAAACAGCGCTGGAGGGGTTAAAAAAAATTAAAAATAATTTCACTCACCTTAGCCCACTTGATCGCGAAGCCCGGCATCTCCTTCTGTATCCTTTTGTTGAGCAGGACCTGTGGTGAGCATTAAATACAGGTAAAGGACCTTTGATGACGTCAGATCACATGCTCCATCACCACGGTGATGGACCATGTGATTGGAGCATGTGATCTGACGTCACCACAGGTCATTTAGCCCACAGCTCGTAAAGAAGAGACCGGGAACTACGCGATCAAGAGGAGAAGGTGAGTTAACTTTTTTATTTTTTTTAACCCCTCCAGCACTATTATATTATGCATTCTGTATTCAGAATGCTATTATTTTCCCTTATATCCATGTTATAAGGGAAAAATAATACAATCTTCAGAACATCAATCCCAAGCCCGAACTTCTGTGAAGAAGTTCGGGTACCAAACATGCACGATTTTTCTCACGCGAGTGCAAAACGCATTACAATGTTTTGCACTCGCGCGGAAAAATCGTGCATTTTCCCGCAACGCACCCGCCTCTTATCCGGGCAAAAAAACTGACGCCCGTGTGAAAGAGGCCTTAGGCCTCTTTCATACAAGCCTGACGGTTTGGCTCCAGATGCATTCAATGAAACTCTCACCATTTTGTAAGCAAGTTCAGTCAGTTTTATCTGTGATTGCGTTCAGTGGTTACCGCGCGGGTGCAATGCTTTTTGATGCTTTTTTCACGTGCGTGATAAAAAACTGAAGGTTTACATACATCTCCTAGCAACCATCAGTGAAAAACACATTGCATCCACAGTTGATTCCAGATGCAATGCGTTTTTCACTGAAGCCCCATTCATGTCTATAGGGCCAGGGCTGCGTGAAATGCAGAATATAGAACATGCTGCGTTTTTCAGGCAACGCAGAACTGATGCGTGCAAAAGAAAGCTCATGTACACAGCCCCATTTAAATAAATGGGTCAGGATTCAGTGCGGGTGCTATGCGTTCACGTCACACATTGCCCCAGTGCGGAAATCTTCACTTGACATTTGGTACTGATCCTATCAATGAAGGATTTCCAATAAGCTTGGATTTTTATACAGGACCATAACCCATGCGTGAGATCAGTATTCGGAAGACTGCATTTAGGGCAGTGTGTTATCCTATCAGGTAAAACAGGGGCTGTACCTTTCGGTAAGTGAAAGCCATATATGGCTCTATGCACTATTTTAAAGTATGATTCCCTCCATATTTCATTACTGATTATTTTCCGGACCTTGTCCCATCCCTCCAATAACTGATGAGGGAGGTTCATGTCTGGAAAATCTTTTAGCCAGGTCTTAAATAAAGATAAATCTCCTCTCCTCGACTCTTCTTCTCTCAAGCAGCTATAGATGAAGGATAAGTCTTTCCGGCTCCCCTCACTTCCTAGCAATGTATCAAATGGACCAGGTAGAAACTCTTTAGATAGGTCTCTCGCTTTTTCTTGTAGAAAGGCCTTAACCTGATAATATGCTAGAAAATGATTGGGAGAAATTCCGTATGTGGCCTGCATCTCCTGGAAGTCATATATTCTCCTCTCTTCTTGCTTCCATGTGTGACTGACCTTTGAAATCCCTTTATGTGCCCATTGTACCAGTTGTTTATTGGTTATAGCTGATTCAAATTCAGGGTGACCCCATAATGTCAGTTTTTTTGAGATCCCACATGGGAGGCCGAAAGTTTTCCTTGTTGCTCTCCAGGTCGCTATAGTGTCTCTAAGGAGAATGCTCTGTTTCACCAATGAAGGCAATCGAGAAAACTTAGTATGTAACAGTGCATTCAGCTTCCAGGGCTTCACCAGTTCTTTTTCTATATGGAGAACCGAATAATAAGACGTATCCTGAATCCAATCCAGGCCATGCCTCATCAAACTAGCTAAATTATACTTCCTAATGTCTGGGAAACCCAAACCCTCTCTTGACTTAAGTCTAGTAAGCGTCTGCATAGATATCCTACTCCTTTTATTCTGCCAAATAAAAGAACGAAATGCCCGTGACAATATTTGGACATCAGTATGTTTTAAAAGGAGTGGCAGGGTCTGCATGGGATAGAGGAGTTTACTGAAGCTCATAATTTTTATCATACAGCACCTACCAAGAAATGAAATAGGCAAGTTCACCCATTTTATCAATTCCGCCCAAAATATTTGATGTACTGAGGAGCTATCTTTACAGGTACTTAGCACTGGTCAATCGCTACCATGTGCTGAGGGGGGGGATAGATCTAGCAATTCATATTTAGTCATGTTAACTTTAAAACCTGACAATTGACTAAAATATGAGAGGAGATCAAAGAGTGCTGGAGTGTCAGATCTAGGATAGGCTAAAAACACTAATAAATCATCGGCGAATAACGCATGTGTAAGCTTTTGAGACCTAATAGGTATTCCTCTAATTAAATCATTCGCACTCAATGCCTTTGAAAGCGGCTCTAATACAATATTAAAGAGTAAGGGAGATAGCGGACATCCTTGTCTGGTGCGTTTTTGTAGTTGA
This sequence comes from Bufo gargarizans, assembly GCF_014858855.1. Classification (NCBI taxonomy): domain Eukaryota; kingdom Metazoa; phylum Chordata; class Amphibia; order Anura; family Bufonidae; genus Bufo; species Bufo gargarizans. The sequence continues at coordinate 430,336,732 of NC_058083.1, read as the reverse complement.
AAGAGATCTGATAAAAAAAAAACTGAATAGATACCCTAGCCATCGGAGTGCTATACAAAGATGTAACATATGTACGGAATTCACCTGAAAATCCCATGACGTCCAATACGTCGTTCAGCCATCCCCAGCTCACGTTATCAAAAGCCTTTTCGGCATCAATAGCTAGTAAAGCTGGGGATGAGTGAAGTTGGGGATTGGCCTTGATATCATCTAATAACGCCATTATTTTCCTGATGTTGTACACAGCTGATCTGCCCTGTATGAATCCCACTTGATGAGGGGATATAAGGTTTGGTAAAAACTTCGCTAGTCTATCTGCTAGCAATTTGGAAAGATACTTTAGGTCGTTATCTATTAGAGAGATGGGACGATATGAAGCTGCCAACATGTTTTCTTTCCCTTCCTTGGGTAAAACCTTTATATAGGCCGTATTCATATCAATTGGTATCGGCTGCCCTTGTAATAAGACGTTATACAGTTCTGTGAGTGCTTTAGCTACATCCTGGGCCATGACTTTATAAAATTAATTAGTAAAACCATTATGGCCTGGGGCCTTCCCATTACTCGACTTCTTAATTATCTCCATTACCTCTTCTTCCGTAACAGGTCTATTCAGTGTCAACAGATCTTCCTGTGATACTTTTGGCAAATTCAATGTATTCAGCCATCCCACCCCTTGTGTATCCCTATTCTCAACTCTCGAGTAAAGAGATTTGTAAAATTTGCTCAGCATACCCACTATCTCTTGTGGTTGGTGACATAGGACATCCCAATCATTCTTTAGACCTGTGATATGCATGGATGGGCGTATTCCTCTCTCTAATGAGGCCAGCAGTTTCCCAGATTTATTACCATATCTGAAATATCTTGCTTCACGTCTTTTACCCTCCAGCTCCTCTTTTTGCCTCAACCAATGTTCATATTCAAGCTTCTTTTCTTGCCATTCTCTTTTAGAACGTTCCGAGGGATTTCTTTGGTGGGCGGTGTAAGAATCTTTTAAATGCAGATGATAACACCCTAAGTTTCTGTGCCGTAGTCTTCCTAAGTCTATTTACATAAGCTAGAATATTGCCTCTAAGGACTGCTTTTCCCGCTCTCCATACCAACTGTATATCCCCTGAGTCTGAGTTATTTTCCCAATATTCCATCCACCAATGCTTTAGCATTTCTGTAAATTTCTCATTTGAGGCTAGGAAATCTCCATAAAAAATCCTTACCCCTCAGGATGCTATCCGTAAGTTCTATGATCACAGGGGAGTGGTCAGATATCACCAGCTCCCCTATTTCCACCTCTCGAATTTTGTGCAATAGCATTTCCGAGGTCAGTACGTAATCCAAGCGGGACCAGGAATCGTGCACTAGGGAAAAATGAGTGTATTCCCTGTCCTCTGGGTGTTTAATTTCGCCATGCGTCATAAAGCCCCAGGTCCTTTACTACTGTACTCAAGATTTTATCTCTATGACAGGGTTTTATATGTTTACCCTTTACATTACGCCTATCCTCATGATACATAACTGAATTCATGTCCCCTGCTACCATTTTATGAGAAGCTGTATCCTGCAAGATCATATTTCTCACAGATGTGAAGAACTCTTTGTTAGCCTCATTTGGCCCATATATATTGTAAATGCTTAGAGATTCTGTTGGGAATTGAAGAACCACATGTAACCATCTTCCCTCTGTATTCTCCTTTATGGAGGCAACTTGGCATTTCAGGGTTCTGTGAATCAACATCAATACCCCTCCTTTATTGCCCGACGGCGGGGAGCCTAAAACCTGTCCTACCCACAATTTATGCATGCGGGGGAAGTCTTTTCTGTCTAAGTGGGTCTCTTGAAGTAGGGCTATATCTATCTTTAAGCGTTTGAGGTGCCTGAGTATCATCATGCGTTTTTGGGGAGACCTCCGCCCTTTGACATTCCAAGTAACTATCTTCGTAATTTTGCCCTTACTAAGTTACTTGGCCGACACATAATATCCCAGTCGAGATGAGTAACTTTTAACCTTCCCTCCCTTTCCCCCAACATAAAACATGAGCTAACCTTAATCAAAGACCCATTTTTGGGCCACATGTAGTAATAAATGTCGACTTCTCTTCTTCCCAGCATAATCTCCTCACCTCACAGGGACACACTGTACATAAACTCCGCCCCCCAAAAACGTGTCTGTTATCGTAAGGAAGAACATGTAAGCAACACATCAACATCCCCCTTAAAGGAACAGTACCCCGCAACATTACCCAGTGTCTCTTAAAATACAGAGTTCTGGTGAGGATTATATTCTTCTGGTCTTTAATCGCCCCTTTCATCTTTAGCAGCTATAAGTCGATCCTCCTCATAAGGTTTCAGGTATAAACTGCTGCAGATCTCGGCGAGCTATCTTCGGGTCTTGGAAGGTGAGTAATTGGCCATCTGGTAAATGAACTTTCAGCGTTGCAGGGTAAATCAGCGCAAATTTGATTTGTTCCTCATAGAGACTGGAACAGATTGGCGAGAACTCCCTTCTGCGTTTTGCCACATCTACGGAAAAGTCATCAAAGAAGGATTCGGGGGCTTCCTATCTCTAGTGGGTCCATCCGTTTCTTGTACGCTCGCAGGATCGATGCTATATCGGAGTAGTCCAAGTATTGAACTATCACTTGTCTTGGTCTCTGGGTCAGAGCTGTATAGTTTTGCGATCCTCCCTTTCGCTGGTCGGCTGGTGGTGGCGCCGGACCTATTCTGTGGGCCCTTTCCACTTTGCATGCTGCTGACATTTGCAGAGCAATTGGTAGATCTTTTTCACAGAGAGCCACAAGATCACGTGCAGGGACCGATTCAGGTATCCCAACTAAACGCAAGTTGTTCCTGCGGGAACGATTTTCTAGATCTTCTATTTTGGCCTTCATCTGTTTATTCTCTATTTGGAGTAAAGAACACGTAGCCTGGCTTTGAGCCTGCGCTTATTCCAGCGCACTGACTCTTTCTTCCACCGATTCAATCCGTCGGCCTTGTTCCGCTATATCTTGGTGAAGGTGCGCCAGAGAGGCTGATACTGTGGTGGCCAATGACTCCTGCAAGTCCGGTAGAATTCGCGCCGACACTTCCAGCGCAAAAATGTTAGTCTATTCCTGCAGATGTCGATTGTTTTTCTCCGTCTCCACTCGTCTCATCATGAAGAGATGCAGGAGGATCTTCACTGGATAGCGGTTTGCGAGGAGGGCAGGTCCGCCATTTCACGCGGCAATGCCAGAGCTTGTGTTGCTTTCTGTTGTTTTTTTTTTTTGCTTATTTCTGCTCCCCATGGTCACTAAAAACCGGTCCATGCACCCCCAACGGGAGATAAGGTACTGATCGGTTCGGGTTTTGACAAGATAGCCAGGGAGCAGAGGTTTGCAGAGCAAGTCTGAGCGGAGCTTCACTCAGTGCGTCCGACCATGCTGACACGGAACCGGAAGTCAAAATAGTAGGAGTTTTGTTAGGACTTGATAAACCTGTTTCTTCTTTTAACCCTGTCAACTCTGTAACTATGATCCAGCCTTGTGGCATGCATGGCAATTAACCCTTACTTCCAGGCACATGCCAAAAAGTTACAGTACAGCTTCTGAATATCTATAGTTCGGTTTACATCAATTACAGGCAACTTCACTCATACAAACCTCTAGTATCCATCAATATCTTGTCTGATGGTATATGGCTCACACTGCCATGAGTAGGGTTATTGGCTAAGTTCGGGCCCTCTACAACCCGTTAAATTAACCCATCCAACCTTCTCTCTATCCTAAATAACCACGCACAGCCACTGTTCGGATTAAATCGGCCACAGCAGCCATTTTATTAAATAACAAACAACATAAATAATAATAATAATAATAATGACATAACCATTTGACTTAGAACTGACGAGGGAGGTCGTAGAAGCCACCTAAATGCACCTTAACCGACCAAAACCACCACGGCAATTTCATCTTGCCCCCAGCCGCGTACCACAAGCTTGGGGACACCAACTGATGGACGCCACACCAAGCCAACCAGGTGCCCCAACTCTGAGAGTCCAGCCTCACCATTTAGGCCGTCTCATTCACCTGTACCATCCAGCTTCTATTGCCACACGCCAGACCTGCAGGGTATAGCGAAGTGAGGTCACGGTTATGGGCAATCGAGGGTTGCTCACTGTATTGGAGAACCCTGGGCAGGCATGTGGCAGTGAAGGAGAGGTAGACACGGTTCCTCTGGGGCACACTCTGTATGTAGGGACCAGGCATGATGGTGGATGAGGTGCCCTGGATGTTACGGGTATTTTGAGTGCCTGGGGCAAGGTCCCTTTAAGGTTCGTGACGCCAGTGCCTTTGATGGTGGCACACCGGTTGATAGTTGGAATAAGTGAGGTACACAGATGATATAGTGAACCAAACATTGCTTTACTAAACAGTCCAACTTTGTACATGCAGGTGGTACACAGTCTCTTAGATCACAAGCTTCACAAGTAGGCTTACTCCACAAAATGGCAGGTATTGATTATGCAAGATACTCAGAGGGTAAATCCACAATACACTCAGAATCAGGTTGTACCTTTCCTCAGAAATAGTGTACACTGTTCTTTCTAGAACTCCTGTCTGGCTTTCTCTCCCAAGGCCCGGATGCCTAAATGGTGGCTTAAATCCTTGGTAACTATATCTCTTCCTCTGGTATTAATTAAATCCTTGCTTTACTTTCTAATGCATCTGCCCATCAGGGTTACTTATCTTTCCCTGTGATATCCTTACTTGTCTGGTGAATGACTGTGGGTTTCTCCGAGGAGGTTCTGTCCTGCAACTGGGGTGTCTTCAGAGCTAACTAAGGCTCTCTTGGCTTCAGGCAGGCTAAGTCTCCTCACTAGCCTCCTGGTCATAGCTAGCAGCCGGGGCTATCAAGCTGCATGTCAGGAGGAGGCCCTCAGCATATCCTGGGCTGGTGCCTTCTCACTTCTGTCTTCTCAGACTCCTGACTCTGCACACCCTCTCCCTGTCTGGGCCTGGACATTTATACTAGGGGCTCCCTATCTCCCTCTAGTGTCTGGGATGTCTAACTACACCCAACTAGGCCTGCTATTGCATCATACAGGGGAACCTTGCATATAAAAACACATTAGAAAATACATTAAATGCACAATTAAATATAACATTTCTGTCCCTTGTGAGTAGGAGTAACACACACACCAATTGACCCTTGTGTAGTGCCCACCCCTACCTAATGGGACACTACACTATGACCTCCCCCCCGCCAACAACGCGCAGCTTGACTCCAATCCTCTAGCTTGCGTGTTCCGCCACACACGGAGAGCTGTTTCCACTCCTCCTTGCAAATCCAGTGACCACAGATCAATGCCCACTGCATTAAGGTGGACCCCATCCTCTCTCCAGAAACCCCTGGTCCCCAAATCCAACTCCGGGTGCCGCACCGACACTGCCCCATGCTTGGCACAAAAACACCCAATCACCCTATTTAACTTGATCCTGGCCTTATTCAGCTTATCCACAGATCTAGCCTCCCTCCAGGACTTCCTCGGCACAATGTCTGACCACACAGTGACCATGGACGGGAAAAGGGACCACAAACGTAAAAAATCAAACCTGATGTCCCGAATCAATTCCCTGCAGGGACGAACACCTAGGTCATTACCCCCCACGTGCAACACTAGCACATCCAGGGCCCTATCCAACCTGGCATGATGATATACCTCCTGCAGGACACTACCCGACAACATACCTCGAAGCCCGATCCACCTCACTACTGCCACATCGCGGTCAAACCCCAACTGCCGCCCGTTTCGCCGAACATCAGCCCGCAAGGCCCCCCAAAAAACGAATGAGTGGCCCAAAATCCACACTAACAGCGGGGCGTCACCTGCAAAACAATGATTAGAAACAATCCCGCACCCTCAAACCGCCCCTAACCGCACATATAACCGAAAGCGCTCTGACTCCCACCTCCCAATGCGTTTTATCCCTTCATCTCGCACGCCCAGCCGAGCAGCCTCCCAGCCGAGCAGCCTGAAGGAATGACCCATGAAGTTACCAGAATCCATTACCAGGTTACGCAAACACTTCTTAACCTCCTTGGCGGTATTCCCGAGCGTGACTCGGGGGTTCATTTTCGCTGCCAGGAGCGGTAACCCTGAATCACGCTCGGGGTAACATTGCACAGAGTTCCCCCTCACCTTCTGCCAGCGATGTCCTCAGCTGTGAGCGCCGGCATCTGACTTCCTGGTTCCGTTCCCTGCAAGCAGCAGCTGCGCATGGGGGCGGAACAGGGTGGGAAATTCAAAAAAATATAAACACTAAAAGGGACACACACACAAAATAGGTTATACATTGTAATTTGAGAGGATTACACTGTATAACCTCAGATCTGACGTGATTACTGTACAGTGCCCCTTGCCTGCCATTTTACTGTAATTTGTGCCCATAAAATAAATTTATACCATGGCATCAAAAAAGCGCAACTACTTCAAAAGTGTGTTTGGACCAGTTGAGTGACAGCGACAGTGACACGGAGGTGCTCGCAGAACTGAGCGATAGTGAGTTGTGGGGAGATTTGTCGTCTGACACTGACACTGATCTGGCAAGTGACAACGGCGATGATCCTGCACCTGACCTCAGCCATGTGCGCACTTGGTGCCCTATTGACCGATACAGACCAGGTAGCACCCCCAAGATTCCTGTTCACTGGATCACCTGGGAGGAAGGTAGATGTTGAGCGTGACAACCCCCTGGCATACCTGCAATTATTCCTCACTGAGGAGGTAATTGAAAAAATTTTCACAGGGACAAATCGCTACCAAGAGCAGCAATCCGCTACGCTGCATGCCAGTTTCTGGGACTCATCATTCTTCAGGGGGTGATGGGGGGAACCGCTCCAGAAATGGTACTGGACCACCAATAAGTTACTGGCCACAAAATTTTTTGGCACCGTGATGTTAGAATACCGGTTTTCCCTCATCATGAAGTATTTCCACTTCATGAACAATTAAGATTTTGATGAGGCTACGCATCCTGCGCCCAAACAAAAAAAAATCTGGGAGGTATGGCAAATTATTGTGACCAATTTCCAGCGGACCTATGTGCCAGAAAGGGACGTCAGTGTAGATGAAAGTTTGATGGCCTACAAGGGACGCCTAAGCTGGATACAGTACATAGCATCCAAAAGAGTGCAGTTTGGCATCAAATCCTACATGATGTGCGAGTCATCCACTGGGTGCATCTGGAATTCGGTCATTTACACTGGTAAAGGCACGAAGTTCAACCCCAGGTACAGCGGCTATGGGATGGCCACGTCATCTGTCCTTACACTGCTGTAGCCATTGCTGAACCAGGGATATTGTGTGACCACGGACACATCTCCGGAACTGTATGAGGTTTTGCTACAAAACAAGACTAATGCATATGGTACCGTTAGGCCTAACCGACGTGACATGCCATCTATGTTTGCCAAGAAAAAACGCAAAACCGGAGAAATGGTTGCCTGGCAGAAGGGTAAGATGATGGCAATGCGATGGCGAGACAAGAAGGACGTGTGTCTCATGAGTACTGTGCACAATACCTCTACTGCCATGGTCCACACAAAAGGTGGGGAAGATGTGCTGAAGCCGCAAGTCGTGATAGACTATAATAATACCATGCAAGAAAATTTAGACTAAAACCTTCAGAATCACAGGTGCGTATCCATGAAGCAAACATAATTACAAAAAACAAAATGGCTGCACACCATTATATATGCAAACAATAGAGCTAAGAAATGGGGGTCATTCTAGATAAAAGTGGTACAATACCGACTATAAATGAGCAATGGAAGCTCTTAGCGCACATACGTGTCGGGCCCACCTACCAAGCGTCAAGGTGACTTCCGCAGATGGGTCCCTATCACTAAAGATACTGCCTCACTTTGGACTTCAATATTCAGGGCTGTGTAGGAACCAGCTACAAAAGTACTCTGCTCAGAAGTCCCAGGTAGATGGGCGTGTCCAGTCTAAAAGGGGTGCCACCCCCAATATATTGCAAGAAAATTTAGACTAAAACCTTCAGAATCACAGGTGCATATCCATGAAGCAAACATAATTACAAAAAACAACTTTTAGACCTGGGACTTCTCGGCAGAGTACTTTTGTAGCTGGTTCCTACACAGCCCTGAATATTGGAGGCTTTAGTAAGTCCAAAGCGAGGCAGTATCTTTAGTGATAGGGAGTGGGACCCATCTGCGGAAGCCACCTTGACGCTTGGTAGGTGGGCCCGACATGTATGTGCGCTAAGAGCTTCCATTACTCATTTATAGTCGGTATTGTACCACTTTTATCATTTCTTAGCTCTATTGTTTGCATATATAATGGTGTGCAGCCATTTTGTTTTTTATAATAATACCATGGGAGGTGTCGACAGAGCCAATCAGGCAATGACATTTTATCCGGCTATGCGCAAACAGCAAAAAAAATAATATTATAAAGATCTTCAGGCATCTTCTGGAACAATGCCTTTGGAATGCATATATCCTGCACAGAGCAAAGAGTGACAAGCCTCTTGTTCATTCTGACTTTATATGGAAGGTGGTTGAGCGGATTTTTGTCAACCACCAGACGCCATCAGTAGCTGTGAACAGACCTGGACGTCATGCTGTTGATGTTGTCAACCCAGAACGCCTGACTGGTCGTCACTTTATCGACTTCATCCCGCCAACCGCAAAAAAGGCAGCACCTACCAGGATGTGCTTGGTTTGCTGCTCAAAGAGAGATGGCAATAGAAATAAAGTCCGAAAAGAAACCAGGTTCCATTGTCCCAATTGTGACGTCAGACTTTGTGCAGTCCCATGTTTCAAAATTTATCACACTCAGGATGTTTATTGAATTTTCTGTGTTTGATAAATTTCATTATTTTTATTACATTATTAAATAAAATTATATTATTTATTAGATTATAATTCATGATTTTGTGTTTGAAACTTTATCACATCTGGGATGTCTACTAAAGTCTTGTTTGGTCAGGTTTAAGTAAGCAATTACTAAGAATTGCAAGCCTACAATACATAACCCCAAATTTCATGCAAATTTGTTTACCACTTTTGGTACAAAATTCCTGACATAATCATACCACCAGGGAGGTTAAATACCGCCAGGAATTGAAACCTTGACAGAAAGGAACCATCTGCATGCCTGAGAAGCGGGCCAGCACCAACCTCGGACCCCTCCTGAAACTCCCGCAAACACTTGACTGAACACAACAAACACCCCGGTACCTCAAGCAACATTATATAGTGACCTTTTCCCTCCCGATCCGTCTTAGAAAAATCACCAATCTGTCTGCATACAAAATGACGTCCTCCCCGCACGACTCACACTTCTAGACACTAACTCTCCCAAATGAAATGCCCCAAAAAAGGCCAGAGAAAAAGCTAATCTGAACAACCTCAATTCCCAAACCGAATGGCAGACCAAGGCAGCTTGCTCCCCCAACTTGAGCAACAGAGAAAAAGACACCGGAAGACGAGGGTCTCTCACCCGCCGAAATCTCCTATACCCCTTTAATACCTGTCGCACCAAAAAGGACTTAGTGATGTCTGGGGAATTCCGCAACTTGAACCCAAAGGCCAGCCCAGCCATGCAGCTGTTCATCTGCGCGACCGACCATTCCTGTTCCTTCACATGGCCAATGAACAATAATAGCGGGATTTCCCCACCCATCACATCGACCCCCAGGTCATCACACCACCATTGCCATGTACGCCAGGCCCTATCATATGCTCCCCACGTGCCTTCACATAATGATGCCTGCAACAGATCCCCTACTGTTCCTCTAAGATCTCCCACAGCGACTCTGGACACAACAACCCATCTGGACTTGCCTCTGGGGCCAACTGGCGAAACCGCTCCCACTGCAAACAAGAAAGTGCGTCAGTGATGCTATTAGAAGACCCTGCCACGTGCACCGCCACCACCCAAGCATTAAGAGACAGACACATAAGGACCAACCGCTGTAATAAACAAAATCACCAGGGGAGAAGAGGCAGTCAAGCCATTGATCGCTTGCACTACACCTAGGTTGTCACAATAAAAGCGAACTTTCCGGTCCCTAAACTTTTCCCCCCAAAGCGTGACCGCCAGCACAATTGAGAAGAGTTCCAATAACGCCACATTTTTAACCCAGCCATTTAACACCCAGGATTCTGGCCACCTACCCGCACACCACTGTTCATTACAGTACACCCCAAAACCAACCCCACCCGCAGCATCTATAAACAAATCAAAATTATCAACAGCCCCACTCATAACTAACGCCCTGCCGTTAAAACGCTGCAGAAACGAATCCCACACCATTAGATCCCCTTTCAGTTTCCGACCCAGCCTGAAAAAATGATTCAGAGCCACAATACCTCCTACAAAAAATGTGGCCCATAGGGAAAATGCGACAGGCAAAATTCAGTTTGCCCAGCAAGGACTGTAAGTCCCGCAGGCGAATCTTTTTCGCCTTCAATGCGGCCGCCACCCCCGCCCTCAAATCCAACACCTGATCCTCTGGCAATCTACACTCAATTCGCAGGGTATCAATGACTATCCCCAGAAAACATAACTCCGTTGTTGGCCCCACTGTTTTGTCAACTGCAAAAGGAACCCCAAACAACTCAAAAACTGACTGCAACATAGATAACAACAAGGAACAAACCCTAGATCCTCCCAGCCCTAAACACAGAAAATCGTCTAGGTAGTGAATAATAGATGAACAACCCGATTCTTGAACAACCACCCACTCCAAAAATGAACTAAAACGCTCAAAATAGACACAAGTCACTGAACAGCCCATCGGCAAACACCTATTCCCCAAAATAGGCGTCATTCCAAAAGCAACCCAGCAAATACAAACTATCCGGGTGAACCGGTAACGGGCGGAATGCCGACTCAATGTCAGATTTTGCTAATAGGGTACCCGATCCTAACTTTCTCACCCACTCGACAGCCGCGTCAAAGGAAGCATAAACCACCGAACAAAGCTCGGGGTCTATGCCCTCGTTGACCGACGCACCCTTTGGGAAGGATAAATGATGTAGAAGCCTAAATTTATTTGGCTCCTTTTTGGGAACCAAACCCAGATGGGAGATACGCAAATTACTAATGGGCGGCGTAAAAAACGGGCCATCCATCCTTCCCAAAGAAACCTCTTTTGCTAACTTCTCTGACACGATTCCCGGGAATTCTAATGCCGAGCGCAAATTCTTCCGCATCTCCACCACCGGCAACGGATGAGAGGGGATATGAAATCCTAACGTAAAACCCAAACGTAAAAATTCTGCTGCTCTTTGGTTAAGATATCTACTCAGATAATCCCCCATCCTTTCCACTCGCACTGGAGTCCGCCCCTTTTGCAAACCCATCCCCCCTCTCTGTCTACCACCTCTAAAACACCTGTTGGCGCCATGGCCGCACCCACATGCGGAACACTCATGCCTAAATTAACATTTTTGTCTAAACTTGCAACCTCCTTCATTAAAAAGGAAGCAGAACCTATTACCGGCTGGCGCGTTCCCCGTGGACTTGGCCGCCCCCCCTGACTCACTCCGAAAGGACTGACCAGTCCTTCCAGGTGCTGTAACTCTCATCCATAAGGCTATATTCTTATGGTCCCATCTCACGGTAGGGCGGACCGCTTTTCTTTGACGGAATTGCTCGTCATAACGTAACCACCCAGAGCCCCCGTACACCCGATAAGCTTCCCCAATTGCATCTAGGTAACAAAAAAGCGCCGAACAGCAATCGGGATACTTTTCCCCAATCACACTTGCTAGAATGGCAAAGGCCTGCAGCTAATTACCAAAAGTCCGCGGGATAAGCCGAAAACGACGCTTGTCATCTTCCTCCTTCCTAACCCCATCCTTTTTTACTACATCCAGATTAAAACGTTCTAACGGAAGGAGAGAAAAAATGTCAACGTATTATCCCCGCCAAATCTTTTCTCGCACATCAGGCTTCAAGTGTGCTCCCAGGGGACCCTCAAAACACACATACACTTCCCCTTTTGCAGCATCATCTAACCTGGGCCTATCCTTGTCCCCTCCCGACTGCGTTTGTACTGACACTGACCCCGCCACCCCTCCGCTAGCGGGTCTGGGCACAAATTCGGAAGACTATCCGAATCGAAATTTTGAATTTGGAACTACCGTATGTTTTGATATGATTGGGTGTATTCCACCTTTCATTTTGGTCAGCTCCCTTGGAAAATGAAAGGAGGAATCTGATTGGTTGCTATGGGCAACTACACCAGTTCTACTTTACACCAGTTTGATAAATGACCCCCTTATTTTCTAAAACTGGCCTGGTTACTGACTCCAGCACCTATATCTACTGCCTTGGACCCGTGCAACATCAAGGGCATCCCGTCATCAGACAGCAGCCTGCGGGAAGAAAGGGTGTGGCCTCCTGTCACTGACCTAGGGAGTATCCGTATGAGGACTGCCACTATCAATAATTATTGCAGCCAGAGCCACTACCAATCCCATTCTCCGCTTCTCTCCTCCTAGGCTTGTGGCAACATGGCATAAATACATAGGTCATTAAATTCAAAGTACATATTTTACTTAAGTTTCACACGGCATAGATTAGCAAATGACACATTATACATAGCAAATAAAAGTATTTCACATAATCACAAGGACGGATATTCTATAATGAGCACATTGCTGGCATTTTCCACAGTAAATAGGCACATGACAGTTCAACATGGCTGCCCAGCAACTGAGGAGAACTGTACATATATCTGTAAGAGGGCGTTTTCACCCCTATTACAAGCTCTTGCCCCAACGGAACGGTGTAAACATGGGGACATTTTTAAAACCCAAAGACTATAGATTGGAAAGGGTTGACTATCCTGTGTGATGCCGTATGGAGAACATTAAGGCCCCCTGCACACGAACGTGTGCACTCCGTTGCCGTATTGCAGACCGCATTTGCGGATCCGCAATACACGGGTGCCGTTCCGTGGGCATTCCGCATCACGCATGCGGACCCATTCACTTGAATGGGTCTGCAAATCCGGAGATGCGGAATGGTGCGGAACGGAAGTATGGAACGGAACCCTATGAAGTACTACGGAGTGCTTCTGTGGGGTTTTGCCCCGTTCTTCCGTTCCGCAAAAAGATAGAACATGTCCTATCTTTTTGTGGAACGGCCGGATCGCGTACCCATTCAAGTGAATGGGTCCGCGATCCAATGTGGCTGACCTACGGCCGGCGATCGTGCATTGTGGGCCGCAGCACGGCCACGGGTCACACACGTTCTTGTGCAGGGGGCCTAAGGGTCATTGACTTAATAGGATGGAAGAATCTCCTTCCGGCTACAAAACCTACCCTGTTACCCCCTTGAATAACCACACCGACACTTACTTGCTTGGTGAAATGACCATGATGGCCAACTTTATTATTCCACGCATAACAAAACCACTTCATACACCATATAACATTAATAATAATAATAATAATAATAATAATAATCATCAACAACAACAACAACAACAGCAGGCATTTTACACATCCATCAACCTTATCACCTACTGCACCGTAACAAGGATCCTGGAGGGCAACCCAAACGAGCCGTATCCTCCTTCACCGCCTCACCTCGCACTTCAAGACTTACCCTTGGCCGCACTCACCGACCCAAGGGCACCAACTCCTTGAAGTATACTAGTATCCCCCCTGTAGGCCTTGTAGCCCAAACAGGGGCCCCATCCTCGGCATTAACAAACCATCTGAGATGCAGGCTCCAACATGTCCTGCACCTCTTAACCATTGAATTGCTCCCCAGGATCCTATTTCCAGCAGCCTCCGACGACCACCGGTGACACCTCACCTGTGGGCGTCCCGCCAAACCCTAACGGCCGTCTCCAAACCCTCCTGGATACCTAACGCCCACATGTCCATGCCCACATCATCTCTTAAGAATTGAGGCGACGCCGCCTCCAACTCCCGATGACGCACAACAATACCACCCTGCCTGCGAACAAAACGCCCCACCTCCTTATTCAGCTTCGCCCGGGCTTTATTGATCCGCTCCACCGACCTAGCAAACCGCCAGCAACGCCTCGCAACCACCTCCGACCATACCAGCAACAAATCCGGAAACTCCGACAATAAGCGCAGCACATCTAACTTGATATCCCGTATAACATCCCGGGAACGCTGCATTCCCAAATAGTTGCCTCCAACGTGAAGCACCAATATATCAGGCGGTCGATCTAAAGTGGCATTAACGTGAATTTCGGGCAAAACCGGCCCCCAAAGGAGCCCCCTCAAACCAATCCACCGGATTAGCAATTCCTCCGTCGGGAAACCCAACTGGCGTCCGTTCCTTCTAACATCTGCGCGTAAGGCCCCCCGGTACACGTATGAATGCCCGAAGATCCACGCAAGACAAGGCGCTGCCCCTAAAACAAAAAATAAAATAATTCTGTCAACACTGCCCAACACAACGCATCCCGTTAACCACGACACAACCCACAAACAATCACAACAGATGAGGCCGATTATATGAGTGAAAACAATCTGACTCCCAACACCCAATACGTTTTATAACCTCTTCCCCGAGCCCCCACCTGGCCGCCTCAGAAACGAATGAGAAGCATATTCATGAACGGGAAGACCCGCAGCACCCAAACATTTTTAAAAAACAGCAATAAATTTAAAGCGCGATAACCGCAAACCGTCCCGGTGAACCAACAACGAACCCCTACCATCAGGCCGCACCCCCAAATATTCCTCCACACAACGCACCGGACAAAGCACCGACCCAACCAAAGGTCTGAGCCACAAAACTGCACCCTTACCCACCTGATCCGTTTTCGACTTGCGTATCACACACCGCAAACCGCCATCTCCCAACCAAACATCCTCCCTCAACAAACCACCACCACCAGCACGACTGGCAGATACCAATTCCAAAATTCAAAAGGCCCCGAAAAAGGCCAACGAAAACGCCGCCCTAAACAAAAGTGCTTCGAATTCAGACACACAAACCAACCCCGTCGTCTCCCACAACACCTGTAACGCATCAAAGGAAACCGGCCGTCTAGAGTCCTTACGAATCACTCCCCGCCGATAACCTTTCAGCGCCTGCCGAACCACAAAACACTGAGACACATCAGCAATTCCCCGCAAGCGCAACCAGAAGGCAACCGCCGCCACAGAAAACGACAAACCCTCAGCATAACACGAACCTACTCAAAAAAAACCAATAAAGTCCTAAATTCATCAACCGAACTACACCCTCCAACCCGCTCAATCAACTCCTCCCACAACAACCATACCGAAGAATAAGCCGACCACGTACGGCCCGCTGACATCCGAAGGCCACGCTCCAGAGCCACTGGGGACAGGGCAACCCCCGAACTGCGGCGCCAAGTTGCGAAAACGATCCCACTGAAAACGAGAAAGGGAATCAGCGAGTGAGTTATCTACACCCGGAACATGTACCGCAACAAAACATGCATTTAACCGCAGCCCCCGCAACACCAAATGCCTGAGTAAATTCACCACCGGCGGAGAATTAGCCGTCTGGCTATTAATCGCCTGCACTATGCCCATGTTGTCACAGTAGAAACGCACCCGCCGATTCCTGAGCCAATCCCCCCACAACTCCGTAGCCAAAACAATGGGAAAAAGCTCCAACAATACCAAGTTGCTAAGGAAACCAGCCCATTCCCACTCCATTGACCCTGGCAAAAAACACCGCGGCATCAGAAAACAACTCCAAATCCACGCTACTAATCGCTTCCTCCATCCACATAGACCGCCCATTATACTCCCCCAGAAAAATCTCCCACACCGCCAAATCCTCCTTTACCGCAACAGGTAATCGTAAATAATGAAAAGGAGCGACAACCCCCGCCGTAGCTAATGCTAAAAGCTAAAGGGATGCCAAACCTCGCAGCCACTCGCTCCATCGTATGCAACAACACCGGACACACCCTGGAGTCGGCCGGACCTAAGAACAAAAAAATCGTACAAATAATGCAGCACCGAATTCCATCCAGCCGCCTGTTTCACCACCCACTCCAAAAAATAACTAAATGATTAGAACAGTGAACAAGAAATCGCGCAGCCCATCGGCAAACAATCAACATAAAAACAACCCTCCCATTGAAACCCCAGTAAGTGCAAACTATCCGGGTGAATGGGCAACAACCGAAATGCAGCCTCAATATCTGTCTTAGCAAGCAGGGCGCCCTGCCCGAAACGCCTAACCCACCGCACTGCCGCATCAAAAGACGTGTACGACACGGAGCACAACTCATCCGCTATCCCATCATTCACCGACCCCCCTTGCGGATAGGATAAATGATGAATAAGCCTAAACTTATTGGGCTCCTTCTTAGGCACTAAACCCAACGGGGACACCCACAAGTCCGGCAAGGGACGCTCCGTAAAGGGGCCTACCACCCTGCCAGCCGCGACCTCCTTCTCAATCTTGTCCCTCACCACCTCCGGATGACGCAACGCAGAGGACAAATTCCGCCCCGACACACACGGCACAACTGAACTACACGGAATCACGAAACCCTCAGTAAACCCCGCCAACAAAAACAGCCCAACCTCCCCATTTTGATAACTCCTTAAATAGGGCTCCATCTCTCCCACCCTCACCGGAGTCACCCCTCTTCTGCACAGTCCCTTACCACTCCCTCGCTTGAAGCAACGCGACCAACTATGGGAGCCACCGCAACCGGAACACTCGTGCTTGTACCGGCACTCCGACAAGAACCGACAATGTCCCTCGTTATACTGCCAACAACAGCCTTTTCTACCTCCTCCCTGCGATTCAGAGGCCGAGGGACCCCCGGCCGATCCCCGAAAGGGCTGAGAGCCCCCCCTAGGCGCCGCCATCAACCGCATCCAGAGACCAATGTCCTTATAGTCCCACCGTATGCTAGGCCTGACCGCCTTCCGCTGCCGGAACTGCTCATCATACCTAAGCCACGCCACACCCCCATAAGTCCGATGAGCCTCCCCAATCGCATCCATATAGTAGAACAGTGCAGAGCAATGTTCCGGCGATTTCTCCCCAACCACACTGGCCAAAATCGCAAAGGCCTGAAGCCAATTCTGAAATGTACGTGGGATCAACCTGTACCCCCTCCTTTTCTCCTCCTTCTTACTTTCATCCGGCTTCCCCCGGTCCAAATTAAATTTTTCCAAAGGAAGCAATGAAAATATCTCAACATATTCATCCCTC
Source organism: Bufo gargarizans (assembly GCF_014858855.1). Classification (NCBI taxonomy): domain Eukaryota; kingdom Metazoa; phylum Chordata; class Amphibia; order Anura; family Bufonidae; genus Bufo; species Bufo gargarizans. The sequence goes on along the minus strand of NC_058083.1, from coordinate 430,319,514 downwards.
CATATCTTCTCCCTGATTTCATGCTTCAACTGAGCCCCCAACGGCCCCTCAAAGCACACATAAATCTCCCCTTTTGCTGCGTCCGCCAACCGAATGCCATCCCCCACATCACCTCTAACCCTAGCCCCTGAAGCCTGCACACCACCCGCGACAACACTATCCCCCACACGAACCGAACCATGCACCATCCCGTGCTCTAAAGTCCCTACTGCCTGCGCAGGTGCCCAGACCGACGCCGGGGACGAAGGAGCACCCGACCCAAACAACAATGACAGCATCCCCGACAGTACCTCCCGGGCCAAAACATCAGAACCCCCCAAACTATGCGGAACAGCACCCCCAACTGGCATCTGACACGACGTCTTCTCACCTGGCCGTCCCCAGACAGATCCTTCGGCAGCCGCAGCTTCACTCACAGACGTCCGCACCGGCGAGCTCCCTCCACATGGCACGGCGTCCTCCAGAACCGAGTCGTCCCTTCTGCGACATCCTCTCCAGACTCCACTTCTCCTTCCTCCAAACGCAATGCCTCCCCCTCATGGCGCCGACATGAGGGGAGGGTAACAGCCCGAACCCCAGCCGGGCAGGCCTCATCCTCTGGCCGCATTTCCAACATCCCTCCTGCCTCCACCGCCACAGACTCTGCAGCCGTCCGGTCACAAGTCGCCACACCATGCCGCCGCTCAGGGTGCAGGGCCCCAGCCTCATCTCCGACGTCTGACCGGCTGCAATGTCGCCGACCCACCACCAGGGGTCGCGACGCACCCACATCCAAGCCAGCCGCTGCGCTCACCTCCACTTCACACTGCAGCTGCCGGCCCGAATCCCTCCGCCGCAGCGCCGGAGACAGCAACTCTTCAGACGCAGGTAGGCCCAGGCCTCTGGACGACCCGGCCGCAACACTTCTGCCACCCACAGGAGAGGTCATCCTGGCTCGCCCCCGTCGCGGACCATCTCGCGGGGACATCGCCGCCTGTGAACAGTCTCTCCCCCTTGCTGAAAGGGAGACGGGTCCAGGGGAAGCCGGACCCTCTCCCGCCGGCCCGCCACGCGATACCGAATTCCTCCCGCTACGCCTGAGGGTCCGGCTGGCCACGGACACCTCAGACCGCAGCGGAGGGTCCCAGGCGGGGCTTCTAATGCGTCGGCGGACCCGGGGGGTAGCTTCTGGGCTCAAGCACTCAGGGGGGACAGATCTCCTGGCCCTGGCAGCGCGAGCTACTGCAACCGGAGGGGCAGGAGGGTGAAGGGCAGCCTGAATAGACTGCTGCAGGAAGTCCACCCCATGTACCTGCACCGCGTGGCGGCAGAACGGAAGTACAGATGCTAACCCATTTTTCAGACATGTGAATGGACCCTAATATTACAGTTGTTAATGCTCTATAAAGACTCATTTACACGTCAGTGTTCCACAGACGTGTGCTGTACATGTTCTCCACGGACAGCCCATGTACTCATTCATTGTAAAGTATGTTTTTACCGTGGTCCGTGTTTTTAGCACGGATGCATGCTTTATTTTGTCCATGTTTGCAGATCAATCATGCCCATTATAGTCTATGGGTCTATGAAAACCACGGATGCAACACTGATGCCATGCATTTTTCATCCATGTTTCACGGATCATTAGGAGGAGATGCATTAAAAATTATTTTTCTGCTGTAAAACACGGAACACACACAGATCCTTCACAGACATTTTCACAGAAGCATCACTGACAACCTTTTCACGGATTAAAGCATGGACACGGATGTGTGAATGAGGCTTAGGCCTCATGCACACGACCGTTGTTCTGGTCCACATCCGAGCCACAGTTTTTGCGGCTCGGGTGCGGACCCATTCACTTCAATGGGGCCGCAAAAGATGCGGACAGCACTCCGTGTGTTGTCCGCCTCCGTTACTCCGTTCCGTGGCCCCGCAAATAAAATCTAACATGTCCTATCCTTGTCCGTTTCACGGACAAGAATAGGCATTTCTACAAGGGGCCGCCTGTTCCGTTCCGAAAATTGCAGAAGGCACACGGGCGGCTTCCGTGTTTTGCGGATCGCAATTTGCGGACCGCAAAAAACGAAACGGTTGTGTGCATGAGGCCTAATGGGACGCTTTTAACCGTAGGGTGAAGAAATCACAAATTCCTCTAGTTTCACAAAGCAGTTTTTGCCCATGCAGCTGTGTAGATGAAGCTCATGATCTGAATGTGCTTCACACAGTGTGGGACTGAGGTTCCTTGGGCCCACCAGTGGGAATTCTTCTTGGGGCCCAAACCCTATATATCATTAATAATGTCTAATAGGTTTTCAGTCAAAAACATACGGGCAGATTTATGAAACTGCCTAAAAGAAAAACTGTCTTTATTGCCCATAGCAACCAATCATAGCACAGCTTTCATTTCCAATTCTGCTCTTGAAAACTGTAAGCTGTGCTGTGATTGTTGCTTTGTTTCCCATAGCAACCAAAGACAGTATTTCTTTTATGCCTCATTCACACGTCAGTGTTTTGGTCAGTGATTTCCATCAGGTGCGGCTCTAAACACAGAACAGGTGCGGGAGCTTTCCATTATACCTCATGTCTGTGGAGGCTCCACTCCTGGTTTTTGGCTCACAATCACTGACGTGTGAATGAGGCATTGAGCAGTTTCATAACTCTGCTCCATAGACCCTAGAGCAGACCTCCCAAGTGTCCCTCTTTTGGAGGGACAAGTCCCTATGTTTGACCCAAGTCCCTCTGTCCCCCTTTGCTCCTTAAATGTCCCTCTTTTTGATCTGAGGTATAGATTTGTATTATTACATTAAGGCTACATGCACACCACCGTATGTGTTTTGCGGTACGCAAATTGCGGATCCACCAAAAAAACGGATGACGTCCGTATGTCATCCTTTTTTTTTTTTTTTTTTTTTTTTTGTGGATCCATTGTAACAAAGCCTAACCTTGTCCGCAAAACGGACAATAATTGAACATGTTCTATTTTTATTGCGGGGCTACGAAACGGATATACTGATGCGGACCCTTTGAAATGAATGGGTCCGCATCCTATCGGCAAAAAAAAACGGAACGGACACGGAAACAAAATACGTTTGTGTGAATGTAGCCTTACAATATTGACCCAGAAAGTGTTTGCCTGGTTCCCCTCTGTATGTTAGAGCCCGCCTTGTATATTATTTCATTATTTGATGCAATTGGGATTTTAGACATTTCGAAATTCAGATTATGTTTACGATGTTTCGTAAGAGAAAACTATGGAACTGTGTAGATATGCAGCAAAATCTTGATCTTTCGCTCAATGAACCACAAGTGTCCCTCTTTGACCGTCCAAAAGGTTGGGAGGTATGCCCTAGAGACAAAGGAATGGCTTCAATAGCAGCTCAAAAAGTTTTTTTATTGGAACTTTGGGGGGTATTGCACATAAGCCTGGGCCCACCGCATCCTCTGGTGGGCCAGTCTAACCCTGGCTTTACACGTACTAGCCATGTGTAGTAATGTGCGAACTTGTGTTTTCAAGTCTGGCGTACAGGTTCGGAATTCTATGACTGCATGCACCACGGAAGCCTATAAGAGGCATTCTGTATTGCATTCCGTCATAATAGAAGTCTATGCTGGCCAGACAGAAGGCAATACAGGTGCCCGGGAGCTGGGCAAGTATAAACTAAACTGGCGGGGGCAGTGAGATTTGTTTCAGAAATTGAGAAAATAAACTGTGCCATTAATCGGAATGGGACTTGCAGAAAATCCATGCACATGCTGCATAAACAAGCCCAATAACATGCAGAATAGATGTCTGCAGACATTTCTACAACAAAAAAAACTGCTGTGTGTGAATGAGGACTAGTCAGTGCAAATGTTAACATAGTCCATAAGTACATAAGGCCGAAAAAAGACATTTGTCCATCCAGTTCGGCCTGTCATCCTGCAAGTTGATCCAGCTGGAATGGAACAGCTGGCACCTAATAGAACAGTACTGTTCTTTTCTGTAATGTGGACAATAATAGGACATTGTTGTCATTAGCTGTTCTAAAGGTGCAGGACATTGTGTGGTTCACTGCCCCAGCAACGAGCGGTCACGCCCCAGGGCTCTCTGTCGCGTCCCAGGTGTAGGAAATGCTGAGTAGTATAGTGCTGCCTATCTGTTTCTTTATGTGTCACGGTGCTCCTACAGCTGGACCCCAGGCTTTGGCTCCGAAGCAGGGGCGTAACTACCATAGTGGCAGACCACGCGACTGCTATGGGGCCCAGGGCAAGAGGGAGCCCAGTCTTAGTTGGGATTATCTCCGCTTCCACTGGAGGTAAAAACTTGGTCAGGACTCTACCCTCCAAAGGAACAACTTTTAGTAAATGAGGCAGTGGAAAAATGGGCCAAGCGTCATTGAAAATGGTTTGGGCTGAAACCCTTTTGTCCTGTGTGGGGGACCTGGTTTGATCCTTGCTATGAGGCCTTTGCTTCTCTATGTACGCCAATGCTCCGAAGCAATAAATAGGGGGAATAATTGAGGGATTGGAAAGAATAACTTGAGTCAAGACCTTGAGATGAAGTTCAATGGCAGCTTCACTTTGAATAAACGTTTCTTCAAACCATTTACAGCAGGCATGCTCAACCTACGGCCCTCCAGCTGTTGCAAAACTACAACTCCCAGCATGCCCGAACAGCCTACAGCAGGCCTACATCAACATAATTTCCAAAATAACTAACGGGCAAACATGAAGAGTACACAAAGCAATTGCCACAAGCTAATCTAAAACCCAGGTTAAGGGCTTGTTCACACGACCGTAAGGCCTTTTTAGTGTTTTGCGGTCCGTTTTTATGTTTTTTGTTTCAGTAGTGTTTCCGGTTCCGTTCCCTTTTTTCGTATGACATATACAGTAATTTCATAGAAAAAATTGGTCTGGGCATAACATTTTCAATAGATGGTTCTGCAAGAACGGATATGGAAAACATACAGAGTACATTCCGTATGTGTGTGTTTTTTTTTTTTGCTGACCCATTGACTTGAATAGAGCCACAGAATTTGATTTGCGGGCAATAATAGGACATGTTATATCTTGAAACGGAATACATACAGAGTACATTCAGTTTTTTTTGTGGAACCATTGAAATGAATGGTTCTGTATACGGACTGTAATGCGGAACTCAAAACAACAGCCCATATATGGAACGCAAAAAAAACGTTCGCGTGAACGAGTGTGTGCGGACTAGGTCCTGATGCGTTACAAATGCGTTCAGTGAAAAATTTCTCAAACAAAGTCATTCAGTTTTGTCTGCGATCGCGTTTAGCAGTTCAGTTTTTATCGCGTGGGGGCAATGTGATTTAGGTTGGGTTCACACGGGCGTGACGGATTAGGTCCGGATGCGTTCAGGGTGCGTTCAGTGAAACTCACACTATTTTGCAAGCAAGTTCAGTCAGTTTTGTCTGCGATTGGGTTCAGTTTTTTCAGCGCGGGTGCAATGCGTTTTGATGCGTTTTTCACGCGCGTGATAAAAAACTGAAGGTTTACAAACAACATCTCATAGCAACCATCAGTGAAAAACGCATCGCACCCGCACTTGCTTGCGGATGCAATGCGTTTTTCACGCACCCCATTCACTTCTATGGGGCCAGGGCTGCGTAAAAAACGCAGAATATAGAACATGCTGCGATTTTCACGCAACGCAGAACTCATGCGTGAAAAACAACGCTCATGTACACAGAGCCATTGAAATGAATGGGTCAGGATTCAGTGCGGGTGCTATGCGTTCACGTCACGCATTGCACCCGCGCGGAAAACTCGCTCGTGTGAAAGGGACCTTAATGCATTTTGCACGCGCGTGATAAAAAAACTGAAGGTTAACAAACAACATCTCTTAGCAACCATCAGTGAAAAATGCATCACATCCGCACTTGCTTGCGGATGCGATGCGATTTTCACGCAGCTCTATTCACTACTATGGGGCCAGTGTTGCATGAAAAACATATAGAACATGCTGCGATTGCAGTGTCCCAGGGGGTCAGTAGTGTATGCTGGGCTTTGTAGTGCAGATTAACCCACTAACCTGGGATCCACTGTCGTCTTCAATCGGGGCTAATACTGGAACAGGCAGGTATTTAATGTTCGTGACGCCAGTGTCAATTAAACGGTGACACGCCGTGTATAGTAATGTAGAAGAAGGAAGCAACCACGGGATAGCCAACCAAAACTGGAACTTTACTGAATGTCAGTGAGAATCATACATGGACGCAGTTGGAAGCGCAGTTCCATGGAAGACAGTTGGTTTCTATTTGAATACAGTTGGTTCTTAGAAGTACAGACTGGCCGGTTATAGCAATGTTCTTTACAGAGTGTTAATTACAGGAGATGCAGTACAGGCGGCTTGCACACTATTCCTGACTGGTCCTGAAACATGTGACTTATTCTCCAAGGTCTAATGCCCTATAGCTGGCGTATCCTTGAAGCCGTCTTTATCTAGTACCTCCTCTGTTATATTGAGTACCTCTTGCTTTATCAGACTGGCCTCTGTGGTATTCTGTGTCCCGGCTGGTTGCTTATGATGTTTCAGCTAAAACGGATGATGACTCAGGAGGGGAACCTTTTCCTTGGATCCGGAACCCGGTTACAGGGCCTTTACTACCCTCTCCTAGTCGGCAGGCTTCAGGCCTGCTCTGCTCTCACAGGCCCATAGCCTGGCCTTGACTCAGACACAGGATCATCTCTGACTCCTTTTCCCACTGTCTGCCTGCTTACTACTTCCTGACTGGGCCTTATATAAACTAGGGTTCCCTAGCTCCCTCTAGTGACTCAGAGCTGGAATGACACCCTAGCCGGCCTGCACATGCACATTTCACAGTAACAGGAAGTACATAGCATTACATTAACAAGATGTTTTATACCAACCTCCCCATAAATACAGGGGGAACGACAGTACCCAAGTGACCCTTCTGTAGTGACGGGGTATTACTCTCCCGTACACTACATACCCCGCTGCTTTAAGCTGAGTACGACCTCGTACTCCATCAGGGCCCGCCCAACTGGAATCATTACCTGAAATAGAGAAAGACGCATGCATACATATATGTCAATTACACTCATATCAGACCCAATTGGCAAAGGTGAAGTGCGGTGACAAGGGGCGTCGATCTCTTCTTCTCAGGATAGTGAGTGGAACTGGGGCGCTGACCTGGCACAGCGAATGTTAAAAAACCAGGATAGTCTATGACAATAAATAAGTCCATAGTAAAATTAACCTCTCAGAGGCTTGCACATAGGAAGTCCATCTCTGGGCACATAGACGTGAATAAAAACCGGTTATTAAATACTGTCAGCAGCACATATATAAAATGACAATACAGGACTCTGACAATACCAGGGCCATGTTATCCTGGCAAGTCCTGCTTACCCTTTAAAATAGTGCTGACATAAAAATGTCTTTTCAACCTGAAATGGGGGTAAAAAGGGAAAAACAGTGCAAACTAAGGCACAACTGGGATTTTAGCAGCAGGCCGGATGTCTCAAACACAACATAGGCAGGCTGGGAGCTGTGGTATACAGTGGCACCGTTTCTTGGTCATCATGCCACCGGCCGTGTATAACTGGCAGCAAGCTTCACCAGCTTTGCCAAACGGAGGGACAACTCGGCCATTAGGGAGGAGAACTTATAGTAAGGCCTACTTACAAACGAGTGTCATACTCCTCATCTGATGAAGACTCGATGAACGGATCTTGCAGCAACTGTTCTGGCAAGGCCGGCCACATCTGGAATCCGTCCCCTCTGATAATCTTTAAAGGGGGAGGCTTGTCTTTCATTGCCTCCATTTCTGCATCCGTTCTGGGGAACGGGATACACTGCACGCATCCTGCGTACCCGAGGTCCTCCACCCAGTAAACTCTCTTGCGTAGAGCCTCTATGTCAGCCTTGGTGCAGGTCGTTGGGGCTACCGGAGGTCCGGTAATAGTAGCTGCTTGGGTAACCGTGGCGGCCGCTGCTAGACGCCGGGCCTCTGCGCATTCTTCCGCCCGCTGGCAGCTGTCCAGCCGCTCTCTCTCCTCTTCTCTCCTCACCGCATCGGGAGGGGGGTATTGTTCCTCTGACCCCTGCAAGACGATGGGCTCCCAAAAGACATTGGGGTTTAGATAAACCTGACTATGCAGGTGAGTGGTTCGGGCCGGCCCAATTCTCGCTTCCTCGGCCTCACTCGGGTCTATCTCCTCTTTCTCTGGGTCCCAAGTTTCAGCCGGCGCCTTCGGGCGAGTGACGGCTGTAGCGTAGGGGCCCCGTAAGCTTTCGGCGGGGGTATATTCCACTATCTCTCCCATTGTCAAATTGTGAAGATGCTCCGGGAGGTAGTGACGCTTCACCGACCGCCGGTTAACATAAAAGTCCCGGCCAGTTCCCAACTCCTGGATGAACCCATATCCCCTCTCCTTATCAAAGGCCACCACGATCCCGCGGCGCCTTTCCAGCTGGGGCTTACCCGGGAAGGAGTCCCCTTGAATGGACTTGGCCATTTCTTCGAACCTTTTCTTCCGGCTGGTATTTTTCTTGGCCACCGCGGCTTTCAATTCGGCCATGATAGTCGGCCATTGCGCGTGCCGGCGACGGATCGGTGGGGACCGGGGACGGGTTATGCTCAAATCCATGGCTTGTCCCCAAGAGGTGGCCGTCCAGGCTAGAGGGTCCCATGCCTCCAACTCGGGATAGTCCGGTGGAGTGGCGCCCCACTCGCACGTGGCATCGAACTCCGGCTCGTCAGCGCACGCCATAGCCATCTCTTCTCTCACTGGGTGCAGAGTCGACACTGGCTCCTCCCACACCCTGGGCCGGTCTACCTCCATCTGAGGCCCGCCTCCCAGGCGTAACTCTTCAGGGAAGTCAGCCGCATCCTCACTTCTCAAGGTGGGTGGCGCTCCAGGACAATCTCCTCCTCTCTCTTGGAGGGTTTTGGCGCCAAATATTCGCGCCTCTGTACATCGTGATGGCGCAGTAAAAAGCCTCATGGCGTCGGCGGCCATTTTAGATGTCCTGATGCTACAATTCAATGACAGCAAGCAGGTTGATGAAAAGTCCAATAAATCACAGTCCATAAATACGATTTTCTCTCTGGGGGTAGCGCAACACAGTACAGTGTCTCTGATTCCTCCCAGGCACAATTGTAATCCACAGATTTAGGAATAAAGGTTACAGTCTTTGCAATACGGTGGTGGAATAGTTAAAGCACACAGTTCACACTTCTCTGCACTTCAGAAGTATGCGGATCCTGTTCGTGACGCCAAAAAGAGCGATGCAGTGTCCCAGGGGGTCAGTAGTGTATGCTGGGCTTTGTAGTGCAGATTAACCCACTAACCTGGGATCCACTGTCGTCTTCAATCGGGGCTAATACTGGAACAGGCAGGTATTTAATGTTCGTGACGCCAGTGTCAATTAAACAGTGACACGCTGTGTATAGTAATGTAGAAGAAGGAAGCAACCACGGGATAGCCAACCAAAACTGGAACTTTACTGAATGACAGTGATAATCATACATGGACGCAGTTGGAAGCGCAGTTCCATGGAAGACAGTTGGTTTCTATTTGAATACAGTTGGTTCTTAGAAGTACAGACTGGCCGGTTATAGCAATGTTCTTTACAGAGTGTTAATTACAGGAGATGCAGTACAGGCGGCTTGCACACCACTCCTGACTGGTCCTGAAACATGTGACTTATTCTCCAAGGTCTAATGCCCTATAGCTGGCGTATCCTTGAAGCTGTCTTTATCTAGTACCTCCTCTGTTATATTGAGTACCTCTTGCTTTATCAGACTGGCCTCTGTGGTATTCTGTGTCCCGGCTGGTTGCTTATGATGTTTCAGCTAAAACGGATGATGACTCAGGAGGGGAACCTTTTCCTTGGATCCGGAACCCGGTTACAGGGCCTTTACTACCCTCTCCTAGTCGGCAGGCTTCAGGCCTGCTCTGCTCTCACAGGCCCATAGCCTGGCCTTGACTCAGACACAGGATCATCTCTGACTCCTTTTCCCACTGCTTGCTCTGCCTGCTTACTACTTCCTGACTGGGCCTTATATAAACTAGGGTTCCCTAGCTCCCTCTAGTGACTGAGCTGGAATGACACCCTAGCCGGCCTGCACATGCACATTTCACAGTAACAGGAAGTACATAGCATTACATTAACAAGATGTTTTATACCAACCTCCCCATAAATACAGGGGGAACGACAGTACCCAAGTGACCCTTCTGTAGTGACGGGGTATTACTCTCCCGTACACTACACGATTTTCACGCAACATACAAGTACACAGCCCCATTGAAATGAATGGGTCCAGATTCTGTGCGGGCACAATGCATTCGCATCACGCATTGCACCTGCGCGGAATACTCGCCCATCTGCAAGGGTCCTTAAGGTGAAAACAACTTGGGAAAATATTCTATTCCCACCCCTATTTTGTATATATGATAAACTCCATTTTGTATCTCTCTGATAGAACTTAAAGGGGTTTAGCCATCACATACAATCGGACATATCGCTAGGATGTGCCCCCATTGTGTGATAGGTGCAGGTCTCACCTCTGGGACCTGCACCTACAACGAGAGCGGAGCACCGATATTAACGGAGGGTGTACTGCGCATGTGCAGCTGCCCTCCATTTCAATGGGGCCGCCGAAAATAGCCGAGCGCTGACTCGGCTATTTCTGTCTACCCCATAGAGATGAATGGGAGCACAGGCCACGCGTGTGCGGTGTGCTCCCATACACTTGTATGGGAGGAGCGCTTGGTGGTGGACGGACCCCCGGAAACCCAGGGTCCTCCGGCCACAGCTCTCCCAGCTCAGTTCTCCGTGTAGCGATATGCTCCCATTGTATGTGATGGGAATACCCCTTTAAGTTACTTTTACATCAGCGTTTTTTTTATTCAGGTTTTGAGATACGGCACAGGATCTAAAAACCTCAATAAGACGCTTTCGTTTCATTTAATACATCTGGATCCGGTTGTATTAAATCAAAGTTGTGCAAACCAGATCCAACATTAAAATCATTGTAAGTCAGTGGGAGCTGGATCCGTTTATTTTGGTACATAAGGTCGAAAAAAGACATTTGTCCATCCAGTTCGGCCTGTCATCCTGCAAGTTGATCCAGCTGGAACGGAACAGCTGGCACCTAATAGAACAATACTGTTCTTTTCTGTAATGTGGACAATAATAGGACATTGTTGTCATTAGCTGTTCTAAAGGTGCAGGACATTGTGTGGTTCACTGCCCCAGCAACGGGCGGTCACGCCCCAGGGCTCTCTGTCGCGTCCCAGATGTAGGAAATGCTGAGTAGTATAGTGCTGCCTATCTGTTTCTTTATGTGTCACGGTGCTCCTACAGCTGGACCCCAGGCTTTGGCTCCGAAGCAGGGGCATAACTACCATAGTGGCAGACCACGCGACTGCTATGGGGCCCAGGGCAAGAGGGAGCCCAGTCTTAGTTGGGATTATCTCCGCTTCCACTGGAGGTAAAAACTTGTTCAGGACTCTACCCTCCAAAGGAACAACTTTTAGTAAATGAGGCAGTGGAAAAATGGGCCAAGCGTCATTGAAAATGGTTTGGGCTGAAATCCTTTTGTCCTGTTTGGGGGACCTGGTTTGATCCTTGCTATGAGGCCCTTGCTTCTCTATGTACGCCACTGCTCCGAAGCAATAAATAGGAGGAATAATTGAGGGATTGGAAAGAATAACTTGAGTCAAGACCTTGAGATGAAGTTCAATGGAAGCTTCACTTTGAATAAACGTTTCTTCAAACCATTTACAGCAGGCATGCTCAACCTGCGGCCCTCCAGCTGTTGCAAAACTACAACTCCCAGCATGTCCGAACAGTCTATAGCTATCAGCCTACAGCAGGCCTACATCAACATAATTTCCAAAATAACTAACAGGCAAACATGAAGAGTACACAAAGCAATTGCCACAAGCTAATCTAAAACCCAGGTTAAGGGCTTGTTCACACGACCGTAAGGCCGTTTTTATGTTTTTTGTTTCAGTAGCGTTTCCGGTTCCGTTCCCTTTTTTCGTATGACATATAGAGTAATTACATAGAAAAAATTGGTCATAACATTTTCAATAGATGGTTCCGCAAGAACGGATACGGAAGACATACAGAGTACATTCCGTATGTGGAACGCAAAAAAAATGTTCGCGTGAACGAGTGTGTGCGGACTAGGTCCTGATGCGTTACAAATGTGTAAGAGGCAGCCCTGATCATCCAGCAACATTTCCAACACATATATATATATATATAGCAGACTGTCATGTTTCCCTCCAGCCACCAGAGGCCACTGTGGCTGAGTAGGACAGTGAGAGGAGTTGTTTCCAGAGGACAAGGAGTTAAGTGTTTTTCCCGGGCTGAGCAGAGAGCCTGGGCTGAAGGTGTCTGAGTACACAGGAAGAAGGACGCTGTGCACTGAGAGGGAGATCCACAGGGAAGATTAGAGTGATTGCTCCCTGCCTGCTGACACAGTATCTGGGACATTAGAGTGTGTTTGCTCTCTGACTGAGCTGATGTGTCCTGGTGTAGAAGAGAGACTGCTGTAGTGTGAGGCACTTACCAGAGGAACTGTGAGTGAATTCCAGGCCCTGCCTGATTACACGTCCAGAGCTGCTGATTATCTCTAACCAGAGTTACAGAGACTACAAAGAGAGGCCAGAGCTGAGCCACGCTGAAGCAAGCAAGCAAGCAACCAGATCGGGACCCAGACTGTACCTGCCTGCATGTGCGGACACCGAACTGTGAGTGCACTGATGCTAACCTGAGCTAGGGCATAGTGGAATAGGATTTAGTTTAGTGCACCGTAGAGGTGCACCCCGGGTAGCGGGGACAGATAGGACTACCTAGAAGAGAGTAGCCTGCTATTGTCTGTACTTGTGTTTGTGATTCATTTGTGTTCTTTATGCAAACTTCCATTATCTTTATTGTGAATTCCCAAGCTGTTCATATTGTAAATCTGCTTCTCCGGCAGTTAGAGTTCTCTTTTAATAAAGCCGGTTTCTACTTCAGCCTCCTTGTCTGCTGCACTGTACTTGAGTCCTGCTCTACGGTCTCTTCCTCTGCTGACCGTTACAAGTGGCGCTGCGAGCAGGGTACAGTCACAGAGATGGAGGCGGCTGAAGGCAATGTGCATGATGTTAATGTGAGTACCTCAGGCAATGGTGGAACCCTTGCAAGGGCCCTTCCTATTGGCACGTTGTTCAACTTGCTACCCAAATTTGATGGCCAGAACATGACACTGTCAGACTGGGTGACAAGGTTACAGAGTGCTGTTAGGATTTACAATGTCAGCCCAGAACTACAAGTAGAAATTGCTTTGGCCGCTCTCGAGGGTGAGGCCCGAAGAAATGTTCTCCTACAACCAGAAGCCACGCGCAATACATTGCAAGAGATGGTGAGATTCCTGGAAGAAATATATGGGGAAACAGCCAGTGCAGGGCACCTCCGGGCGAAGTTTTTTTACCGGATTCAACGGGAAGACGAAGGTGTCTCTCAGTACGCTACAGCCCTACAGGAAGTGTTGGCCGAGGTACAAAAAAAAGAGGCAGATGGGGTTACTGGCATGGGACCCATAGACCGGATACTGCGGGAACAATTTATTCTGGGGCTCTACAGCAATCCCCTGAAACAGGCTCTGCGGGAACGAGTCAGAGTAGACCCTACCCTATCCTTTCGACAAATTTTGGCAGAGGCCGTGACGCGAAACAAAGAAGACGGCTATGCTTCTGGAGTAATACGGACCCAGACCGTTACACCCCCCGGGGTTACGAGAAATGAGGAAGCCCTGGTCAGAGTGGTACAAGACTTGCAGAGCTCCCTGAGTGCCATGCACGAAAAGTTGACACACCTGGAGAAACGGATAGAGTCGCGCCATACTACTGAGGCTGCCTATCCAGCCCGACAACAAACCTATCAGGCGACTCCGTGGGTTCCTACACCCGAATGCCCTTATGCTAGTTTACCATACCATCAAGCCCCTCATTACCCTTCAGTGGGGCCATCCAGCCAAGCTCTGAAGGCACCTCCCACTCGCAGGCAAAAAGTGGGCCGTCAAGGGGCACAGTGTTGGCGGTGTGGAGATCTAGGACATTTCGCCAGAGAGTGTCGGAATAATCCAGCTGGACGCCAAGAGCCGCCGTTAAACTACCGACCCCTGCAGTAGTGGGGCGTACTGCAGGGGAGGTGGAGAGCCAAGTTACCCAGCAAAGCTCCGAACACCTGGTCGCAGGGTGCCCCACTATACGAGCTGAGTTCGAAGGTGTTCCTGTCGACTGCTTAGTGGATACTGGGTCTCAGGTGACAACTATGCCCGAGTCATTCTTCTACCGTTACTTTCAAGCGCTGGCCAAGCCAGAACGAGAGACACTGGTCCGGGTTACAGCGGCTAACCAACAGCAGATTCCTGTCACAGGGGTCGTGTGGATGAATGTACGGCTATGTGGACAGGAAGTGGGGCGGAAAGGTATCTTGTTGGTCCCCGAAACGTTCAAAGAAGATGTGCCGGTGATAATGGGCATGAATATCCTGCGAGAATTGGATCAGATCATGTTCACCAAACGGGGGCCGGGTTACTGGAAACAAGCCACCCCGCACAAACCTACCCAGAAAGCATTTCAACGGCTAAACCGTTTTTGTGGAACACAGAAAAGTGTACCAGCACACCAGGCGGTGGGAACGATCCGAGCGCCAGGAAAGGCTACCTTCACCCTTCCCCCTGGTCGGGAGACCGTGCTGACGTTACCCGTGGGAACTTTCCGTAATCTTGAAGGCATGGAGGTGTTCGTTGAACCAACAGGCCTAGGAGAGCTGGGTCAGGACGTCCTGGTGGCCCGGACACTGGGAGTGGTCCAGAATGGACGAGTACCCATAAGAGCTGTGAATGTGGGATATCTAGAAGTTCCCTTGACGCCAGGGGTGGAACTGGCTCATGTGTACCTACATCAGGGAGAAATCCTGAGTCAGAGAGAAGTGACTCTAGCTCCGGTAGGGGATGCTGGTTGGACCCTGGCAGTTACTGCCAGTGCAGAAGAGGCGCCGACCCCAGAATGGAATGGGGGAACCATCTTGGGTCAAATGGAGATAGATGTTAAGGCTCTCAGTTTAGACCAACAGCGAGCAGTCGAAACCATGCTGTGGGAGAATCAGGCTGCGTTTGCCCGCCACGCCGATGACTTTGGCTGCACGAATGCTATCACACATGATATACCGACGGGGGACACTCCACCAATTCGGGAGAGATATCGACAGATTCCGCCCAAGTTGTACCAGGAAGTGAAGACGCTATTGAAACAGATGATAGATTCCGGAGTGGTGCGGGGAAGCCAGAGCCCTTGGGCAGCCCCAGTGGTGCTTGTCAAGAAGAAGGACGGCACTATTCGATTTTGTGTGGATTACCGGCGGTTGAATGCTTGCACTGCGCGAGACTCATATCCTCTGCCACGCATCGAGGAGTCTCTGACGGCTCTAGGACGAGCCAAATACTTCTCCACCCTGGATCTAGCAAGTGGGTACTGGCAAGTACCAGTGGCTGAGCAGGACAAGGCAAAGACAGCATTCATACTCCCCATGGGGTTATTTGAATTCAACAGGATGCCATTCGGACTGACTAATGCCCCTGGAACCTTCCAGCGGCTGATGGAGAGATGCCTGGGAGACCTGAATTTTGAAGCCACTCTGATATACCTAGACTATATCATCGTATACTCTGCTACTTTTCAAGAACACTTGAATCGGCTAGGGCAGGTACTCGAGCGACTGCGATCCCATGGCCTGAAGGTAAAGCCAAAGAAGTGTCATCTCTTCAAGAGGGAGATCGAGTACCTGGGCCATAGGGTGTCCCAAGACGGAGTGCTACCGTCCCAAGACAAAGTGGCTGCAATACGACAATGGCTAGTGCCGAGAACACTGCGTGAGTTGAAGGCCTTCCTGGGACTGACTGGGTACTACCGGCGGTTCATCAAAGACTACGCAAAAATAGCGGGCCCTCTGAATGAGTTGTTGAGAGGAACGGCTGGGCAACCCAAGGGCCAAAGTATCCCCTGGGGACAGAAACAGGAAGAGGCCTTCCAGGCCCTGAAAGAAGCCCTGACATCGGCCCCCATCTTGGCTTATGCCGATTTTGATAAACCATTCATCTTAGCTACTGATGGCAGCCTCTACGGACTTGGGGCAGTCCTGTCGCAGGTACAGGATGGACATGAGAGAGTGATCGCTTATGCCAGTAGGTCCTTGCGAGATACGGAGCGAAACCCCCATAACTACAGTTCCTTCCGGCTGGAACTCCTTGCCCTGGTGTGGGCTATGACGGAGAAATTTGCAGGATATCTGACAGGAGCTAAGATCTTCGTACGGATGGATAACAATCCCCTGGCCCATCTGGGTACGGCCAAGTTGGGAGCCCTGGAGCAACGCTGGGCGGCTCGCCTCGCAAAGTATGACTTCTCAATTCGCTACCGCTCCGCTACAGAGAACACTAATGCTGATGGTCTCTCGAGGGTTACTTTTGAAACTCCAGTAGGGGATATGGATGAACAAAAGGAAGAAGATGAAACTCCTGACTTCCGCAAGTTCGCTCCCCCAACAGTCGCGGCCCAGACAAGTGGGGAGGCCCGTAAGCTACCCAAAGCATTGGGGAGAACTAATGAAGAATGGGGCAGATTGCAAGATGAAGACATTGGACTGCAGCAAATGAAAAGCTGGGTAACCCAGTGCAGGAAACCCAACAAAGAAGAAAGGACTGATCTGGATGCCGAGATGAAGTCCGTTCTACATCAATGGGACAGACTGGAAGTGCATGGAGCTGTTTTGTTCCGCAAGTGGCAACAGCCTGCCGACCTAGAGGCGAGGTGGCAGGTAGTGATACCCAGAAGAATGGCACGGGAGATAGCCAAAGAGGCTCATGAGTTTGGAGCTCACTTCGGGCCAGTCAAGACATACCAGTGGCTGCAGCGTTATGTATATTGTCCGCGACTGGAGGCCACAGTTGAAGAAGTTTGCCGACAGTGTCGAGTGTGTGAACTCACGAAGAGTACAGAACAGAGAGCACCCCTACAGTCCATCCAGACCACAGAACCGCTGGAAGTGTTGATGATAGACTATCTTCTTGTGGGACAATCGTCAAGAGGTCCACAGTATTGCCTGGTCATGATCGACCACTTCTCCAAGTTTGCAGTAGTCACCCCAACTCGGGACCAGACGGCCGAGTCCGCTGCACGAGCCATTTGTCAAGACTTCATTCGGGTCTATGGGTGTCCAAAGCGGATCCATTCAGATCAAGGGGCGTGCTTTCAAGGAAAAGTGATGGAAGAGCTACATCGACTGTACGGCATTGAAAAATCCAGGACAACTCCTTATCATCCCCAAGGAAACGGAGCCTGTGAGCGCTTTAACCGCACATTGCTGCAAATGCTGAGGACACTAGAGGAAGACAAGAGGGCACACTGGCCTGACTACCTGCCAGAATTAGTCTAGGCTTACAATAATCGTGTCCACACCACCACCGGTTACACCCCATACATGTTACTGTTCGGTAGGGCTGGTCGAGAGATCGTGGAATTAAACCTAGAACAGCCAGAAGACCTAATAGAGCGATCAACCACCTCATGGGTGAAAGAACACCGTCGGCGTCTCCAGACCATTCGCCGGTTGGCAGGTCAGCGGTTACAGGAGAGAGCTCATACAGACCGTCCTCCAGTTCAGGAGGTTCCATTGCAGCCTGGGGATCGGGTACTGGTACGAGAGAAACGTCCCAGAGGCAAGTTGAGTGAGCGTTGGGAAGTACAGCCGTATAAAGTGATCAAGAGAGTGTACCCTAATGGTCCGGTCTACGAAGTGCAGGTTGAGAATGAGGAATTTGCTTCACGGACTCTACATAGGAATATGTTACGGCCATGCCGGTCCAAAGATCCCGCACCTGTTCAGAGGACACCTCCTCCTGCCCCATACTCAGAACTTGTTATCTCTGATGGAGATTATGGTGAAGACTGGTGGACTGCTCCCAACACTGAAGAAGCCTCCCAGGTTACAGGTGATGAAGGCACTGTCACAGAACCATTGCCAGCCCGTAATGGAGAGGGGCCCTCGGACACACCCGAACCTCCTATTGTGGTGGGTGAATCCAGACTGGCAGTTCCTAGTGGAGAGAGTCAGGTCATAACAGATAGCCAGGACCTCCGGAGATCCAGTAGGCTTACTGCAGGGGTTCCACCAAACAGGTACGCTGCTGATGAGTTCATTTGGTCCACCTGTATGTATTGTGGACAATGTTGTACTGCTGTATAAAAAGTTACATTAACCATTATTTCTATGGACTATATAACAAGGCCGAGGACGGCCACCTTTAAGTGGGGAGGCATGTAAGAGGCAGCCCTGATCATCCAGCAACATTTCCAACACATATATATATATATAGCAGACTGTCATGTTTCCCTCCAGCCACCAGAGGCCACTGTGGCTGAGTAGGACAGTGAGAGGAGTTGTTTCCAGAGGACAAGGAGTTAAGTGTTTTTCCCGGGCTGAGCAGAGAGCCTGGGCTGAAGGTGTCTGAGTACACAGGAAGAAGGACGCTGTGCACTGAGAGGGAGATCCACAGGGAAGATTAGAGTGATTGCTCCCTGCCTGCTGACACAGTATCTGGGACATTAGAGTGTGTTTGCTCTCTGACTGAGCTGATGTGTCCTGGTGTAGAAGAGAGACTGCTGTAGTGTGAGGCACTTACCAGAGGAACTGTGAGTGAATTCCAGGCCCTGCCTGATTACACGTCCAGAGCTGCTGATTATCTCTAACCAGAGTTACAGAGACTACAAAGAGAGGCCAGAGCTGAGCCACGCTGAAGCAAGCAAGCAAGCAACCAGATCGGGACCCAGACTGTACCTGCCTGCATGTGCGGACACCGAACTGTGAGTGCACTGATGCTAACCTGAGCTAGGGCATAGTGGAATAGGATTTAGTTTAGTGCACCGTAGAGGTGCACCCCGGGTAGCGGGGACAGATAGGACTACCTAGAAGAGAGTAGCCTGCTATTGTCTGTACTTGTGTTTGTGATTCATTTGTGTTCTTTATGCAAACTTCCATTATCTTTATTGTGAATTCCCAAGCTGTTCATATTGTAAATCTGCTTCTCCGGCAGTTAGAGTTCTCTTTTAATAAAGCCGGTTTCTACTTCAGCCTCCTTGTCTGCTGCACTGTACTTGAGTCCTGCTCTACGGTCTCTTCCTCTGCTGACCGTTACAAATGCGTTCAGTGAAAAATTTCGCAAACAAAGTCATTCAGTTTTGTCTGCGATCGCGTTTAGCAGTTCAGTTTTTATCGCAAGGGGGGCAATGTGATTTAATGCATTTTGCACGCGCGTGATAAAAAAACTGAAGGTTAACAAACAACATCTCTTAGCAACCATCAGTGAAAAATGCATCACATCCGCACTTGCTTGCGGATGCGATGCGATTTTCACGCAGCTCTATTCACTACTATGGGGCCAGTGTTGCATGAAAAACATATAGAACATGCTGCGATTTTCACGCAACACACAAGTACACAGCCCCATTGAAATGAATGGGTCCAGATTCTGTGCGGGCACAATGCGTTCGCATCACGCATTGCACCTGCGCGGAATACTCGCCCATCTGCAAGGGTCCTTAAGGTGAAAACAACTTGGGAAAATATTCTATTCCCACCCCTATTTTGTATATATGATAAACTCCATTTTGTATCTCTCTGATAGAACTTAAAGGGGTTTAGCCATCACATACAATCGGACATATCGCTAGGATGTGCCCCCATTGTGTGATAGGTGCAGGTCTCACCTCTGGGACCTGCACCTACAACGAGAGCGGAGCACCGATATTAACGGAGGGTGTACTGCGCATGTGCAGCTGCCCTCCATTTCAATGGGGCCGTCGAAAATAGCCGAGCGCTGACTCGGCTATTTCTGTCTACCCCATAGAGATGAATGGGAGCACAGGCCACGCGTGTGCGGTGTGCTCCCATACACTTGTATGGGAGGAGCGCTTGGTGGTGGACGGACCCCCGGAAACCCAGGGTCCTCCGGCCACAGCTCTCCCAGCTCAGTTCTCCGTGTAGCGATATGCTCCCATTGTATGTGATGGGAATACCCCTTTAAGTTACTTTTACATCAGCGTTTTTTTTATTCAGGTTTTGAGATACGGCACAGGATCTAAAAACCTCAATAAGACGCTTTCGTTTCATTTAATACATCTGGATCCGGTTGTATTAAATCGAAGTTGTGCAAACCAGATCCAACATTAAAATCATTGTAAGTCAGTGGGAGCTGGATCCGTTTATTTTGGTACATAAGGTCGAAAAAAGACATTTGTCCATCCAGTTCGGCCTGTCATCCTGCAAGTTGATCCAGCTGGAACGGAACAGCTGGCACCTAATAGAACAATACTGTTCTTTTCTGTAATGTGGACAATAATAGGACATTGTTGTCATTAGCTGTTCTAAAGGTGCAGGACATTGTGTGGTTCACTGCCCCAGCAACGGGCGGTCACGCCCCAGGGCTCTCTGTCGCGTCCCAGATGTAGGAAATGCTGAGTAGTATAGTGCTGCCTATCTGTTTCTTTATGTGTCACGGTGCTCCTACAGCTGGACCCCAGGCTTTGGCTCCGAAGCAGGGGCATAACTACCATAGTGGCAGACCACGCGACTGATATGGGGCCCAGGGCAAGAGGGAGCCCAGTCTTAGTTGGGATTATCTCCGCTTCCACTGGAGGTAAAAACTTGTTCAGGACTCTACCCTCCAAAGGAACAACTTTTAGTAAATGAGGCAGTGGAAAAATGGGCCAAGCGTCATTGAAAATGGTTTGGGCTGAAACCCTTTTGTCCTGTTTGGGGGACCTGGTTTGATCCTTGCTATGAGGCCCTTGCTTCTCTATGTACGCCACTGCTCCGAAGCAATAAATAGGGGGAATAATTGAGGGATTGGAAAGAATAACTTGAGTCAAGACCTTGAGATGAAGTTCAATGGAAGCTTCACTTTGAATAAACGTTTCTTCAAACCATTTACAGCAGGCATGCTCAACCTGCGGCCCTCCAGCTGTTGCAAAACTACAACTCCCAGCATGCCCGAACAGTCTATAGCTATCAGCCTACAGCAGGCCTACATCAACATAATTTCCAAAATAACTAACAGGCAAACATGAAGAGTACACAAAGCAATTGCCACAAGCTAATCTAAAACCCAGGTTAAGGGCTTGTTCACACGACCGTAAGGCCTTTTTAGTGTTTTGCGGGCCGTTTTTATGTTTTTTGTTTCAGTAGCGTTTCCGGTTCCGTTCCCTTTTTTCGTATGACATATAGAGTAATTACATAGAAAAAATTGGTCATAACATTTTCAATAGATGGTTCCGCAAGAACGGATACGGAAGACATACAGAGTACATTCCGTATGTGGAACGCAAAAAAAACGTTCGCGTGAACGAGTGTGTGCGGACTAGGTCCTGATGCGTTACAAATGCGTTCAGTGAAAAATTTCGCAAACAAAGTCATTCAGTTTTGTCTGCGATCGCGTTTAGCAGTTCAGTTTTTATCGCGTGGGGGCAATGTGATTTAATGCATTTTGCACGCGCGTGATAAAAAAACTGAAGGTTAACAAACAACATCTCTTAGCAACCATCAGTGAAAAATGCATCACATCCGCACTTGCTTGCGGATGCGATGCGATTTTCACGCAGCTCTATTCACTACTATGGGGCCAGTGTTGCATGAAAAACATATAGAACATGCTGCGATTTTCACGCAACACACAAGTACACAGCCCCATTGAAATGAATGGGTCCAGATTCCGTGCGGGCACAATGCGTTCGCATCACGCATTGCACCTGCGCGGAATACTCGCCCATCTGCAAGGGTCCTTAAGGTGAAAACAACTTGGGAAAATATTCTATTCCCACCCCTATTTTGTATATATGATAAACTCCATTTTGTATCTCTCTGATAGAACTTAAAGGGGTTTAGCCATCACATACAATCGGACATATCGCTAGGATGTGCCCCCATTGTGTGATAGGTGCAGGTCTCACCTCTGGGACCTGCACCTACAACGAGAGCGGAGCACCGATATTAACGGAGGGTGTACTGCGCATGTGCAGCTGCCCTCCATTTCAATGGGGCCGCCGAAAATAGCCGAGCGCTGACTCGGCTATTTCTGTCTACCCCATAGAGATGAATGGGAGCACAGGCCACGCGTGTGCGGTGTGCTCCCATACACTTGTATGGGAGGAGCGCTTGGTGGTGGACGGACCCCCGGAAACCCAGGGTCCTCCGGCCACAGCTCTCCCAGCTCAGTTCTCCTTGTAGCGATATGCTCCCATAAAAGCTACTTTTACATCAGTGTTTTTTTTATTCAGGTTTTGAGATACGGCACAAGATCTAAAAACCTCAATAAGACTCTTCCGTTTCATTTAATACATCTGGATCTGGTTGTATTAAATCGAAGTTCAGCAAACCAGATCCAACATTAAAATCATTGTAAGTCAGTGGGAGCTGGATCCGTTTATTTTGGTACAAAAAAACAAAACTGATCCGGCACCATTGACTTACATTGATTTTCATGCCAGATCCGGTTTGTTCCGTTTTGCAGAGCGGACAGAAAACCACAGCTAGTGAAAGTAGCCTTAAAGTGTTGGCTGGGGTCACCAGTTCTGATGGATGAGTATTATCACAAGAAGTAGAAGCTCGCACATTCCAAGAAGCTGAAGTTATAGGGGGTCATTTATTATGCCTATATTACATGTATTTCTGGTGCAAAGGTCCTTTGCGTCGCAATCTGCAACTTTTCCCTGCTCATGCCATGTCTAGAACAGTGGATGTGGGGTGGAAGGCGACGGGTCGGAAGGCCCCTCTCATTCATCATTTTCTACGCCTGGTTTAGGTATAGAAAATGGTCTAAATGTAAGACATCTAGGAAGCTTTCTTACATTTAGAAGTGAATGTGGATGCGCCAAAGTTATGTAGAGGCCGGTTCCTTTACATAACTTTGGTGGATCCACCGCCAGCGCAAGGGGTTATTAAGACCGGAGTCTAAAACGCTGGTCTTAATAAATGACCCCCATAATGTATTATGTGCCATGTGTTTCTATAGGTCCTTTTGGTACAACTGATTGGCTTATTAAGGGCTCATGCACAAGAACGTATATTATTTCCGTGTCCGTTCCGTTTTTTGTTTTTTTTTTGGTCCGTATGCGGAACCATTCATTTCAATGGATCTGCAAAAAAAAAAAACGGAAGTTACTCCGTGTGCATTCTGTTTCCGTATGTTTGTATTTCTGTTCCGCCAAAAAATAGTCCTAATATTCACCGCATTACGGACAAGGATAGTACAGTTCTATTATGGGCCAGCTGTTCCGTTCCGCAAAATACGGAATGTATACGGACGTCATCCGTATTTTTTGCGGACCCCTTTTTTTGTGGACCGCAAAATACATACGGTTGTGTGCATGAGCCCTAACTCAGTATTCAGATTCTTTTCTATGAGATTTTATTGGCCACTACATTATAAGTGTCTTCAATAAATAAGAGTAAGTTTGAATCGCACCGTCTTGGTCTCCAGCGCGCTGTATCTAATTGGGAACAGTCTGGCAGACCGGGAGGCCTGAGCCTCAGCCTAAAGGATTTTCTGAGGGCTCATGCACAGGGCCGTTGTTCGGCTGTTCCGTGCATTGGGGGACGCAATTTGCGGTCTCCAATGCACGGGCACCAACTGTGTGGCTGCTGCAACGGATCCAGACCCATTCGACTTGAATGGGTCCGTGGGCCGTCAACACCGCAAAAAAATAGAACATGTTCTACGTGCATCGGAGGCACAGAGAGAATGAAGTGGTTCCGTGCCTCCGTTCCGCACCGACCTTCTGGATTGCGGTCCCATTCAAGTGAATGTGTACATGGCCGGCACCCGCATATTGCGGACCCGCTGTTTGCAGGTCATAATACGGGCACGGGGTGATGTTCCTGACATGACAAAAAACATAAAGTTCCCTTGAATGACTGGAGTGGCAGTCCGCACATGACTGCTACCACCCTATTTATCATATTCCGGATAAAAACATCTACAATCCGAATATAAAAAAGGGGGTAGATTAGAAAATAAGAAGATGGCTGAGCGCTGTACTTGGCTGTCTCCGGCAGTCACATACAGAATGAACAGAGGCGCAGCGGTCACGAGGCCTATAGGGCATTCCGTCATAATAGAAGTCTATGGCCCGTGGTAACAGAATCCATTACGGAATTCTTAGATAACGCGAACACAAACGCCTATTCGCTCAACACTACTCAATCTACTTGCTATGTCACGGATTGGCTTGTTGGCTGTTTATCTTGCTGCGTGAAAAAATCAGAACAACTAATGTTATAGGTTTGTTTGAGTACCTCATAGAGAATATGTGGTTACTGTTTACAGTTACTGAAAGTGTCATTTAAATGGGTTGTCTGAGTCTTAAAGGGAACCTGTCACCTTTACTACGCTGCCCTCACTGACAGACAGACCTGCTGATTTCAGTTGTCTGTCACTTTTGGGCTGGCAGTCAGTACTTAAAGGGGGTTATCCGGGAAATGATAATGATGACTTATCCTCAGGATGGGTCATCATTATCACATCAGCGGGGTCGGAGTCCTGCCACCCCTGACGATTAGGGTTGCCATCCGGTTGGTATCTCACCCGCTGGTAATTTAGTGCCCCTGCTGGTAATTTTTTTTCTACTGGAAATTATAATTTATTTTAATATAGACTGTTACTAATGAGCGCTTTTATTATGGAACGCTCATTAATACAGCCTTTAACTCCCCCACCACCACCACCACTTGTGTTAAGAAGAAGAGCAACGGAGCGGGGCGTAGCCGTAGTGAAGTGCGGCTTGACTTGGGGGGAAGACACAGGGCATTAAAGGGTTAATGATTTTGTGTGTCTGGGGAGGTCAGGCGCAGGGCAGGGGGTGTGGTGTTTAGGTACATTTTCCTGGGCAGTATA
This sequence comes from Bufo gargarizans, assembly GCF_014858855.1. Classification (NCBI taxonomy): domain Eukaryota; kingdom Metazoa; phylum Chordata; class Amphibia; order Anura; family Bufonidae; genus Bufo; species Bufo gargarizans. The sequence goes on along the minus strand of NC_058083.1, from coordinate 430,294,555 downwards.
AAGTGCAGGGTTTTTAGTGGGAGGTCCATCTGACCAGTTAGTAGCCTGAGGGAAGTTGGTGGAAGTTGGATTGAAGGGTCATGGCCTCCTTGGAGGATATGCTGGCTGCGGTTCGGGCTGCGGCCGAAAAAAGGGGCATGGAGTGGCTGCAGCAGAATCTGATGGGTACGTTAGGGGTCCCTGCCGTTTGCCCGGAGGATCACCCTGCGCGGCCTCGGGCGCGTAGATCTGCGCCCCCTGAGCGTTGGAGCCCTGATGCTACCCCCAGGGCTCGTCGGCGCCTAAGGAGCCCCTCCGGGGACCCTTAGCTGCGGTCGGCGGTGCAGGCGCTGCCTGCCTCACCCCGCCGCAGCGGGAGGAATCCTGCCCGGCGCGGCGGGCCTGCGGGAGAAGGCGGGTCCCCTGCCCGGCCTGTTTCCCTTCATCGGCGTGGGGGTGCTTCTGCTGGAGCGGCGTCCTACCCCCGAGATGTCCCGCGGGGTGAGCGAGCCCGGCGCGTCCTACCTGTCCGGGATGTGGAGCCAGATGAGCCGGCGGTGCGTCCGGCTGCAGGTGGGAGCTGCGGCTGCGGCCTGGTGGTGCAGGTCGGCAGCTCAGGGATCGCGATGTCCGGCCGGAGGAGGAGCGGCGACGGGCACGTCGGGTTACCGGTGCCTCTGTTGGACGATCTGGGCGATGCGGAGCAGTGTCAGCGCTGGCTCTGGGCCTGGAGTGTCTTCCTGCGCCCCTGCTGGTGAGATGCGGTCCTGCGCTCCGGCTGGAGCTGAGAGTTCATCAATTTCCTCTGGCCTGGTGGTACAGGAGCAGTACCACCAGGTGGCGCACTCTTCCTTTGTTCTCCCTGTGACTGATGATGAGGTGCCTGCGGAGCTGGCCCTGGAAGAGGGTGAAGTGGATCCGGGTTCTGGACTTGAGGATGACGGGTGCCTGCGGTGGAGCCGGCTTCGTCTTCGGCTGGATCGTCAAGGGCAACTTCCGGAGGATCTGCGGCTGCTGGGCTGACCACCCAGGGACGGCCAGGTATGGAGACGACTGGGGCTGTATGTGTTCCTGGGATGGGGGGTGGGGTTTGTTTGCCGGGTTTGGGTTCTGAGATTTTTGCTAGGGAAATGCTGGCGAGTATATTGTCCTTAGTGGTGGGGGCGGGTTCTGGAACTGGGGCGTCCCCGGCGGCGGTCTGGGCGCCCTCGGCTTCTGCACCTTGTTTGTCGCAGGCGGCTGGGGGGTCTGGTTTGCCAGGCACGGCGGTAGCCGTGCCCGCAGGGGCGGTTGGCGGTGGCGCCGTGGGCGTTGATAAAGGGGCGGTCGTTGAGGATGTGAGGCTGGCAGATTCAGCAAGAGGGGAGATTTATGTATGTTTTGAGGGGCCTTTAGGGGCCCATTTGAAAATGGAGGTGAGGGAAAAAATCTGGAGGGGCGAGTATGTGGAGATTTTTTCTTTATTGCCTTTGGAGAAGTTTAATCTAGACAGGGGTAGAGTGGATGAGAGCAAGAAGGAGGACGAGGAAAAACGGCGATACAGGTTGATTCCTCGTACTTTTATGAACTGGTTGCAGGCGTTTGCAATTTTGGCGAGTGTTGTTGGGGAGAAGGCGCCGGAGCATTGTTCGGCCCTGTTTTGTTACATGGACGCGATTGGGGAGGCGTACAGGGTTTATGGCGGGTCTGCGTGGCTCCGCTATGATGAGCAATTTAGGCAGAGAAAGGCGGTCCGTCCTAGCATTCGTTGGGATCACAAGGACATTAGTTTGTGGATGCGGCTGATGTCGGCGCCAAAGGTGGGGCAGCAGCCCTTTCGGGGAACGGCCGGGGGCTCCTCGGCCTCGGACTCCCAGGGTAGCAGTAGGAGGGGTTGTTGCTGGCAATATAATGAGGGATATTGCAAGTTCTTTGCGGACTTCCGGTATAAGCACGAGTGCTCAGGCTGCGGCGGTTCCCACAGTTTGTCGCGATGTTTTAAACGGGGTAAAGGAAAGAATTCTGAGACTGGGCAGAAGAGGAGTGACGCCGGTGAAGGTGGGCGAGATGGCCCCCTTTCTAAGTGATTACCCGGATAGGGAGGCGGCGGACTTGCTGTTCGCCGGTTTTACGGATGGGTTCAGGATCCCATGCACTGCGGTGGGGCCGGTGGTGGCATCCCGTAATTTGAGGTCGGCCTTGCGATGCCCGGTTGTGGTTAGTGAGAAGATTGCTAAGGAGGTGGCAGCGGGCCGTGTTGTTGGTCCTTTTGTTGAGTGTCCTTTGCCGGGTTTATGGGTGTCTCCTTTGGGGCTTGTTCCTAAAAAGGAGCCCAATAAATTCAGGCTTATTCATCACCTCTCTTATCCGCATGGGGGGTCGGTGAATGATGGCATTGATGAGGGCTTGTGTTCGGTTTCTTACACTTCCTTTGATGCAGCAGTTCGGTGGGTGCGTTTGATGGGGCAGGGAGCTTTGATGGCCAAGACGGATATTGAAGCGGCTTTCCGTCTGCTTCCCATTCACCCGGACAGTTTTCACTTGCTTGGTTTTAAGTGGGAAGACCAGTTTTATGTTGATTGTTGTTTGCCAATGGGTTGCTCCATTTCTTGTTCGTTGTTTGAGACGTTTAGTTCCTTTTTGGAATGGGTGGTGAAACAGGAGGCAGGGTGGAATTCGGTGTTGCACTACCTGGACGATTTTTTGTTTTTGGGTCCAGGGGGGTCACGGGTTTGTTCAATTTTGTTGCGGACTATGGAGCGGGTTGCGGCTCGGTTCGGGGTTCCCTTGGCCCCCGAAAAGACTGAGGGCCCTTCCACGTTGATTCGGTTTTTGGGCATTGAGATTGATAGCATGGTGATGGAGTGTCGGCTTCCTGCTGACAAGGTCGAGGATTTGCGTAATGAGGTGGCTTTGTTAGGACGATTGAAGAAGGTGCAGCTTCATCGTGTTCAATCTGTTTTGGGCAAGTTGAATTTCGCCTGCCGCATATTGCCCATGGGGCGGTTTTTTTGTCAGCGTCTGGCTATGGCGACGGCGGGTGTAACGGTTCCGAGTCACTATGTTCGGTTGTCGGCTGAAGTCCGTGCGGACTTGGCTGTTTGGGGGGGTTTTCTTACTGGTTTTAATGGTAAATCGGTGTGGATGGAGGAACCGGTTACTAGTGTGGACTTGGAGCTTTGGTCGGATGCGTCGGGCTCTTGCGGTTATGTTTTTTTTTGTCAAGGGCAGTGGAGTGCTGGGTCTTGGCCGGAGGAGTGGAGGTCGGCCGGTTGGTTGGGTAACCTTGTATTGTTGGAATTGTTCCCTATTGTTTTGGCGACTGAGTTGTGGGGTGATGTGTTGCGAAATAAGCGGGTGAGGTTTTTTTGTGATAATTTGGGTGTGGTTCAGGTGATCAACAAACAGACGGCTAGTTCTCCCCCGGTTTTGTGGCTGCTGCGGCATTTTGTTCTTAGGGGTTTGGAGTTGAATGCTTGTTTTGTGGCAGTTCATGTGCCTGGGGTGGATAATTCAATTGCGGACTCCCTTTCTCGTTTCCAGTGGGATCGTTTTCGGCAGCTGGTTCCAGGAGCGGAGGTCCGGGGGTTGCCTTGTCCCCAGTGGCTCTGGCGCGTGGCCTTGGGTTGTCCTCGGGATTGATCCGGCGGTCCGTGAGTGCCAGCACGTGGTCTGCTTATTCGGCTGTATGGGTCTTGTGGGAGCAGTTGCTGGATCAGGTTGGTGGGAGTGATCTGTGTGGTGATTTTCAGACGTTATTGGTTTATTGGTTGGGCGAGTCTTTTTCTTCCCAGGTTTCTTTCTCGGTGGTGTCTAAACGCGTTGCGGCTGTAGGGTTTTGGTTGCGACTCCGGGGGCTGCCGGATGTGTCCAGAAGTTTTTCGGTGCGGCAGGCTTTGGAGGGTTATTGCCGCGGGGCTGTGCGTTGTGACACGCGGCGCCCGGTTTCATTTCAGGTACTGCGGAAGTTATGGGATGGGGCAGCGTCGGTGTGTTGTTCTAGTTTTGAGGTGTGCTTGTTCCGTGCTGCCTTTTCGCTGGCATTTTTTGGGGCTTTTCGGATCTCCGAATTGTTGGCAGCAAAACTTGTGGGGGAGGTTTGCTGCGGGAGGATGTGTGCGTGAGGATGGTTTGTGTTGTTTGATACGCCGGTCTAAGACTGATCAACTGGGTAAGGGTGTTCGTGTGTGGTTGCGTCCGTTGGTGGGGTCGGTGCTTTGCCCTGTGCGTTGTTTGGAGGAATTTTTGCAGTTGCGGTCGGATGTCGGGGGATCTCTGCTGGTTCACCAGGATGGGTCGGTGCTGTCGAGGTTTCAGTTTGTGGTGATTTTTAGGAGGTGCTTGGCGGCGGTGGGTTTACCGGCTCTGGATTATGCGGCCCATTCGTTTCGCATAGGTGCTGCGACAGAAGCGGCCAGGTGGGGTTTGGGTGAGGATGTTATAAAGCGGATAGGTCGCTGGGAGTCGTCTTGCTTCCTGTCCTATATTCGTCCTCATCTTGTGTAAGTTGATATTGTGGTGTGGGGTTCTTAGGAGGTCTGTTAATGTGGTTTTCTTTTTGTTCTGTTTTCTTATAGGGTCTGACGGTTGTCTGGCTTGGATATTCGGTCATTCGTACGTGTATTGGGTAGGGATCGACCGATATTGATTTTTTAGGGCCGATACCGATACCGATAATTTGTGAACTTTCAGGCCGATAGCCGATAATTTATACCGATATTCTGGGAATTTCCACTGCGCCACCAATGCCTAATATTGGGGGCTTGGGGGGGCGCACTGCGCCACCAATGAAGCTTAATCTCTAATTTATTCATATACAGGAGGCGGGAGCTGCAGGATCACATAGCCGGCTCCCGGCCTCTATGAGCAGTAGCTGCGATCCGCGGCACCTGAGGAGTTAACTACCGCAGATCGCAGCTACAGCTCATAGAGGCCGGGAGCCGGCTATGTGATTCTGCAGCTCCCGCCTCCTGTATATGAATTAATGTGAGATTAAGCTTCATTGGTGGCGCAGTGGCCATAGCTCCTCCCCTCCTCTTGTCCCCTGTCCTCCCATTGGCTGGAGCGGCAGCAGCAGCACAGGGGGAGGAGACACTGCTCCTTCTCCCCTGTGCTGCTGCTGAGGGAACACGGAGAGCGCTGTCAGCAGCGCGATCTGTGTTCCCAGGACGTTATCGGAATATCGGCAAAATAAATGCCGATACTGATAACGTTCAAAATCCTGAATATCGGCCGATAATATCGGTAAATCCGATAATCGGTCGATCCCTAGTATTGGGGGGCTTGTCGGGCGGATGTGCGGCGGAATGGAAGACAGTTGGGTTTTGATCCGGCCGTGTTGCATGTTAGGTGGATTGGCTTGCGGGGTCTTATGTGGGGGCGGGTTTTGCCCGAGTTGCAGGCTAATGTGGCATTGGATAGACCTCCAGACATATTGGTGCTGCATGTTGGTGGCAACGACTTAGGTGTTCGGAGTTCGCGAGATGTAATTCGTGATATTAAATTGGACCTGTTGCGGTTATTGTCCGATTTCCCGGGTTTGTTGCTGGTGTGGTCCGATGTGGTGGCCAGACGGAGTTGGCGGCTTGCGTGATCTGTGGATAGGGTGAATAGGGCCCGCGCTAAGCTGAATAAGGAGGTGGGTCGTTTTGTGAAGCGTTTGGGAGGTTTTGTGGTGCGTCATCGAGATCTGGAGGCGGCTTCGCCTCAGTTCCTACGGTCTGATGGTGTTCACCTCAATGATGTGGGGGCTGATTTGTGGGCGTTAGGTGTTCAGGAGGGTTTGGAGACAGCCCTGAGAGTTTGGCGAGACGCCCATAGGTGAGGTGTCACCTCTGGTCATCTGTGGCAGGCAGTGGGAAGGATCCTGGAAGGTAATTCAAGGGTGAAAATGGTGCACTGCATGTGAAAATGTGCAACTCATGTGTTTTGAAGCTGTACGCTGGCTGTCCCTGTTTGGGAAACTGGGCCTACAGGGTTATTTACTGGAACTAAGAAATATTGGTGCCCTTGGGTCGGTGAGCGCGGCCCGGGGTAAGGTGGCGATACAAGTGAAAATGACGAGTAAGAGTACAGCTTGATTGGTTGCCTTCCGGGGTCATTCTACAATGCAAGGGGTTGCAGTGTCGGGTTGGTTGGCCGTGGTCATGTTATGTTGGGTGTGTATGTATGTGTATGTGTGTGTATGTATATGTATATATATATATATATATATATATATATATATATATATATATATATATATATATATATATAATTATGGAAATGCATAAATGTTTGATTAAAAGAAACATGTGAACATGTTGGGTTAATAAAGTTATGCCACGGCCCGTTTTACCACAGAAGGTCTCCGTGTCATTTGTGGGTATTGGGATTAGGGACAGGTTTTAGTGACGGTTAGCCCGTAATAGTTCTTCCATCCCTTTAAGTCAGCGTCATCACGCTGGTGCACGGGTCCTGTCCTGAGTTTTCAGTCAACAGCGAGTGTTCACAGCGGCACGATCAAATGGGGGGCGCTAATGGGGGCATTATTAATTCTGGGGGGCTCTGACTCACCTGCAGATACCTGAAGTCCTGAAACATACTCAGGCTACATTAGGAGGAGGTGACGTGGTCTTGTTTCAGCCGTAAGTAAGGTTTTCAATTTAAGTAAATAAAACCGTAACTGTGGTATTTTGTTTCTTAGGCCCATACTACTGCGATATTAGAAGTGGTAGCTATCATAATGATACAGCATGCAGACGTGTGATTAATTGTTCCTCCCTACAGGCTAAGGCTACTGTCACACTAGCGTTTTTGTTTACCGGTATTGAGATCCGTCACAGGGGCTCAATACCAGAAAAAAACGCTACAGTTTTGTCCCCGTTCATTGTCAATGGGGACAAAACTGAACTGAACAGAATGCTCCATAATGCATTCCGTTCCGCTTAATTTTGTTCCCAGACCGGAGTGAAAAACCGCAACATGTTGTATTTTGCTTTCCGTCCTGTGATGCGGAGCGAGACGGATCCGTCATGACCCCCCAATGCAAGTTTTGTTTCTCTGACACAATAGAAAACGGATCCGTCCTCCACTGACTTTCAATAGAGTTCATGACGGATCCGTCTTGGCAATGTTAAAGATAATACAAACGGATCCGTTCATAATCAGTAACGGAAGCGTTTTTGCTGAACCCTGCTGGATCCAGTAAAAACGCTAATGTGAAAGCAGCCTAAGGCTACATTCACACAAACGTATTTTGTTTGTGTCCATTCCATATTTTTTTGCGGATAGGATGCGGACCCATTAATTTCAATAGGTCTCTAAAAAGTGCTGTCTGCATCTGTATGTCCGTTCCGTAGCCTCTACTATGTCCTATTCTCGTCCGTTTTGCAGACAAGGATAGGCATTGTTACAATGGATCCGCAAAAAAAAGGATGCCATATGGAACGTCAACCGAAGGGCTCATGCACATGACTGTATGTATTTTGCAGCCCACAATAGATCTGCAAAAAAATACGGATGATGTCCGTGTGCATTCCGTATTTTGCGGAACAGAACAGCTGGCACCTAATAGAACAGAACTTTTCTTTTCTGTAATGTGGACAATAATAGGACATACGGAATTCACACAGAGTAAGGGCTCGTTCACAAGACCGTTGGTGTCCCGTTCCCGTATTGACCGCATTTGCAGATCCACAATACAGGGGCACCGCTCCGTTGTCATTCCGCATCACGGCTTAGGCCTCATGCACACGACCGTTGTTCTGGTCCGCATCCGAGCCACAGTTTTTGCGGCTCACAGTTTTTGTCCTATCCTTGTCTGTTTCACGGACAAGAATAGGCATTTCTACAATGGGCCGTCTGTTCCGTTCCGAAAATTGTGGAAGGCACATGGGTGGCTTCCGTGTTTTGCGGATCCGCAATTTGCAGACCGCAAAAAACGGAACAGTTGTGTGCATGAGGCCTAATGGGACGCTTTTAACAACATGGTGAAGAAAAAACGAATTCCTCTGGTTTCACAAAGCAGTTTTTGCCCATGCAGCTGTGTAGGTGAAGCTCATGATCTGAATGTGCTTCACACAGTGTGGGACTGAGGTTCCTTGGGCCCACCAGTGGGATTTCTTCTTGAGGCCCAAACCCTATATATCATTAATAATGTCTAATAGGTTTTCAGTCAAAAACATACGGGCAGATTTATGAAACTGCCTAAAAGAAAAACTGTCTTTATTGCCCATAGCAACCAATCATAGCACAGCTTTCATTTCCAATTCTGCTCTTGAAAACTGTAAGCTGTGCTGTGATTGGTTGCTATGGGAAGCAAAGCAACAAAGACAGTATTTCTTTTATGCCTCATTCACACGTCAGTGTTTTGGTCAGTGATTTCCATCAGGTGCGGCTCTAAACACAGAACAGGTGCGGGAGCTTTCCATTATACCTCATGTCTGTGGAGGCTCCACTCCTGGTTTTTGGCTCACAATCACTGACGTGTGAATGAGGCATTGAGCAGTTTCATAACTCTGCTCCATAGACCCTAGAGCAGACCTCCCAAGTGTCCCTCTTTTGGAGGGACAAGTCCCTATGTTTGACCCAAGTCCCTCTGTCCCCCTTTGCTCCTTAAATGTCCCTCTTTTTGATCTGAGATATAGATGTGTATTATTACATTAAGGCTACATGCACACCACCGTATGTGTTTTGCGGTACGCAAATTGCGGATCTGCAAAAAAAAAAGGATGACGTCCGTATGTCATCAGTTTTTTTTTCTTTTTGCAGATCCATTGTAACAAAGCCTAACCTTGTCCGCAAAACGGACAATAATTGGACATGTTCTATTTTTATTGCGGGGCTACGGAACGGACATACTGATGCAGACAGCACACGGTGTGCTGTCAGCATATTTTGCGGACCCGTTGAAATGAATGGGTCCGCATCCTATCGGCAAAAAAAACGGAACAGACACGGAAACAAAATACGTTTGTCTGAATGTAGCCTTACAATATTGACCCAGAAAGTGTTTGCCTGGTTCCCCTCTGTATGTTAGAGCCCGTCTTGTATATTATTTCATTATTTGATGCAATTGGGATTTTAGACATTTCTAAATTCAGATTATGTTTACAATGTTTCATAAGAGAAAACTATGGAACTGTGTAGATATGCAGCAAAATCTTGATCTTTCGCTCAATGAACTACAAGTGTCCCTCTTTGACCGTCCAAAAGATTGGGAGGTATGCCCTAGAGACAAAGGAATGGCTTCAATAGCAGCTCAAAAAGTTTTTTTTAATGGAACTTTAGGGGGTATTGCACATAAGCCTGGGCCCACCGCTTCCTCTGGTGGGCCAGTCTAACCCTGGCTTTACACGTACTAGCCATGTGTAGTAATGTGCGAACTTGTGTTTTCAAGTCTGGCGTACAGGTTCGGAATTCTATGACTGCATGCACCACGGAAGCCTATAAGAGGCATTCTGTATTGCATTCCGTCATAATAGAAGTCTATGCTGGCCAGACAGAAGGCAATACAGGTGCCCGGGAGCTGGGCAAGTATAAACTAAACTGGCAGGGGCAGTGAGATTTGTTTCAGAAATTGAGAAAATAAACTGTGCCATTAATCGGAATGGGACTTGCAGAAAATCCATGCACATGCTGCATAAACAAGCCCAATAACGTGAGGGCTTAGTCAGTGCAAATATTAACATAGTACATAAGGCCGAAAAAAGACATTTGTCCATCCAGTTCGGCCTGTCATCCTGCAAGTTGATCCAGCTGGAACGGAACAGCTGGCACCTAATAGAACAGTACTGTTCTTTTCTGTAATGTGGACAATAATAGGACATTGTTGTCATTAGCTGTTCTAAAGGTGCAGGACATTGTGTGGTTCACTGCCCCAGCAACGGGCGGTCACGCCCCAGGGCTCTCTGTCGCGTCCCAGGTGTAGGAAATGCTGAGTAGTATACAGGGAGTGCAGAATTATTAGGCAAGTTGTATTTTTGAGGATTAATTTTATTATTGAACAACAACCATGTTCTCAATGAACCCAAAAAACTCATTAATATCAAAGCTGAATATTTTTGGAAGTAGTTTTTAGTTTGTTTTTAGTTTTAGCTATTTTAGGGGGGAAATCTGTGTGTGCAGGTGACTATTACTGTGCATAATTATTAGGCAACTTAACAAAAAACAAATATATACCCATTTCGATTATTTATTTTTACCAGTGAAACCAATATAACATCTCAACATTCACAAATATACATTTCTGACATTCAAAAACAAAACAAAAACAAATCAGTGACCAATATAGCCACCTTTCTTTGCAAGGACACTCAAAAGCCTGCCATCCATGGATTCTGTCAGTGTTTTGATCTGTTCACCATCAACATTGCGTGCAGCAGCAACCACAGCCTCCCAGACACTGTTCAGAGAGGTGTACTGTTTTCCCTCCTTGTAAATCTCACATTTGATGATGGACCACAGGTTCTCAATGGGGATCAGATCAGGTGAACAAGGAGGACATGTCATTAGATTTTCTTCTTTTATACCCTTTCTTGCCAGCCACGCTGTGGAGTACTTGGACGCGTGTGATGGAGCATTGTCCTGCATGAAAATCATATTTTTCTTGAAGGATGCAGACTTCTTCCTGTACCACTGCTTGAAGAAGGTGTCTTCCAGAAACTGGCAGTAGGACTGGGAGTTGAGCTTGACTCCATCCTTAACCCGAAAAGGCCCCACAAGCTCATCTTTGATGATACCAGCCCAAACCAGTACTCCACTTCCACCTTGCTGGCGTCTGAGACGGACTGGAGCTCTCTGCCCTTTACCAATCCAGCCACGGGCCCATCCATCTGGCCCATCAAGACTCACTCTCATTTCATCAGTCCATAAAACCTTAGAAAAATCAGTCTTGAGATATTCCTTGGCCCAGTCTTGACGTTTCAGCTTGTGTGTCTTGTTCAGTGGTGGTCGTCTTTCAGCCTTTCTTACCTTGGCCATGTCTCTGAGTATTGCACACCTTGTGCTTTCGGGCACTCCAGTGATGTTGCAGCTCTGAAATATGGCCAAACTGGTGGCAAGTGGCATCTTGGCAGCTGCACGCTTGACTTTTCTCAGTTCATGGGCAGTTATTTTGCGCCTTGGTTTTTCCACACGCTTCTTGCGACCCTGTTGACTATTTTGAATGAAACGCTTGATTGTTCGATGATCACGCTTCAGAAGCTTTGCAATTTTAAGAGTGCTGCATCTCTCTGCAAGATATCTCACTATTTTTGACTTTTCTGAGCCTGTCAAGTCCTTCTTTTGACCCATTTTGCCAAAGGAAAGGAAGTTGCCTAATAATTATGCACACCTGATATAGGGTGTTGATGTCATTAGACCACACCCCTTCTCATTACAGAGATGCACATCACCTAATATGCTTAATTGGTAGTAGGCTTTCGAGCCTATACAGCTTGGAGTAAGACAACATGCATAAAGAGGATGATGTGGTCAAAATACTCATTTGCCTAATAATTCTGCACTCCCTGTAGTGCTGCCTATCTGTTTCTTTATGTGTCACGGTGCTCCTACGGCTGGACCCCAGGCTTTGGCTCCGAAGCAGGGGCATAACTACCATAGTGGCAGACCACGCGACTGCTATGGGGCCCAGGGCAAGAGGGAGCCCAGTCTTAGTTGGGATTATCTCTGCTTCCACTGGAGGTAAAAACTTGGTCAGGACTCTACCCTCCAAAGGAACAACTTTTAGTAAATGAGGCAGTGGAAAAATGGGCCAAGCGTCATTGAAAATGGTTTGGGCTGAAACCCTTTTGTCCTGTTTGGGGGACCTGGTTTGATCCTTGCTATGAGGCCTTTGCTTCTCTATGTACACCACTGCTCCAAAGCAATAAATAGGGGGAATAATTGAGGGATTGGAAAGAACATCTCAAGGTCTTGACTCAAGTTAAAGTTCAATGGCAGCTTCACTTTGAATAAACGTTTCTTCAAACCATTTACAGCAGGCATGCTCAACCTGCGGCCCTCCAGCTGTTGCAAAACTACAACTCCCAGCATGCTCGAGCAGCCTACAGCAGGCCTACATCAACATAATTTCCAAAATAACTAACAGGCAAACATGAAGAGTACACAAAGCAATTGCCACAAGATAATCTAAAACCCAGGTTAAGGGCTTGTTCACACGACCGTAAGGCCTTTTTAGTGTTTTGCGGGCTGTTTGTAACGGGTCAGTTTTTATGTTTTTTGTTTCAGTAGTGTTTCCGGTTCCGTTCCCTTTTTTCGTATGACATATACAGTAATTTCATAGAAAAAATTGATCTGGGCATAAAATTTTCAATAGATGGTTCCGCAAGAACGGATACGGAAAACACACGGAGTACATTCCGTATGTGTGGTTTGTTTTGTTTTGTTTTCTTGTTTTGTTTTTTTCTGACCCATTTACTTGAATAGAGCCACAGAATTTGATTTGCGGGCAATAATAGGACATGTTATATCTTGGAACGGAATACATACGGAGTACATTCAGTTTTTGTTTTTTTGTGGAACCATTGAAATGAATGGTTCTGTATACAGACTGTAATGCGGAACTGAAAACAACAGCCCATATATGGAACGCAAAAAAAACGTTCGTGTGAACGAGTGTGTGCGGACTAGGTCCTGATGCGTTACAAATGCGTTCAGTGAAAAATGCGCGATTTCGCAAACAAAGTCATTCGCGTTTAGTAGTTCAGTTTTTATCGCGTGGGTGCAATGTGATTTAATGCATTTTGCACGCGCGTGATAAAAAAACTGAAGGTTAACAAACAACATCTCTTAGCAACCATCAGTGAAAAAATGCATCACATCCGCACTTGCTTGCGGATGCGATGCGATTTTCACGCAGCTCCATTCACTTCTATGGGGCCAGTGTTGCATGAAAAACATATAGAACATGCTGCGATTTTCACGCAACGCACAAGTACACAGCCCCATTGAAATGAATGGGTCCAGATTCCGTGCGGGCACAATGCGTTCGCATCACGCATTGCACCTGCGCGGAATACTCGCCCATCTGCAAGGGTCCTTAAGGTGAAAACAACTTGGGAAAATATTCTATTCCCACCCCTATTTTGTATTTATGATCAACTCCATTTTGTCTCTGATAGAACTTAAAGGGGTTTAGCCATCACATACAATCGGACATATCGCTAGGATGTGCCCCCATTGTGTGATAGGTGCAGGTCTCACCTCTGGGACCTGCACCTACAACGAGAGCGGAGCACCAATATTAACGGAGGCTGTACTGCGCATGTGCAGCCGCCCTCCATTTCAATGGGGCCGCCGAAAATAGCCGAGCGCTGACTCTGCTATTTCTGTCTACCCCATAGAGATGAATAGGAGCACAGGCCGCGCGTGTGCGGTGTGCTCCCATACACTTGTATGGGAGGAGCGCTTGGTGGTGGACGGACCCCCGGAAACCCAGGGTCCTCCGGCCACAGCTCTCCCAGCTCAATTCTCCTTGTAGCGATATGCTCCCATTGTATGTGATGGGAATACCCCTTTAAGTTACTTTTACATCAGCGTTATTTTTATGCAGGTTTTGAGATACGGCACAGGATCTAAAAACCTGAATAAGACGCTTCCGTTTCATTTAATACATCTGGATCCGGTTGTATTAAATCGAAGTTCAGCAAACCAGATCCAACATTAAAATCATTGTAAGGCCTCTTTCACACTTGCGTTGTCTGGATCCGGCGTGTACTCCACAACGCAAGTGTGCTGAAAGCATTTGAAGACGGATCCGTCTTCAAAATGCTTATAGTGTTACTATGGCAGCCAGGACGCTATTAAAGTCCTGGTTGCCATAGTAGTAGTGGGGAGCGGGGGAGCGGTATACTTACAGTCCGCGCGGCTCCCGGGGCGCTCCAGAGTGACGTCAGATCGCCCCATGCGCATGGATGACGTGCCATGTGATCACGTCATCCATGCACGTGGGGCGCCCTGACGTCACTCTGGAGCGCCCCGGGAGCCGCACAGGCGGTAAGTATGCTGCTCCCCCGCTCCCCGCTACACTTTACTATGGCTGCCAGGACTTTAGCGTCCCGGCAGCCATGGTAACCACTCTAAAAAAGCCAAACGTCGGATCCGGCAATGCGCCGAAACGACGTTTAGCTTAAGGCCGGATCCGGATCAATGCCTTTCAATGGGCATTAATTCTGGATCCGGCCTTGCGGCAAGTGCTCAGGATTTTTGGCCGGAGCAAAAAGCGCAGCATGCTGCAGTATTTTCTCCGGCCAAAAAACGTTCCGTTCCGGAACTGAAGACATCCTGATGCATCCTGAATGGATTTCACTGTATTCAGAATGCATGGGGATAATCCTGATCAGGATTCTTCCGGCATGGAGCCCCGACGACGGAACTCTATGCCGGAAGAAAAGAACGCAAGTGTGAAAGAGCCCTAAGTCAGTGGGAGTGTTGTGCCTTTTCATAGGTAAATGCATTGATATCCAATTCATTCTAGTCAAGATGAATGTTCATTCCCTTTAAGAGCCATGCTCGACTATAGTTACAATTTTGTATGTCTTGAGAAGGCCAAATTAAGGTCGTACAAAGGTTTCTGCTTTTTAGTGTTATTCTTCTCATGAAAGTACCAGTCTGAGAAGAGGCCTCCTTGTCTACTTATAAATTTATGACAAGAGATAAAGATAAGCTCTATGCAGCTGGTGATAATTACCTATACAATTAGGCATTTATTAATGAAGCAAAATATATAATATGTATGTATTCATTTAATGAGCCTTAGTCCTTAGCATAAGACAATCAGTAGAACATATGATATATATTATATTATACTGGTATATGTTATGAAGACAACATGTATCCAGTATATTATATATATATTTCTCATTAGGAGAATCTTTGTCTCTAAAAGAGTGTCTGTGAAGATGTGTGTTTTGTAACCATGAATCACGTCTTTTGGTGTGTCAAGAGGAGGTACTGATATCTCTGTGAGAAAACAAGGAGATTCAAGTTATTTATGATGCACAAATAAACAGTGTGAGAAACATTCAGAGAGACGCCTAGAGGTCTGTCTCTAATTGCTACAAGTGTTAGAATTAATCCCTATAGCTTTGAATTAGAGCTTTTAAGGTCAAAATGTATAGAATACGTTTTATTCAGAATTACATAAGTTAACCCTTTATACTATGATGCAAATAGCTTACACAGCAGTGCCACCTAGGTATGAGTAGGTGACATTACAACAGTAGCAAAAGTGCATTCTGGGTAAGGTTATGATGTCATTTCTTATCAATAGTCACACCCATCCGACAATGATTGGAAAGCTCCAAACTAGGAAGGTGTGTCTAACTAAGTTTGTGATCATAAACCATACACAGGAGGGAAACAGACACACACAAGAAAGAGAGGAAATAGAAGTTAAGCTCTTTAGAGGGGTCTATCAAGATGAAAGCCATAGTGAGTTGCGCTATGATGGACCACCCAGCTTTCCTAGGAGCAGAAGTGAGATTTCTACTAGGACTTGGTAAGAGACACAGAAAATGATATTTCATTTTATTAAGACTAATTTGATAGTGTGGGTGAAATTATACCATCTAGATTGGCAAATAAATAAATTAATTGATCATCTCCATATTGAGATGTAGTCTTAGGCTATTGTGAGACTTCATTCTACCTGCAGAAGAATCAAGACTCATAATCGAGCAAAGCATTAAATAATTGCTTAGATATATATATATAGATAGATAGAACATTCTTCGCCAAGCTAAGTGATGGATTCCCACAGGAAAGAATTGTTTCAAGTCCTTCCCATTTAAGATATGATCTAGCAATGATCCTAGATCCCTGTTATTTGTCTTAATAGTCTTACCAAAGTCATATGTGTGAAAATAGTCCAGGATGGGGC
Source organism: Bufo gargarizans (assembly GCF_014858855.1). Lineage (NCBI taxonomy): Eukaryota > Metazoa > Chordata > Amphibia > Anura > Bufonidae > Bufo > Bufo gargarizans. The sequence continues at coordinate 430,278,735 of NC_058083.1, read as the reverse complement.
GGAAGGATACAGTTATCTCTTCTAAGTTATATCCTTGAATGGATTTGCCCGTGCCTGAAGTCATGTGACGTGTAGTTGGTTAGAGGGGGGTGGAATGTATTTAGCATTCCATATTGATGTCTAGGATTAGACATGTCCATCCTGATATCATGAGATTTTCTCTGAACAGCGGTAATATATATAACTTATGTTCCTACTTTGATATCCTAACCTAATAATAGCTTGGTTATAATGTGACACGTTATTTCCACTCACATGTATTGTTAAGCTTGTAATCCTTTATATTAACGCTATATATATTCATTTGCATGTATCATTGTGTTTATTTACTTATATATGTTTATAATCTTGTAACCAATAAATCTGCATATTTTTATAAACCTGTGTATTATTGTATAATGCAGAACTACATGTTTTATCATTAACGTCATCTCACGTCAAAAAGAACTTATTTATCTGAGGAAATAGTCGGACTCAGATGTGAATTGTATCAATTAGGTTGTCTACAATTCACCAGGTCATGATTTTAAGAATTTATGACAAATTTTATACATTACATTTTTTATGATTAATTATTTTTATGACCATAATTAATAATTCTTAATTGAATTATTACAACCCGACAGGAGCTGGATTCGTTTATTTTGGTACATAAGTAGATAAGGCCGAAAAAAGACATTTGTCCTTCCAGTTCGGCCTGTCATCCTGCAAGTTGATCCAGCTGGAACGGAACAGCTGGCACCTAATAGAACAATACTGTTCTTTTCTGTAATGTGGACAATAATAGGACATTGTTGTCATTAGCTGTTCTAAAGGTGCAGGACATTGTGTGGTTCACTGCCCCAGCAACAGGCGGTCATGCCCCAGGGCTCTCTGTCGCGTCCCAGGTGTAGGAAATGCTGAGTAGTATAGTGCTGCCTATCTGTTTCTTTATGTGTCACGGTGCTCCTACGGCTGGACCCCAGGCTTTGGCTCCGAAGCAGGGGCGTAACTACCATAGTGGCAGACCACGCGACTGCTATGGGGCCCAGGGAAAGAAGGAGCCCAGTCTTAGTTAGGATTATCTCTGCTTCCACTGGAGGTAAAAACTTGGTCAGGACTCTACCCTCCAAAGGAACAACTTTTAGTAAATGAGGCAGTGGAAAAATGGGCCAAGGGTCATTGAAAATGGTTTGGGCTGAAACCCTTTTGTCCTGTTTGGGGGACCGGGTTTGATCCTTGCTATGAGGCCCTTGCTTCTCTATGTACGCCAATGCTCTGAAGCAATAAATAGGGGGAATAATTGAGGGATTGGAAAGAATAACTTGAGTCAAGACCTTGAGATGAAGTTCAATGGCAGCTTCACTTTGAATAAACGTTTCTTCAAACCATTTACAGCAGGCATGCTCAACCTGCGGCCCTCCAGCTGTTGCAAAACTACAACTCCCAGCATGCCCGAACAGCCTACAGCAGGCCTACATCAACATAATTTCCAAAATAACTAACAGGCAAACATGAAGAGTACACAAAGCAATTGCCACAAGCTAATCTAAAACCCAGGTTAAGGGCTTGTTCACACGACCGTAAGGCCTTTTTAGTGTTTTGCGGGCCATTGTTTCAGTAGTGTTTCCGGTTCCATTCCCTTTTTTCGTATGACCTATACAGTAATTTCATAGAAAAAATTGATCTGGGCATAACATTTTTTTTGTTTGTTTAGTTTTTTGCTGACCCATTGACTTGAATAGAGCCACAGAATTTGATTTGCGGGCAATAATAGGACATGTTATATCTTGGAACGGAATACATACGGAGTACATTCAGTTTTTTTTGTGGAACCATTGAAATGAATGGTTCTGTATACAGACTGTAATGCGGAACTCAAAACAACAGCCCATATATGGAACGCAAAAAAAACGTTCGCGTGAACGAGTGTGTGCGGACTAGGTCCTGATGCGTTACAAATGCGTTCAGTGAAAAATTTCGCAAACAAAGTCATTCAGTTTTGTCTGCGATCGCGTTTAGCAGTTCAGTTTTTATCGCGTGGGGGCAATGTGATTTAATGCATTTTGCACGCGCGTGATAAAAAAACTGAAGGTTAACAAACAACATCTCTTAGCAACCATCAGTGAAAAATGCATCACATCCGCACTTGCTTGCGGATATGATGCGATTTTCACGCAGCTCCATTCACTACTATGGGGCCAGTGTTGCATGAAAAACATATAGAACATGCTGCGATTTTCACGCAACGCACAAGTACACAGCCCCATTGAAATGAATGGGTCCAGATTCCGTGCGGGCACAATGCGTTCGCATCACGCATTGCACCTTTGTGGAATACTCACCTGCAAGGGTCCTTAAGGTGAAAACAACTTGGGAAAATATTCTATTCCCACCCCTATTTTGTATATATGATAAACTCCATTTTGTATCTCTCTGATAGAACTTAAAGGGGTTTAGCCATCACATACAATCGGACATATCGCTAGGATGTGCCCCCATTGTGTGATAGGTGCAGGTCTCACCTCTGGGACCTGCACCTACAACGAGAGCGGAGCACCGATATTAACGGAGGGTGTACTGCGCATGTGCAGCTGCCCTCCATTTCAATGGGGCCGCCGAAAATAGCCGAGCGCTGACTCGGCTATTTCTGTCTACCCCATAGAGATGAATGGGAGCACAGGCCGCGCGTGTGCGGTGTTCTCCCATACACTTGTATGGGAGGAGCGCTTGGTGGTGGACGGACCCCTGGAAACCCAGGGTCCTCCGGCCACAGCTCTCCCAGCTCAGTTCTCAGTGTAGCGATATGCTCCCATTGTATGTGATGGGAATACCCCTTTAAGCTACTTTTACATCAGCGTTTTTTAAATGCAGGTTTTGAGATACGGCACAGGATCTAAAAACCTGAATAAGACGCTTCCGTTTCATTTAATACATCTGGATCCGGTTGTATTAAATTGAAGTTCAGCAAACCAGATCCAACATTAAAATCATTGTAAGTCAGTGGGAGCTGGATCCGTTTATTTTGGTACAAAACAAAACTGATCCGGCACCATTGACTTATTTTCATGCCAGATCCGGTTTGTTCCGTTTTGCAGAGCGGACAGAAAACCACAGCTAATGAAAGTAGCCTTAAAGTGTTGGCTGGGGTCACCAGTTCTGATGGATGAGTATTATCACAAGAAGTAGAAGCTCGCACATTCCAAGAAGCTGAAGTTATAGGGGGTCATTTATTATCCAGAATTATGCCTATATTACATGTATTTCTGGTGCAAAGGTCCTTTGCGCCGCAATCTGCAACTTTTCCCTGCTCATGCCATGTCTAGAAAAGTGGGTGTGGGGTGGAAGGCGACGGGTCGGAAGGCCCCTCATTCATCATTTTCTACGCCTGGTTTAGGTATAGAAAATGGTCTAAATGTAAGACATCTAGGAAGCTTTCTTACATTTAGAAGCGAATGTGGATGCGCCAAAGTTATGTAGAGGCCGGTTCCTTTACATAACTTTGGTGGATCCACTGCCAGCGCAAGGGGTTATTAAGACCGGAGTCTAAACTGCTGGTCTTAATAAATGACCCCCATAATGTATTATGTGCCATGTGTTTCTATAAGTCCTTTTGGTACAACTGATTGGCTTAATAAGGGCTCATGCACAAGAACGTATATTCTTTCCGTGTCCGTTCCGGTTTTTATTTTTTTTGGTCCGTATGCGGAACCGTTCATTTCAATGGATCCGCAAAAAAAACAGAAGTTACTCCGTGTGCATTCTGTCTCCGCATGTTTGTATTTCTGTTCCGCCAAAAAATAGAACATGTCCTAATATTCGCCGCATTACGGACAAGGATAGTACAGTTCTATTAGGGGCCAGCTGTTCCGTTCCGCAAAATACGGAATGTATACGGACGTCATTCGTATTTTTTGCGGACCCCTTTTTTTGTGGACCGCAAAATACATACGGTTGTGTGCATGAGCCCTAACTCAGTATTCAGATTCTTTTCTATGAGATTTTATTGGCCACTACATTATAAGTGTCTTCAATAAATAAGAGTAAGTTTGAATCGCACCGTCTTGGTCTCCAGCGCGCTGTATCTAATTGGGAACAGTCTGGCAGACCGGGAGGCCTGAGCCTCAGCCTAAAGGATTTTCTAAGGGCTCATGCACAGGGCCGTTGTTCGGCTGTTCCGTGCATTGGGGGACGCAATTTGCGGTCTCCAATGCACGGGCACCATCTGTGTGGCTGCTGCAACGGATCCAGACCCATTCGACTTGAATGGGTCCGTGGGCCGTCGACACAGCAAAAAAATAGAACATGTTCTACGTGCATCGGAGGCACAGAGAGAATGAAGTGGTTCCGTGCCTCCGTTCCGCACCGACCTTCTGGATTGCGGTCCCATTCAAGTGAATGTGTACATGGCCGGCACCCGCATATTGCGGACCCGCTGTTTGCAGGTCATAATACGGGCACGGGGTGATGTTCCTGACATGACAAAAAACATAAAGTTCCCTTGAATGACTGGAGTGGCAGTCCGCACATGACTGCTACCACCCTATTTATCATATTCCGGATAAAAACATCTACAATCCGAATATAAAAAAGGGGGTAGATTAGAAAATAAGAAGATGGCTGAGCGCTGTACTTGGCTGTCTCCGGCAGTCACATACAGAATGAACAGAGGCGCAGCGGTCACGAGGCCTATAGGGCATTCCGTCATAATAGAAGTCTATGGCCCGTGGTAACAGAATCCATTACGGAATTCTTAGATAACGCGAACACAAACGCCTATTCGCTCAACACTACTCAATCTACTTGCTATATCACGGATTGGCTTGTTGTATAGTGGTAGTGCTTGGTATTTCAGCTTAGTCCCGTTGACTTGAATGGTGCTGAGCTGCAACTAGGTCATGTGACTGATGTACAGTAATGTCACTGGCCTAGGAAGAGGCTGCGGCGCTCAAGGCCTATTCTAACAGGTGATCCACAAAGGTCCCGGGTGCCATTGCCACCATCATCATGTCCCACAGCCAGCACCATCAGCCCCATGCTGCCATTAGCCATCCACTGCAACCCCCCCCCCCGGTAGATTCGGGCCCCTGCTAATATACTTACCTTTCCTGCAGTGTGTGCACATCTTCTTCCCAGCATGCACTGGGAGGGACCTGACATCACACACAGCGTCAGCCAGCACGCTGACTATGTGTCCACGCAAGGCCCTGGCCAGTGCAGCGCAGTGGGGAGGCCACGGAGCGGTGAGTGAGAAGCTTCTTCAATACACTACCGCTCCGTGGTCATCTATTGCGATATAGACAAAATCTATATCATTGCCCGAATTTATATCATATATCGTTTATATCGCCCACCCCTAATTGATGGCAGAACTGGTTTTGTAATATATAATAAATGGTTATGCCTATAGAAAAATACACCTATTACCTGAAGGAGGAGCCGAGAAAACCAGAGAACTTATACCTACAGAAATTATTTCCAAGCGTCCTTTGGTGAGTGTAGACGGGAAGATTGGAGTAAGTAGAGTCTTATTATGTGATGCAATTTAGGTTGTTTTTTTAGTTTATAAGAGTCCATGTGTGTGATCTATTCTATCCCAGCAATCTTTTGCTAATAGACTTTTACTTAGTAGTTATTTTTATTAATATGTACTTTTTCTTTCAGGTAAAACCATGGCTGTGATTTTGTACGTGTGTCTTTTTGTCGCCTCGTGTCTTACCCCTGCTATTATTGGTTTCGGACCTATAATCGGTGGTTATTCCAAAGCTGATCCCAATAGACCGGATGTTCAAGAAGCCTCTCGCTTTGCTGTTAAGGAGTACAATAAAGTATCAAATCATGCACATATCTACAGAGCCCTTAGCATTGTGTCGGCCCAAACTCAGGTAATTGTAAAGAGAACAATGGTGCAATTAATGTAAATTTGCCAATAGCACCACGGTTGAGACAATGAGATCTATGTATTCATTCTTAATTTAGTAGATTTTGCAGCTTGGTAGTCTTCATTTTACATTCCTCATGATATTCAGAATCCAATTTCCTTTTCTCAAGTATATTCAAATGAAAAAGTTAAGATGGCAATAGCTACAAGACCTGAGTAACACCCTGGCAGTCAGACCCTGATGACCATAGAGCCCTTGCTATATTCAGTCCAATATAACTAAAAGGGGAAGAACTCCTGATAGTCCCTACGCAAAATCTAGACCAGGACCACATAACCCTCTTGCACCATTATAGAACTGGTGTCATCCTATGTCTGGCATCAAGGCCTGGATGTGACTACAACTTTGGCACCCACCATAATTATTTCCCTGGGGCGACTGGTTGTTGTGGCAGCAATTCAACTGTATTTTGATTAGAGATGAGCACATTTCTTAAAATTCCTTCTGTGTTCGATTCGCCAAATTTTCTCTCTTATTTGCCAAAATTAAATCTCAAGAAATTTGGGTTCATCAGAGTCTGATTTTTATTTTATTTATTTTTTCAAAATTCAGGAAGAATACCAAATCAATAGAACCTATGCACTCGTCTCTAATTTCCATCAATTTCATAGCTGTCATTTTTTAAAGAGTAGGAAGAAACTGTAGGGCCTTGAGGAAAACACAAGCATCTCTTGAAGGCAACCTGTCACCGTGTACATGCAGTCCAATCTGTGGACACCGTGGGCCAGATTTATCATTACACTTACATCTTACTCCACTTTCACATATGGCTAAAGTCAGTTTTAGCCAAGTCAGATTTATGATCGGCCCTTTAAGACTGTGATAAATGTTGTTTGACGGTAGCAGTTTATCCGTCAGTAAGCGGCTTTACAAAAGTTGCACGTCTTTACGAAAAAGTTGCATGTTCTTTTAAAAAGTCGCATAAGATAAGCATTGTCCGCACTGGAGTGTTTTTTTTTGCGACTTTTTAAATTGCCGCAATAGTAAATCTGTCTAGAGATTCATTTACATAAGAAAACACGCCCATTTTCAGAAAACTGGCGAGCATAGCGCAGAGCCAATAAAAGTAGCAATTTTTTGCGCGGTTTAAGCGATTGCGCAAAAATGTGCGACTTTCTCACTCCATTATTCTGACTTGAGCTAATGATGAATCTGGCCCCATGGTACAGAGCAGGAGGAGCGGGACAGATTGATATGTACAGTAGTTTTACTGAAAGATTCACTTAAATTCCTTCTCTTTCCATGATTAGGAGTCCGGTTGGCGGTATTACTTTCTGATTAAAACAATACGCACTCGTATAGCAAAGCCTATCAATTACTGGATACTATTGATTGGAAGAGCAGGAATTTAGAAGGACCGGGTCACCTTTATTTTTTAACAATTAAAAGCAGATAGTGAAACACATTCTCTAATTCCTAATCTGTTTTCATTTTCTGATTGTAGATTTTTTTTATTGTTTTTATTTTTTATTGTCTGTATGATTACAACCATTTTGCCTTACCTGCCCTTAAAGGGTTATCCCCGACTCCTGATATTGAAGACCTATCCTCATGTTATGAGAAACAAATGTGCAGGAGCAGCACTTAACGGTCTGTCCTTATTGTAGGGAGTTGCAACAGCCCCGCACCAGCCGCGGATCCAATCAGACAGAGAATACGTGAAAATCAAACAGCGGTGGCAGCATCTCCCATCATTCCATCTTTATTAGGACTTCACAGCAAAAAAAAATCTGCAAAATCAGCAACATTTCGTGATTTTTATTTTTTTGCTGTGAAGTCCTAATAAAGATGGAATGATGGGAGATGCTGCCACCGCTGTTTGATTTTCACCTATCCTCATGTTATGTCATTAATGTCTGATCAATGAGGGTCTGACGGCCTGCTCCCCCCCCCCCCCCCCCCCCCCCCCCTCACACTCCAGTGCTGGAAGTAGAGCTATGAATAGAGCCAGGTTCAGTTGCTGTTTGCATACTTTCTTCCCAGAAGAGCATTACCTGGCCAATTAGACTCCTCACGCCATTAAGGCGCTCTCCATGAGGAGATATTCTACTCTCCTGGTCCATTCACAGCGCTATTTCAAACGGAATAGCTGATCAGTCAGGGTGCAGGTATTGGACTCTTGCCAATCGGATGTTAATGACCTATCCTGAGGATGAGCCATCAATATCAGGAGCCTGGAAAACCAATTTATCAGCATTTAGAAACATACTTTGAAGTAACTACAAAGACTATATGGACACAATGAACTGTAGATGACACACTGGCCCATATGATGGTGTTTTCTAAACGTAATCTGTGACCTATGCAGAGGTCATAATGTAGTGAGGGGGACTAGATAAGCTGTGTGTATGGCCTACTGTGAATGGTGGATCTTGTGTTATCTGTCATTGTAATCCTGCCTATAATGATATGAGATGAATGCTGAAAAGTGATCTCTACAGAACAGTTACTGACATGGAAAACTAAAAATACCATCACAAAAAAATCTTAAAAATGGTTAACCTAAAAACGTGATTTAAACAGATTAATTTCCAATAAATTTCAATTTTTTTTATGACTGCTTCCCTTTTAGCTATTGTATATTCTGACTTTACTGTCATTGTCCAGTAAGTAAAATGTATTTACTACTACCACACAGGCTAGTGGATTTCGTAACATATGTATGATTAGTAAAATTACTTGTACAGTATTTTTTTTACTTGCTCAGTATTTTCTTATATGTTTATTATTCATTTTTATGTAGGTTGTTGCTGGAACGAATTACAAATTGACTATGGATATTGGGAGAACACGATGTCGAAAAAATAATGTTGGTGATGGTGGCAACGGCTGTGATGTTGCCAATTCAAAAGTGTCAAAGGTAAAGAATTTTTATCAAAACCAGGGTATTGTCATTACTATGATTCTGCTTATATTAATACATACTTGGATGTAGGTGCAATGTCTTCATAGTATAGTGTCATTAAAAGTGCAAGGTAACATACATAGTAACTTAGTTTATAAGGCTGAAATAAAGACATCTGTCTGTCCAGTTCGGCCTGTTATCCTGCAAGTTGATCCAGAGGAAGGCAAAAAAAAAAACTGTGAGGTAAAAGCCAATTTTCCTCACTTTAGGAGGAAAAGTTCCTTCCCGACTCCAATCGGGAATAATCAGAATAACTCCCTGGATCAACGACCCCTCTCTAGTAGCTATAGCCTGTAATATTATTAAGCTCCAGAAATACATCCAGGCCCCTCTTAAATTCCTTTATTGTACTCATCATCACCACCTCCTCAGGCAGAGAGCCCCATAGTCTCACTGCTCTTACCGTAAAGAATCCTCTTCTATGTTTGTGTACAAACCTTCTTTCCTCCAGATGCAGAGGATGTCCCCTAGTCACAGTTACAGCCCTAGGGATAAATAGATGATGGGATAGATCTCTGTACTGACCCCTGATATATTTATACGTAGTTATTAGATCTCCCCTCAGTCGTCTTTTTTTCTAAAGTGAATAACCCTAATTTTGATAATCTTTCAGAGTACTGTAGTCCACCCATTCCACTTATTACTTTTAGTTGCCCTCCTCTGAGCCCTCTCCAGCTCTGCTATGTCTGCCTTGTTCACAGGAGCCCAGAACTGTACACAGTACTCCATGTGTGGTCTGACTAATGATTTGTAATGTGGCAGGACTATGTTCTCATCACGGGCATCTATGCCCCTTTTGATGCAACCCATTATCTTATTGGCCTTGGCGGCAGCTGCCTGACACTGGTTTCTACAGATTAGGTTGCGGTTCACCAAAATTGCTAGGTCCTTTTCCATGTCAGTGTTACCCAGTGTTTTACCATTTAGTATGTACTGGTGACTTGCATTATTCCTACCCATGTGCATAACCTTACATTTGTCAGTGTTAAACCTCATCTGCCACTTATCTGCCCAAGCCTCCAGTCTGTCCAGATCCCTCTGTAGTAGTATACTGTCCTCTTCAGTGTTAATTACTTTACACAGTTTAGTGTCATCTGCAAAAATTTATATTTTACTGTGCAAGCCTTCTACAAGATCATTAATAAATATATTGAAGAGAATAGGGCCCAATACTGACCCCTGAGGTACTCCACTAGTGACAGTGACCCAATCTGAGTGTGTACCGTTAATAACCACCCTCTGTTTTCTATCATTGAGACAGTTACTTACCCACTTACAGATGTTTTCTCCCAGTCCGAGCATTCTCATTTTATATACTAACCTTTTATGTGGTACAGTGTCAAATGCTTTGGAGAAGTCCAGATATACGATATCCATTGAATCACCACGGTCAAGTCTAGAACTTACCTCCTCATAAAAACTTATTAAATTAGTTTGACATGACCGATCCCTCATGAAGCCATGCTGATATGGCGTTATTTGCTTATTTTTATTGAGGTACTCTAAGATAGCATCTCTCAGAAAACCTTCAAACAGTTTACCCACGACAGATGTTAAACTTACCGGCCTATAGTTTCCGGGCTCTGTTTTTTGGACCATTTTTGAATATTGGCACCACATTTGCATTGCGCCAATCGAGTGAGGCCGTACTGGACGCAGTTTGGGGAGGCCGACATGAGTGGTTTTGGTGGGAGGGGGCCGGTAGTGGTAGGGTTAAGTGGAGGTAGGAATTGCGGTGGGGTGGAGTTAGAGGGGGGTGGTCTAGGAAGGTTATATTAGGCTGAGTTCACACGGGCGAGATTTCCGGGCGCGGGTGCAATGCAGTTGGTGAACGCATTGCACCTGCACTGAATCCTGACCCATTCATTTCAATGGGGCTGTGCACATGAGCATTTTTTTTCATGCATCACTTCTGCAATGCTTTAAAATCGCAGCATGTTCTATATTCTGCGTTTTTAACGCAGCCCTGGCTCCATAGAAGTGAATGGGGCTGCGTTAATAACGCATTGCATCTGCAAGCAAGTGCGGATGCAATGCGTTTTTCACTGATGGTTGCTAGGAGATGTTGTTTGTAAACATTCAGTTTTTTATCACGCGCGTGAAAACCTGCATCAAAACGCATTGCATCCGCGCGGAAAAAACTGAACAACTAAACGCAATTGCAGCCAAAACTGACTGAACTTGCTTGCAAAATGGTGCGAGTTTAACTGAACGCACCCTGAACGCATCCGGACCAAATCTGTCACGCTCGTGTGAACTCAGCCTAAGGGGAGTGGGGACGGAGCCATTTTAGATTTGAAAACTGTGGAGACAGAGCGAACTCATAGCACTTACGTAATGGAGGTTGAGGCCTTGATCCAGCAGTTGCGGGCAGCAGCGGAGTCCCGGGGACCCGAACGGCTGCAGGATCAGGTGGCTGGTGTGTTACAGGGGGCGGCGGTGAGTAATGTCAGCTCACCGCCAACGTGCCTTAGTCCGGAGGTGACCCCCAGGGCTCAGCGCCGGGTGCGGAGCCCCTCCGGGGACCCCTCGCTTAGGGAGGGTGGCGGTGTGCCTGCTGCCAGCTCCTCTCGACGCGGGAGGAATCAATATGCACGGCAGAGCCCTAGAACGGGCGGGCGGATCCCTCCCCCGTCTTCTGCAGTGAGCTGCTTGGATGCGGGACCAGGTGCGGCGGGTGCCCCTAGTCCGGGGGAGGCCGCCCGGCGTGGGAGTGCTGAGGAGTCGGTCGTGGCTGTGTGCAGGGAGATGGCGGTGGCGCACAGGCCTCAGGAGACGGTTGGACAGCATGGCGGAGGCTCCGCCCATCGTGTGAGGGGAGAAGATCAAGGGCCTGTGCAGGGCACATCCAGCAGGCCAGGTGCTGGGATGTTGGTGGAGCATGGAGAAGAAGATCGTGCTGCGGCTGAGGATCATCAGGAAGCAGGACCTTCGGCTGCGGGGTTCACAGCCCCCCGGCAGCTTGGTGAGGCTAACTGGGGTACTATTAATGCGTGGACGGGTGGCCCAGGGGGGGTGGCGTGCCACAGGGGGACTTGGGTAGGGGATTGGGGCAGCTTTTTCAGAGTTTGGCGGGTTGGGTGTCTGGTTTTGGGACAGGGATTTCACCGGTGCCGGCATGGGGAATGGGGGCTGGGGTTAGTGGAGGAGCGGCCAGCGTGGTAAGCAAGGCAGGAGACTCGGTGTCCGTGCAGACGCAGGTCGGGGGGGAGGAGGATAGGTCAAAGGTGGACGACACAGCGCGGGGGGAAGTGTATGTCTGTTTTGAGGGTCCGTTGGGGGCGCACTTAAAAATCAGATCTCCGTACAGTATTATTCCGAAGTTTTGAACAAAGCTACTTCGGATAAAGCATCAACACTAGTCATAGGGAAGAGCTAATCGACTTTGGATGAAACATCTGAAGTCAATTCGCAAAAAACTTCGTTCCAATACTGTACGGAGCAGGATCTCCGTACAGTATTAGAATGTATTGGCTCTGATGAGCCGAAGTTATTGCTTTGCATAATAACAATTAATTTTGTATGGTAAAAAAACATTTACCGAACTCGGGTGGTACCTTGGAACTGAACCTGAGTTCGGTAAATGTTTTTTTACAGTACAAACTAATTTATGAAGTTATAACGCAAAGTCTCACGAGACTTCGCGAAGCAATAACTTCGGCTCATCGGAGCCAATACATTCTAATACTGTACGAAGTCGATTCGCTCATCCCTACTAGTCATATTACTAATTGCTGCTTCTACTTAAACCATTGGTGTTACTTAAATGATGCATGCTACAAAAATAATGCCCCATGTTCTATATGTACAGCCTGTTAATTATCTCTGGAGCTCCAAATGAAGAAAAAATTGCACTTAAAGGGGTATTACAGTAACAGCAAATAAAGGTTATTTAGATTAAATTCAGATGTCCACTATACTTTTTGTATCAATTCAATTTTCAAGATCTCCGCTTGCAGTCATTTTAATAAGAACCTGGACCATAATGAATCAAGCTGCTTATGAATATATTGTTGAGCTTAGTAAGGCAACTTTCACACTTGCGTTTTTTTTCCGGCATAGAGGGGCTCTATACCGGAAAATAACTGATCAGGTATATCCCCATGGATTCTGTTCAGGATGCATCAGGATGTCTTCAGTTCAGTCATTTTGACTGATCGGGCAAAAGCTAAAACCGTAGCATGCTACGGTTTTATCCCCGGCGAAAAAAACTGAAGACATGCCTGAATGCCGGATCTGGCATTTTTTTCCATAGAAATGCATTAGTGCCGGATCCGGCATTCAAAATACGGGAATGCCGGATCCGTCCTTCCGGTCTACGCATGCGCAGACCTTTAAAAATGAGAAAAAAAATAAATACCGGATCCGTTTTGCCTGATGACACTGGAAAAACGGATCTGGTATTCCAATGCATTTTTCTGACCAGGCATTTTTCAGACTGATAAGGATCCTGATCAGTCAGAAAAATGGCATGCGTTTGCATACAGTTTGCCTGATCAGGCAGGCAGTTCAGGCAACTGCAAGTGTGAAAGTACCCTAAGAGCTGCAAAATCTTTTTGCAGTGAGCTCCCCCTAGAGGCAGCTGCAGGAAGACATCATTGTAAGATGTTACACGCATGCATTACTGTTTCAAAATCCAAAGGTGAACTTGGCTTCGTTAATGAGGCACAAACCCAAGTTCGGCTTTGGACTCTGAAACAGTAATGTATGCTTAGAACCAAACTGTAACATCACAGGGACGAGACCAAGCATGTCTCGCGCTACTTGTGGCTAGACCAAGAAGGCCTCAGTGGAGCCCATACATTTTACTGCAGTACGGAGAGCATGTTATAAACCATTTTTGAAACTAATCGGTTTCAGATAGAGCAGTCTGAGCCCGATTCGCTTAACACTAGTTTTGGCAATATTACAGCGGACTTTGTTTTGTGTAAAATATACAAACGCACATACATTTGGTTTCTTTTTGCTTTGTTAAAAAAATATATCTATTCATATTTTTTTTGTATAACCGGGGGAGGGGGCCGGTTCTGTATAAAATATACACACCCATATTAAAAAAAAAAAAAAGCTTAATATGTCCAAACTTCCCCATGATCAATACCTAATAGGGGGTCAACATAAAAGACATTACCTTGAAGTGGCTTGTAATATTTTAGCAATTGGCAAATATTACAGGCAGTACGGTGCCATAGAGTCAGCAATAGAAAAACAGGCTGCCAAAATCCAAATGCGCTCTTTTGAAGACTTGCAATGTGCCCAGCCAGTAGAAAAATAGCATCTATTTTCATGGGACAAATATACGGTAATGGTTTTAGAAATGTTGAAAGCTTTTGTAACAGGAAACAAATTGATAAAAAATTAAAAAGATATATATATATTTTTTTTTAAATAATATATCTGTCATCTAATGGCACAAAAGATAGATCTGAGGTTTCCAGTGAAAAAATATATCAAATGCATGTAGATTCGCTCAGAAATTAGTTATTTGCAGTTAGAGCGGCCTATTGCTAAATTAGCTTGGTATGGAAGGGGAGTTAACACTCTGTTAATGAAGCAGGCAACCTAAAAATGTAATTTAAACAATGTCATTTTCTGATGGCGTATTCCTTTTAAGTGTTAACCACTAAAGCACCATAGACCTCCAGGGGTGTTATATTTTAACCCATAACACTCTTGTATGAAGTATATCCATATTATCCCCTTCACCTTAGACAGTAACTTACGTACAAAGTTGGCAAAGTCCATATAATCAGCAGCATTTTGTTGTCTTTCACTATAAACAAGCAAACATACTGTACATTAGGCTAGACCTGAGGGTGCAGTCCCTGGTTTTCACTATTTAACTCCTATAGAGGGATCTGCTCCTTGCTGCAGGTGCGCTACCAAGCTACTACCTCTTGGAATAGTCCCAGTGTAGTTGGCAGCTGACACAACAGGTCAAAATCGCCAGTGCAAAGCACCTAGAAGCGGAAGCAAGATCACAGAACCAAAAATCGGGACACAAGCGAGTCTAAGGCAAAGGGCAGAACAAGACTGAGGACAAACAGGAACAGAATATGCAGAATCCACAGAACAGACTTCAGGACACAGTTCAGACACAGAAGATAGATGAGCAGAAACTTAGCAAGACTCAAGAACTCTAGGGCGAAGTTCGGACATTCAGATCTAGATGCAGAGACTTGGTGATACTGTTCAGACAAGAAATGGAACTTGGAAATGTATTGGCAAAATTGAGGACATGGGCTGCTAGATGGCCACTAGCACATCCGCAATACCCAGTCCCCATAGCTCTGTGTGCTTTTATTGTGTAAAAAAAAACTATTTGATACATATGCAAATTGACATAAGAGTCATGTCTTGTGTGACCAGAGAAGAGTCATATTTTCAAGCTCTGACTCATCTCAGGTTAATTTGCATATGTATAAAATCGTTTTCTATACACAATAAAAGCACACAGAGCTATGGGGACTGGGTATTGTGGATGTGCTAGCGGCCATCTACCAACCCATGTCCTCAGCTCTATGCACAAAATCCTGGTGACAGGTTCCCTTTAAATATTTTAAAATGAAGAAATGAACTAAAAAAATGACTTTGTTTTGTAGTTTTCTGCATCTAATGTTGTGCTCTCACTTTCGCAGGTGTTGACTTGTAAGTTTGTAGTATTTCAATCTTTACCACTACCTACATCAAAGTTCAAACTTTCTAAACACGAGTGCAAGTCTGAATCTGAGGATTAACGAAGAATAACGAAATCTCGTGCTCTGCGTACATGCTACTGAGGTTATGCTGAGTGAACTAGAATTCTGTTCTATTCTCATTGGAAAATAAATGTGTGTAGTGTGACCTGTATACAAACATATGTAATAAAAAAATGGGAGGAATATTTCCCCAGTAGATGAATAGACCCACAAACATTTATCATCTATCCACGGTACAGGTCAAAAATGTATGACTGGGAGGGCTCCGACTGCTAGGACCCCCACAACCCAAGGGTCCCAAGACCTATGTCTGAATGGCAGAGTGCAAGTGTGAATGCCACTGCAATCTCCTCTGTGGGGCTGGCAGATATAGCTAAGCCCCGTACTCAACAGTCTCATAGACAGGGGTCACTCGTTCACATTATAGCTCCATTCAAATAGGGGTCTCGAGGACCTCCACTTGCATTACAGTTGGTGGTGTCCAAGCAATCCGACCCGAACAATCATACATCTATCAGTTATCCGGTGAATTACTCATAAATGGTAAAGGGGTAAAGATATATGAAGAGTCTGCTTGTGGCTTCAGCGCTGGCTATGGCTATTGCTGTAAATCATCATGAAAAAATAAATATATATACTACTGAACTATCAAATAAAAAAAATTAGCACATGATTTTTTTCATTGGCATATGAACGCTTGCACATCAACGCATCTTCGATAATGGATATCAGAAGTCCAAAATTCAGTATGTCATTCTGTCTTGTGTATTTTATTTTACCTAAAATCTTTCACCATTGTTAGTCTGAAGATAAATTACATTATACACTTCCGTACAGAATAGGTAATACAAGAAACACCGTATATACTGGTTATAGAACTGTTCTTTTCTCCAGGTAAGATTTTAAGATGTTTCTAGATAATAACCTGTCAAGACATAGATGTCAGATAGTGGACACTGTGTAAAGCTGCCCATACCCCTTCAATAGCTGTTGGCCAACAGTGATTTCTCCTGACTCCACCATACATATACAAGCTCACTCGGGGAAAGCGGAGAAAGCCAATGTCGGACATCTCTGGTTGGAAAAGCGAAGAATCTCCTGTTGAAATCTAATGTGTATGAGGAGCCCCTAACTCTTCCCCAAGTCACATTGGAAGAGAGTTG
Organism: Bufo gargarizans; assembly: GCF_014858855.1. Taxonomy (NCBI): domain Eukaryota; kingdom Metazoa; phylum Chordata; class Amphibia; order Anura; family Bufonidae; genus Bufo; species Bufo gargarizans. Next base: position 430,262,048 of record NC_058083.1, on the reverse strand, counting down.
GCTGCTCCCCACACACATTTGACTGTCAACTGGTTTGGCCAACAATAGCCTAATATATATTGGGCCTTAAAAGAGTTCTCTGGGCCACAGATATTGATGACCTACCCTCTGGATTAGGCTACTTTCACACTCGCTCTTGGTGCGGATCCGTTTGTATTATCTTTTACATAGTCAAGATGGATCTGTCTTGAACACCATTAAAAGTCGGAGGACGGATCCGTTTTCTATTGTGCCAGATTGTGTTATAGAAAACGGATCCGTCCCCCATTGACTTACATTGTGTGTCAGGCAGCGTTTTGTTGTCCGCCTCCAGCGCAGAATAGAGACTGAACGGAGGCAAACTGATGCATCTGAGCGGATCCCTTGCCATTCAAAATGCATTAGGGCAAAACTGATCCGTTTTGGACCGCTTGTGAGAGCCCTGAACGGATCTCGCAAACAGCCAAAACGCCAGTGTGAAAGTAGCCTAGTCGTCAGTATGAGACTGGTAATGATCAGACACCCGACGCACAATCGATCAGCTGATTTGGATGGCCATGGTACAAGAAATGATACAGTGTACAGATTTGGAAGCAGACGGCTTTGTACGCGGTGTAGTGGCCGTGCTGGGGTACTGCAGCTAAGCTCCTATTCAAGTGAACAGATGATGAGCTTCAGTACACTAGTGCTGAAAACGACAAGGTGTACGGAGACTTCTGCTTTGTACTGTGTTCGTTTCCAGGACCACAACAGCCCAAACTGGTGTAGGGGCCGAGTAGACTCACCCATCTGATATTAGTGGCCTGTCCAGAGGATGGGTAATTAGAATATTTAGCGTGGAGAACCCTTTAAGGTGCAAATCAAGAGTATAAAGTCATTCAGGTTGTCTACACTACATGAGGCTTCTTCTACGGATAGAGAGACCACAAAGTATCTTTATTACTTAGATACATATCTCTTAGTTGAATTATGGACTAGTAAAATGTGATGGCAAGAAGATGCTTCACTTGTGGAATCGGCTATACAACCAAATATAGGAAGCCCAAGTGGATAACCATACATTGCTCTAGGTCTCAGTCCATAGGGTGGATTAGATTACAGAACAGTAGATGTAGAGCAGAAAACACATTGCCTGGAATCTAGGAGATCAGTCTACAGATCTGTACGGTTGTTTCGAATGGACCCTCTGTAGAACCACTGTGACCATCAATAATCATGTGGATAACCATACATGGCTCTGGGTCTTAGTCCATGGGGTGGATTAGATCACAGAACGGTAGATGTAGAGCAGAACACACAATGCCTGGAATCTAGATCAGTCTACAGATCTGTACGGTTGTTTCGAATGGACCCTCTGTAGAACCACTGTGACCGTCAATGATCATCTGGATAACCATACATTGCTCTGGGTCTTAGTCCATGGGGTGGATTAGATCACAGAACAGTAGATGTAGAGCAGAACACACATTGATCTCCTAGATTCCAGGCAGTCTACAGATCTGTACGGTTGTTTCGAATGGACCCTCTGTAGAACCACTGTGACCGTCGATGATCATGTGGATAACAGGGCGCTGATAGGTTCCCATTGTGGATGCTTATCTCGCAGGTGACTAATATATCATGACCATACAAATGCATTCACATCTGTAGCAACAAACTATCATAAGAACTGTATTTGCATCCTTGGTTTAGGCTACTTTCACACTCGCGTTTGGTGCGGATCTGTCTTGTATCTGCACAGACTGATCCGCACCAATAATGCAAACACTTGCATCTGTTCATAATGGATCCATTTGCATGATTCATAAAAAAAAAAGTCTAAGTCAAAACAGATCTGTCTTGACTTACATTGAAAGTCAATGGGGGACGGATCCGTTTTCAATAGCACCATATTGTGTCAGTGAAAATGACTATGACGCCACATCGGATAGGGAACGCCACACATCTACAGTGGCTTCTCACCCTATGCTATAACACCCACATCTTTTATGGGTGAACATCACTGGAGGTGTGACCTTACACCCCCTCAGGACGACTATTCTAGGATTGGACTATCCCATATAGACATTAACCCTATGTCCCCTGATGAGTTCTGGGCTATAGCCCTATGTCCCCTGATGAGTTCTAGGCTATATAAATAAATGAAACGCGTAGGGCCAACATTTTTCTTTTTATCTGAGCACCTGTGAGTAGGTTTCTTTAGCGCCCTTTAATCAGTACGGAGAGGGGTCTATCTCTTCACTGTCCTCTGATACACCATGCACTATCATATAGATGATTAAGGGGCGACGTGTTTGAGGATTGAAAACAACTGGAGCCAAATTCATCTATGTGTGAGGCCGAGATTTATTTGGTGTGGATGCTGGTTCTGTCCACCTTTACCTACACATCTATCTGGGTAAGCGGTGTATATATTGCAGTATACCTATCCATATACATGTGTCCGACATGGAATTTGTGATGCTTATTGCCTAATCAGTGTGGCTTCATGGTTACAATTTGGGCTTTTTGACTTTTTAGATTTAGTATTAAAAGTTATATTTTACTACTGCCTTTTAGATTTTGGTTAACGGATCCGTCCCCTATTTACTTACATTGTAAGTCAGGACGGATCCGTTTCGCTCCACATCGTCAGGCGGACACCAAAACTCTGCAAGCTGCGTTTTAGTGTCCGCCTCAAAAACGCAACAGAGACCAAACGCAGCCAAATTGATGCATTCTGAACGGATCCTTATCCATTCAGAATGCGTTGGGGCTGAACTGAAACGGATCTCACAAGCGGACCCAGAAACGCCAGTGTGAAAGTAGCCTCACTTGCATTACTAACAACTGTACGATATAAAAATCTGTATGTTTTATAGGAAAGTATTTGACCTCATCTATAATGCACAAGGCCTAATGTGGACCTAAACCCCAAAATGTCATGTATTTAGGACTTCATATTAAAAAAAGCTCCTGTCAGAAGTATTAACCCTATTAAACCTAGCATATTGGCTGGTAGGATTGATCCTGCTGCTTAAAATTATACATATCTTGTGGAAATCGTTTGCAACAAATCATTTTCTTCTTTATCTAAGTGAGCACTTAAGTGTGCACCAAGGGCCATGGTCTAGTCCTTTGGTGCACCTCAGCTTTCCAGCGCTGGGCCCCTCGTTGCACTGAAGCCCTCATTTGCATAAAGAATAAGTCTAGATGGATTTTAACCAGCAGGGTCAACCCTACCATGTAGTATGCATGGTTTATTAGAGTTGATCCTGCTGACAGGTGTTCTTTAGGACAAATATCAGAGAATCTATGCCAAGTGTGCATGCATAGACACACTATATGACTGGGCGTGTGTAAAGTGATCCGGAGATCTCAGGTCAGGGACCAAATATGAATTGGGTTTGTATTAGGAACTTGCAACAAATCATATAAATGTCATGTTTTATGTCCTGCACAACTTACGTCTACAGCGTCCATTTTTACAAACTACAGCCTTCTATGGAGGTCCATCACCTAGGTTCTCAACCTCTGCTACAAGCTAGGGGTGCAAGCCATGTCGCTAAGGCCCCTGTCACACGAGCGAGCTTTCCGCGCGGGTGCAATGCGTGACGTGAACGCATTGCACCCGCACTGAATCCGGACCCATTCATTTCTATGGGGCTGTGCACATGAGCGGTGATTTTCATGCATCACTTGTGCGTTGCGTGAAAATCGCAGCATGTTCTATATTCAAGTGGATGCGGTGCGATTTTCACGCACTGTTGCTAGGAGACGATCGGGATGGGGACCCGATCATTATTATTGGTTATAAGGGAAAATAATAGCATTCTTAGTACAGAATGCATAGTACAATAGGGCTGGAGGGGTTAAAAAAAAAATATTAACTCGCCTTAATCCACTTGTTCGTGCAGCCGACATCTCTTCTATCTTCTTTGAGGAATAGGACCTTTGATGACGTCACTGTGCTCATCACATGATCTTTTGCCATGGTGATGGATCGTGTGACGGACCATGTGATGAGTGCAGTGACGTCATCAAAGGTCCTATTCCTGTGCACAGCAAAGAAGACAGAAGAGAAGCCGGGCTGCGCGATCAAGTGGATTAAGGTGAGTTATATATTTTTTTTTTAACCCCTCCAGCCCTATTGTACTATGCATTCTGTATTCAGAATGCTATTATTTTCCCTTATAACCATGTTATAAGGGGAAATAATACAATCTACACAACCTTGAACCCAAACCTGAACTTCTGTGAAGAAGTCCGGGTCTGGGTACCACATTCAGTTTTTATCACACGTGTGCAACACACATTGCACCCACGCAATAAAAACTGAACAACGGAACGCAATCGCAGTCAAAACTGACTGCAATTGCGTAACTACTTGCGCGGGTTTGCTGCAATGCATCCGGACCTTATCTGGACACGCCTAAGGATCACATGTACTGTATGTACATAGCCCTAGGCCTCCATTCCCCTAAATCTGCGGCCATGTATAATCGTCTATAAACAATATGGCTGAAGTCACACCTCTTTCATGGTGAGGTCACACACCAAGGATCGTTAAGGGCCCTATAGTTTGTACTGGTTGAATAGCAGCCCCCAACATCATTTCTCAATTCAAATGCATCAAAAACTTCTTTAAAGAGGACCTGTTGCCACAAAAAGCAATGAATCTGAAGGCAGCATGTTATAGAGCAGGAGAAGCTGAGCAGATTAATATATAGTTTGGGGGGAAAATAATCCGTAAATCCTGTAATTTATACATTTGTATCTCTGGTTTTTGCAGCTCTGTAAGCAGCTATTGGTACAGGAGGGAGGCGTTATCAGTGATTGACAGCATTGTGTGCATACAGACATAGCTGTCAGTCACTGAAAACACCTCCTCCCTGTACCGATAGGTCTGCACAGGAGGTAAAGAAAGCAAAGGTATAAATTACAGGTTTTACTCAATCTTTTCCCACAAAAATATCTATCAATCTGCTCATCTTCTCCTGCTCTATAACATGCTGCTTTCAGAATGCATTGCATTTTGAGATGACAGGTCCTCTTTAATGGGGCTATCCCACAAAAAATATTCTAGAGTTTTCAAACCAGCACCTGGGTCCGAATACTTTTGTAATTGCATGCCATTAAAAGTTTAGCATAGCCACTGAGTTATTCAATAAAACGTATCTGTATAGCGCCACCTGTTGTTCGTTTTTTATTTATTTCTTTGTCCTGCTCACTGAGATGGCCGCACATGCTCAGTTTCATCCTTCAGCTGCCTCCTGAGCTGTGATAGGAAGAGCATGGACACGCCCCCTGAGCTGCAGCAGGAAAGACACGCCCCTTGAGCTATCAGCTTGATATAAATCTAGCAGAGCATTGAATGGGGAGATCTCTGGATCCATGTGAAGTGCAGGGCTGGTTCTAGCTTCGTTAGAAATAGATTGTCATGTACTATATGATGTTTGATTTTCATTTTTTACATTAGTGATGGGATAACCCCTTTAAGTATGGGAGCGGTATAGCCTTTAAATGACAGAAGTGATCTGAAATATACAGTTCAGGGAAAAAATGCTGAGATTGTCGCAAATATTTTTTATTCTTAAAGGGGTTTAGATCCACTGTAATCAGCTAGCGTGTTACTGGCACTAATTATCTATAAAAGATGTCCCTCTAAAGATTTTATTTTGCCACTTGTCAGTTTCTGCGCCAGCTGATCAATGGTGAGGTCTTCCTGACAATGAAGCTCCCACTGCCTGTTGACTCCTAAACAGGAAAGAACATTTTTGTTATTAATGTGCAAAAATTCATTAAGCATTTTTATTTCAGCAAAAATGGAAAAACAAAAAAAAAGTGCCTATATATAAAATATGAGGCATAAATAGATCTAGCTTGACCCCAGACCCTATTACTATGAACGTGGAGGTCGTAGGGTGTAATATGGCCAAGTGCTTGAGAGTAAATGCTCATGTCAGTGGGAAATTAACCCCTTAGTAACCTGCCTGTTTTGTGCCTTACTGAGGTTGAGGTTTTTCATTTTTTCATCGTCACTTTCCAAGAGGTGTAATGTCTTTGATTTTTCTGTCTATGTATTGTAACTGTATGAGGGCTTGTTTTAGTTTTTAATGGTGCCATTTTGGGGTACACATAACTTACTGATTAAGGCTGGGTTCACACGGGCGTTGCGGGAAAAGATGCGGGTGCATTGCAGGAACATGCGTGATTTTTCCCCGCGAGTGCAAAGCGTTTTAATGTGTTTTGCACACGTGTGAGAAAAATCAGCATGTTTGGTACTCAGACCCGAACCTGGACTTCTTCACAGAAGTTCGGGGTTGGGTTCAGTATTCTGTAAATGTTATTATTTTCCCTTATAACATGGTTATAAGGGAAAATAATAGCATTCTTTAATACAGAATGCTTAGTAGAAGGTCAATTGAGGGTTAGAAAATTAAAATAAAATTAACTCGCCTCCTCCAATTGATCGCGTAGCTGCCAGTCTCCTGTTCTATCTTCAGGACCTGTCAAAGGACCTGTGGTGACATCACTGTGCTCATCACATGGTCCATCACCATGTTGATGGATCATGTGATGTATCATGTAATGAGCACAGTGAGGTCACCACAGGTCCTTTGACAGGTCCTGAAGAAAGAACAGGAGACCGGCAGCTACGTGATCAATTAGAGGAGGTGAGTTAATTTTATTTTTATTTTTTAACCCTCAATTGACCTTCTACTAAGCATTCTGTATTAAAGAATGCTATTATTTTCCCTTATAACCATGTTATAAGGGAAAATAATACAGTGAATAGACTTTCATCCTAGCAACCATGCGTGAAAATCTGCACTTGCTTGCGGATACTTGCGATTTTCACGCAGCCCCATTCACTTCTATGAGGCCTGCGTTGCGTGAAAAACGCACAATATAGAGCATGCTGCGATTTTCACGCAACGCACAAGTGATGCGTGAAAATCACCGCTCATGTGCATAGCCCCATAGAAATGAATGGGTCCGGATTCAGTGCGGGTGCAATGCGTTCACCTCACGCGTTGCACCCGCGCAGAAATCTCGCCCATGTGAACCCAGCATAACTTTTATTAACTCTTTCTGGGAGGGAGATGGGGAGAAAAAGAGTAATACTGCCAGTGAGTTTTTACTTAATACATTTTGCTGTGTTTTATTTTTTCGGCTTAAATAACATGATAACTTTATTCTCAGGATCAGTACAATTACAGCGTTACCCAATACATTGTTTTTGTTTTTTTACATTTTACTACTTTTGCGCAATAAAAACCCTTTTAAAAGAAGAAAGTCTTTTTCCATCGCCACATTCCAAGACCTGTATTTTTTATTTTTTTTATTTCTATGGAGATATGTGGGTGCTTGATTTTTGCAGGATAACTTGTAGTTTACATTGGTATCATTTTGGGTTAAATAACACTTTTTGATATTTACTTTTTTTTGGTGGCAACTAAGCAGAAAGCAATTCTGGACTTTTTTTTTTTTTTTTCTTACGGTATCCACCGTATGGGATAATTCACATGATATTTGTGTAGTGTGGGTTGTTACAGATGGGTGATGCCGAACGTGGGGGTGATTTTTTTTTTTTTTTTTTCCGCTTATTCAATGGAAAAAAAAAGCTTCTTTTCTTATTGGAGGTTTTTTTTATAATATTTTTTTACTTTTTTTTAAACCATTTAATAGTCCCACAAGGGGACTATAACTGGGGAACTTTTGATTGCTTCTAAAATACAATGCACCGTTTCTATACGATCTCATGTGTTGTATGCTTTTTCACATAGAATTTTCAACCTCTTAATTCTGTACATACCTGAAAATGCTTGTCTTAAGTAGGGTTTTGAGCTTGCAAACAGTAGCTTTTCTTTGATCGGTGCATCCTCAGGAGCCCTAGTTAAACAACAAAAGTTTTATGATTTCATGGTATTTAATGCAAAAATTGAGAAACAAATGTATGGCACTATGACAATGGGTGTGACCTGTTTCCTACATCTGTCCTTGAGCAACCCAAACTGGCCATGATGCCTTAAAGATTTTCCATTAAGTATGCAAACAGGCTAATTATTGATATAACACAATTAAACATATCTGTGCAATATAAAGGATGCAGATGTGGATCTACGGTGTCACCTGAACAGATTTGACTAGAGGCCCCTTTACACTACTCAATTAAGTAGACGAATGTCGGGAAGGAAGTGTTCCTTCCCAACAATGGCCTGCTCTTCAGTAAAGGAGACTTCCGGATTTACATGCAGCGATCTCCTCCACAATATGGGGAGGATCAATTGCTAATGTAATTGTTCATCCCCATACAGGATCATTGTTTGCTGGCAGCAGAGACTATTTAGATGGCATGATCTGCTGCCCGCAAACTATGTCTGCACATAAGATCTTGTTACCTTATTAATGAGCATTAGGTAATCGGTGGCACCTTTACAATGGCAGATCTTCACTCAATGCTTGGGCAGTGTAAAGGGGGCTTAAGTGGCTCCCCGGGTATTTACCCTTTAACCCCTGTACAGGGATCTGGACTCTGCTGCAGGGGAGCCTTCAGGCCACTACTTCTTTGAGTAGCCAGGGGTGTATATTAGGGATGAGCGAACCCGAACTGTATAGTTCGGGTTCGTACCGAATTTTGGGGTGTCCGTGACACGGACCCGAACATTTTCGTAAAAGTTTGGGTTCTGTGTTCGTCGCTTTCTTGGCGCTTTTTGAAAGGCTGCAAAGCAGCCAATCAACAAGCGTCATACTACTTGCCCCAAGAGGCCGTCACAGCCATGCCTACTATTGGCATGGCTGTGATTGGCCAGTGCAGCATGTGACCCAGCCTCTATTTAAGCTGGAGTCACGTAGCGCCGCCCGTCACTCTGCTCTGATCAGCATAGGGAGAGGTTGCAGCCGCGACGTTAGGGCGAGATTAGGCAGTGATTAACTCCTCCAAAAGACTTCATTCAGTGATCGATCTGCAGCTGTGGATGATTGAACTGCTGCTATTCAATTGCTCACTGTTTTTAGGCTGCCCAGAGCGTTTTTCATTCACTTTTTTCTGGGGTGATCGGCGGCCATTTTGTGTCTTGTGGTGCGCCAGCACAAGCTGCCACCAAGTACCTTTAACCCTCAATAGTGTGGTTATTTTTTTGCTATATCCTACATCAGGGTCAAGCTGTCACACCAAGTGCATTTAACCATCAATAGTGTGGTTGTTTTTTGGCCATAGACGAAAAATAGTATGTTGAGTAGTTTAAGAAATGTGAGTATTGGCGCTCCCACTAACAATTTTAATGAACCATAGAGAATTTGGGAGAGCTTAAAATGTAACTTTTACTGTTAATTTAAATAAAATATAAAGCGCCACAAACAGATACTTAAGATATGGCTAAATTTATGGAACAGTCTTACCGTTCAGATGCCCCCTGATAGGGATCAGCCTGGCGTGGTGGAAATAATACCGCGTCTGGGCCGAGAATTAGATGTAGCTGATGGTAATTCAAGATGTAGACTGGTACAGGGAACCGTTGTCCCTAGTAAGCCCTGATTCGGGAGGGGGCAAAGCTACTGTTCACCTGCCTGTCTACACAGAGTTCCTACCCCGCAAGGGGCGGCCCTGTCCGGATACCTTACCCTAAAATCGGGCGGGTATCCCTAGTAATGCCCTATAGGATGGTTCCCAACGTGTCACGTTTCAAGTGATAAATCATCAGGGGAAGAGATCCAACAATGCGCAAAAATAATCCTGCAAGGAAAAATGTGTTTAACATGAGGATTGGAAAACGCATGTATTGGGGAAAGAAAAGAAATGGAATGAAATAGAACAGGGACATACCTTAGATCAGTGGATCCATAGGATTGATAGAAAGGACATTGATGGTCCTGCAGAAAGGGAGGACCCCACAGATTCTTTATAGGGGGGCGCCTCTGGGGCAGCTGATCTGATATTGTCAGCTGCACTCCGATTTGCCATGAGGACGCTGTATTTAAGCAGCAGATAGCACGCCCTTATTCAAGCGACCGCCTCTGGGGGTGGGATAGTCCGGTCACGTGATCGGAACGCTACGTCCCATCGGCAGGCGCGGCCAAGGACCGTGGACCGCACCGCACCAAACCGTGGAGCGCAGCGCAAGGTCCGGTCACGTGGGGCGGCCGGGAGAAGGGTTGGATGCAGCGCCTGTTGCTGAGCAACTGACCGACGCCAGGAGTGCTCAGGCATCCGGATCAGCTGTTAGGGAGCAAGCATAATAACTTGCGCCCCCTTAGAGGTTAATATAGCATTTAATGCAGGTTAACAGATGGAGAGGCATGGATGCTCCTATGATTAAAGGCCAGAAGGCACAAAATTTGTAAATATGAGCAATCAATAACATTAATGGGAGGGGGGGGGAAGGGACTATACAGGTAGCTTTCATTAATTACTAAAGGTAATGAGATACCAGTTAGTATGCCCCCTAATAGATTGGGGTGCATAATGCATGTAGATAATAGGAGGGCGGGGACTATTAATAGAGAGATGGTTCATTACAAAAAACAACCAAAATTTAGCTGCTCGTTAAGTCCTAAGGGGGCCATGGTCTTGAGGTCAAAGATCCATCTAGCTTCCCTCTGTAGGATTAACCTTTCCCAGTCTCCCCCTCTTGCTGGTGGATTCACTTTATCAATGGCCATGAATGAAAGACGGCCCTGGCCATTGTGAGAATTGTGGACGTGTTTAGCCACTGGGGTATCCTTGAGTTTGGCCACATCACTAAGGTGTTCCCCTACTCGCCTACGGAATTCACGGATTGTTTTGCCAATGTATTCTTTCCCACATTGGCAGACAATCCGGTAAATGACTCCCCGGGTCTTGCAGTTCATGAAGTCACGGATGGTAAATTCCTTGCCCGTAACATTACTCCTGAAAGATTTGCCAGTTGTGATGTGCGGACAGGCGATGCAACCACTGCATCGATAACAGCCATGGTTGGGGTTCTTAAGCCAAGCACATCCCGACAATACTTGTGGGGTGTATTGGCTATGAACCAACCGATCCCTGAGGCTCCTTCCGCGTCTATAGGATATGCTCGGAGCTTCGCCGCTTGGTACAGAAAATCTTTCTTGTTTGTACAGTTCCGTCGTAGACGTAAGTATTGTCCCTTAGGGATCCCGCGTTTTAATGCAAGCGGGTGTTCACTTTCCCAACGAAGGAGCGAGTTGGTTGAGCTGGGCTTTCTAAATATAGAAGTGTCCAACTCGCCCATCTGGCCCTTAGTAATTAGGACATCCAAGAAAGGAAGGGCCTGTGTGTCTGATTCATGAGTGAATCGGAGCCCTATCTCATTTATGTTGTGCTCTGTCACAAAAAACTCAAAGGATTGCTTGGTGCCATGCCATATAACAAAGATATCATCAATGGTTTTTTGGCCATATACTACATCAGGGGCAAGCTGAGCCTGTCACCAAGTGCATTTAACCCTCAATAGTGTGGTTGCTTTTTGGCTATATCCTACATCAGGGTCAAGCGGTCACACCAAGTGCATTTAACCATCAATAGTGTGGTTATTTTTTTGGCTATATCCTACATCAGGGGCTTGGCTGTGCTTGCTATTTTATTGAGGGGTGAAATACAATTGCCAAAATAGCAGTACCCTAAATCTGGTGTTTCAGCTGTGGCTAGCCAACTGTAATACTGTCTGCTGTCTGGCAAAGGATATATTTTTGTTCAGGGTTGAAATACAATTTCCAACTTAGCAATTTCCTAAATTAGTGGTTTCTGCTGTATCAGGGCTATCCCTAAAAGGGTATATTAGATCCAAGGTACTAATAGGGTCATCCACAATAACTTCACACACACGCTACTGTGCATATACCAGTCTAATTCTGTCCGTAAACGTATACCTGTCACCCAGCGCCTAAATAATAGGCCTCAAATTTATATTCAGCTAAATCTGTTGTTACTGCTGTGCCTTTATTAGTGTAATACGGTACCTAAATAGATAGCCAGTGTCACGGCCACGGTTATGGTCGTGACTCCTTGGGAGCCGCATACAGTTGCCCGCGGTTGTGGTTGTTGTGTCAACCGCAGCTGAGGCATAATGTAGTTAGCCTCAGTGCGGTTGCCGCGGACAACAGCTTTGTGTGCGGTTCCCGGGGAGTTGTGTGCATGTGTGTATGCACTTTTGGTATGTCTGTGTGCACGGTGTTTTGTGGTGTGCACTGACATCCTTCCCCGCACTGTGGTTGCCCGTGGCAACGTTTGTTGTAGTCTGTACATGTGGTGGCACTGTCTCGGCCTTCGGGCTGACTCCCTGGACATGGTTGCCACCCATGTCGTTGCCAGCGGCAACAGCCACAGTGTGTGAGGCAGTTGGACACTTTCCCTTATATGTGTGTTTTCCCTTCTGTGATGCTGGAAGGGTTAACTCCCTTCCCAGTGTGTGTGTGATGTCACTGGGTGTGTCCGACTGTGGGGTGTGGCTTCTTGGCCTATATAGCCTGAGTGTCTAGCAAGGCTCAGTAGGTTGCTTCAGTCATCCTTGGCTGGAGCAGCCTCCTGTGTATTTGACCTGCCTGTGAGAGCCACCCCTGTGGTCATAAAAAAGTATTGTTTAGTGTTTGATGTCTTTATGCGTGTGTGGTTGTTTGTTGTTCTGTTGGGACCTTCTTATGTTTGGTGCAGCTCACGGTTCTGGTTTCCTGTCTGCTCAGGGATCCAGTCAGCAAGGCTGTGGCAGGTTGGTGAACTGGGTGTTCGCCTGCCATTCTGGTGTGGCTGTTCATGTTCCCCTTTTTCCCAACAGCTTGGCCATTGAGACTCCTGCTCCTCCGTGCCAAGGAGGAGTAGGTCGTCTTACCCAGCTCCTAGCTCAGGGATCTGCGGAGGGTAAGACAGGGCTCCGAGGTTCCTGCGCATGGGTCCTCCTACCTTAAAGGTCGGCCCATGCAGGTTAGGAGTTAGGGTCAGGGTAGGGATGCGTGAGGAGGTGACCTGCTCCCTATCCTGTTCTCATGGCCGAGTAGCCACTACAACACCTGGCATCGCACGGCTGAGGGTTTCCCCCATCCTCAGCCGTGACAGCCAGATAGTGTTAGGTGTCTGTAAAAAAAGGCCTGAATTTGAATTCAATGCATTGGGCCAAATAATATTTCTCTTATTGTGGTGAACGGTAACAATGAGGAAAACATCTAGTAAGGGACGCGGACATGGTCGTGGTGGTGTTAGTGGACCCTCTGGTGCTGGGAGAGGACGTGGCCGTTCTGCCACAGCCACACGTCCTAGTGTACCAACTACCTCAGGTCCCAGTAGCTGCCATAATTTACAGCGATATTTGGTGGGGCCCAATGCCGTTCTAAGGATGGTAAGGCCTGAGCAGGTACAGGCATTAGTCAATTGGGTGGCCGACAGTGGATCCAGCACGTTCACATTATCTCCCACCCAGTCTTCTGCAGAAAGCGCACAGATGGCGCCTGAAAACCAAGCCCATCAGTCTGTCACATCACTGACCACAACTGTCTGAGCCTCAAGTTATGCAGCAGTCTCTTATGCTGTTTGAAGACTCCGCTGGCAGGGTTTCCTAAGGGCATCCACCTAGCCCTTCCCCAGCGGTGGAAGACATAGAATGCACTGACGCACAACCACTTATGTTTCCTGATGATGAGGACATGGGAATACCACCTCAGCACGTCTCTGATGATGACGAAACACAGGTGCCAACTGCTGCGTCTTTCTGCAGTGTGCAGACTGAACAGGAGGTCAGATATCAAGACTGGGTGGAAGACGATGCAGGGGACGATGAGGTCCTAGACCCCACATGGAATGAAGGTCGTGCCACTGACTTTCACAGTTCGGAGGAAGAGGCAGTGGTGAGACCGAGCCAACAGCATAGCAAAAGAGGGAGCAGTGGGCAAAAGCAGAACACCCGCCGCCAAGAGACTCCGCCTGCTACTGACCGCTGCCATCTGGGACCGAGCACCCCAAAGGCAGCTTCAAGGAGTTCCCTGGCATGGCACTTCTTCAAACCATGTGCTGACGACAAGACCCGAGTGGTTTGCACGCTGTGCCATCAGAGCCTGAAGCGAGGCATTAACGTTCTGAACCTTAGCACAACCTGCATGACCAGGCACCTGCATGCAAAGCATGAACTGCAGTGGAGTAAACACCTTAAAAACAAGGAAGTCACTCAGGCTCCCCCTGCTACCTCTTCTGCTGCTGCCGCCTCGGCCTCTTCCTCCGCCTCTGGAGGAACGTTGGCACCTGCCGCCCCGCAAACAGGGGATGTCTCCAAGAGAGCCGTGCCTTCCCTGCACAACCAAGTATCCGATAAAATCAAGTGTGCACTGCGCAACGCCATCTGTGGCAAGGTCCACCTGACCACAGATACGTGGACCAGTAAACACGGCCAGGGACGCTATATCTCCCTAACTGCACACTGGGTAAATGTAGTGGCGGCTGGGCCCCAGGCGGAGAGCTGTTTGGCGCACGTCCTTCCGCCGCCAAGGATCGCAGGGCAACGTTCTTTGCCACCTGTTGCCACCTCCTCCTACTCAGCTTTCTCCTCCTCTTCTTCCACCTGCTCATCCAGTCAGCCACACACCTTCACCACCAACTTCAGCACAGCCCGGGGTAAACGTCAGCAGGCCATTCTGAAACTCATATGTTTGGGGGACAGGCCCCACACCGCACAGGAGTTGTGGCGGGGTATAGAACAACAGACCGACGAGTGGTTGCTGCCGGTGAGCCTCAAGCCCGGCCTGGTGGTGTGCGATAATGGGCGAAATCTCGTTGCAGCTCTGGGACTAGCCAGTTTGACGCACATCCCTTGCCTGGCGCATGTGCTGAATTTGGTGGTGCAGAAGTTCATTCACAACTACCCCGACATGTCAGAGCTGCTGCATAAAGTGTGGGCCGTCTGTGCGCGCTTCCGGCGTTCTCATCCTGCCGCTGCTCGCCTGTCTGCACTACAGCGTAACTTCGGCCTTCCCGCTCACCGCCTCATATGCGACGTACCCACCAGGTGGAACTCCACCTTGCACATGCTGGACAGACTGTGCGAGCAGCAGCAGGCCA
This sequence comes from Bufo gargarizans, assembly GCF_014858855.1. Classification (NCBI taxonomy): domain Eukaryota; kingdom Metazoa; phylum Chordata; class Amphibia; order Anura; family Bufonidae; genus Bufo; species Bufo gargarizans. The sequence goes on along the minus strand of NC_058083.1, from coordinate 430,247,047 downwards.
TAGTGGAGTTTCAGCTGCAGCACGCACGGGTCAGTCGCACTGCGGAACGGCACCACTTCACCACCAATGACTGGGCCTCCATGCGAGACCTGTGTGCCCTGTTGCGCTGTTTCAAGTACTCCACCAACATGGCCAGTGGCGATGACGCCGTTATCAGCGTTACAATACCACTTCTATGTCTCCTTGAGAAAACACTTAGGGCGATGATGGAAGAGGAGGTGGCCCAGGAGGAGGAGGAGGAAGAGGGGTCATTTTTAGCACTTTCAGGCCAGTCTCTTAGAAGTGACTCAGAGGGAGGTTTTTTGCAACAGCAGAGGCCAGGTACAAATGTGGCCACTACTGGAGGACGAGGAGGACGAGGAGGACGAGGATGAGGAGGAGGTGGAGGAGGATGAGGATGAAGCATGGTCACAGCGGGGTGGCACCCAACGCAGCTCGGGCCCATCACTGGTGCGTGGCTGGGGGGAAACGCAGGACGATGACGATACGCCTCCCACAGAGGACAGCTTGTCCTTACCTCTGGGCAGCCTGGCACACATGAGTGACTACATGCTGCAGTGCCTGCGCAACGACAGCAGAGTTGCCCACATTTTAACGTGTGCGGACTACTGGGTTGCCACCCTGCTGGATTCACGGTACAAAGACAATGTGCCCACCTTACTTCCTGCACTGGAGTGTGATAGGAAGATGCGCGAGTACAAGCGCACGTTGGTAGACGCGCTACTGAGAGCATTCCCAAATGTCACAGGGGAACAAGTGGAAGCCCAAGGCCAAGGCAGAGGAGGAGCAAGAGGTCGCCAAGGCAGCTGTGTCACGGCCAGCTCCTCCTGAGGGCAGGGTTAGCATGGCAGAGATGTGGAAAAGTTTTGTCAACACGCCACAGCTAACTGCACCACCACCTGATACGCAACGTGTTAGCAGGAGGCAACATTTCACTAACATGGTGGAACAGTACATGTGCACACCCCTCCACGTACTGACTGATGGTTCGACCCCATTCAACTTCTGGGTCTCTAAATTGTCCACGTGGCCAGAGCTAGCCTTTTATGCCTTGGAGGTGCTGGCCTGCCCGGCGGCCAGCGTTTTGTCTGAACGTGTATTCAGCACGGCAGGGGGTGTCATTACAGACAAACGCAGCCGCCTGTCTACAGCCAATGTGGACAAGCTGACGTTCATAAAAATGAACCAGGCATGGATCCCACAGGACCTGTCCATCCCTTGTGCAGATTAGACATTAACTACCTCCCCTTAACCATATATTATTGTACTCCAGGGCACTTCCTCATTCAATCCTATTTTTATTTTCATTTTACCATTATATTGCGGGGCAACCCAAAGTTAAATGAACCTCTCCTCTGTCTGGGTGCCGGGGCCTAAATATATGACAATGGACTGTTACAGTGGTGGGTGACGTGAAGCATGATTCTCTCCTATGATATGAAGACTGATTCTCTGCTGACATGAAGCCAGATTTTCTGTTACGGGACCTCTCTCCTCTGCCTGGGTGCCACTGCCTGGGCCTAAATATCTGACAATGGACTGTTGCAGTGTTGGGTGACGTGAAGCCTGATTCTCTGCTATGACATGAAGACTGATTCTCTGCTGACATGAAGCCAGATTCTCTGTTACGGGACCTCTCTCCTCTGCCTGGGGGCCTAAATATATGACAATGGATTGTTACAGTGGTGGGTGACGTGAAGCATGATTCTCTGCTATGGGACCTCTCTCCAATTGATATTGGTTAATTTTTATTTATTTTATTTTTATTTTAATTCATTTCCCTATCCACATTTGTTTGCAGGGGATTTACCTACATGTTGCTGCCTTTTGCAGCCCTCTAGCCCTTTCCTGGGCTGTTTTACAGCCTTTTTAGTGCCGAAAAGTTCGGGTCCCCATTGACTTCAATAGGGTTCGGGTTCGGGACGAAGTTCGGGTCGGGTTCGGATCCCGAACCCGAACATTTCCGGGAAGTTCGGCCCGAACTTCTCGAAACCGAACATCCAGGTGTTCGCTCAACTCTAGCGTACATAGAAGTCACTGGGCCCCATAGCAAAAATCTTAATTGGGCCCCCATGCACCATTCGTAGCTCGTCCCACTAACCGTTCCTGGCCAGCGGTGTACTGATATGTGAGGTATGACATATAAATTACAGCTCGTACCTCGCATATCAGTACACCGCTGGATATACTATATACCTGTACACACTGCATCCATTACACTGTATAATGCAGTGTGCATGTGTGTGTATAAATATATATATATATATATATATATGTATGTGTATATATACACAGATCCAGATGACCTAAACTTGATGGTTTACATGTTAAGTAAAGAATGGCATTAAAAAGATAACTCCTATTTCAATGGCTTTTTTCACAAGATAACCAAGATAACACTGTTCCATGTGTTATCGGAGTCAATTTTAAAATTTTAGCTCGTAGATATATCTAATAGACTAGCTGATGGACCCGGCTTCGCTCGGGTATATTTAATCTATTTCATTTCATGTTTGTGTGTGTTGTTAAAAGATATCCACACTATCCACTTTAACAGTGACATCTACAGCACCCCGCCCCCAAAACAGTGACCACCACAGCAGCCCACCCCCTTAACTTTGACCTTTACAGCAGCCTTCCCCTTTAACAGTGACTTTCACAGCATACCACCCCCTTAACAGTGGCCTTAACTGGATCGGGGGATTGTCCTTTTGAACAGCTCACTATAAGACAGCAGCACTGTAGTGTGAGCTGCAGGGAAAAGGTCACCCTCCCATCTCTGCAGCTGACAGAAGTTGATTTTTACCTTCAATTTTTCAATCCTCGTCGGCTGAGGAGTGGAGGGGGGCGTGGGCTAACCAGGTCTGGGTGTGGCTTATCGGGACCTAGAAGTTTATTTTTAACTTCATCTTTTTTAATCTGTCGGCTGAGGAGTGGGATGGGGTGTGGCCTAACCATAACGGGGGCGTGTCCTTTTGAACAGCTTACTCTAAGACAGCAGCACTGTGCTGTCTGAGTGTGAGCTGCAGGGACAAAAGTCACCCTCCCTCCCACCCCTGCAGCTGACAGAAGTTGATTTTCACCTACATTTTTTTATCTGGCCTAACCAGATAAGGGGCATGGCTTAGTGGGACCCGGGGGCGGGGTTTTAAGTCTTTTGAGGGTGGACACATTGTGGCAGGGGGCGTGTCTGGGCTCCTTCCTGCAAGAGTGACGCCCCTCTGGGCACCTTACTGGCTCATTTGCATGCCAAATAAACCGTATTTTCAGAGGATAAAAACATCTATTGCTGGAACAAAGGCACATCTTGAAATAAGGTACTAAGTGCTATTAGGCCACGGCTTTACTTCAATAGCGATTATCCTGGTGACAGATTTCCTTAAAAGCTCTCCTACAGCAGTGAAAACAAATGGCTGGGTTGTTATGGAAATTTTGAGTATAACTGTAGGTGGAGGCTGGAGGACCTGCGAGCTCCTATTGGCTGATATATATATATATTTTTTTTATATCTCAGGAACGGTACGTTCTAGAGAGCTGAGACCTGGCCTAAAACCTTCCTGGACACCTGATGTACCTGTGTGCCAAATTTCGAGATTGTAAATGCGACGGTGCGGATTCCTTTAGCGGACATACACACATATGCACCCCCTTTTCAGCCCCCCTTTTTCCTACTTCCAGCATGAGGGCGGGCTTGGGCTCCTTCCTGCAAGAGTGACGCCCCTCTGGGCACCTTACTGGCTCATTTGCATACAAAATAAACAGGATTTTCAGAAGATAGAAAACATCTATTGCTGAAACAAAGGCACATCTAGAACTAAGGTACCAAGTGCTATTAGGCCACGGCTTTACTTCAACAGCGATTATCCTGGTGACAGGGGCAGGGCTCTGTGGATGACACTGTTAAGGGAGTGGAGTGCTGTGGAGGTCACAGTTCAGGGGCAGGTAGAGTGGCCATTCAGGCCACCCTCAAAAAACAGACTAACCCCCCCCCCCCTTCCCCAGTCCTGCTAAGCCACACCCCTGATCCGGTTAGGCCATGCCCCTCCCACTCCGCAGCCAATGGGGATTGAAAAAATCAAGGTAAAAATCTACTTCTGTCAGCTGTAAGGGTGGGAGGGAGGGTGACAGTGCTGCTGGTTGAGAGTGAGCTGTTTAAAAGAACATCCCTGTGTCCGTCCAGGCCCTGCGCCGGGCGGAGGACAGGGAGTCTGAAAGCCGGACTGTCCGCCCTAAAACCGGACCTCTGGCCTAGACACTTTTCACCATAAATCCCTGTCCGATTTTTGCAAATCTGACCAGTGTCACTTTATTTGGTAATAACTTTAAAACGCTTTAACTTATCCGGCCATTCTGAGATTGTTTTCTTGTCACATATTGTACTTCATGGTCAAATTGAGTCAAAAAATGTCATTTTTATTTATAAAAAATACCAATTTTACCAAAAATTTGGAAAAATTAGCAAATTTCCAAATTTCAATTTCTCTACTTTTATAATAGATAGTAATAACTCAAAAAATTAGAAGGCTTAGATAATAGAAACTACATCCCTCAAGGTATTTAAAACAGATTTTACAAACATTGTTAACCCTTTAGGAGTTCCACAAGAATTAATGGAAAATGTAGATGACATTTCTGAATTTCACTTTTTTGGCAGATTTTCCATTTTAATCATTTTTTTCCACTAACAAAGCAAGGGTTAACAGCCAAACAAAACTCAATATTTATTGCCCTGATTCTCGCATACAAACACTGTCATATGATCATCTCCTAGTTCATACAGGTAGAAGATCTGCATTACATACATCACGCACATGTATACATCACACATGTACACATTACACGGATCACACTGCACCACACGGATCACACACTGCACCACACGGATCACACCCTGCACCACACGGATCACACACTGCACCACACGGATCACACCCTGCACTACACACATTACACACATCACACACTGCACTACACACATCACACACTGCACCACATATATCACACACTGCACTACACACATCACACCCTGCACTACATATATCACACACTGCACTACACACATAACACCCTGCACTACACACATCACACACTGCACTACACACATCACACCCTGCACTACATATATTACACACAGCACTACACACATCACACACTGCACTACACACATCACACCCTGCACTACATATATCACACACTGCACTACACACATCACACCCTGCACCACATATATCACACACTGCACTACACACATCACACCCTGCACCACATATATCCCACCCTGCACTACACACATCACACCCTGCACTACATATATCACACCTTGCACTACACACATCACACCCTGCACCACATATATCACACCCTGCACTACACACATCCCACCCTGAACTACATATATCACACCCTGCACTACATATATTACACACAGCACTACACACATCACACACTGCACTACACACATCACACCCTGCACTACATATATCACACACTGCACTACACACATCACACCCTGCACCACATATATCACACACTGCACTACACACATCACACCCTGCACCACATATATCACACACTGCACTACACACATCACACCCTGCACTACATATATCACACACTGCACTACACACATCACACCCTGCACCACACGGATCACACCCTGCACCACATATATCACACACTGCACTACACACATCACACCCTGCACCACACGGATCACACACTGCACTACACACATCACACCCTGCACTACACACATCACACCCTGCACTACACACATCACACCCTGCACCACACACATCACACCCTGCACTACACAGATCACACACTGCACTACACACATCACACCCTGCGCTACACAGATCATACACTGCACTACACACATCACACCCTGCACTACATATATCACACACTGCACTACACACATCACATCCTGCACTACATATATCACACCCTGCACTACACACATCACACACTGCACTACACACATCACACACTGCACCACACACATCACACCCTGCACTACACAGATCACACACTGCACTACACACATCACACCCTGCGCTACACAGATCACACACTGCACTACACACATCACACCCTGCACTACATATATCACACACTGCACTACACACATCACATCCTGCACTACATATATCACACACTGCACTACACACATCACACACTGCACTACACACATCACACCCTGCACCACACAGATCACACACTGCACTACACACATCACACCCTGCACTACACACATCACACCCTGCACTACACACATCACACCCTGCACTACATATATCACACACTGCACTACACACATCACACCCTGCACTACATATATCACACACTGCACTACACACATCACACACTGCACTACACACATCACACCCTGCACCACACAGATCACACACTGCACTACACACATCACACCCTGCACTACACACATCACACCCTGCACTACACACATCACACCCTGCACTACATATATCACACACTGCACTACACACATCACACCCTGCACTACATATATCACACACTGCACTACACACATCACACCCTGCACTACACACATCACACCCTGCACTACACACATCACACCCTGCACTACACACATCACACCCTGCACTACACACATCACACCCTGCACTACACAGATCACACACTGCACTACACACATCACACCCTGCACTACACAGATCACACACTGCACTACACACATCACACCCTGCACTACATATATCACACACTGCACTACACACATCACACCCTGCACTACATATATCACACACTGCACTACACACATCACACCCTGCACTACATATATCACACACTGCACTACATATATCACACCCTGCACTACATATATCACACACTGCACTACACACATCACACCCTGCACTACATATATCACACACTGCACTACACACATCACACCCTGCACCACATATATCACACACTGCACTACACACATCACACCCTGCACTACATATATCACACACTGCACTACACACATCACACCCTGCACCACACGGATCACACCCTGCACTACACACATCACACCCTGCACTACACAGATCACACACTGCACTACACACATCACACCCTGCACTACACACATCACACCCTGCACTACACACATCACACCCTGCACTACACACATCACACCCTGCACTACATATATCACACACTGCACTACACACATCACACCCTGCACTACACAGATCACACCCTGCACTACACACATCACACCCTGCACTACACAGATCACACACTGCACTACACACATCACACCCTGCACTACATATATCACACACTGCACTACACACATCACACCCTGCACTACACACATCACACCCTGCTCTACACACATCACACCCTGCACTACATATATCACACACTGCACTACATATATCACACACTGCCCTACACACATCACACCCTGCACCACATATGTATATCACACCCTGCACTACACACATCACACACTGCACTACACACATCACACCCTGCACCACATATATCACACCCTGCACTACACACATCACACCCTGCACCACATATATCACACACTGCACTACACACATCACACCCTGCACTACATATATCACACACTGCACTACACACATCACACCCTGCACTACACACCTCACACCCTGCACTACACACATCACACCCTGCACTACATATATCACACACTGCACTACACACATCACACCCTGCACCACATATATCCCACACTGCACTACACACATCACACCCTGCACTACATATATCACACCTTGCACTACACACATCACACCCTGCACTACACACATCACACCCTGCACCACATATATCACACCCTGCACTACACACATCACACCCTGCACTACATATATCACACCCTGCACTACACACATCACACCCTGCACCACATATATCCCACCCTGCACTACACACATCACACCCTGCACCACATATATCCCACCCTGCACTACACACATCACACCCTGCACTACATATATCACACCTTGCACTACACACATCACACCCTGCACCACATATATCACACCCTGCACTACACACATCCCACCCTGAACTACATATATCACACCCTGCACTACACACATCACACCATGCACTACATATATCACACCCTGCACTACACACATCACACCCTGCACTACATATATCACACCCTGCACTACACACATCACACCCTGCACTACACACATCACACACTGCACTACACACATCACACACTGCACTACCATAGAGTTCCATTGTAAAAAAAAACCAAAACTTTTTTTTAGGACTCTGCAGGATGGATAGTGTAGTGTACCACGTTTTTCCATCCTGTATATAAAATATATATATATACACACATATATACATATACCATCTATATAAATGTATATAGAGATATAGATCGGTAAATAAATATCTCTATAAATATATATATATCATTTATATACACTGAGCACTGCTACACCAGAAAAACTGAATTCTGCTACATTTGACAAAGTCAGCACTGCTATATCTCAGCTCACCTACACTTCATTTGATAAATGCAGCTGTCAAAACTCATTTGCAAACACAGCCCTCATACAGCTCAGCTTTCTTACATCTGACAAACCCAGCTCTACTGCATATCAATCTCCTACATTTCTCCTACATTGGAAGGACTCATTTTACTACAGGTTACAAATTTTGCTCCACTACTCTGAAATAAAACTCCAGCATTGTCCCATTTGAAGGGGCCTCTGCCTTGTTACAGCTCTGCTACACCTCACAAACCAGCACTATGTGTAAAGAACTGAATTTGACTACATTTGACTAACTCAGGTCTGCTACATCTCAACTCTCCTACATTACATTTGACAAGCTCAGCTGACAAACTCATTTGACAAAGTCCACCCTACTACATCTCTGCACTACATATAAAGATCTGAAAGCCACTACATTTGACAAACTTAGCACTGCTACATCCCTGCTTCATTTCATCTGTCCTACATCTAACAAAACACAGCTCTACTGCTTATCATTCTCCTACTTTGGAACAACGCGGTGTACTACAGGTGACACATTTAGCTCTGCTACTCTGAAAACAAACCTCCAACGTTGTCACATTTGGAGGCTTGTACCTTTGGTCTTTGTCAGCTTCAATCATGGGCATGGCTTACTTGTACAGGTCCTTCTCAAAAAATTTGCATACTGTGATAAAGTTCATTATTTTCTGTAATGTACTGATAAACATTAGACTTTCATATATTTTAGATTCATTACACACCAACTGAAGTAGTTCAAGCCTTTTATTGTTTTAATATTAATGATTTTGGCATACAGCTCATGAAAACCCAAAATTCCTATCTCAAAAAATTATCATATCATGAAAAGGTTCTCTAAACGAGCTATTAACCGAATCATCTGAATCAACTAATTAACTCTAAACACCTGCAAAAGTTTCCTGAGGCTTTTAAAAACTCCCAGCCTGGTTCATTACTCAAAACCGCAATCATGGGTAAGACTGCCGACCTGACTGCTGTCCAGAAGGCCATCATTGACACCCTCAAGCAAGAGGGTAAGACACAGAAAGAAATTTCTGAACGAATAGGCTGTTCCCAGAGTGCTGTATCAAGGCACCTCAGTGGGAAGTCTGTGGGAAGGAAAAAGTAGAGAAGAGGTGACCGAACCCTGAGGAAGATTGTGGAGAAGGACCGATTCCAGACCTTGGGGGACCTGCGGAAGCAGTGGAGTGAGTCTGGAGTAGAAACATCCAGAGCCACCGTGTACAGGCGTGTGCAGGAAATGGGCTACAGGTGCCGCATTCCCCAGAAACAGCGGCAGAAGCGCCTGACCTGGGCTACAGAGAAGCAGCACTGGACTGTTGCTCAGTGGTCCAAAGTACTTTTTTCGGATGAAAGCAAATTTTGCATGTCATTCGGAAATCAAGGTGCCAGAGTCTGGAGGAAGACTGGGGAGAGGGAAATGCCAAAATGCCTGAAGTCCAGTGTCAAGTACCCACAGTCAGTGATGGTCTGGGGTGCCATGTCAGCTGCTGGTGTTGGTCCACTGTGTTTTATCAAGGGCAGGGTCAATGCAGCTAGCTATCAGGAGATTTTGGAGCACTTCATGCTTCCATCTGCTGAAAAGCTTTATGGAGATGAAGATTTCCTTTTTCAGCACGACCTGGCACCTGCTCACAGTGCCAAAACCACTGGTAAATGGTTTACTGACCATGGTATTACTGTGCTCAATTGGCCTGCCAACTCTCCTGACCTGAACCCCATAGAGAATCTGTGGGATATTGGGAAGAGAAAGTTGAGAGACGCAAGACGAGGATGGATGAGCTTAAGGCCGCTATCGAAGCATCCTGGGCCTCCATAACACCTCAGCAGTGCCACAGGCTGATTGCCTCCATGCCACGCCGCATTGAAGCAGTCATTTCTGCAAAAGGATTCCCGACCAAGTATTGAGTGCATAACTGAACATAATTATTTGAAGGTTGACTTTTTTTGTATTAAAAACACTTTTCTTTTATTGGTCGGATGAAATATGCTAATTTTTTGAGATAGGAAATTTGGGTTTTCATGAACTGTATGCCAAAATCATCAATATTAAAACAATAAAAGGCTTGAACTACTTCAGTTGTGTGTAATGAATCTAAAATATATGAAAGTCTAATGTTTATCAGTACATTACAGAAAATAATGAACTTTATTACAATATGCTAATTTTTTTAGAAGGACCTGTATGTGGTTGTCCAGGGGGAAAGGGGTGAGGTGGCTTTGGGGTCCGAAGTGGGTCAGGGCTCTGGTGTTTTCACACGGCGGCCTGCACTGGTAGCAGGAGCCGATGTAGTGTTATACTACCCTACCTCGTGAGATTTCCCTACCTCCTGACTTCCCGTCGCACGGCTAATGACGTGAGGAGGAGTTCCTGAGCCTCAGTAGGGAAATATTACGGCCCAGTGTCCGGCCGGCCGGCGCATGCGCAGTGTCCCGGTGTGAAGCTAAACTCTGCTGAGATTTTCCATAAACTGTCGGTTTGCGCATGTGCAGATCGTCAAAACTCAGGAACGCCTCCTCACGTCATTAGCCGTGCGACGGGAAGTCAGGAGGTAGGGAAATCTCACGAAGTAGGGTAATGTAACGCTACACCGGCCAGCAGCCAAGCGCAGGAGGAGGGGGCGGGCGCTACAGTGGATAAGGGCGATGCTCGTTTCACAAGGCTGCCGGCACTGGCAAGGATTGCACATGCGCGATTCCTTTATAGGAGCTGGCGCAGCCACATACAGGGAGAGAGGGGGGCGCGCACACAAAGCTCTGACGTTTCGTGTACAGAGCAGGGCCACTCCCTCAGGCAGGGAAAAGCCTGTACACGAGACGTCATCACAGGAGCCTGGTGGATGTCGTCGCGGTTCATATGACCCGCATCGGCCCTGCAGAATCCCGGTACTATAGTAGAAAACTGTAAATTACAAAAGTATTATTAGATAGGTTATAAAGCACATGGGCATATATTTATATATCTCGGAAAACCCCTTTGAGTTCAATATTTTGTTAATCTGAATCTTATGTGATGGATCAGAACACAATAGTCTAAGTTGGTGAAGTGAAATGAGAAAAATATATAAATAAAACTATTGTTTAGTAATAGAAAACAGAAAATTGGCATGTGCGTATGTATTCACCCCTTTGTTAGGAAGCCCATAAAAAGCTCTGGTGCAACCAATTACCTTCAGAAGTCACATAATTAGTGAAATGATGTCCACCTGTGTGCAATCTAAGTGTCACATGATCTGTCATTACATATACACACCTTTTTTTTATTTATTTTTTTAAAGGCCTGAGGCTGCAATACGTAAGCAAAAGGCATCACTAACCAAACACTGCCATGAAGACCAAGGAACTCTCCAAACAAGGACAATGTTGTTGAGAAGTACAAGTCAGCGTTAGGTTATAAAAAAATATCCAAATCTTTGATGATCCCCAGGAGCACCATCAAATCTATCATAACCAAATGGAAAGAACATGGCACAACAGCAAACCTGCCAAGAGAGGACCGCCCACCAAAACTCACGGACCGGGCAAGGAGGGCATTAATCAGAGAGGCAGCACAGAGACCTAAGGTAACCCTGAAGGAGCTGCAGAGTTCCACAGCAGAGACTGGAGTATCCGTACATAGGACTGCAATAAGCCGTACGCGCCATAGAGTTGGGCTTTATGGCAGAGTGGCCAGAAGAAAGACAGTACTTTTAGCAAAAAACAAAAAGGCACGTTGTGAGTTAGCGAAAAGGCATTTGGGAGATTCCCAAAATGTATGGAAGAAGGTGCTCTGGTCTGATGAGACTAAAATTTAACTTTTCGGCCATCAAAGAAAACACTATGTCTGGCGCAAACCCAACACATCACATCACCCAAAGAACACCATCCCCACAGTGAAACATGGGGGTGGCAGCATCATGCTCTGGGGATGTTTTTCAGCAGCCGGGACTGGGAAACTGGTCAGAGTTGAGGGAAAGATGGACGGTCCTAAATACAGGGATATTCTTGAGAAAAACCTGTACCACTCTGTGCGTGATTAAAGTCTAGGATGGAGGTTCACCTTCCAGCAGGACAATGACCCCAAACACACTGCTAAAGCAACACTTGAGTGGTTTAACCACTTAAGGACCTGATCTGGTCCCTAAACATGGCTCTCGCTCTCGCGTGGTGAGGGCGCCATAGCCGCAGAGTTTATGCTATTTTAAATAGCAGAGAACCGCGGCACATGTATGCGATCAGCCATGTGACCATGGCATCTGATCAGCCGGAAGCGGAAGTCGAGCGCTTCAGCTCAGCTAACAGCGGTCCCCGACTGAGATCGGGGAACCTGTTACATGCCTGAAATAGACCGAAGCCTGCTTGAGGCTTCGTGTCTATTTCAGGAATATACCAATACAGGCCACTATTGGCAGCATTGTATTGGTATAGTGTAAATGATGTTTTCAATGATGCCTATTTAGCCATCAATGAACACAATGGGCAATCTAATGATTGCCAGTTATTTTCACCCAAGGTGACTTAAAAAGTAAAGCATTTTTTTGCAAATATAACAAAAAAAAAGTTCAAATTACCCCTCTTTCCCTAAAATAAAAATACTTAAACAATAACAAAAAATAAACATCTTCGGCATCGCCATGTGCGAAAATGCCCATACAATTAAAGTATAACAACAATAATGGCATAAGGCAAATGGTGTAATAGGCAAAAAAAATAAAAACAGCCGATTTGCCATTTTTTGTCACTTCAACTACCCAATCATTTTTTTATAAAAAGTGATCAAAAAGTCGCACACCCTTCAAATTGGTATCACTGAAAAGAACCGATCATCCCGCAAAAAAATTACACAGCCCCATACACATAACTACAAAAAAGGTATAGGGATCAGAATATGGTTCTAAAAAAAAATATTCTTTATTCCTCAAAGGTTTTAATTATTTTTCAGTATTAAAACTCAAGAAAAATTATACAAGTGTGTTATCATTGTAACCGTACTGACCTGGAGAATGAAGATAACAGGTCAGTTTGACCGCATAGTGTACGGTGTAAAAAATAAAAAATAAAAACCTTTATCAGAATTGCGTTTTTTTCCAATGTCACCCAATTCCACCCCATTTGGATTTTTTCTGCTTTCTACTACATGGTATGCATTTGAAAGTATAACTTGTCCCGCAAAAAATAAGCCCCCATAAGGCTATGTGAATGGAAAAATAAAAAAGTTAGGACTATGTGAAGGCGGGAAGTGAAAAAGAAAAACGCAAAAATTGAAAATCTCAGGGTCCTAAAGGGGAAACATGTAAATGTGTTCGAATGGCCTAGTCCAGGGATGCCCAACCTGCGGTCCTCCAGCTGTTGCAAAACTACAACTCCCAGCATGCCCGGACAGTCTACAGCTATCAGCCTACAGCAGGGCATGATGGGAGTTGTAGTTTTACAACAGCTGGTGGGCCGCAGGTTGAGCATCCTTGGCCTAGTCAAAGCACAGATCTCAATCCAATAGAAAATCTGTGGTCAGACTTAAAGATTGCTGTTCACAAGCGCAAACCATCCAACTTGAAGGATCTGGAGCAGTTTTGCAAGGAGGAATGGGCAAAAATCCCAGTGGTAAGATGTGGCAAGCTCAGAGACTTATACAAAGCGACTTGGAGCTGTCATTGCCGCAAAAGGTGGCTCTACAAAGTATTGACTTAGGGGGGTGAACAGTTATGCACATTGACTTTTTGGGTTATTTTGTCCTATTTGTTTTTTGCTTCACAATAAAAAATAAATAAAAAATCTTCAAAGTTGTGGGCATGTTCTGTAAATTAAATGATGCAAATCCTCAAACAATCCATGTTAATTCCAGGTTGTAAGGCACCAAAACACGAAAAAGTCAAGGGGGGTGAATACTTTTGCAAGGCACTCTATGTATGTCCGCTAAAGGAATCCGCACCGTTGCATTTACAATCACGAAATTTGGCACATAGGTACATCATGTGTCCGGGAAGGTTTGAGACCGGGTCACAGCTCTCTAGCACGTACCGTTCCTGAGATATTCCCCAAAAGATTCAAATATGGCACATCTGATGACCTACATTAGCCAATAGAAGCCTGCAGGTCTTTCTCTTCATATCCCAACTGCCATATACAAGGTCACATGTCCCAATCACAGGTCCTCAGTCTCCACATAGACACAGTTTTACACCAGGTTTCCATAACAACCCAGCCATTTTTCTTCACTGCTGCAGGTCAGCTTTAAAGGGACAGGACGCTGTGGATGACACTGTTAGGGGAGCGGAGTGCTGTGGAGGTCACAGTTCAGGGTGCAGGTAGGGTAGCCATTCAGGCCACCCTCAAAAGATAGACTTAAAAACCCCGCCCCCAGGTCACGCTAAGCCATGCCCCTCCCACTCCGCAGACGACTGGGATTGAAAAAATGGAGGTAACAATCAACTTCTGTCAGCTGCAGGGGTGGGAGGGAGGGTGACCTTTTCCCTGCAGCTCATGCTCAGACAGCACAGTGCTGCTGTCTGAGAGTGAGCTGTTCAAAAGAACATCCCTATCTCCGTCCGGGCCCTGCGCCAGATGGAGGACAGGGACTGTGAAAGCTGGACTGTCTGCCCTAAAACTGGACCTCTGGCTACCCTAGGGGCAGGCTGCTGTGGAGGTCACAGTTAAGGGAACGGTCCACTATGGAGGTCAGTGTTAAGGGACAGATTGCTGTAGAGGCCACTGTTAAGGGGACAGGGTGTTGTGGAAATCACTATTAAGGAAATGGGGTACTGTGGAGGTCACTAATAAAGGGGCGGGCTGCTGTGGAGGTCACTGATAAGGGCGAGGGATGCTGTGGAGGTCACAGTTTAGGGGACAGTCCGCTATGGAGGTCTGTGTTAAGGGGGCGGGGTACTGTAGAGGTCACTGTTATAGTGGATATCGTAAATATATTTTAAAAACACACACAAATACTAAATGAAATAGATGAAATATACCTGGGCAAAGTCGGGTCCTTCTGCTAGTATAAATATATTATAAATAAAAATAGGGAATGGGGAGCAAATTAGGGATACTTTCACACTTACGATAGCCTTTTCTGGCAGGCCATTCCGGAGGGGGAACAGCCTGCTGGATCCGTGCTACCGCAAGTCCACCGTGTTGGCAGAAGTCCACTCCGGCCAATTCACTATAATGTAGTTTCATTCCAGCCGCCTCTCTGCATGTTTGCCCTGCTGCAGCCAGACCTTCGGCCTGCCTCCATTATAGTGAATAGGGTCAGAGCGGGCTTCCGCCAGCACGGTGGACTTGCGGTAGCACGGATCCGGCAGGCTGTTCTCCACAAGTGTGAAAGTAGCCTAAGGGAAAGGAGGAGGACCTCCTCTTTCCACTCCATTCTAGGCTCAGTGGAAAGCTCATATTCTGCACTGTTGGGGGTTGCAGGACCTGTGATGATGCTCTGCTGTGCAGTTCTTTACTAGATATACATCACCTGTAAGTATAGGTCCTGGCAGATGCTCCTATCTATGTAACCTAGGAACTACACTATTCTTTGTGCAGTCCCTATGTAGTGTCCCACTAGGTAGGAGTGGGCACTACACAAGGGTCAATTGGGTAGCGTGTACTTCTACTCACCAGGGACAGTGCTATTGTATTTCTCTATGCATTTAATGTAATTTACTGTGTGTTTTACATGTATGATTTCCCCTGTCATATGTTTATCAGGCCTAGTTGGGTGTAATTTAGCCTCCCAGACACTAGAGGGAGATAGGGAGCCCCTAGTATAAATGTCCAGGCCCAGACAGGGAGAGGTTAGGTCATAGTCAGGAGTCTGTGGAGACAGAAGTGAGAAGGCACCAGCCCGAGATATGCTGAGAGCCTCCTCCTGACATGCAGCTGGATAGTCCTGGTTTCTAGCTGCACCAAGGGGCTAGATGGAGTACAGCCTGCTTGGAGACCGTAGTGTATTCCAGGGGACTAGAGGAGTTACCTCGTCAGCCTGAAGCTCCTGAGACTAAGGATAGCTCAGTTGAGATACCCCAGTAGTAGGACAGCACCTCCTGGGAGCAACCCGCAGTCATCTGTCACCTGAAGCAGAGAGAGACAGCTAGGAAGTAAAAGGTATTGTAACCTTAAGCAAGTGCCAATACTGGAGGAAGGAATTCATACCAAGGATTTAAGCCAGCGAATAGGCATCCAGGCCTTGGGATCCAGCCAGCTAGAATAGCTGTGGGGATAGAGCAGCATAGCACTGCCAAGCATTAATTATATGCCCTCCAAGTATCTTGCAAGATTGAAACCTGCTGTGATAAACCTGCTGTGCTTTTGGAACTGTAAAGGACTGCATTAACCCCTTCTGTACTGCATGTATAAAGTTGGACTGTTGTCACCAAGTAAAGCAGCGTTTGGTTCACCATATCATCTGTGTACCTCACTTATTGCTACTGGAAACCGGTGTGCCACCGTTACAGGCACTGGCGTCACAAACCTTAAAGGGACCTCGCCTCACACACTCTAAACACCTGCAAGAACCAGGGCACCTCACCCAACATCAGGCCAGGTCTCTACACCCAGAGTGTGCCCCAGAGGAATTAGTGTCTGCCTCTCATTCACTGCTACATGCCTGCCCAGGGTCCTCCAGAAAGTGAGTAACCCTCGATTGCCCATACTGTGACCTCACTGTCGCTATACCCTGCGGGTCTGGCGTGTTGCACCTTTACTACCGTAGGTGTACAGGACTTGTGAAGACATCATCATAGGTCCTCTAACTTTTCCCAACTGATGGTAGAGATAACTATACAGGAGCTGGACTTAATGAGTGTAATTAGGGGACAGGGCCTATCCTCCACTGCAGACCTCTTTTCCCCACATTCCCCTCTATTGGAGGTACACCACTGTCTTCAAGTGACTGTTGACTGCCTGGGGTAAAGCGAAAATGGTGCAGAACCATAAGGTATAGGGCAAAACCAAAACCATAGTCAGGGACAGACCGAGGTCAGCACAGACAGAGTACATACAATCTAAAAATCAGTCCGAGGTCAGAACAGAGATCAGGCAAGGGTAAGGACAGGCAGTAATCAGAAGTCATGCAGAAGTCAGTACATAGAACAGACAAACAAACAAATAATACACCTTTGAAGGGATCTTATCATATTAGAACTAATTGCTGGGAAAGGTGCCTGAAGTACACCAGGGTAACCAGCCATTGTCTGGGGAAGATTCATTTGTGTCTGCTGGCCCTATAAAGCTGGGGAGAGCATGCAAACGTATCCTATGGGTAGAGAGAGGCATTGTCTGCATCATACCACCAAATTATCCCTGGCCCATTGCAGTGTCCCACTACGTGACTGTGGGCACCACAAACGTGTTTTTATTATGCTTTAATGTTATGTAATATGCCTGCATTTTGTATTTTATCTCCTGTCATATTCTCCCATGTCACAATGTGATTCTATATGCAAATATCCTTTGCACAGGCCTAGTCAGGGTGCACTACACTTGTTTCTCCACAAGATGGAGCAGTGTCAGTGTGTATAAATAGCTTAGCTCAGACCTAAGTTAGGCAATTGAGTCAAGATCAAACCAGATCAGATGAGCTCAGGTCAATCCAAGTGAGAGTTCAGTTCAAAGCAGTTCTCTCATGAGCCTAGTCAGAAAGCAGCAGCAATGTAGCTGAATACCTGGAGGGAGGTATATTCCTAGCCTCTCTGCTCTGTCCCTGTCGGCTTCACAGTCCAGGGTTAAAGCCTGCAACTATTCTACCTAGAGGTGAGCAATCCACTCCTATAGATCGCTCTTCCAGGGTGACCAACGTCCAAACTGCATGCAGTCCAGTACTTAAAGGGAACCTGTCACCAGGATTTTGTGCATAGAGCTGAGGACATGGGTTGCTAGATGGCCGCTAGCACATCAGCAATACCCAGTCCCCATAGCTCTCTGTGCTTTTATTATGGAAAAAAAACGATTTGATACATATGCAAATTAACCTGAGATGAGTCCTGTCCCTGACTCATCTCACGTACAGGACTTATCTCAGGTTAATTTGCATATGTATCAAATCGGCTTTTTTACACAATAAAAGCACACAGAGCTATGGGGACTGGGTATTGCGGATGTGCTAGCGGCGATCTAGCAACCCATGTCCTCAGCTCTATACCCAAAATCCCGGTGACAGGTTCCCTTTAAGGAATTATCACGTTTATAGGCAGGACAAAGGATTAGCAAGATAGTCATTACCTGAGGACTTATAGGCACCTTTGTAGTAGGTGTAGGAGACAGCATGAAGCATCCACACCTCCAGTTCAAACTCTGAGGACAGTCAGGCCAACTGTCAGAACAACATTGGAATAGAAGTTCCAGGATTTAGAAAAGCACCTTCAACCACGGTTAGGATAAGGCCGGAGTTTTGACCAGTGTAAGACTTTCATATTATTACCAGCCTAGTCTGAGCAGTGGCTTTCTTGTGTATTACAAGAGCCTGCATTTCATTGAGGACTTGCATTTCCCTTTCCCCATATGTATGGAAGATTGTGCTTAATGCTGGATTGTATCAAGAGACTGTCTTAATGCATTGGATGTACTGTTAGCAGAAGTCATCTTCAGTAAAGTTCCACCTTGAATTTCATCTTGCTTGCCTCAGTCTCAAGTTCCTCAATTAACACTACAGTAAATGGTTGTACCTCCATACAAAAGGTACTGGCGTCACGACTACAAGGGACCTTGCCATAGGCACATGAATACAGACCACCAAGGGCACCTCAAACCACCATCTGGCCTGTGTCCCTTACACCAGAGTGTGCCCCAGAGAATCCTTGTGCCGTTCTCCTCTTCGCTTATGCGAGCCTGCCCAGGGACGATGTAACCGTGAGTAACCAGAACTGTATTTACCTCGGCCCACCTATTGCTCACACCGTGACCTCACGCATAATTCCCCTGCAAGGTCTGGCATACCGCACCATCATGACAGGGACTCTGAAAGACCCCTCTGAAGGTGACCTGCAGTATCTGGCACCTAGGTTGCTAGGTAGGATCTCATTGTTGTTCCAGCACTTTCCACAGACGCTTGATCACATAGCGATCTGGTGAATTTGGAGGCCAAGTCAATGCTGTGGATTCTTTTCTGTGCTCCTTAAAACATTGTTGAGCAGACAGAGGACTGGTCATCACAAAATGCCTTGCAATCTGCAGGCAGCAGGTTATAGAGCAGGATGAGCTGAGCAGATAGATATATAGTGTTATGGGAAATGTATACATTTATATCTCTGCTCTTTCACAGTTCACTTGGTAGGTGTTATCAGAGAATGATAGCATTCCCTATATACAGTGGATATAAAAAGTCTACACATGTTAAAATGTCAGGTTTCTGTGGTGACAAAAATATTTTTTTACAGCACAGAAACCTGACATTTTAACAGGGGTGTGTAGACTTTTTCTATCTACTGTAAGTGAATATACATAGATAGTTATCCATCACTGATAAAACCTTCCCTGATAAAAAACATCTTTTTTTGTTTAGTTATGTAAATAAGTTTGCAACTTTTTTAACTGATACATGGGGCTTTAATCATATTTTTTTTAGTTTTTTTTTATACCTTCCTGGGAAAATGGGAAAAAAATAAGGCCCCTTTCACACAAGCGAGTATTCCGCGCAGGTGCAATGCGTGATGCGAATGCATTGCGCCAGCACTGAATCCGGACCCATTCATTTCAATGGGGCTGTGTACATGAGCGTTGGTTTTCACATATCACTTGTGCGATGTGTGAAAATAACAGCATGTTCTATATTCTGCGTTTTTTCACGCAACGCTGGCCCCATAGAAGTGAATGTGGCTGCGTGAAAGTCGCATCCGCAAGCATCCCGACCTTATCTGCTTACGCTCGTCTGCAAGGGGCAAGTCATTCACATGTTTTTCAGCCCCCAGAGAGGTTTATAGTGCTGTTCAACCTCAATGCAGAACAGATATCAGTCTGCTAAGACCCAGCAGCTTGTACAGTTACTTTGCACCCAGCAACCTCGCGCTTGCTAGGACCGGAGCAGTAAGTGGCAGCATTGGCACTTCCTGATCTGTATATACAGCAATGGACAAGACTGTCACTGACAACAGACTCCCTACTCTTGCAGCTTCATGATTGGCGAGCAGCTGCTAAATCTGCAAGTACCGACTATCCATTTAGTGCAGGTGTAGTACCCCTGACCTGGGGTGCTGTAAAAAGTTGTAGTAAACGCTAGAGGGCTGCAAAAGGAAGCAAAATTGCGGGGAGGTGAAGGATAGCAGGACAATTGCCCTGCAAACACATGTGAATAGGGAAATGACTTAAAGGGGTTATCCAAACCCTATAATACCTCCCCAAATGCCCAGGCCCCTCACACAGATAGCACTTACCTCGCTTCCTGGCACCCGCGTTGCCGCCGCTGCATCTGCACCTCACAGTGATGAAAACATCCAGCGTCGGGGAAGGAGGGGAAGGTTCCAGCCAAAAGCAGGTCGCGATGGGAACGAGTCTCTCTAGCGTCTCCCGCTATGCTAGGGAGGCTCGTTCCTGTAGTGGCCTGCTACTGGCTGCTCCCTCCGTGATCGAATGTTTTCATCCACATGACAGGGAGATGCAGCGGTGGCCGTGCAGGCGTCAGAAGCGACAGGGGTGTTGGGGACGAAAGTAAGTACAATCTGTTTGAGGGGCCCAGGCATATGGGGGGGGGGGGGCATTATAGCTCTTGGATAACCCCTTTAAAACAACATACAATAGAAAACTATTTAAAATAATAATCTTGAACCAGGAGGCGGAGGTCCATGTGGAGTAGGAGTTTGAGGAGGCGGTGGACATGGCAATGTAGCTGGAAGAGGAGGAGGAACAGGGAGCCGACCTATCAGTGGCTAAGTGCGGCCAGTATACTTCTCTACTCTGTCAATATAACAAATAATAATCTTGAGCCAGGAGGTGGAGATCTGAGTGGAGGATGAGGTGGTCATGGCGGTGTAGGTGGAAGATGCAGAGGAGGTAGCCAACACAGTTTTTGTGTTTTTTTTTGTTTTTTTATTTGGGGAGGCCCCAAAATATTGGGAAATGGCAAACAGAACGAACTAACTGCGCTGCAGTATAACAATGGCTGGGTGTGGCCGGTATACATGTCTACTCCGCCGAAGGCACGGACAAGTCCTGCTGGATCCATGCCTGGTTAATTTCACTCCCCCTGCCGTGCTAAACAGACGTTCGGACAATTCACTTGCCGCCGGGCAGGCCAGTACCTCCAAGGCATAAAAGGCAAGCTCAGGCCATGTGTCTAATTTTGAGACCCAGAAGTTAAATGGGGCAGACCCATTAGTCCAGACATGTGCAGACATGTGGACATGTATTCTTCCACCATGTTGCTGCCTCAGCTGCGTTGGTGACTTCCACCTCTTTCTCCACCTCGTGCTTCCACTGAGCCCCCGCTGTCAGGTGGGAACGCTGTCAGTAGTGAATCTAGCAGCGTGTGCATGTATTCACACATCTTCCGATCACGTTCCAGTGACGGAAGTAAGGACGGCATGTTATCCTTGTAGTGGGGATTTAGCAGGTTGGCCACCCAGTAATCAGCACTGGTAACAATCAGGGCAACTTGGCAGTCGTTGTGCAGGCACTGCAGTATGTCCTCGCTCATGTGGGCCAGGCTGCACAGAGGCAACGATAAGCTGTCCTCAGTGGGAGGTGTATTGTCTATGTCCTCTATATACTCCAGCCACGCTCCAGTGATGCCAGTAAGCTGCTTTGGGTGCCACCCTGCTGTGAACACAGTTCCTCCTCCTCATCATTATCATCCTCCTCCTCCTCCAAAACTGTGCTCTGGCCGGACAGTTGTGTACATGGCTGCTGTTGGTGCAGGAACCCACTCTCCGAGCCACATGTGGACGACTGACCTGATAACCTTGAGAATGATCCTTGTTCCTCCTCCTCTTCCTCCTGTACCTCATCCATCATCACCTGAAGCATTTTTTCAAGGAGGCATAGGAGTGGGAAAGTAATGGCGTCATCAGCGCTGGCCATGTTGGTGAAGTACTCAAAACAGCTCAACATGGCACACATGTCCCGCATGGAGGCCCACTCGGTGGTGAAGCGGTGCTGTTCCGTAGAGTGACTCACCCGTTCATGCTGCATCGGAAACTCCACTATCACCTGCTGCTGCTCACACAGTCTCTCTATAGCATGTGCAAGGTGGAGTTCCACCTTGTGGGATCGTCGCATATGAGGCGGTGAGCGAGAAGGCAGAAGTTATGCTGCAGCGCAGACAGGCAAGCAGCAGCAGGATTAGAATGCCGAAAGCGCGCACAGACGGACCGCACTTTCTGCAGCAGCTATGACATCTCGGGGTAATTTGTCAGGAACCTCTGTACCACCAAATTCAGCACATGCGCCAGGCAAAGGATATGCAATGAACGACAATGTGAAGGAACGAGGCACTCTCAGCCATCCAATTTAATACTGCATCTACTTGTTCGTAAAGCGGTACTCGGGCCTACAAAATTACGCAGAATATCCTGTCACCTGCGTGCACCAGAGGAAGGTGTTTCATTTGGGCATGTAGTTGGTACAGATCAACAACATCTTCTGCAGCAGGAGCTCCAGCAACACCAGCAGCACCACAGCCACGTACCTTCTTTGATGCTCTCCACAAAATTAACAGATATACAAATAATTGTGTTTCTGTGTCAAGGTTGCAAAGAGGTGTATCTCACCCCAAAAAATGGGTTTATGTCACCTACATAATTAACAGACAGATTACCTATTGTATTTCTGTGTCACGGATGCAAAGGAGGTGTATTGTGACCTATAGCCATTTTTTGGGATGCAATACACCTCCTTTGCACCTGTGACACAGAAATACAGTAGTTAATCTGTCTGTTAATTATATGCAAATGAGGTGTATTGCACCCAAAAAATGTCTGTAGGTCACACACAGATTAACAATTGTATTTCTGTGTCATGGATACAAAAGAGGTGTATTTCACCCCCAAAAATGGCAGAGTAATCAAGCTATCAAGGCTCTGCTACAAGGTGGTGGGAAACATGATTAGACACCATCACCGCAGTTCGGGACAGGCATAACTAGAAGCCTGCATCATACATGTAGGTGTGTACAGACACCTACAGCCACACGTGCCACAGTAAAACCATAGGGAAAGGAAACAGGAGAGAGATGTTGTCAGCTAGCAACTTCTGAATGTCCCCACCGAACGTGAACAGGGACTCCTGTGACAAAGTCCGTGTTTGGGTGCCCAAACCCTCGATGGGTGGTAAGAAGCCGAACTCTACAGTTTGGGTTCGCTCATCCCTATTTGTAATGCAATGTAATGTCATGCTATACAACTTGTTCACCAGTAGATGGGGTATGGATTACAGTGTTTACCAACAGGAATGGGACTTACCATCCCATTCCTCCCCTCTTGGTAGGAGTGGGATGATCCAACTTCCTGTAAAGGGAGGGGCAGATCTAGTTACGTAGTCGTAGAGAGGAAAGTGAAGAGTGTGGGAACATGTGATCCATCTCCTGCTCCTCCAAGCTATCAAGACTCCACTGCATGGTGGGAATCATGCTAAGACACCATCACCGCAGTTTGGGACAGGCATAGCTAGAAGCCTGCATCATATAGTGGACACCTACAGCTACAGGTGTCAGAGTAAAGCCGTAGGGAAGGGAATCAAGACAGAAATGTTGTCAGCTAGCAACTTCTGGGTGTCATCTTCTGCCACATTGCCAGCCACCATACCCCGTTATCTTTCTTATATTGATTATATTGAAACACCTCATGTTACCTGCACCTCAAAACACCTCCTCCTTTTCCGTTTTGGGAATTAATTAAACTCATTGAGGGTGATTTAACAAAATTGGTTCTAAGGAGAACTGGCTTATTTGCCCGTATCAAAGGAGCTCTGAAAAATGAAAGGTTGAATCTGATTGGTTGCTATGAGCAACAAAGCCTGTTCTCATTTGCACCAGTTTTGATAAATCTCCATTAACTAGTAAAATAATAGATAGGCACACTTCATCTGAAATTAGAGACCCGAATATCCTTAAATCATTTATTAAAACATTTATTAAAAAAATATGAAAATATCCCTGAAACAATGTTACTCCAAATGCATGCAACCTAAATTAAAACTAAACATAAAATAAGACACTAGATGTTTATCTCTCCATCAATGTGCAACTTGGCCATGTATATTCCTGCACACGTGTGCGCTGTAGTATTAATACTATCTTGATGGTTGCTAATAGTTACTCTAGTTTAGTATATAACATAGCCACTGAGCACATATGGTCATCAAACATCCACACAATATATGATGGACGATAATAGCACACAATATATACGGTATATAGCATCCATTATCTGTATTTAAAGGGATTCTGTCACGAGATTTGAGGCCTATAATCTAAACATATGGCCAGGTCCCTACTAATACGCTGAATCCGAAACTGACCTTATTAAATGTGCCTGTGGCTCTATTAGCATATAAAACAGGTTTTTATAACCTGTCATTCACGTACCTAATGTGCCCAAGGGGACGTCTGTTCATGCAGGGTGTCCGGCTGCAGCCATCTCCATCTGGTGCCCAGCGCCGCCTTCCCACTAGAAATCGCCGCCCTCCCTTTCAATAGAGCCGCCTACCTCACCTCAGCGCCGCCTCCGAAATCGTCCGCTCTCCTCAGCCAGATCCCGTGCGGCTGTGAGAGGATGGCTGCAATAGGGCGGTCAAGGCAGGTTTGAGCGAAGTGCACCGGCCAGCGCATGCGCACTTCGCTCAACGAGGCCGCTGCCAGGAGTCCGCACGGGCGCATCAGGTTATACCTAGTGCGCACGCGCGGGATCTGGCTGAGGAGTGGACGATTTCAGAGGCGGCGCTGAGGTGAGGGAGGTGGCGATGAGGTGAGGTAGATGGATCTATTGAAAGGGAGGGCGGCGATTTCTAGTGGGAAGGCGGCGCAAAACACCAGACGGAGATGGCTGCAGCCGGACACCCTGCATGAAGAGACGTCTCCTTGGGCACCTTAGTTAGGTGAATGACAGGTTATAAAAACCTGTTTTATGTGCTAATAGAGCCACAGGCACATTTAATAAGGTCAGTTTCGGATTCAGGATATTAGTAGGGACCTGGCCATATGTTTAGGTTATAGGCCTCAAATCTCGTGACAGAATCCCTTTAAATAGCATCATTTATACTCTGCAAATCCAGGTAGTCCAGCTCTCTAAATACTGTATGTCTCTACTCCTTAAAGGGGCTGTCCGGGTTCAGAGCTGAACTCGGACATACCCTTATTTTCACCCAGGCAGCGTCCCTGAGGCTGGCATCAGAGAATCTCATGCTCCAATGCGCTCCCTTGCCCTGCGCTAGATCGCGCAGGGCACAGGCTCTTTTGTTCATCATAACACACTGCCGGGCGGAAGCTTTCACCCGGCAGTGTGTTCGGTGACATCACCGGCTCTGATGGGCTGGCTTTAGCGCTGCCCTAGCCGTTTTACTGGTGATGTCACCGGGGTTCCTGGCAGCCCCATGAAGAGCCCTGTTCGTCACTGGAACTCCTAAAAATGCCTTTGCCCTGCGCAATTTAGCGTTCTGAACCCGGACAACCCCTTTAATAGGGGCTTGATGATTCTTAATACCAGTTGTATTTAGTCCACAGTCACTTTCCAATTACTGCCATTTCTTCTTTAATAATACAGATGTTAATCCTTTGATATGTTTGCTGTTAACAGCATTCATGTACTCACTCGTTGGTGGATAATGGTGCATCATCTGTGAGAAAAACAGACAATGCAGCAGCACCCTGCAAACCAGATAAAGTACAGCAATGCCATAGTCACAGAAATTATTATAGTGCTAATGCTACGCTTATTTATAAAGTGAGATGCTTGGCCAATGCATCTTGTACAAAACCATTTGAGCCAAACACTAATACCTGTTATGCGCCATAATGGCCGCCATAAAGTTCAGGAAGTGTTGGATCCACATGCATGCTGCAAAAATGCACCAAAAATGGTAAAAGGCAGAGTGGACCCAGCATGCATGTGGATCCAACACTTCCTGAACTTTATGGCGGCCATTATGGCGCATAACAGGTATTAGTGTTTGGCTCAAATGGTTTTGTACAAGATGCATTGGCCAAGCATCTCACTTTATAAATAAGCGTAGCATTAGCACTATAATAATTTCTGTGACTATGGCATTGCTGTACTTTATCTGGTTTGCAGGGTGCTGCTGCATTGTCTTTTTTTCTCTGTTCTCAGCCATGGCGGCGTGCACCTGCGCATTGGGAGGTGCTGACTGACCCCCTTTTCTTTGCAGGTGTATCAGCTGTGGCGTCCCACGTGATCTTGCTGCTGGTTACCACTTACCTCCACCATGCGGTTAAACCTTGGCGTCCCACGTGATCTTGCTGCTGGTTACCACTTACCTCCACCATGTGGTTAAACCTTGGCGTCCCACGTGATCTTGCTGCTGGTTACCACTTACCTCCACCATGCGGTTAAACCTTGGCGTCCCACGTGATCTTGCTGCTAGTTACCACTTACCTCCACCATGCGGTTAAACCTTGACGTCCCACGTGATAAAAGGGATCGCAACCACTTGTTCAAAGGCTCTCAAAGTTCATATAGCTTTAGGCAAATGATCAAGGGAGCGCCCCACGTTTTGCTTTTATTTCTCCACTGTCTGTCGTATTTTCCTTGGCAGAATAATCAATGTCTTTTGATAGGTTTTAAAGGAGATGTCCTGGTCAAACCATTACACCAAACGCATTTCAGAGTCCCTCCAACTCCTTCCTCAGTGGCCATATTGATCCAGGAGATCTTACCCCTTTTTATACCTTTATTTTCAGTCCAATACAAAACCTGAAACGGACTTGCTTCTATATCATCACTACATACCACTTTCCTCCATACCTCCAACTTAATATACTGTACATATTATTCACCTTAAAATTCGATAATATCCCATAATATTGCTTCCATTACTTCCATTTCTCTTTCAAATTGTCCAAAAAACGTTGATGCATTTTTTCAATATTTTAGTTTTTTTGGCGTATAGTTGCCTCTTGTTACATCTTAACATGGGTATAAGGTGATTTGTCTTTCTTATGATCATACCTTATAATATACACATATAAATGTCAAAATAGGAATAGACATACATAGAAATATGGATATTCAGACGTCATGATATTAATTACTCTTGTTTCCTTCTGTATACCATTATTGGCAACCTTTATTTGTACTTTTCTTATAAAAATGGTATAAAGATAGAAACAAGAGTCTTCAAAGGTTGCCAATAATGGTATACAGATACCAACAAGAGTAATTATTATCATGACGTCTGAATATCCATATTTCTACGTATGTCTATTCCTATTTTAACATTTATATGTGTATATTATAAGGTATGATCATAAGAAAGACAAATCACCTTATACCCATGTTAAGATGCAACAAAAGGCAACTATACTCCAAAAAAGCATCAATATTGAAAAACACTTAAAAACTGCAATGCAGAAGTAATGGAGGGCGAAAATAGAAGTAATGGAGGGAGATAAAGCAATATTATGGGGTATTATCGAATTTTGAGATGAATAATATGAATATTAGGTTGGAGGTATGGAGGAAAGTGGTATGTAGTGATGATATAGAAGCAAGTCCGTTTCGGGTTTTGTATTGGACTGAAAATAAAGGTATAAAAATATCTTGGATCAATATGGCCACTGAGGAAGGAATTGGAGGAGACATTGATTATCCTGCGGAGGAAAATACAACAGACAGTGGAGAAATAAAAGCAAAATGTGGAGCGCTCCCTTGATCATTTGCCTAAAGCTATATGAACTTTGAGAGCCTTTGAACAAGTGGTTGCGATCCCTTTTATCACATGAGATGCCAAGGTTTAACCGCATGGTGGAGGTAAGTGGTAACCAGCAGCAAGATCACGTGGGACGCCAATTTTTAACGTGCATGGTGGAGGTAAGTGGTAACCAGCAGCAAGATCACGTGGGACGCCAAGGTTTAACGTGCATGGTGGAGGTAAGTGGTAACCAGCAGCAAGATCACGTGGGACGCCACAGCTGATCCACCATTATCCACCAACGAGCGAGTACATGAACGTGTACAGTACATGCAGGGCCGTCTTTACCAAGGGGCAAAAGGGGCAGCTGCCCTGGGCCCAGTTGCTCCTGGGGGGCCCAAGGCAGCTGCCTCTTGAGCCCTGCTAGCTACTGCCCCGGGTGTCAGGCTGTCGGCTACACAGGCATCATGATCGTACTGTGCTAATGATCTTAATTCTAGGACCTTAATGAGTTTGCTTTAGGACCTTAATGACATCATTACCATGTGACCAGTAACCTAGCAATTACTGGTCACATGGCTATGAGGTAATCACAGGTCCTACAGAAGTTAACTGGAGCTTTCTTGTGTAAAGATTACATCAGAAAAAGGTGACAGGGGCTGTTATGTTAATATACTGTAAACTACTGTATAGTGGGGTGCTGTATACTGTGTGGTGGGCTGTATACTGTGTGGTGGGCTGTATATTGTGTGGTGGGCTATATATTGTGTAATGGGCTGTATATTGTGTGGTGGCCTGTATACTGTGTGGGGGCCTGTATACTGTGTGGTGGGCCTGTATAGTGTGGGGTGGCCTGTATAGTGGGGGGGAGTGCTATACTGCTGTACTATATAGTGTGGGGGGCTGTATCGTGTATAGTTTGGGGTGCTGTATACAGTGAGGTGTTGTATACCGTGAGGTGCTGTATACTGTGGGCTGCTATACTGCTCTACTATATACTGTGGGGTACTGTATAGTGTGGGGTGCTAAACTGCATACTGTGTGGTGCTGTATACTATAGGGTGCTATACTGCATACTGTGGGGTGCTGGGGTGCACTGTAACACTAGGGTGAGCCGAGCCCTGGTCTCCTTCCTGCAGAGCAGTGCCCACTTCCAGCCCGAGCCCAGCTGCCCAGAGCACTGGTCCTGAGCCGCTGGAGTCTTCAGAACTGGAAGTATTTACAGTCATTCACTGGACTCTACCAGATGTGTGGATTTTTTGTGTGTGTGTTGTGGTGGAGGGCGTGATTGCATGCTAAGGTGTGGGAAGGCGGGATCCAGGGGGCCCAAGTAAATTTTTGCCCGGGGTCCAATCAATATTAAAGACGGCCCTGAGTACATGAAACATATCAAAGGATTATCGTCTGTATTATTAAAGGAGAAATGGCAGTAATTTGAAAGTGACTGTAGACTAAGTACAAACGGTATTAGGCTCCATTCACACGTCCGCAACCTGTTTTGCGCATACACGGAGCCACGGATCCGCAAAACACGGAAAGCGGAAATGTGCGTTCCGCATTTTGCGGACCGCACATTGCCGACACTAATAGAATATGCCTGTTCTTGTCCGCAATTGCAGACAAGAATAGGACATGTTCTATTTTTTGGCGGAAACGGAAGCACGGATGCGGAAGTGCGAATCCGCAAATGTTGATGCGAACAGCACATTCCGGCCCCATTGAAAATGAATGGGTCTGCACCCGTTGCGCAAAATTGCGGAACGGATGCGGATCCATTTTGCAGACGTGTGAATGGACCCTTAAGAATCGTCAAGCCCCTATTAAGGAGTAGACACATAGTTAGAGAGCTGGACTACCTGGATTTGCAGAGTATAAATGATGCTATTTAAATACAGACAATGGATGCTATATACCGTATATATTGTGTGCTATTATCGCCCATCATATATTGTGTGGATGTTTGATGACCATATGTGCTCAGTGGCTATGTTATATACTAAACTAGAGTAACTATTAGCAACCATCAAGATAGTATTAATACTACAGCGCACACGTGTGCAGGAATATACATGGCCAAGTTGCACATTGATGGAGAGATAAACATCTAGTGTCTTATTTTATGTTTAGTTTTAATTTAGGTTGCATGCATTTGGAATAACATTGTTTCAGGGATATTTTTATATGTTTTAATAAATGTTTTAATAAATGATTTAAGGATATTCGGGTCTCTGATTTCAGATGAAGTGTGCCTATCTATTATTTTACTAGTTAATTTTTAATCTTTTGTGTGACGGGGTGAAGCACCTTAATCCAGGGCAACCAGAGGGTGAGCCGCTTTTACAATACTGAAGTTTTCAATCTCCTCCATTGTTGCTGTTATTTATGCTGAGTCTGACTACTACAACTCACTACAAATGGGTCTACCCTTCCCCAAATTCTCCCCTCTCCAGTATGTCCTATACTGACAGAGCATGCCTCTACCTTGTGCCGGCTTCCCATTCCCTCTAGAATTCAATTTTAATTTATCATTCCCATAGAAGTTACTGGGAAAGAGTATAGCCCAGCGAGCTATGTTGTTTCCGTAACTCGAGAACTACAGAAACGAGGTAGCTTTTTCTTCTAGCCTGTTTCCGAAGATCCCATTGACTTCTATTGGAGTTACAGAAACAGTGTAGCACGGCCACTTGGCTATTTCCGTAATTCTGGCTGAGATAGGAATACCCCATTAAATCCTGTATTATAGCTCAGATCTACATTTAGGCTACTCTCCCCCCAGCATTTTTGCTGGATCTGTCATGGATCAGCAAAAACGCTTCCATCACAAACGGATCCAGTTGTATTATCTTTAAAATAGCCAAGACGGATCCGTCATGAACTCCATTGAAAGTCAATGGTGGACGGATCCTTTTACTATTGTGTCAGAGAAAACGGATCCGTCCCCATTAACTTACCTTGTGAGTCATGACGGATCTGTCTTGCTCTGCACCACATCGCGGACAGAAAAACGCTGCTTGCAGCATTATTCTGTCCGCGATGGGGATGTAACTAAATGGAACGAAATGCATTGTGGTGCGTTCCGTTTCATTCAGTTCAGTTTTGTCCCCATTGACAATGAATGGGGACAAAACGGAAGCGTTTTCCCTCACTATTGAGATCCTTTGACGGATCTCAATAGCGGAAAGGGAAAGCGCAGGTGTGAAGGTAGCCCAACAACTCAAATGTCTTTACAGCTGAAATCTACCAATTCACCATGCAGACTCAATATGAGCATGCAGCTTGCTCTGGTGATTTACACAGTGGACGGAGCTGTGTAGTTCCAGAGTTGACTTCCAGCACTGAAGCTACTGTAGAACAGCTGAGTGACGGGGGTTCAAGGTGTCCAACTCCCATTGATCAAATAGTGATGGCTTATCCTGTCAGTAGCTCGTCACTTGTAAAATGCAGGACAGCCCCTTTAAAGCTGTGTCTTTGCAGCAGTGCTGCGGGCTGAAAAACATCACTTGGGTCCCTTTGCTCCACAAGTCAAAAATCTTTGTAGCCAAATAACATATTTGGTTGCTTATTGGTTATATTACTACATATGTAGTATGCAATATGTACGGTACTTATGATTAGAGATGAGCGAATCAAATTTGATTTGCAACAAATGCGAATTTCCTCTCGCTTCGTGGTAACTGTTGGGGATCTAACAGCATGTACCATATACAGTATTGTGTATTAATATCACTTGACCAGTAGATGGCACTGTATGTTAAGGTTACCAGTTGTGTATATCTGTAAAACTTGTTGGTTCTCTCTCTCTCTTTATACCAAGATGGCTGCTGTTACAGTTTGCTGAAATGTCTTGTATGTTTGGAACTTAATCCACACAAGTAAGCCAAGTTCTGCCTCATCACAAGCTACTAGTGTCTTCCCTAACCCACAACCAACAGTAACTAATCAAATTTTTCCTACAATGGCGGCTACACGTGTGAGGATTGAGGACATGGGGCAAGGAACTCTGGGAAGGCGGGATCACCCAGATTGACATGCTTGCAAGCAGCCAATCAGCAGCCAGCCCTGAGATGTCACAGTCCTATAAATACGGCGGCCATCTTAGAGTCAGACATTTTCTAGTGTTCAGAGTGCAGGGACAGACATGTGAAGGTGCTAAGGACAGCAATTGGAAAAACTTCTATGTTTTTTAAAAAAAAACTGAAAAAAAGATTTATAAGTGCAGGGAAAGGATAGGGAGGAATCATTTCACAGCATCTTATTGCAGGGAAAGAGGTCAGAAGGCGCTAGGGACATTACAGAAGTCAGAAGGGGCTAGGGACATTACATAGTAACATAGTACATAAGGCCGAAAAAAGACATTTGTCCATCCAGTTCAGCCTGTCATCCTGCAAGTTGATCCAGAGGAAGGCAAAAAAAAAAAACTCTGAGGTAGAAGCCAATTTTCCTCACTTTAGGGGAATAAAAATTCCTTCCCGACTCCAATCAGGCAATCAGAATAAATCCCTGGATCAACGACCCCTCTCTAGTAGCTATAGTGATTGACAAGTGCAGGGAACGATTTTTTGGGGATCCAATTAGCCATTAGACAGTTCTGTCATTCCAGCTTTTTGTTATTGGGCTGCAAGTCTTATGTTAAAAAGCATTTACTGGCTTATATCTTAGTATCTGTAGTATGTTATATCAGTACTACAAGAAAAATATTTTCTCAATTCACTTCTGCAGTTATTTCTGGTGAAAGTGTATAGGGGCATATTACAATAAAAAAGGAAAATATATACGCACAGCACTGTTGCAGTTATTTCTGTTTAAAGCGTCTAGGGGTGTATTACGATAAAAAAAGGAAAATATATACGCACAGCACTGTTGACATTTGACATTTTATTGAGCCCTAGAAAAGAGACCCTAATATCTGACTTTTCTCTCCTCACTAGTCAGCGTCGCATTGTCTTTTAGCTTCATTGTACCAGTAATATGCTCCATCACATAGATAAAGAAAATCCTTCAGTTAGCTATCTGAAGTTGTAGCTCGGTGGTTTAGATGCTTGCTTTACATGAAGTGTTCTAGGGTTCAAAGCCCATATCAGCCTTTAAAGAAAATTTACATTTTATTGGGTCCTAAAAAAGAGACTTTTAGGTTTACTGTGTATTTGTCTTTTGAATCACATAGCTACTGAAAATCTCTACCAAACAATAGGTAGACCTGTAGCCTACTGGTGGGTTGTCTGACTCTCATGCACCTACTAATGGGCAAGGAAAAAAAGCTTGGCTTATTTTACATAAAGTAGTCCTTTTTTTAATTTTATTAAAGAGTACATGAGCACCACTATAGTAAGGGGGGGGGGGGGGGGGCACTAATTTACTGTATCTACATCTAATTATAGGTGACTGAAGGCTATTCTGTTTTCTGTTGTCTTGAAAGAGTCACTGTACAATACAATAATGTATTTTTATTTCTTAGGAAGGGGTCTAATTATCAGATCTGTAAATCACTTTATTGAAATTATTTGTCGGCATCCACCCAAACATAGGCTGCAGGGATATGACCACTAGGGGTCTCACTAGTCCACTGTGGACAAGCCTGGTCCAGCTCTCCTAGCAAATACAAGCAGCAGGAAGTGTGGGCCTGTTCTGGAGTAGCTGATGAGGAGACCAACTTATCTCACTGTAAGTCTGCTCTCCTCCGCTATCTTACATGGCTTATACATTGATTCATATCTCTCAAGTGTGTATGCAGTTCCATATTAGCAAGAATCACTATTTTTCTGGTAGTTTTGAAAACTGTCTAGTCGTGCTGTTTTTACTGTATAGCTTCCTGTAATTTGTTGAGCAGTTGCAATAATAGGCATTTTTAGGCATCATATAAGCTACTTTTTTACCAGTTAGGAGGTACAGCTTGCCTACCTAATGTCCCTTCTGTATTGTGATACATTGGCTGTAAGTGTATTACCAGTGTAATACACTTAGGCTCCATTCACACATCCGCAACCTGTTTTGCGGATACACGGAGCCACGGATCTGCAAAACACGGAAAGCGGCAATCTGCGTTCCGCATTTTGCGGACCGCACATTGCCGGCACTCATAGAACATGCCTGTTCTTGTCCGCAATTGCGGACAAAAATAGGACATGTTCTATTTTTTTGCGGAAACGGAAGCACGGATGCGGAAGTGCGGATCCGCAAATGTGGATGCGGTCAGCGCATTCCGGCCCCTTTGAAAATGAATGGGTCTGCACCCGTTCCGCAAAATTGCGGAACGGATGCGGATCCATTTTGCGGACGTGTGAATGGACCCTTACAGCTTCCTGCCTGTGAGATCCAGGGGGCTGGATCTCACAGGCTCACAGGGATGTCAGCCACGATGCCCTTATTAAGGCATCGGGTCCCCGTCACAGCAGCACTGGGACCCGATGGACACGCCGCACCAGGCAGGATACCGCACGTGCCGCAGTCAGCGCTGACCGTGGCAGTGCAAGGGTTAATGCGCCTGCATCGGTGTTTTCACCGATGCCGCTGCATACAGCAGGAGTCCGACTATCAGTAACTGCCGGACCCCTGCAGCTGATCAGAGCTCTGTAGCTCTGTTGTGACCGTGTTTCCAGCGACGTACATGTACAGCACTGGTATCCAACGGGTTAATGACATATTATTTATTATAGTATATCCTATTAATATGGTCTTTAATAAAAAAGAAAAAAAAATTATAGAAATAAAACATATGTCTTTCTGTGGACTTCAACCTGGGATGTCTACATGCAAAGCCATTAGTGTAATCACTAAGGCTACTTTCACACTCGCGTTTTGTGCAGATAATACAACCGTCTGCATCCATTCAGAACGGATCTGTTTGTATCATCTTTAACATAGCCAAGACGGATCTGTCTGGAACACTATTGAAAGTCATGGAAGGACGGATCCGTTTTCTATCGCGCCAGATTGTGTCCCCATTGACTTATATTGTGTGCCAGGACGGATCTGTTTGGCTCAGTTTCATCAGACGGACACCAAAACCGAATGGAGACTGATCGGAGACAAACTGATGCTTTCTGAGCGGATCCTTATCCATTCAGAGTGCATTAGAATGCAGACTGATCCGTTTTGGACCGCTTGCGAGAGCCCTGAACGGATCTCACAAACGGAAAGCCAAAACGTGAGTGTGAAAGTAACCTAAGCTATAACATTACCACATAGGGACATTACACATGGTTTTTCTGTACTCAGAAGCTATCACATAGTACTGCTATCTGTATGATCATATACTGTGTCTGTGGATAAAGCAGTAATATGTATATCAGCTTTCTGAGCAAATCTCAGTGTGGTGAAGCTATAGCACACTGTGTGTATAATACACATATATACAGTAGATGTGTATA
This sequence comes from Bufo gargarizans, assembly GCF_014858855.1. NCBI lineage: Eukaryota > Metazoa > Chordata > Amphibia > Anura > Bufonidae > Bufo > Bufo gargarizans. The sequence continues at coordinate 430,211,379 of NC_058083.1, read as the reverse complement.
ATCCAGGACACAGCTCTGTATACAGTGACTAATCAACGTTTTCAGGGGTCCCAGAAAAATAGTGATTCTTGCTAATATGGAACTGCATACACACTGGAGAGATGTGAATCAATGTATAAGCCATGTAAGATAGCGGAGGGAGAGCAGACTTACAGTAAGGCCTCTTTCACACTTGCGTTGTCCGGATCCGGCGTGTACTCCACTTGCCGGAGGTACACGCCGGATCCGGAAAAACGCAAGTGTACTGAAAGCATTTGAAGACGGATCCGTCTTCAAAATGCTTTCAGTGTTACTATGGCACCCAGGACGCTATTAAAGTCCTGGTTGCCATAGTAGGAGCGGGGAGTGGCATACTTACAGTCCGTGCGGCTCCCGGGGCGCTCCAGAATGACGTCAGAGCGCCCCATGCGCATGGATGACGTGCCATGCGATCACGTCATCCATGCGCCTGGGGCGCCCTGACGTCACTATGGAGCGCCCCGGGAGCCGCACGACGGACGGTAAGTATGCTGCTCCCCCGCTCCCCACTACACTTTACCATGGCTGCCAGGACTTTAGCATCCCGGCAGCCATGGTAACCATTGAGAAAAAGCGAAACGTCGTATCCGGCCTTCCGGATCCGGCCTTGCGGCAAGTGTTCAGGATTTTTGGTCGGAACAAAAAGCGCAGCATGCTGCAGTATTTTCTCCGGCCTGAATTTCACTCCATTCAGAATGCATTAGGATAATCCTGATCAGGATTCTTCTGGCATAGAGCCCCGACGACGGAACTCTATGCCGGAAGACAATAACGCAGGTGTGAAAGAGCCCTAAGATAAGTTGGTCTCCTCATCAGCTACTCCAGAACAGGCCCACACTTCCTGCTGCTTGTATTTGCTAGGAGAGCTGGACCAGGCTTGTCCACAGTGGACTAGTGGGACCCCTAGTGGTCATATCCCTGCAGCCTATGTTTGGGTGGATGCCGACAAATAATTTCGAAAAAAGTGATTTACAGATCTGATAATTAGACCCTTCCTAAGAAATAAAAATACATTATTGTATTGTACAGTGACTCTTTCAAGACAACAGAAAACAGAATAGCCTTCAGTCACCTATAATTAGATGTAGATACAGTAAATTAGTGCCCCCCCCCCCCCCTTACTATAGTGGTGCCCATGTACTCTTTAATAAAATAAAAAAGGACTACTTTATGTAAAAAAAATCCAAGCTTTTCTTGTTGCCCATTAGTAGGTGCATGAGAGTCAGACAACCCACCAGTAGGCTACAGGTCTACCTATTGTTTGGTAGAGATTTTCAGTAGCTATGTGATTCAAAAGACAAATACACAGTAAACCTAAAAGTCTCTTTTTTAGGGCCCAATAAAATGTAAATTTTCTTTAAAGACTGATAGGGGTTCTGAACCCAAGAACACTTCATGTAAAGCAAGTAGGGCTGCAACCATTAATCGACGTTATCGATAATATTATCGAATAATCCGACGATTCGTTGCTATGCGGGCGGTCAAGCGCTATACCTTTAAATCACTGCATCTTTATTACCTTACAATGAAGCTCCAGTAACAGGCAGAGTGGGCTGCAGTCTAACGTAACTCACTCACGTGACGCACATGCTCCTCCTGCTTCAATCATAAAGTGGGCGGAGCAGCCGCGTCATGTGAGTAAGTGACATTACGACGACGCCCACTCTGCCTGTTACTGGAGCTTCATTGTAATGTAATAAAGATGCAGTGATTTAAAGTAAAAGTTGCTGCCGGTTAAGGAATACTGCTGTGAGCGGCGGGTCGGGGCTGTTATGGGAAGGGGGATCTGTGCACTCTTATGGGAAGGGGGAATCTGTGGATGACACTGAGATGCTATATATAGTGTCATCCATAGATCCCCCCCATAGCATGGTCATCCACAGGTCCCCCACCCCATAACAGTGCCCTCCACAGATCCCCTCCATAACAGTGCCCTCCACAGATCCCCTCCATAACAGTGCCCTCCACAGATCCCCTCAATAACAGTGCCATCCACAGATCCCTCCCATAACAGTCCATCCACAGATCCCCTCCATAACAGTGTCAGCCACAGATCCCCCCACAACAATGCCATCCACAGATCCCCCCATAACAATGCCATCCACAGATCCCCATAACAGTGCCATCCACAGATCTCCCATAACAGTCCCATCCACAGATCCCCTCCTTAACAGTGTCATCCACAGATCCCCCATAACAGTGCCATCCACAGATCCTCCATAACAGCCTCCATAACAATTTGTTTTAATATGGCCTTTGAACATAATTTTTCAAGTAAAATCATATAAACCCCTTTTTTTGTCATTTTGGTGTTTTTTCCCGATTAATCGATATAATTATCGACAACTATTCAATTATTCAAATAATCGTTAGCTGAAGCCCTCTAAGCAAGCATCTAAACCGCTGAGCTATAGATTCAGACAGCAAACTGAAGGATTTTCTTTATCTATGTGATGGAGCATATTAAAAGTACAATGAAGCTATAAGTCTATACAACGCTGATTATTTAGAAGAGAAAAGTCAGACATTGGGGTCACGCGTCACTTGAATTTGTCTCTTTTCTAGGGCTCAATAAAATCTATTTTTTTTTTAACACCTAAGTGAGGTTTTGAACTCAAGAACACTGTATACAAGGCAAGCATCTAAACCACTGAGCTATAGCTTAACACAACAAGCTAAAGTATTTTCTTCATATAACTCATTCTCACTGTCAGGGTCAGGTGTCACACTGGCATTATTTTGATACTTGACAATGATATCTGACCATGAATTAAAATGAACAAAGTACCGCTTTCCTGTGGTGGAGTAGAGAAGTCAGGGGCAATCCAGGCATTTTGATAAGAGTCAACCTGTCAGCATTTTCAGTTGACAGTCGGATGCGCTTATCAGTTATTATGCCCCCAGCAGCACTAAATACCCGCTCTGACAAAACACTGGCGGCAGGGCAGGCCAGCACCTCCAAGGCATAAAGCGCCAGTTCGTGCCACGTGTCCAGCTTGGACACCCAATAGTTGTAAGGCACAGAGGGATCATTGAGGACACTGACACAGTCTGCTATGTACTCTTTCACCATCTTCCAAAACTTTTCTCTCCTTGTGACACTAGGCCGCGCATCAGGGTGAGGTTGCTGGCGGGGTGTAATGAGAGTGTTGCCTTGCCTCTGTTGGAACTGCTGTGTGTTCCCCTCATTTCACCTCCTCTGTTGCCCAAGGAACGTCAGCTGGAATGTCAGCTGGAAATCTTTGGAGCAATTTTTCCACAAGGACCTTCTGGTATTGCACTATTTTGCTAGTCCTCTCCACCACAGGAATGCGGGGGTCGAGAAGGGTGAACAATAGTGATGATTGAGCATGCTCGGCCAAACACCTGTTCAGCTAGAGCATCTCGATGCTCGGCACATGGCGGTACTCAGCCGAGTACCGCATGTGCTCGAGCGCCATGCTCGTGTCTCCTCCAATAAATGTGCAGTTAGGTACTGCCCTCACTGTAATGCTAGTAGCCATGTTGGCTACTGGCATTACAGTGATTGTCTGGCCGGAACGCGCCATCGGGTGCTATATAGCACCCGTTGACGCATGTTCGACTCATTCGTAGTCAGGAAGAGCTGAGCATAGGAAGGGACAGAGAGTGTAATTGAATATTTTTGGAGTTAAATTATTCACGCCACATCTCCTGTGTAAAGTGTGCGCATCCCTAAAATATCAGTGACATCCAGTGCACTTTTTCCATAGACGGTGTCCGCTGAGGACAGTTTAATTATCCGCGCCACATCTCCTGTTTAACCCCTTTGGGACACTGCATTATTTCACCTTAAGGCCTCCTGCACACGACAGTATGGCTTTTTCAGTGTTTCGCAGTCCGTTTTTCACAGATCCGTTGTTGTTTTTTGTTTCTGTTGCGTTTCCATTTCTGTTCCGTTTTTCTGCTCCGTTTTTTCATATGGCATATACAGTATACAGTAATTACATAGAAAAAATTGTGCTGGGCAAAAAATTATCAGTAGATGGTTCCGCAAAAACAGAACGGATACGGAAGACATACGGATGCATTTCCGTATGTGTTCAGGTTTTTTTGCGGACCCATTGACTTGAATGGAACCACGGAACGTGATTTGCAGGCAATAATAGGACATGTTCTACATTCCGTTTTTTTTGCGGAACCATTGAAATAAATGGTTCCGTATACGAACCGTATACGGAACACAAAAAACGGCCAGTAAACGGGAAAAAAAAAACGGTTGTATGCAGGAGGCCTAAGGACTTTAAGAGGTGATAACTTTAACACACTTTGACTTATCCAGGCCATTCTGAGATAGTTTTTTCATCACATATTGTACTTCATGACACTGGTAAAATTAAATAAAGAAAATTTATTTTTTATTTATAACAAATTTACCAAAAATTAGTAAAAAATTGCAAATTTCCAAGTTTCAATTTCTCTACTTCTATAATTCATAGTAATACCTCCAAAAATAGTTAATACTTTACATTCCCCATATGTCTACTTCATGTTTGGATCATTTTGGGAATGATATTTTATTTTTTGGGGATGTTACAAGTTTAGAAGCAAATCTTGAAATTTTTCAGAAATTTTCAAAAACCCAATTTTTAGGGACCAGTTCAGGTCTGAAGTTACTTTGCGAGCCTTACATAATAGAAACCACCCAAAAATAACCCCATTCTATAAACTATACCCCTCAAGGTATTCAAAACTGATTTTACAAACTTTGTTAACCCTTTAGGTGTTCCCCAAGAATTAATGGAAAATAGAGATACAATTTCAAAATTTCACTTTTTTGGCAGATTTTTCCATTTTAATAATTTTTTTCCAGTTACAAATCAAGGGTTAACAGCCAAACCAAACTTAATATTTATGGCCCTGCTTCTAAAGTTTACAGAAACACCCCATATGTGGACGTAAACTGCTGTACGGGCACACGGCAGGGCGCAGAAGGAAAGGAATGCCATATGGTTTTTGGAAGGCAGATTTTGCTGGACTGTTTTGTGACACCATATCCCATTTAAAGCCCCCCTGATGCACCCCTAGAGTAGAAACTCAAAAAAAGTGACCCCATTTGAAAAACTAAGGGATAGGGTGGCAGTATTGTTGGTACTAGTTTAGGGTACATGTGATTTTTGGTTGCTCTATATTACACTTTTTGTGAGGCAAGGTAACAAGAAATAGCTGTTTTGGCATCGTTTTTATTTTTTGTTATTTACAACATTCATCTGACAGGTTAGATCATGTGATATTTTTATAGACCAGGTTGTCACGGATGCGGCGATACCTAATATGTATACTTTTTTTTATTTATGTAAGTTTTACACAATGATTACTTTTTTTAAACAAAAAAAATCATATTTTAGCGTTTCCATAGTCTGAGAGCAATAATTTTTTAAGTTTTTGGGTGATTACCTTGGGTAGGGGATGATTTTTGCGGGATGAGATGACGGTTTTATTGGCACTATTTTGGGGTGCGTATGACTTTTTGATCGCTTGCTATTACACTTTTTGTGATGTAAGGTGACAAAAAATGGTTTATTTAGCACAGTTTTTATTTAATACGGTGTTCATCTGAGGGGTTAGGTCATGTAATATTTTTAGAGAGCCGCCGATACGGACACGGCAATACCTAATATGTATACTTTTTTTTTTTATGTAAGTTTTACACAATAGCAGCTTTTTAAAAACAAAAAAAATTATGTTTTAGTGTCTCCATATTCTGAGCCATATTTTTTTTTTTTTAGGCGATTGTCTCAGGTAGGAGCTAATTTTTAGTGGGATGAGGGGATGGTTAGATTGGTACTATTTTGTTGGGCAAATGCCTTTTTGATCGCTTGCTGTTGTACTTTTTGTGATGTAAGGTGACAAAAAATTGTTTATTTAGCACAGTTTTTATTTTTTACAGTGTTGATCTGAGGGGTTAGTTCATGTGATATGTTTATAGAGATGGTCGATACGGATGCGGCAATACCTAATATGTATACTTTTTTTTTCCTATTTTTTCCCAATTTTTTTTAACTTTATTTGGGGAAAATTACATTTTTGTTTTTACTTGAAACTTTTAATTTTGGGGGTGGGAGAAATTTATTTTTCAAACTTTATTTTTTGTCCCACTTTGGGACTTGAACTTTTGTGGGTCTAATCCTTTACAATGCATTCCAATACTTCTGTATTGGAATGCATTGGCTGTATGAGTAATACAGCGAGTATTACTCATACAGCTTCCGGCCTGTGAGATCCAGGGGGCTGGATCTCACAGGCTCATCACCGGAAAGGCACTGCACTTTCCTCAAAAAAGCGCCAGACTGCGGAACACCTACTCCTTGGCAAGGGAGATTGTCGCAAGGGGGTGCTCCGGGGAAACATTTGTGGGCCTGTTTGGAGTGGCCCGCCTTCTCCCTTTTGCCACCCCACTGCCTCTTCCAGCCTGTTGCGGTGCTGCGGATCCCTCCCCCTCTGTACTGCTGTCCTCGCTCGGCTTGCCACCTTTCCAGGTTGGGTTGGTGATTTCATCGTCCACCACCTCCTCTTCCACTTCCTCACTCTGGTCATCCTCCTGACTTGTTGACCTAACAACAACCTCACTTATTGACAACTGTGTCTCAACCTCATCATCAACCTCTTGAGACACTAATTGCCGTTGACATATTGGCAACTGTGTCTCATCATTATCATCCACCTCGTAAAACACTAATTGCCGTTCCCCACTGTCATCTTTTTGTAATTGTGGATGCTCAAGAGTTTGGGCATCAGTGCACATGATCTCCTCATGTACCTCTTCAAGCAGGCTTGGCGAGAGGCCCAAATCAAGGAATGGTGATGAAAAGAGCTCCTCAGAATATCCGAGTGTGGGATCACTTGTTTGGCAAGACTCTCCATGGTGGGAGGAAGGAAGACCAGGGTGAGGATTCTGTTGACCAGACTCTTGGCTACTGAGACTGGACTTGGTGGAAGACAGGGTGGTGCTTAACCGACTGGAAGCATTATCTGCTGCAATCCAACCAAGCACCTGGTTGCACTGGTCTGACTTCGAGAGTGGTGTCTTGTGCAGCCCTGCAAACTGGGATATGGTATCGTGGATGAGTGTGTTTCTTGTGCTCTGGCAGCAGGCACAGTTTCACCGCGCCCAGGGCCACTTCCCTGTCCCTTACTGCTCACCTTCTTCATATTAAATGGTATATATGCTTGCAAGTATGTCACACGTACAGTACTGCAGGTTTTGTAAGTGTATGCACAAATAAATTAAACTAAATGTCACAGATATTTAGGATGTGCAAAAGTTATACAGGAGATGTAGCGCAGGTAATGTCACAGGTATTTGGGATGCGCAAACGTTATACAGAAAATATAGACCAAGTAATGTTGCTGTCACTGGCGGCAAACGTTATACAGAAGATGTAGCGCAGGTAATGTCGGTGCTGTCACCAGCGGCTAAGAAAAAATTACAGTCAATGTCACAGATATTTGGGATGCGGAAACATTATACAGGAGATGTAGCGCAGGCAATGTCACTGTCCGCAGCGTCTACGGAAAAAGTACACTGGATGTCACGGCTATTTTTAGTATGCACACACGTTAACCACCTTAGCTCCCCTAGCTTAAACACCCTTAATGACCAGACCACTTTTTACAATTCTGCACTACACTATTTTCACGGTTTATTGCTCGGTCATGCAACTTACCACCCAAATGAATTTTACCTCCTTTTCTTCTCACTAATAGAGCTTTCATTTGGTGGTATTTCATTGCTGCTAACATTTTTACTTTTTTTGTTATTAATCGAAATTTACCTAAATTTTTGCAAAAAAATGACATTTTTCACTTTCAGTTGTAAAATGTTTCAAATAAAACTACATTTCTATATAAATTTTTCTCTAAATTTATTGTTCTACATGTCTTTGATAAAAATAAAAAAAAAGTGTATATTTATTGGTTTGGGTAAAAGTTATAGCGTTTGCAAACTATGGTACAAAAATGTGAATTTCCGCTTTTTGAAGCAGCTCTGACTTTCTGAGCACCTGTCATGTTTCCTGAGGTTCTACAATGCCCAGACAGTAGAAAAAACCCCCACAAATGACCCCATTTCGGAAAGTAGACACCCTAAGGTATTCGCTGATGGGCATAGTGAGTTCATAGAACTTTTTATTTTTTGTCACAAGTTAGCGGAAAATGATGATTTTTTTTTTTTCTTACAAAGTCTCATATTCCACTAACTTGTGACAAAAAATAAAAACTTCAATGAACTCACTATGCCCATCACAAAATACCTTGGGGTGTCTTCTTTCCAAATTGGGGTCACTTGTGGGGTAGTTATACTGCCCTGGCATTTTAGGGGCCCAAATGCGTGAGAAGTAGTTTGAAATCAAATTGTGCAAAAAAAATGCCCTGTGAAATCCTAAAGGTGCTCTTTGGAATATGGGCCCTTTTCCCCTCCTAGGCTGCAAAAAAGTGTCACACATGTGGTATCGCTGTACTCAGGAGAAGTTCGGCAATGTGTTTTGGGGTGTCTTTTTACACATGCCCATGCTGGGTGAGATAAATATCTCTGTCAAATGACAACTTTGTATAAAAAAATTGGAAAAGTTGTCTTTTAGAGAGATATTTCTCTCACCCAGCATGGGTATATGTAAAAAGACACCCCAAAACACACTGAGTACAGCGATACCACATGTGTGACACTTTTTTACAGCCTAGGTGGGCAAAGGGGCCCACATTCCAAAGAGCACCTTTAGGATTTCACAGGGCATTTTTTTCACATTTTGATTTAAAACTACTTCTCAAGCATTAGGGCCCCTAAAATGCCAGGGCAGTATAAATACCCCACAAGTGACCCCATTTTGGAAAGAAGACACCCCAAGGTATTTCATGATGGGCATAGTGAGTTCATGGAAGTTTCTATTTTGTCTCACAAGTTAGTGGAATATGAGACTTTGTAAGAAAAAAAAATCATAATTTTTCGCTAACTTGTGACAAAAAATAAAAAATTCTAGGAACTCGCCATGCCCCTCACAGAATACCTTGGGGTGTCTTCTTTCCAAAATGGGGTAGGTTGTGGGGTAGTTATACTGCCCTGGCATTTTAGTGGCCCTAATGCGTGAGAAGTAGTTTAAAATCCAAATGTGTTAAAAATGCCCTGTGAAATCCTAAAGGTGCTCTTTAGAATGTGGGCCCCTTTACCCACCTAGACTGCAAAAAAGTGTCACACGTGGTATCGCCGTACTTAGAAGAAGTAGGGCAATGTGTTTTGGGGTGTATTTTTACATATACCCATGCTGGGTAAGAGAAATATCTCTCTAAATGTCAACTTTTCCCATTTTTTTTATACAAAGACACCCCAAAACACATTGCCCAACTTCTCCTGAGTACGGCGATACCACATGTATGACACTTTTTTGCAGCCTAGAAGCGCAAAGGGGCCCAAATTCCTTTTAGGAGGGCATTTTTAGACATTTGGATCCAAGACTTCTCACGCTTTAGGGCCCGTAAAATGCCAGGGCAGTATAAATACCCCACATGTGACCCCATTTTGGAAAGTAGACACCGCAAGGTATTCAATGAGGGGCATGGTGAGTTCATAGAAGATTTTTTTTTTTTTGGCACAAGTTAACGGAAATTGTTTTTTTTTGTTTTTTCTCACAAAGTTTCCCTTTCCGCTAACTTGGGACAAAAAGTTAAATCTTTCATGGACTCAATATGCCCCTCAGCGAATACCTTGGGGTGTCTTCTTTCCGAAATGGGGTCACATGTGGGGTATTTATACTGCCCTGGCATTTTACGGGGCCCTAAAGCGTGAGTAGAAGTCTGGAAAATGTCGAAAAATGTTTACGCATTTGAATTCCGTGAGGGGTATGGTGAGTTCATGTGAGATTTTATTTTTTATCACAAGTTAGTGGAATATGAGACTTCGTAAGAAAAAGCAAAAAAAAAAATTTTTAAATCCATTTCCGCTAACTTGTGCCCAAAAAAATTCTGAATGGAGCCTTACAGGGGGGTGATCAATGACAGGGGGCTGATGAGGGAGTCTATATGGGGTGATCACCACCCTGTCATTGATCACCCCCCTGTAAGGCTCCATTCAGACGTCCGTATGTGTTTTGCGGATCTGCGGATCCACAAAACACATATGGACGTCTGAATAGAGCCTTACAGGGGGGTGATCAATGACAGGGGGGTGATCACCCCATATAGACTCCCTGATCACCCCCCTGTCATTGATCACCCCCCCTGTAAGGCTCCATTCAGAGGTCCGTATGTGTTTTGCAGATCCAAGGATCCATGGATCGGATCCGCAAAACACATACGGACGTCTGAATGGAGCCTTACAGGGGGGTGATCAATGACAGGGGGGTGATCAGGGAGTCTATATGGGGTGATCACCCCCCCGTAAGGCTCCATTCAGAGGTCCGTATGTGTTTTGCGGATCCGATCCATGGATCCGTAAAACACATACGGACGTCTGAATGGAGCCTTACGGGGGGGTGATCAATGACAGGGGGGTGATCAATGACAGGGGGGTGATCAGGGAGTCTATATGGGGTGATCACCACCCTGTCATTGATCACCCCCTTGTAAGGCTCCAAACATAAGGAAACAGCCGGCACTCCTCTCTTGCGTCGTGGTGCTCGCGTCTAAGGTATGAAAAACCCGCTTCAATATTCAGAAAAAGACCGGCACTCACTATTAGCGATTCAGTTGGCTTTATTCAAAGCATTCACGAGGATTAAGGGTAAATCTGAGACCCACCTTTTTCTGTGATAATATAGAGTATTGCACACAGTTTGCTAATATATTGAACAAATGTTCGTATGATTTGATGGTATTAACCATTGAACATTTGAATACCTCTATAGCGGAAATTAAAACTCAGATAAGTGCTATTGAGCAACAATTAAAGGACGCTCTGTCATTGGAGGAACTTACATCTTTAAAACAAAAAATTGAGAAGAATTGTAACGATTTGCAAAAGGACATTGAGGCCACTAAACGTAAGAAGTATACCAGAGATTTGGAGGACTATCAAAATCATAGAGTATATAGATGGCAAGACTCATCAGGCACAGCTACTCCGTTGGTTCGTCGTTTCACACGCCGTGGAGGGTCCCAATCATCAGGATCTGGCAGCGATTACAGCATCAATCAACGTCCCTCGGCGTCTTTTTTAGGGCAAAGACGTCGAAGAGGAAGAACACCAGGAGAGCAGGACGCCACTACAGGGGAGCCGCAAGTACCGATGGCAACGAGATCCCAGGTATAAATGAGACTTTGCTATTTAATATATCATCTAAAAGTTTAACTCCTACACAGTTAAAACTGCTACAGAAAGGTCTTTCATTTAGTCCTACTGAACCATTTGATAGTTTTCAATTTGATATGGACTGTCGCCGTTTCTTTAGGAGCATACGTTTAAAGGCTCATTTTGCAGGCAAAGATATGTCGGTCTCCACATCAAGTATTCCTATACAAACAGGTTTAAACTTGAATCAATTTGGTTTAAGATTAAAGAGTAATTTTCAGCCTCCAAAAATACATCATCCTGCTGAGACCTACATATCTTTGGTGCAAAGAGATTTTGATGCAATCATCTCTGATTTTCGTCATGAGGGTTTGGCCATCGCACAAAACTTGTCAAAGGAAGAAAGAAATGCATTACACACCATATTAGATGATAAAACTGTTATCTTCAAACCTGCAGACAAAGGGGGCTCCTTGGTAATGTTAGATAAGGAATATTACGTGTCTGAAATCCTATCACAATTATCTGATCGTGACACATACCATCCATTAGACAGGGATCCGGTGTTTGATATCAAGCGTAAATTGTCTGAAATTGTGAATAGACATAATGAGAAAGGATTAATAGATGACAAATTATGTAAATTTTTAATTAATCAACATCCGGTAACCCCTGTATTATACACGTTGCCAAAAATCCATAAATGCCTGATAGCACCACCTGGTAGGCCAATCGTAGCCTCCAATGATTCAATATTGTCTGCACCGGCAATGCTTCTTGAAAAAGTTCTGACTCCATTGATAAAGAAAACTCCCTCTTTTCTATTGGATACCACCCATTTTTTGTCCGAGATTAGGAAGGTACATTTAGAATCAGGAGACCTTCTAGTTACGTATGATGTAAAGAGTTTATATACATCTATTGAACATGTGAAGGGCCTTACTGCGGTTGAATGGGTTCTGGAATTTTCGGATTATAGTACACAAGAGAAAATGTTTTTTCTCCAATTATTACAGTTAGTTCTAGAGGAGAACTATTTTCTATTCCAGGACACATTCTTCAAGCAAAAACGGGGGACCGCGATGGGTTCGCATGCCGCACCGCCATACGCAAATAGCTATATGGCTTGGTTTGAACAACATTTTGTATACAGCAATTTATTATATACGCAATTTTGCATTTTTTGGCGTCGATTTATAGACGATATTTTTTGCGTATGGCGGGGCGGCATTGAATCATTGGATTTGTTTACTACACATCTGAACAATGTATGGCCTGAACTATCTTTCACAGTTCAAAGTGATTTAAACAAAATGAATTTTCTGGACACTTGGGTAATAAAAGGCCCTGATAATTTAATACAGACTGATTTATACATAAAAAAAAACTGATAAAAATAGTCTACTCCATTTCTCTAGTAATCATTCACCATCGGTAAAAAAATCTCTGCCTCTCTCACAATTTAGGCGTGTAGAAAGAATTGTGTCAGATGAAGTCTTAAAAAAAACGAGATTGCAAGAGATGGCAGATAAATTTTCATCTAGGGGTTATCCGAAACCTTTATTGGATGATGAGTTAAAGAAATGTAGTGGCGAGGTATATAAAAAAAGACCTGACAGCGATACAAAACGGTTACCATTTATTGTTAAGTATCATCCGTGGATCAATAAATTTCGACATGTGATCAACAAACACTGGGGGATTGTGCGTGCAGCCTACCCTGATGTTGTGGAATTCAGAGATGTACCCATGATTTGCTACAAACGAACCAGGAATATTAGGGACACAATTGTTAAGGCTGATATAGGTGGCAGTAAGATGCCACGTCAACTTTTTTTGTCTACTCCAAAGAAGGGCACCTTCCCGTGTCTGCAGTGTGTCCATTGCTCAGCAGTAATTAAAGGTGAAACCTTTTCCCATCCACACACAGGTAAAAAAATTCCCGATTAAGGGATTTTTTACTTGTGATCGCAACTATGTGGTTTACCTGTTGAAATGCCCCTGTGGTTTGATATATGTGGGTGAGACATCTGTCAGAATGAAAGATAGGTTCAGTAATCATAAATCCAGTATACGGAAGAAAAATCTGCTATTGCCTGTCCCCTTTCATTTTGACAGCTGTTCTCACAACATATCACAATTAAGGTTTCAAATTATTGAACAGATACAGCAACCACGTAGAGGTGGCAACAGGTTACTAATGCTTAAAAAAACGGGAAAGCTATTGGATTCACACTCTGCAGACTCTGGAACCAAAAGGTCTCAATCGAGACTATGAAGTGAGTTCTTCCCTATAAGGTATCAAATATGCTGTGCATTGCTGGTTTGATCAATTTTGTTTCTTTTTTAGTCACAGAAAAAATGAAAATTGAAAATACTGAAAACAATGCGAAAATAATGCGAAATATATTGCTATTAATGTGAAGTATATAAAAATTATTGAATTATATTTAGGTTGTAAGAGATGAAGATATCTCAGGATATTGATTGTGAACATTTTAATTTCGTATTGGCCTCTATATATTTGGCTGCACTACATGTCTGCCATCTTTATTCCTTTTTTCCTTTTTCCTTTACCTTTTTTTGCGTGTATAAATATTCACAAGTATCCATTTACTATTGTAATCACAGATTGATGTGATCCGTCTTCAGTTGTAACTATTTGTTCATTTTTCTTCCTTGAATGCTTTGAATAAAGCCAACTGAATCGCTAATAGTGAGTGCCGGTCTTTTTCTGAATCTTGTAAGGCTCCATTCAGAGGTCCGTATGTGTTTTGCGGATCCGATCCATGGATCCGTGGATCCGTAAAACACATACGGACGTCTGAATGGAGCCTTACAGGGGGGTGATCAATGACAGGGGGGTGATCAGGGAGTCTATATGGGGTGATCACCCCCCTGTCATTGATCACCCCCCTGTAAGGCTCCATTCAGACGTCCGTATGTGTTTTACGGATCCGATCCATGGATCCGTAAAACACATACGGACGTCTGAATGGAGCCTTACAGGGGGGTGATCAGGGAATCTATATGGGGTGATCACCACCCTGTCATTGATCACCCCCCATAAGACTCCATTCAGACGTCCGTATGTGTTTTGCGGATCCGATCCATGGATGCGTGGATCCGTAAAACACATACGGACGTCTGAATGGAGCCTTACAGGGGGGTGATCAATGACAGGGGGGTGATCAGGGAGTCTATATGGGGTGATCCCCCCCCTGTCATTGATCACCCCCCTGTAAGGCTCCATTCAGACGTCGGTATGTTTTTTGCAGATCCGATCCATGGATCCGTGGATCCGTAAAACACATATGGACGTCTGAATGGAGCCTTACAGGGGGGTGATCAATGACAGGGGGGTGATCAGGGGTTAATAAGTGACGGGGGGGTGTAGTGTAGTGTGGTGCTTGGTGCTACTTATTACAGAGCTGCCTGTGTCCGTCTAATATACCTGTTAGGGGTTAAAAAAATCGCATCTACAGCCTCCCAGCGAACGATCGCCGCCAGCAGGCTGTAGACCCACTCGCTTACCTGCAGTTCCTGTGAACGCGCGCGCCTGTGTGCGCACGTTCACAGGAGATCTCGCGTCTCGCGAGATGACGCGTAGATGCGTGACTGTGCCTGAGTGAGTCGCCTCCGGAACGCGATCCTGCGTTAGGCGGTCCGGAGGCGGTTAAACAGGAGATGTAGCGCAGATAATGTCGCTGTATGCAGCAGCCAAACAATTGCAAGCTATTTAAAAATATATTTTGCTGCCAGATACAACAAAAGTCCTCTGCAATTGCACGCAATTATCCCAGGTTGCGCAAAAAATATATAACAATAGTCACAACAATAGTCCTTAAAAGGACTTTTGGGTCTTTAACACCAACCCTGCCTAACAAAAAAAAAAATATTCAATTCCCTACACTATCTGTCCCTTCTACAGCACAGCTCTCCCTGACTAAGAATGAGCCGAACCACGTGTCATTGGGTGCTTTATAGACTCGTTCCAGCCAGCCAATCACTGTAATGCCAGTAACCAACATGGCTACGGCATTACAGTGAGTGGCAGTACTTACCTGATCCGTATGACAAATGCATTGAAATGCCGTTTCTCCGGTGTCATCTAGAAAAACGGATCCGGCATTTTATTTTTTTTGCACATTTTTTGCTGTCTGAGCATGCACAGACCACAATGCCGGATCAGTTTTGCCGGAACACTCGGGACGAGATCCGGCATTAATGCATTTCAATGGGAAAAAATGCTGGAATCGGCATTCTGGCAAGTGTTCTGGAACTTTGGACGGAGATGAAACTGCAGCATTCTGCGGTATTATCTCCGTCCTGAAAAGGCAAAAAGACTGAACTGAAGATTCTCCATTCAGAATGCATTAGGATAAAACTGATCAGTTCTTTTCCGGTATTGAGCCCCTAGGACGGAACTCAATGCTGGAAAAGAATAACTAGTGTGAAAGTACCCTAAAATGGTCCACATAAATATTCCAAAATAAAAAGGGCATGTGTGTTTCGCACCACTACCCTGCCCGCAAGACTTTCCCATGTCTACGTTAACTGTGAGCTGGATTAATACTGGAAAAGTACCAGAATAACACCCTTAGGCCTCTTTCATACAAGCCTGACGGTTTGGCTCCAGATGCGTTCAGGATGCATTCAGTGAAACTCTCACCATTGTGTAAGCAAGTTCAGTCAGTTTTATCTGCGATTGCGTTCAGTTGTTACCACGCGGGTGCAATGCTTTTAGATGCTTTTTTCACGTGCGTGATAAAAAACGGAAGGTTTACATATATCTCTGTAACGGATCACCTGGCACCCCGACTGAGTACCTCTGTTGATGGATGCTCCTAGCGTTTTCCTGAGGTTTGAGCACTCTGGCAGACCCCACAATCACCGAACCGAAGAAGCATATAAATCCTCTCAAGCATATGAATGCTGTAGACAGTTGAATAGGAAACCATACAAATAGGTTTATGCTCCTAGCAGTCAAACTGGAACAGCATACCATAAATCCTCCCCCCAAGAATGAGACGACACTTCACTTTGAGGGTTAAAACAGGAACTGACTTTATTTAGACATAGCACACCTACTTTAACCCCCCCAACAGCCTCATTTACATACAATAGGGCACATGGAGGACTATGGTACAAGGAAGGGTGGGGCCCGACAATAGCAAGGGCTGATGGGAGATTGAGGAGGGACAGAGCAGCTGGTTTAAACTGGTCTCCCAGTGTCCCTGAGACAACACCTTGCTGGGGAAACAATGGGACAGGAAAAAGGGGGAGGAGAAGAGGCACAGAACAGCAATTCCTTTAACATAGTAAACATTACAGTAAGAGCAAGATATATACAGTTTACAATACATCGCAATACAATTTAACCAAACCCATAATAACATACATAATTTTTAAGACAGCCTGAATGCAATCTGCTACACAGTCTTAAAGGGCATTGTTCCTAAAAGTCATAATATGTCCACGGATGGTCCTTAAAGGGCCAGTAGCAGCAATATAAAATACCACATTCCTAAATTGCATTCAAATGTACAAATTTACCAGGGGCCATAGTCAGCAGGTAGGAGGCGGGTAGCCAGTCCTCTCCAATGCCCAGTGGCAAGGCGGGTTCCGCCACAATTTCCTAGCAACCATCAGTGAAAAACACATTGCATCCACAGTTGATTCCAGATGCAATGCGTTTTTCACTGAAGCCCCATTAACTTCTACGGGCCAGGGCTGCGTGAAAAATGCAGCGTTTTTCAGGCAACGCAGAACTGATGCGTGCAAAAGAAAGCTCATGTACACAGCCCCATTGAAATGAATGGGTCAGGATTCAGTGCGGGTGCTATGCGTTCACGTCACGCATTGCCCCAGCACGGAAAACTCGCTTGTGTGAAAGGGGCCTTAGGCCTCTTTCAGACGGGCATCCCGGATTTGCTCCAGATGCGTCCCGGGTGCATTGTGGGAAACCTGCGCGAGTGCGCACGCAATTTCAATCAGTTTTGACTGCGATTGAGTTGTGTTGTTCATTTTTTTCCGTGCGAGTGCAATGCATTTTGCACACACGTGAGAAAAAACTGAATGTGGTACCCAGACCTGAACTTCTTCACTAAAGTTCGGGTTTGGGTTCGGTGTTGTGTAGATGTTATTATTTTCATCTCATCCACTTGAACGTGCAGCCGGCATCGTCTTCTTTCTTTTTCTTTGAGGACCTGCAAAAGGACCTCTGAAGACGTAATCGCGCTCGCCACGTGGTGAGCGTGGTGAGGTCAACACAGGTCCTGCTGAATGAAAATAGAAGATCCTATCTTCATTCAGCAGGACCTGCGCTGAAGTCATCAAAAGGTCCTTTTGCAGGTCCTCAAAGAAGAAGAAAGAAGACAATGCCGGCTGCACGTTCAAGTGTATGAGGTGAGTTAATTTTTTTATTTTTTAACCCCTCAAGCAACACTTTACTATGTATTCTGTATTAAGAATGCTATTATTTTCCTTTATAACCATGTTATAAGGGAAAATAATACAGTAAATTGACTTTAATCAATTTACTAACATCAACTCCTAGCAAATAGAGTTGAGCGAACACCTGGATGTTCGGGTTCGAGAAGTTTGGCCGAACTTCCCGGAAATGTTCGGGTTCGGGATCCGAACCCGACCCGAACTTCGTTCCGAACACGAACCCCATTGAAGTCAATTGGGACCCGAACTTTTCGGCACTAAAAAGGCTGAAAAACAGCCCAGGAAAGGGCTAGAGGGCTGCAAATGGCAGCAAAATGTAGTTAAATCCCCTGCAAACAAATGTGGATAGGGAAATGAATAAAAAATAAAAATAAAATAAATAAAAATTAACCAATATCAATTGGAGAGAGGTCCCATAGCAGAGAATCAGGCTTCACGTCACCCAAAACTGGAACAGTCCATTGTCATATATTTAGGCCCCGGCACCCAGACAGAGGAGAGAGGTCCCATAACAGAGATTCAGGCTTCATGTCAGCAGAGAATCAGTCTTCATGTCATAGCAGAGAATCATGCTTCACGTCACCCAAAACTGGAACAGTTCATTGTCAGATATTTAGGCCCCGGCACCCAGACAGAGGAGAGAGGTCCCATAACAGAGATTCAGGCTTCATGTCAGCAGAGAATCAGTCTTCATGTCATAGCAGAGAATCAGGCTTCACGTCAGCCAACACTGGAACAGTCCATTGTCATATATTTAGGCCCCGGCACCCAGACAGAGGAGAGAGGTCCCATAGCAGAGATTCAGGCTTCATGTCATAGCAGAGAATCATGCTTCACGTCACCCAACACTGGAACAGGCCACTGTCAGATATTTTTAGGCCCCGGCACCCAGACAGAGGAGAGGTTCATTCAACTTTGGGTTGCCCCGCAATATAATGGTAAAATGAAAATAAAAATAGGATTGAATGAGGAAGTGCCCTGGAGTACAATAATATATGGTTAAGGGGACGTAGTTAATGTCTAATCTGCACAAGGGATGGACAAGTCTTGTGGGATCCATGCCTGGTTCATTTTGATGAACGTCAGCTTGTCCACATTGGCTGTAGACAGGCGGCTGCGTTTGTTTGTAATGACGACCCCTGCCGTGCTGAATATACGTTCAGACAAAACGCTGGCCGCCTGGCAGGCCAGCACCTCCAAAGCATAAAAGGCTTGCTCTGGCCACGTGGACAATTTGGAGACCCAGAAGTTGAATGGGGCCGAACCATCAGTCAGTACGTGGAGGGGTGTGCACACGTACTGTTCCACCATGTTAGTGAAATGTTGCCTCCTGCTAACACGTTGCGTATCAGGTGGTGGTGCAGTTAGCTGTGGCGTGTTGACAAAAGCTGCCTTGGCGACCTCTTGCTCCTCCTCTGCCTTGGCCTTGGGCTTCCACTTGTTGCATTTGGGAATGCTCTCAGTAGCGCGTCTACCAACGTGCGCTTGTCCTCGCGCATCTTCCTATCACGCTCCAGTGCAGGAAGTAAGGTGGGCACATTGTCTTTGTACCGGGGATCCAGCAGGGTGGCAACCCAGTAGTCCGCACACGTTAAAATGTGGGCAACTCTGCTGTCGTTGCGCAGGCACTGCAGCATGTAGTCGCTCATGTGTGCCAGCCTGCCTAGAGGTAAGGATAAGCTGTCCTCTGTGGGAGGCGTATCGTCATCGTCCTGAGTTTCCCCCCAGCCACGCACCAGTGATGGGCCCGAGCTGCGTTGGGTGCCACCCCGCTGTGAACATGCTTCATTCTCATCCTCCTCCACCTCCTCCTCATCCTCCAGTAGTGGGCCCTGGCTGGCCACATTTGTACCTGGCCTCTGCTGTTGCAAAAAAAACTCCCTCTGAGTCACTTCTAAGAGACTGGCCTGAAAGTGCAAAAAAGGACCCCTCTTCCTCCTCCTCCTCCTGGGCCACCTCCTCTTCCATCATCGCCCTAAGTGTTTTCTCAAGGAGACATAGAAGTGGTATTGTAACGCTGATAACGGCGTCATTGCCATGTTGGTGGAGTACTCGAAACAGCGCAACAGGGCACACAGGTCTCGCATGGAGGCCCAGTCATTGGTGGTGAAGTGGTGCTGTTCCGCAGTGCGACTGACCCGTGCGTGCTGCAGCTGAAACTCCACTATGGCCTGCTGCTGCTCGCACAGTCTGTCCAGCATATGCAAGGTGGAGTTCCACCTGGTGGGTACGTCGCATATGAGGCGGTGAGCGGGAAGGCCGAAGTTACGCTGTAGCGCAGACAGGCGAGCAGCGGCAGGATGTGAACGCCGGAAGCGCGAACAGACGGCCCGCACTTTATTCAGCAGCTCTGACATGTCGGGGTAGTTGTGAATGAACTTCTGCACCACCAAATTCAGCACATGCGCCAAGCAAGGGATGTGCGTCAAACCGGCTAGTCCCAGAGCTGCAACGAAATTTCGCCCATTATCGCACACCACCAGGCCGGGCTTGAGGCTCACCGGCAGCAACCACTCGTCGGTCTGTTGTTCTATACCCCGCCACAACTCCTGTGCGGTGTGGGGCCTGTCCCCCAAACATATGAGTTTCAGAATGGCCTGCTGACGTTTACCCCGGGCTGTGCTGAAGTTGGTGGTGAAGGTGTGTGGCTGACTGGATGAGCAGGTGGAAGAAGAGGAGGAGGAAGCCGAGTAGGAGGAGGAGGCAAAGAATGTTGCCCTGCGATCCTTGGTGGCGGAAGAACGTGCGCCAAACAGCTCTCCGCCTGGGGCCCAGCCGCCACTACATTTACCCAGTGTGCAGTTAGGGAGATATAGCGTCCCTGGCCGTACTTACTGGTCCACGTATCTGTGGTTAGGTGGACCTTGCCACAGATGGCGTTGCGCAGTGCACACTTGATTTTATCGGATACTTGGTTGTGCAGGGAAGGCACGGCTCTCTTGGAGAAGTAGTGGCGGCTGCGAACAACATACTGTGGGACAGCAAGCGACATGAGCTGTTTGAAGCTGTCTGTGTCCACCAGCCTGAATGACAGCATTTCATAGGCCAGTAGTTTAGAAATGCTGGCATTCAGGGCCAGGGATCGAGGGTGGCTAGGTGGGAATTTATGCTTTCTCTCAAATGTTTGTGAGATGGAGAGCTGAACGCTGCCGTGTGACAAGGTTGAGATGCTTGGTGACGGAGGTGGTGGTGTTGGTGGTACATCCCCTGTTTGCTGGGCGGCAGGTGCCAACGTTCCTCCAGAGCTGGAGGAAGAGGCCGAGGCGGCAGCAGCAGAAGAGGTAGCAGGGGGAGCCTGAGTGAGTTCCTTGTTTTTAAGGTGTTTACTCCACTGCAGTTCATGCTTTGCATGCAGGTGCCTGGTCATGCAGGTTGTGCTAAGGTTCAGAACGTTAATGCCTCGCTTCAGGCTCTGATGGCACAGCGTGCAAACCACTCGGGTCTTGTCGTCAGCACATTGTTTGAAGAAGTGCCATGCCAGGGAACTCCTTGAAGCTGCCTTTGGGGTGCTCGGTCCCAGATGGCGGCGGTCAGTAGCAGGCGGAGTCTCTTGGCGGCGGGTGTTCTGCTTTTGCCCACTGCTCCCTCTTTTGCTACGCTGTTGGCTTGGTCTCACCACTGCCTCTTCCTACGAACTGTGAAAGTCAGTGGCACGACCTCCATTCCATGTGGGGTCTAGGACCTCATCGTCCCCTGCATCGTCTTCATCCCTGACCTCCTGTTCAGTCTGCACACAGCAGAAAGACGCAGCAGTTGGCACCTGTGTTTCGTCATCATCAGAGACGTGCTGAGGTGGTATTCCCATGTCCTAATCATCAGGAAACATAAGTGGTTGTGCGTCAGTGCATTCTATGTCTTCCACCGCTGGGGAAGGGCTAGGTGGATGCCCTTGGGAAACCCTGCCAGCAGAGTCTTCAAACAGCATAAGAGACTGCTGCATAACTTGAGGCTCAGACAGTTTCCCTGATATGCATGGGGGTGATGTGACAGACTGATGGGCTTGGTTTTCAGGCGCCATCTGTGCGCTTTCTGCAGAAGACTGGGTGGGAGATAATGTGAACGTGCTGGATCCACTGTCGGCCACCCAATTGACTAATGCCTGTACCTGCTCAGGCCTTACCATCCTTAGAACGGCATTGGGCCCCACCAAATATTGCTGTAAATTCTGGCGGCTACTGGGACCTGAGGTAGTTGGTTCACCACCACATGTGGCTGTGGCAGAACGGCCACGTCCTCTCCCAGCACCAGAGGGTCCACTAACACCACCACGACCATGTCCGCGTCCGCGTCCCTTACTAGATGTTTTCCTCATTGTTACTGTTCACCACAATAAGAAAAAAAATATTTGGCCCAATGTATTGAACTCAAATTCAGGCCTTTTTTTACAGACACCTAACACTATCTGGCTATCTATTTAGGTACCGTATTACACTAATACAGGCACAGCAGTAACCACAGATTTAGCTGAATATAAATTGTAGGCCTAGTATTTAGGCCCTGGATGACAGGTATATGTTTACAGACAGAATTAGACTTGGAAATGCACGGTAGCATGTGTGTGAAGTTATTGAGAATGACCCTATCCGCACCTTCAATCTAATATACCCTTTTATGGATAGATTTAAAGTAGGCCTGATACTGCAGAAACCACTGATTTAGGGAATTGCTAAGTTGGGAATTGTATTTCAACCCAGAACAAAAACTGTGCTTTGGCGGACACTAAATGAATTGACCAGCCTCAGCAATAAACACATATTTAGCTGAATATAAATTTGAGGCCTATTATTTAGGCGCTGGGTGACAGGTATACGTTTACGGGCAGAATTAGACTTGGAAATGCACGGTAGCGTGTGAAGTTGTTGAGGATGACACTATCCGCACCTTCAATCTAATATACCCTTTTATGAATAGATTTAAACTTGGCCTGATACAGCAGAAACCACTGATTTAGGCAATTGCTAAGTTGGGAATTGTATTTCAACCCAGAACAAAAATATATCCTTTACCAGACAGCAGACAGTATTACAATTGGCTGGCCACAGCTGAAACACCAGATTTAGGGTACTGCTATTTTGGCAATTGTATTTCACCCCTCAATAAAATAGCAAGCACGGCCAAGCCCCTGATGTAGGATATAGCAAAAATATAACCACACTATTGATGGTTAAATGCACTTGGTGGCAGCTTGTGCTGGCGCACTACAAGACACAGAATGGCCGCCTATCACCCCAGAAAAAAGTGACTGAAAAACGCTCTGGGCAGCCTAAAAACAGTGAGCAATTAAATAGCAGCAGTTCAATGATTCACAGCTGTAGATCGATCACTGAATTAAGTGTTTTTGAAGAGTAAATCACTGCCTAATCTCGCCCTAACGTCGCAGCTGCATCCTCTCCCTACACTGATCAAAGCAGAGTGACGGGCGGCGCTATGTGACTCCAGCTTAAATAGAGGCTGGGTCACATGCTGCACTGGCCAATCACAGCCATGCCAATAGTAGGCATGGCTGTGACGGCCTCTTGGGGCAAGTAGTATGACGCTTGTTGATTGGCTGCTTTGCAGCCTTTCAAAAAGCGCCAAGAAAGCGACGAACACCGAACCCGAACCCGGACTTTTACGAAAATGTTCGGGTTCGGGTCCGTGTCACGGACACCCCAAAATTCGGTACGAACCCAAACTATACAGTTCGGGTTCGCTCATCCCTACTAGCAACCATGCGTGAAAATCTTGATTTTCATGCAGCCCCATTAATTTCTATGGGGCCTGCTTTGCGTGAAAAACGCTGAATATAGAACATGCTGCGATTTTCACGCAACGCACAAGTGACGTGTAAAAATCACAGCTCATCTGCACAGCCCCATTGAAGTGAATGGGTCCCGATTCAGTGCAGGTGCAATGCGTTCACCTCATGCATTGCACCCGGGCGGAATTCTCGCCCTTGTGAAAGGGGCCTTAGTTTTAACCTTCTACCAAACCAGCTAGCTAACACAGCGGGTTCATGCTCACTAATCTATAGGAAGGATTTATCACCAGGTATGTGGTAACAGATTCCCTTTAAAAAAGTAGGAGTTTTTTTTTTTTTTTTTAACTTCTCTTTATTGAAAGAAGATAATATTGACATATTACAGATTATTACAATGCAAAGCCATATATCTTTTTTTACAACATAGATCTTATATTCCCCTCCATAACTTTCCCAACCCCCCCTCCCCTACCCATTTATCTCGACTCTAGTTTATAGCAAAACGAATATGAGAAACATCTGTCCCTCTCCCAAAATCTATTTTTTGACCTTCTCATTGTGTAACACATACCATGGATCTGAAGTCCCCAATCTTAAGAACCATTCCGTTTGGACAAACGATTTAACAGTAGTCAGGATCTCTTCCTTAGTGAAAAAGTGTTCCATTTACAGGTCCTTCTAAAAAAATTAGCATATTGTGATAAAGTTCATTATTTTCTGTAATGTACTGATAAACATTAGACTTTCATATATTTTAGATTCATTACACTACACTACATAACTGAAGTAGTTCAAGCCTTTTATTGTTTTAATATTGATGATTTTGGCATACAGCTCATGGAAACCCAAATTTCCTATCTCAAAAAATTAGCATATTTTATCCGACCAATAAAAGAAAAGTGTTTTTAATACAAAAAAAGTCAACCTTAAAATAATTATGTTCAGTTATGCACTCAATACTTGGTCGGGAATCCTTTTGCAGAAATGACTGCTTCAATGCGGCGTGGCATGGAGGCAATCAGCCTGTGGCACTGCTGAGGTGTTATGGAGGCCCAGGATGCTTCGATAGCGGCCTTAAGCTCACCCAGAGTATTGGGTCTTGCGTCTCTTAACTTTCTCTTCCCAATATCCCACAGATTCTCTATGGGGTTCAGGTCAGGAGAGTTGGCAGGCCAATTGAGCACAGTAATACCATGGTCAGTAAACCATTTACCAGTGGTGTTGGCACTGTGAGCAGGTGCCAGGTCGTGCTGAAAAATGAAATCTTCATCTCCATAAAGCTTTTCAGCAGATGGAAGCATGAAGTGCTCCAAAATCTCCTGATAGCTAGCTGCATTGACCCTGCCCTTGATAAAACACAGTGGACCAACACCAGCAGCTGACATGGCACCCCAGACCATCACTGACTGTGGGTACTTGACACTGGACTTCAGGCATTTTGGCATTTCCCTCTCCCCAGTCTTCCTCCAGACTCTGGCACCTTGATTTCCGAATGACATGCAAAATTTGCTTTCATTCGAAAAAAGTACTTTGAACCACTGAGCAACAGTGCAGTGCTACTTCTCTGTAGCCCAGACTCAGTCCACAGCTTCCGCAGGTCCCCCAAGGTCTGGAATCGGTCCTTCTCCACAATCTTCCTCAGGGTCGGGTCACCTCTTCTCGTTGTGCAGCGTTTTCTGCCACACTTTTTCCTTCCCACAGACTTCCCACTGAGGTGCCTTGATACAGCACTCTGGGAACAGCCTATTCGTTCAGAAATTTCTTTCTGTGTCTTACCCTCTTGCTTGAGGGTGTCAATGATGGCCTTCTGAACAGCAGTCAGGTCGGCAGTCTTACCCATGATTGCGGTTTTGAGTAATGAACCAGGCTGGGAGTTTTTAAAAGCCTCAGGAATCTTTTGCAGGTGTTTAGAATTAATTAGTTGATTCAGATGATTAGGTTAATAGCTCGTTTAGAGAACCTTTTCATGATATGCTAATTTTTAGAGATAGGAATTTTGGGTTTTCATGAGCTGTATGCCAAAATCATCAATATTAAAACAATAAAAGGCTTGAACTACTTCAGTTGGTGTGTAATGAATATAAAATATATGAAAGTCTAATGTTTATCAGTACATTACAGAAAATAATGAACTTTATCACAATATGCTAA
Source organism: Bufo gargarizans (assembly GCF_014858855.1). Taxonomy (NCBI): domain Eukaryota; kingdom Metazoa; phylum Chordata; class Amphibia; order Anura; family Bufonidae; genus Bufo; species Bufo gargarizans. The sequence goes on along the minus strand of NC_058083.1, from coordinate 430,185,781 downwards.
TTTTTTTAGAAGGACCTGTATGCTCCCACTTTTTGAAAAAAGGTACTGTCAATTTTGATTTGCAGTTTTCCACCTCAATACATTCTAGTCTCAAGCATTAAATGGTCCAACAAAGTGCCTCATCTATGTTTGGTACACAAGGACGAAGCCAATGAGCTAGTATACTACGTTTGGCCACCAATAGGATCACATGCATTGAATCGATTAGTCGTGATTGCGTTTCTGATCTCCCTACATAAAAAAAAAAATAACTCTGGATCCAAAGGGATCTTCACTTGACATTTGGTACTGATCCCATCAATGAAGGATTTCCAATAAGCTTGGATTTTTATACAGGACCATAACCCATGCGTGAAATCAGTATTCGGAAGACTGCATTTAGGGCAGTGTGTTATCCTATCAGGTAAAACAGGGGCTGTACCTTTTCGTAAGTGAAAACCATATATGGCTCTATGCACTATTTTAAAGTATGATTCCCTCCATATTTCATTACGGATTATTTTCCGGACCTTGTCCCATCCCTCCAATAACTGATGAGGGAGGTTCATGTCTGGAAAATCTTTTAGCCAGGTCTTAAATAAAGATAAATCTCCTCTCCTCGACTCTTCTTCTCTCAAGCAGCTATAGATGAAGGATAAGTCTTTCCGGCTCCCCTCACTTCCTAGCAATGTATCAAATGGACCAGGTAGAAACTCTTTAGATAGGTCTCTCGCTTTTTCTTGTAGAAAGGCCTTAATCTGATAATATGCTAGAAAATGATTGAGAGAAATTCCGTATGTGGCCTGCATCTCCTGGAAGTCATATATTCTCCTCTCTTCTTGCTTCCATATGAGACTGACCTTTGAAATCCCTTTTTGTGCCCATTGTACCAGTTGTTTATTGGTTATAGCTGATTCAAATTCAGGGTGACCCCATAATGTCATTTTTTTTGAGATCCCACATGGGAGGCCGAAAGTTTTCCTTGTTGCTCTCCAGGTCGCTATAGTATCTCTAAGGAGAATGCTCTGTTTCACCAATGAAGGCAATCGAGAAAACTTAGTATGTAACAGTGCATTCAGCTTCCAGGGCTTCACCAGTTCTTTTTCTATATGGAGAACCGAATAATAAGACGTATCCTGAATCCAATCCAGGCCATGCCTCATCAAACTAACTAAATTATACTTCCTAATGTCTGGGAAACCCAAACCCTCTCTTGACTTAAGTCTAGTAAGCGTCTGCATAGATATCCTACTCCTTTTATTCTGCCAAATAAAAGCGCGAAATGCCCGCGACAATATTTGGACGTCAGTATGTTTTAAAAGGAGTGGCAGGGTCTGCATGGGATAGAGGAGTTTACTGAAGCTCATCATTTTTATCATACAGCACCTACCAAGAAATGAAATAGGCAAGTTCACCCATTTAATCAATTCCGCCAGTTTATTTTTTAATTAATGGAGGATAATTTAGGGAATAAAGTGTATCTGAGGTTCTGCCAATTTTTATACCCAAATATTTGATGTACTGAGGAGCTATCTTTACAGGTACTTCCCACTGGTCAATCTCTACTTTGTGCTGAGGGGGGATAGATCTAGCAATTCAGATTTAGTCATGTTAACTTTAAAACCTGACAAGCGACCAAAATATGAGAGGAGATCAAAGAGTGCTGGAGTGTCAGATCTAGGATAGGCTAAGAACACTAATAAATCATCGGCGAATAACACACGTGTAAGCGTTTGAGACCTAATGGGTATTCCTCTAATTAAATAATTCGCACTCAATGCCTTTGAAAGCGGCTCTAATACAATATTAAAGAGTAAGGGAGATAGCGGACATCCTTGTCTGGTGCCTTTTTGTAGTTGAAAGAGATCTGATAAAAAACCCGGAATAGATACCCTAGCCATCGGAGTGCTATACAAAGATGTAACATATGTACGGAATTCACCTGAAAATCCCATGAAGTTGGGGATTGGCCTTGATATCATCTAATAACGCCATTATTTTCCTGATGTTGTACACAGCTGATCTGCCCTGTATGAATCCCACTTGATGAGGGGATATAAGTTTTGGTAAAAACTTTGCTAGTCTATCTGCTAGCAATTTGGAAAGATACTTTAGGTTGTTATCTATTAGAGAGATGGGACGATATGAAGCTGCCAACATGTTATCTTTCCCTTCCTTGGGTAAAACCTTTATATAGGCCATATTCATATCAATTGGTATCGGCTGCCCTTGTAATATGTCGTTATACAGTTGTGTGAGTGCTTTAGCTACATCCTGGGCCATGACTTTATAAAATTAATTAGTAAAACCATCAGGGCCTGGGGCCTTCCCATTACTCGACTTCTTAATTATCTCCATTACCTCTTCTTCCGTAACAGGTCTATTCAGTGTCAACAGATCTTCCTGTGATACTTTTGGCAAATTCAAAGTATTCAGCCATCCCACCCCTTGTGTATCCCTATTCTCATCTCTAGAGTAAAGAGATTTGTAAAATTCGCTCAGCATACCCACTATCTCTTGGACATCCCTATCATTCTTTAGACCTGTGATATGCGTGGATGGGCGTATTCCTCTCTCTAAGGGGGCCAGCAGTTTCCCAGATTTATTACCATATCTGAAATATCTTGCTTCACGTCTTTTACCCTCCAGCTCCTCTTTTTGCCTCAACCAACGTTCATATTCAAGCTTCTTTTCTTGCCATTCTCCTTTAGTACTGTCACGACCCTTGGTCATGGTCGTGACTCCTTGGGAGCCGCATGCAGTTACCCGCGGTTTTGGTGTTGTGTCAACCGCAGCTGGGGGCACTTAGTGGTTTGCCTCAGGTGCGGTTGCCGCGGATAACAGGCATGCGTGCGGTTGCCCTTGGCAACGTGTTTTATGTGCACTCCCTTTGTCTGTTTGTGGTGCACTAGGTCATGTGTTGTATGCACGGAGACACCTTCCTTCACCTGCGGTTGTCCGCGGCAACGTCTGTTGCTGTGTGCATGTGGTGGCAGGGTCTCGGCCTGCTGGCTGTTCCCCAGAACATGGTTGCCACGCATGCCGTTGCTGGCGGTAACAGGTGAGTGTGTTGGTGTGTGTTAGGTATTGTGTGTACTTCCCCTTTAAGTTGGTGTTTTCCCTTTCCTGTGGTGCTGGAAGGGTTAATTCTCTTCTCAGTGTGTGTGATGTCACTGGGTGTGTTCTGACCGGTGGGTGTGGCCACTTAGGCCTATAAAGCCTCTGTCTCTGGCTTGGCTCAGTAGGTTGCTTTCAGCCAGGCATAGCTGGAGCAGCCTCCTGTATATTACCATCATCCAGTGGGGGCCTCCCCTTCTGGTCATAAATCTTTGTTACACGGTGTTATCTAGGTGTGTGTGGGGTTTCTGTATCATTGCAGCTTATGGTCCGGGTCCCTGTGTGATGTCTGTGTGTGCTGTCATTGTTGGTGTCCTGAACAAACAGCACCTGCACATGGGTTCCTGGTTGTGTTGTTCTGTGGCAGGTGAGTGTTGTGTTCATTGCGTTTGCCTGTCACTGCCATAAGGTGTTTTCTGTTTCCCCTTGTTGCTTGGCCATTGAGACTCCTGCTCCTCCGTGCCAAGGAGGAGTAGGTCGTCTCACCCAGCTCCTAGGTCAGGGATCTGCGGAGGGTCAGCAGGGATCCGAGGTTCCTGAGTATGGGCCCTCCTACCATCAAGGTCGGCGCATGCAGGTAGGAGACAGGGTCAGAGTTAGGGACGCAACAGGAGGTGACCTGCTCCCTAATTCTGTGTTGTTTGGCCAAGTGGTAACCCTACCATCTCCTGGCACCGCACGGCTGGGGGTTTCCCCCACTTCCAGCCGTGACAAGTACGTTCTGAGGGAATGGGCGGTGTAAGATTCTTTTAACGCAGATGATAACACCCCAAGTTTCTGTGCCGTAGTCTTCCTAAGTCTATTTACATAAGCTAGAATATTGCCTCTAAGGACTGCTTTTCCCGCTCTCCATACCAACTGTATATCCCCTGAGTCTGAGTTATTTTCCCAATATTCCATCCACCAATGCTTTAGCATTTCTGTAAATTTCTCATTTGAGGCTAGGAAATCTCCATAAAAAATCCTTACCCCTCAGGATGCTATCCGTAAGTTCTATGATCACAGGGGAGTGGTCAGATATCACCAGCTCCCCTATTTCCACCTCTCGAATTTTGTGTAATAGCATTTCCGAGGTCAGTACGTAATCCAAGCAGGACCAGGAATCGTGCACTAGGGAAAAATTAATGTATTCCCCGTCCTCTGGGTGTTTAATTCGCCATGCGTCATAAAGCCCCAGGTCCTTTACTACTGTACTCAAGATTTTATCTCTATGACAGGGTTTTATATGTTTACCCTTTACACTACGCCTATCCTCATCATGATACATAACTGAATTCATGTCCCCTGCTACCATTTTATGAGAAGCTGTATCCTGCAAGATCATATTTCTCACAGAAGTTGAAGAACTCTTTGTTAGCATCATATGGCCCATATATATTGTAAATGCTTAGAGATTCTGTTGGGAATTGAAGAACCACATGTAACCATCTTCCCTCTGTATCCTCCTTCATGGAGGCAACTTGGCATTTCAGGGTTCTGTGAATCAACATCAATACCCCTCCTTTATTGCCCGACGGCGGGGAGCCTAAAACCTGTCCTACCCACAATTTATGCATGCGGGGGAAGTCTTTTCTGTCTAAGTGGGTCTCTTGAAGTAGGGCTATATCTATCTTTAAGCGTTTGAGGTGCCCGAGTATCATCATGCGTTTTTGGGGAGACCTCAGCCCTTTGACATTCCAAGTAACTATCTTCGTCATTTTGCCCTTACTAAGTTACTTGGCTGACGCATAATATCCCAGTCGAGATGAGTAACTTTTAACCTTCCCTCCCTTTCCCCCCTTTCCCCCCAACATAAAACATGAGCTAACCTTAATCAAAGACCCATTTTTGGGCCACATGTAGTAATAAATGTCGACTTCTCTTCTTCCCAGCATAATCTCCTCACCTCACAGGGACACACTGTACATAAACTCCGCCCCCAAAAAACGTGGCTCTTATCGTAAGGAAGAACATGTAAGCAACACATCAACATCCCCCTTAAAGGAACAGTACCCCGCAACATTACCCAGTGTCTCTTAAAATACAGAGTTCTGGTGAGGATTATATTCTTCTGGTCTTTAATCGCCCCTTTCATCTTTAGCAGCTATAAGCCGATCCTCCTCATCAGGTTTCGGGTATAAACTGCTGCAGATCTCGGCGAGCTATCTTCGGGTCTTGGAAGGTGAGTAATTGGCCATCTGGTGAATGAACTTTCAGCGTTGCAGGGTAAATCAGCGCGAATTTTATTTGTTCCTGATAGAGACTGGAACAGATTGGCGAGAACTCCCTTCTGCGTTTTGCCACATCTACGGAAAAGTCATCAAAGAGAAGGATTCGGGGGCTTCCTATCTCTAGTGGGTCCCTCCGTTTCTTGTACGCTCGCAGGATCGATGCTATATCGGAGTAGTCCAAGTATCGAACTATCACTTGTCTTGGTCTCTGGGTCAGAGCTGTATAGTTTTGCGATCCTCCCTTTTGCTGGTCGGCTGGTGGTGGCGCCGGACCTATTCTGTGGGCCCTTTCCACTTTGCATGCTGCTGACATTTGCAGAGCAATTGGTAGATCTTTTTCACAGAGGGCCACAAGATCACGTGCAGGGACCTATTTAGGTATCCCAACTAAACGTAAGTTGTTCCTGCGGGAACGATTTTCTAGATCTTCTATTTTGGCCTTCATCTGTTTATTCTCTATTTGGAGTAAAGAACACGTAGCCTGGCTTTGAGCCTGCGCTTCTTCCAGCGCACTGACTCTTTCTTCCACCGATTAAATCCAGCTGCCTTGTTCCGCTATATCTTGGTGAAGGTGCGCCAGAGAGGCTGATACTGTGGTGGCCAATGACTCCTGCAAGTCCGGTAGAATTCGCGCCGCCACTTCCAGCGCAAAACTTTTATAGTCTATTCCTGCAGATGTCGATTGTTTTTCTCCGTCTCCACTCGTCTCATCATGAAGAGATGCAGGAGGATCTTCACTCGGTTGCGAGGAGGGCAGGTCTGCCATTTCACGCGGCAATGCCAGAGCTTGTGTCTCTTTCTGTTGTTTTTTTTTTTTTGCTTATTTCTACTCCCCATGGTCACTAAAACCAGTCCATGCACCCCCAACGGGAGATAAGGTACCGATCGGTTCGGGTTTTGACAAGATAGCTAGGGAGCAGAGGTTTGCAGAGCAAGTCTGAGCGGAGCTTCACTCAGTGCGTCCAACCATGCTGGCGCCGGAACCGGAAGTCAAAATAGTAGGAGTTTTGTTAGGACTTGATAAACCTGTTTCTTCTTTTAACCCTGTCAACTGTGTAACTATTATCCAGCCTTGTGGCATGCATGGCAATTAACCCTTACTTCCAGGCACATGCCAAAAAGTTACAGTATAGCTTCTGAATATCTATAGTTCGGTTTACATCAATTACAGGCAACTTCACGCATGCAAACCTCTAGTATCCATCAATATCTTGTCTGAGGGTATATGGCTCACACTGCCATGATTAGGGTTATTGGCCAAGTTCGGGCCCTCTACAACCCGTTAAATTAACCCATCCAACCTTCTCTCCATCCCAAATAACCACGCACAGCCACTGTTCGGATTAAATCGGCCACAGCAGCCGTTTTATTAAATAACATAAATAACATAAACAACATAAATAATTATAATAATAATGACATAACCATTTGACTTAGAACTGACGAGGGAGGTCGTAGAAGGCGCCTAAATGCACCTTAACCGACCAAAACCACCACGGCAATTCCATCTTGCCCCCAGCCGCATACCACAAGCTTGGGGACACCAACTGATGGACGCCACACCAAGCCAACCAGGTGCCCCAACTCTGAGAGTCCAGCCCCACCATTTAGGCAGTCTCATTCACCTGTACCATCCAGCTTCTATAACCTCCCCCCGCCAACAACGCGCAGCTTGACTCCAATCCTCTAGCTTGCGTGTTCCGCCACACACGGAGAGCTGTTTCCACTCCTCCTTGCAAATCCAGTGACCACAGATCAATGCCCACTGCATTAAGGTGGACCCCATCCTCTCTCCAGAAACCCCCGGTCCCCAAATCCAACTTTGGGTGCCGCACCGATGTTAAAGATGTGTGAATTTTATTCTATATTTTGTATATCTAGGATTGTAATGAGTTAACTTTTTCTACTTCCAAGTGCCCACCCACCCCCCTCTTTGTTTCAAGACTGGAGAGGAGAGAGAGGGGGGCAAAGAGCTGTGCTGTGGGAAGTGTCTGATTTCTCATCTTTCTACAGGTGTTCAATAGAGTGTGGTGGAATGCGTAGGCCAATCATATGACTTGATGATATGTATATATTATTCACTGCCTATAGAGAAGCACCTCTTTGAAGTGTCACACATGACGTAGGCAGTATTCTTGTTAGAATAAACTCCATTACAAAATGGCGATGGTAACCAGATGTTTACATTAGTTCACATTCCAAAGTGGTACTCACTGCGCAGATGTTGAAGTGTTATCTCTGTTTCTCTTATCACTTTTTCCTTTTTGACCAATGAAACAATGTTTTAGCCTCAGAGAGGACTGCCCTCTTCTGAAGATTCATAAACGCTTAGCCCATGTAATAAAGTTAGAGATTGCTTTGACCAACTTCTGTGTCAGTGTCTAGTCTCTCAGCCACGCGTGGATATTAACCCCTGGGGGGGGGGGTACATTGATCTGGAACACCAGAGTGTATCTAAAATGCCCTAATTTAGGGTGGTTTTAACAAATGGCACCCCAGATTGGATTCTGAGCGAACGTAGCATCAGACAGCTGACAAGACGGGCCCCTGAGCTTGACGAACGGCAGAGGAGAGAGGATTGCAACCTCAAAGAAAGGTGAGAAAACTTTTTATCTCATCTGCCTTTCTGCTAGTTACTTCGTCATGCTCAGATAGCTCAGTCTGCTGTGAGGTGGTACCGATGTAAGTATAGTAGTCGGCTGTAATGCTGAAAGCTTGGAGTCTATTGAACCAATAGTCTGAAATCATAGATCACTATATGTATATGTTTTGTGTGTGTCTGTGATTTATGTGAGGAGTGAGTTGAGCACAGACGGTAAAACCACAGACAAAGGGAGGGGACAGTAACCTCCTGGTTGGGAAGGGGGCGCTGTAGCGCCGAGGTGTGGGACAAAGGAACTCCGGCTGACCTGACCAGGAAGATGCGTAGAGCCGTATGATCTTTTGATCTGATGGAAGACTGCGGAGACTACCTGACCTGACCCTAGGAAGATGGTAGAACCTCTCATGACCTTTTGATCAAGGGGAAGACTGCGGTGATATTCTCTACCTGACCTGACCCCAGGAAGATGCGACGGAGCCCGCCTGACCCCTGGTTTTGGGGAAGACGTGCGGGGAGTCCCGGCTGACTAGTCTGACGTGATAGTCAGATTTGAGGCAACCAGAGGGGAGGGTGAATCCTTTGTCTGCGGAAGAAAGGGCTAAAGGTGCTGATCACTCCTCTGTTTTGTGTGTGTGTCAGTCTGAAATACTGTTGTTTTGATATCGGTCAGTCCCAGCATTATGAAGGAGAAAATACAGCCCCTAGCTAGTAGTGAGGGAAGAATTTAAAGTTAAAATGTGAAAAAGAATGTTAGAGAAAGTGTAGACTCGGACAGAGGTCGCCCCCTGGCAACAGGGATGAAGAGCTGTAAGAATCTGTGAAGTTAGAGCTTACAGACTGTGGGCATCAGAACTCCCGTGATTTTGAGGGGGGGGGGAGTTCTAATGAGTGAAACAGAGCAATGTCAAGATGTTAATTGATGGCATTAACAAGAAAGAAAGAAAGAAAGTGCCCCAGTGTCTGCAATCAGAACGGCGCTTGTGTTAAATGTTCCGAAACGAACCGGTTAAGTTTTGTTACCCTAATAAAATGTGTGTGTTTAACTAGGGAATATCCTAGTGATTACAGCAGTAAAAGATGGTCAGTTAATGGATAGGTGTTGTATCCAGTGTGAGCTACAGAGACTCACTTCCCCCACCTTAACAGAAACATTCCTGAGATAAGGGGAGCAGACGAAGGAAAAAGGTGGGAGGGAATGAGGGAATGATGCAGACTGTGATGTGTAATATATTATACAAGACAAAGAATTGTTCAATAATTTTCTTTCTTCTTTCCCAAGCAGTGTACTGTGGGAATCCAGCTTTTAACAAAATGACTATGATTCTAACATGTATATTGTCTTACAGCGACAGACCATCAGCAATTCTGGGTGTGGTGTGGCTATCTGTTTCCAGGAAAGCTGTGTTTGTCTGTGCTGCAAGTTTTGGGATGAAACAATGTGGATTGGAAGACATAAATGATTCAGTGGAATGTGAATGGGTGTGGCTTTGAGTTGTAATTGAGGCAAATATGTGTGAAGACTGATGGAGGTTTTTCGCAGAGCTGTGAATGCAATTCAGTTTTTATGTATGAGGGCGTGGTTATGAGCCGTTTGTGAAATGAGTACATGAAAATGTATATGAATGCGTATGCAGTACGATATTTTTTTTTTTTTTTATAATATGCTCATTGAGTATTTTATTTTTCTTGGAAGTTTTGGGGTTTTTATTGGTGCCAACAGCATTGATCAAGCTGTACATATTTATTTTATTTTTAAATTGAAGTCAATGAAAAGTTTCTTATGGGCCCTTTGTGTGTTCATGTCTGTATTGTCCGATCTGTTTGTTTCAATGTTTGAAGTTACGTGTTACATGTTAAGTGTTGTGCTTCACATCAGAGCTCTGTTCTCATGCTGGGGCACTAATGACAGAAAGAAGGAGGACCACAGCGTCCGACTGAAGGGGGTGGACTTAGATGACTCAGAGCGGAGGGACAGGATAGGGGTGGACGTTACAGACAACGACAGCCCTTGTGCCCATCCCCTAGTTACAGACACTCCCATGGAAGATGAGAAGTCCTGTTTTGTTTTCCAGTCTATTAATTCTGCAATAGGAAAAGTTGGATACTTCTGTAAGCCAAAATGCAGAGTAACATCAAGCGGCATTGGGTGGTTCAGTGGTGCCAACCATAGGTAGTGTTCCTTTGGCATTGCTTCAGCCCTGATGTCAAACGCCTCATTGAAGTGAGGGAAAAAGTAAGTCTGCCACCCTATGGTGGGCCTGCAGAGTCTGTGGGACCCAGATCCCAGAAGAGAGAGTGTTGTGCTGTGTGTGGTACTCCTCGTCCACACCACACGAGAGGATTGTATTCTATGTTGACCATGCCCGGTTCACTGTCCGTCCCCACAGACACCCATGTTTTTTTGTCATAAGGGGAACACAGACAGGTGAGGGGGGGGGGGAGTTAGATCAAGATTAAGAAACAGGAAATCCAGTATCGGCTCTATCTTTAAACATTTTTAGCAGATTCAATCTGGCCCAATGATATCCCTCACTCTGGGTGATAAAAAGTAGTCCCGTTTTTGAATGATACTGGAGCAGCCAAGACAGTTGTGCACAGCAAACATGGCCTCCCCTGATTTACTCTCCAAGGACACCAGCCTTTGGGTAGAAGTGGATAGGAAAGTAGTACGCTCACTTTTTTCAACAGAAACCATCCATATTAGATTTGCCCCTAACCAAGATGTGCTTGCCCATTTGCTGGTCAGTGGTAACGCCCCTTGTTGCCTCCTGGGTGCAGATTTGTTTGCAAAAGTACATGCTGGTATCTCACATCAGGAGGACGGCACTGTGAAGCTTACAGGTGCCCTCCACGACCAAGAACTTTGTTTGTTGGCCATTAGTGATAAAATTCCCTGGTCCATGTTTGTGTCAGTACTCCCAGAAGCTGAGAAAAGCAAACCACTCACCATTGGATGGTACATGACCTACATGCCGTTAATGAAGCCACAGTTTCTAACACCCACATCGTGCCCAATACACACACACACCTTGTCGGCTCAGGTTCCCATTACCCCTACTCACTCCACTGTGATTGATTTGTCCTTTAGTCCCTACCGCCTCACAGATGAGGTGGTAGATGCTTTTTGTGCCTAGAACTGGCAATTTTGTGTTCCCCCACACTGAGCCTATCAGATTATTACATTTAGATTGTATTGTTATGAAGTGAGTGGCCATGACTCAGCAATCCTCACCCAACTGCATGGCCAGCAATAACGCCCCGTAGCATATTATTCAGTCAGACTTGATCCCGTGGCCAGAGGTGCCCCTTTCTGCATCAGAGCTGTAGTAGTTGTACTAGCTATGCTTGATGAAAGCTCCGAGATAGTTCTGGACCACAAAGTGATGGTGATATTACATCTATCCTCATGAACGTACAATCCAAATGATTGTTTTGTTGCCCATTATTGTTCCATTTTGTTGCCTAACAATGTTGCTCTCCAAAGGTGTAATACTTTGGAGCCAGCCACCCTGTTGCCTCTGGACCAAGGGGGGAGGGAAGAGTTAGGGCACCGCACTTTAAACTTTTCTTTCAGATTCAAAGGAAGAGGCTCCTGACTGTTTGCAGATGATGTCACAAGAGGTAGTGGGATTTGGTAAATCAGTCATTAGGTAATCTAGATCATGTGCTCTTTGTGGATGGATCGAGGTATGGCCAGTATGGCAGGTACTACACAGGTTGGGCAGTGGTGATTAAACGTGAACTACCACACTTGTCTGCTCAGAAGTGGAGCTAAAAGACTCTGAAGATGGCTTGCAGATATGCAGGTGGAAAAACAGCCACCATTTACACTGATTCCAGGTGTGCTTTGGGATAGCCCATGACTATAGGCCCATATGGAAAGCCAGAGACTCCTTGATCGCTTCAGGTAAACCCATCGAAAATGGGGAAGCAGTGAGGTCTCTGATGGAAGCCCTCGTGTCACTAACATGAGGAGTGATAGCAACGAAAGGCCACTGTAATCAGATGCAGAGGAAGCAAAGGGGAAAGCCACGGCAGATCAGGCGGCAAAGATGGCTGCCAAATTACCTAAGCAGACCCCTGTCTTAAGTGGCCACAGTTCAGGTCCCTGAAATAACTCCTCCTGTCTCCCGAAAGTTCTTAAGACCTTACAGAACCAGATGGGGAAGGAGGAAAGGGACTGGTGGATGGAAAAGGGGGGACTACAAATAAGAAGGGAAACTTTACCTTCCCAGGTCCCTCTACTCCACGATGGCACAGGCAACCCATGGAGTGATGCACCAGACAAAAACTGCTATGTGTGATTTAGTACGTAGCATATGGTATGCCCCAGGGTTCAGCACTGTAACAGTCAGACATACTCGAGGATAAATGGTTTGTGCCCAGAACAACATGGGCAAGGTGGTTAAGGTACCCAAGAAACACGTCTTGCTTTTTGTATCTGTTTCAACATTTGCAGACTACCTTCAAATATCCAAGGTGGGCATGTATGAGTATGTATTGATATGTGATGACTTGTTTTCAGGATGGCCAAAACCGTACCCAAAGAAGTAAAGAAGATTATGGCCGAAGTTGTGTGCAAGTATGGGGTACCTTAGATCATTGAAAGTGACACAGGAGTTCACTTCACAGGTAAAGTGATGCAGGAGATGACAAAGGTTTTGGATATAGGACAGGCCTTACATGCTTCGTACCATCCACAAAGCAGCAGTAGAGTAGGAAAAAGGAACTGAACGGGACACTAAGTTAAAGATTCAAAGCCTTAATAGAGTGCCTGCTGGTAGCCCTCTTTTAGTAAGGTATACGCCTAACCGTGAGACAGGCCTTTGTCCCTATAAGGTCCTTTTTGGGTCGGCCCCTAGAATAGGATTTTACTTCCCACAGCAGCTCCAGATGCAACATGGTTGTCTGACAGATTATGTGATCAGTTTTGTATAAGCATTTGACTAAAGTACATTTTCGAGTTTTTGCTTCACTTCCAGGTTTTGATAAAATACCAGGAACCCACCCACTTGTGTCTGGAGATTGGGTGGTAGGAAAAGACACGTTAGAAAAGTCCCAAAACCCTGGTTTGATGGTCCATTCCGAGTGTTGTTGACCACAAGCACAGTGAAGCTCAAAGAAAAGCATAATTGGATTGATTTCAAGGAAGTGTTGAGACTGGTTTTCCCTTGTGTGACTGTTGATCATGACTCAAAAGAATATGAAAAATTGTATGAAAACTTCGATCCAGAAAATCAGGAGCACTGATGATCTCCAGTCCCCCCATATAATGTCAACACCAGTTAGGGAAAGATCATCTGACTTCCCCTTGCTCAAATCCAGTGTCACGGGAGGCTGTTCGCTAGGTATGGCTTGTCGTGGAAGCTGGTGAAGAGGAGGCGGAGCATTGGGACAGATGTTTAGGTTTAGGGAGAGAATGAAATTCAAGGGGGGACTGTTAAAGATATGTGAATTTTATTCTATATTTTGTATATCTAGGATTGTAATGAGTTAACTTTTTCTACTTCCAAGTGCCCACCCACCCCCCTCTTTGTTTCAAGACTGGAGAGGAGAGAGAGGGGGGCAAAGAGCTGTGCTGTGGGAAGTGTCTGATTTCTCATCTTTCTACAGGTGTTCAATAGAGTGTGGTGGAATGCGTAGGCCAATCATATGACTTGATGATATGTATATATTATTCACTGCCTATAGAGAAGCACCTCTTTGAAGTGTCACACATGACGTAGGCAGTATTCTTGTTAGAATAAACTCCATTACAAAATGGCGATGGTAACCAGATGTTTACATTAGTTCACATTCCAAAGTGGTACTCACTGCGCAGATGTTGAAGTGTTATCTCTGTTTCTCTTATCACTTTTTCCTTTTTGACCAATGAAACAATGTTTTAGCCTCAGAGAGGACTGCCCTCTTCTGAAGATTCATAAACGCTTAGCCCATGTAATAAAGTTAGAGATTGCTTTGACCAACTTCTGTGTCAGTGTCTAATCTCTCAGCCACGCGTGGATATTAACCCCTGGGGGGGGGGGTACATTGATCTGGAACACCAGAGTGTATCTAAAATGCCCTAATTTAGGGTGGTTTTAACACCGACACTGCCCCATGCTTGGCACAAAAACGCCCAATCACCCTATTTAACTTGATCCTGGCCTTATTCAACTTATGCACAGATCTAGCCTCCCTCCAGGACTTCCTCAGCACAATGTCTGACGACACAGTGACCATGGACGGGAAAAGGGACCACAAACGTAAAAAATCAAACCTGATGTCCCGAATCAATTCCCTGCAGGGACGAACACCTAGGTCATTACCCCCCACGTGCAACACTAGCACATCCAGGGCCCTATCCAACCTGGCATGATGATATACCTCCTGCAGGACACTACCCGACAACATACCTCGACGCCCGATCCACCTCACTACTGCCACATCACGGTCAAACCCCAACTGCCGCCCGTTTCGCCAAACATCAGCCCGCAAGGCCCCCCAAAAAACCAATGAGTGGCCCAAAATCCACCTGCAAAACAACAAAACTAAAACAATGATTAGAAACAATCCCGCACCCTCAAACCGCCCCTAACCGCACATATAACCGAAAGCGCTCTGACTCCCACCTCCCAATGCGTTTTATCACTTCATCTCGCACGCCCAGCCGAGCAGCCTCCCAGCCGAGCAGCCTGAAGGAATGACCCGTGAAGTTACCAGAATCCAGTCCCAGGTTACGCAAACACTTCTTAACCTCCCTGGCGGTATTCCCGAGCGTGACTCGGGGTTAATTTTTGCTGTCAGGAGCGGTAACCCTGAGTCACGCTCGGGGTAACATTGCACAGAGTTCCCCCTCACCTTCTGCCAGCGATGTCCTCAGCTGTGAGCGCCGGCCGGCATCTGACTTCCTGGTTCCGTTCCCTGCAAGCAGCAGGTGCGCATGGGGGCGGAACAGGGTGGGAAATTCAAAAAAATATAAACACTAAAAGTGACACACACACACAAAATAGGTTATACATTGCAATCTGAGAGGATTACACTGTATAACCTCAGATCTGACATGTGATTACTGTACAGTGCCCCTTGCCTGCCATTTTACTGTAATTTGTGCCCATAAAATAAATTTATACCATGGCATCAAAAAAGCGCAACTTTACTTCAAAAGTGTGTTTGGACCAGTTGAGTGACAGCGACAGTGACACGGAGGTGCTCGTAGAACTGAGCGATAGTGAGTCGTGGGGAGATTTGTCGTCTGACACTGACACTGATCTGGCAAGTGACAACAGCGATGATCCTGCACCTGACCTCAGCTATGTGCGCACTTGGTGCCCTATTGACTGCAATACAGACCAGGTAGCGCCCCCAAGATTCCTGTTCACTGGATCACCTGGGAGGAAGGTAGATGTTGAGCGTGACAACCCCCTGGCATACCTGCAATTATTCCTCACTGAGGAGGTAATTGAAAAAATTGTCACAGAGACAAATCGCTACCAAGAGCAGCAATCCACTACGCTGCATGCCACCTTTTCCTGAAGCAGAAAGTGGGAACCGGTGACCAAAGAGGACATGTGGCAGTTTCTGGGACTCATCATTCTTCAGGGGGTGATGGGGAAACCGTTCCAGAAATGGTACTGGACCACCAATAAGTTACTGGCCACTCCATTTTTTGGCACCGTGATGTAGAATACCGGTTTTCCCTCATCATGAAGTATTTCCACTTCATGAAAAATGAAGAATTTGATGAGGCTACGCATCCTGCGCCCAAACAAAAAAAAATCTGGGAGGTATGGCAAATTATTGTGACCAATTTCCAGTGGACCTATGTGCCAGAAAGGGACGTCAGTGTAGATGAAAGTTTGATGGCCTACAAGGGACGCCTAAGCTGGATACAGTACATATCATCCAAAAGAGCGCGGTTTGGCATCAAATCCTACATGATGTGCAAGTCATCCACTGGGTGCATCTGGAATTCGGTCATTTATACTGGTAAAGGCACGAAGTTAAACCCCAGGTACAGCGGCTATGGGATGGCCACATTATCTGTCCTTACACTGCTGGAGCCATTGCTGAACCAGGGATATTGTGTGACCACGGACAATTTCTACACGTCTCCGGAACTGTATGAGGTTTTGCTACAAAACAAGACTAATGCTTATGGTACTGTTACTGACGTGATATGCCATCTATGTTTGCCAAGAAAAAACGCAAAACCGGAGAAATGGTTGCCTGGCAGAAGGGTAAGATGATGGCAATGCGATGGCGAGACAAGAAGGACGTGTGTCTCATGAGTACTGTGCACAATACCTCTACTGCCATGGTCCACACAAAAGTTGGGAAAGATGTGCTGAAGCCGCAAGTCGTGATAGACTATAATAATACCATGCAAGAAAATTTAGACTAAAACCTTCAGAATCACAGGTGCATATCCATGAAGCAAACATAATTACAAAAAACAAAACGGCTGCACACCATTATATATGCAAACAATAGAGCTAAGAAATGGGGGTCATTCTAGATAAAAATGGTACAATACCGACTATAAATGAGCAATGGAAGCTCTTAGCGCACATACGTGTCGGGCCCACCTACCAAGCGTCAAGGTGACTTCCGCAGATGGGTCCCTATCACTAAAGATACTGTCTCACTTTGGACTTCAATATTCAGGGCTGTGTAGGAACCAGCTACAAAAGTACTCTGCTCAGAAGTCCCAGGTAGATGGGCGTGTCCAGTCTAAAAGGGGTGCCACCCCCAATATATTGCAAGAAAATTTAGACTAAAACCTTCAGAATCACAGGTGCATATCCATGAAGCAAACATAATTACAAAAAACAACTTTTAGACTGGACACGCCCATCTACCTGGGACTTCTCAGCAGAGTACTTTTGTAGCTGATTCCAACACAGCCCTGAATATTGGAGGCTTTAGTAAGTCCAAAGCGAGGCAGTATCTTTAGTGATAGGGAAACATCTCCGGAAGCCACCTTGACGCTTGGTAGGTGGGCCCGACACGTATGTGCGCTAAGAGCTTCCATTACTCATTTATAGTCGATATTGTACCACTTTTATCATTTATTAGTTCTATTGTTTGCATATATAATGGTGTGCAGCCATTTTGTTTTTTATAATAATACCATGGGAGGTGTCGATAGAGCCGATCAGGCAATGACATTTTATCCGGCTATGTGCAAACAGCTAAAAAACACATTATAAGAAGATCTTCAGGCATCTTCTGGAACAATGCCTTTGGAATGCATATATCCTGCACAGAGCAAAGAGTGACAAGCCTCTTGTTCATTCTGACTTTATATGGAAGGTGGTTGAGCGGATTTTTGTCAACCACCAGACGCCATCAGTAGCTGTGAACAGACCTGGACGTCGTGCTGTTGACGTTGTCAAACCAGAACGCCTGACTGGTCGTCACTTTATCGACTTCATCCCGCCAACCGCAAAAAAGGCAGCACCTACCAGGATGTGCTTGGTTTGCTGCTCAAAGAGAGATGGCAATAGAAAGAAAGTCCGAAAAGAAACCAGGTTCCATTGTCCTGATTGTGACGTCAGACTTTGTGCAGTCCCATGTTTCAAAATTTATCACACTCAGGATGTTTATTGAATTTTCTGTGTTTGACAAATTTCATTATTTTTATTACATTATTAAATAAAATTATATTATTTATTAGATTATAATTCATGATTTTGTGTTTGAAACTTTATCACATCTGGGATGCCTACTAAAGTCTTGTTTGGTCAGGTTGAAGTAAGTAATTACTAAGAATTGCAAGCCTACAATACATAACACCAAATTTCATGCAAAAAATTGTACCACTTTTGGTACAAAATTCCTGACATAATCATACCGCCAGGGAGGTTAAATACCGCCAGGAATTGAAACCTTGACAGAAAGGAACCATCTGCATGCCTGAGAAGCGGGCCAGCACCAACCTCGGACCCCTCCTGAAACTCCCGCAAACACTTGACTGAACATAACAAACACCCCGGTACCTCAAGCAACATTATATAGTGACCTTTTCCCTCCCGATCCGTCTTAGAAAAACGCAGAAAAATCACCAATCTGTCTGCATACAAAATTACGTCCTCCCCGCTCAATCCCCCCGCACGACTCACACTTCTAGACACTAACTCTCCCAAATTAAATGCCCCAAAAAAGGCCAGAGAAAAAGCTAATCTGAACAACCTCAATTCCCAAACCGAATGGCAGACCAAGGCAGCTTGCTCCCCCAACTTGAGCAACAGAGAAAAAGACACCGGAAGACGAGGGTCTCTCACCCGCCGAAATCTTCTATACCCCTTTAATACTTGTCGCACCAAAAAGGACTTAGTGATTTCTGGGGAATTCCGCAACTTGAACCCAAAGGCCAGCCCAGCCATGCAGCTGTTCATCTGCGCAACCGACCATCCCTGTTCCTTCACATGGCCAATGAACAATAATAGCGGGATTTCCCCACCCATCACATCGACCCCCAGGTCATCACACCACCATTGCCATGTACGCCAGGCCCTATCATATGCTCCCACACGTGCCTTCACATAATGATGCCTGCAACAGATCCCCTACTGTACCTCTAAGATCTCCCACAGCGACTCTGGACACAACAACCCATCTGGACTTGCCTCTGGGGCCAACTGGCGAAACCGCTCCCACTGCAAACAAGAAAGTGCGTCAGTGATGCTATTAGAAGACCCTGCCACGTGCACCGCCACCACCCAAGCATTAAGAGACAGACACATAAGGACCAACCGCTGTAATAAACAAATCACCAGGGGGGAAGAGGCAGTCAAGCCATTGATCGCTTGCACTACACCTAGGTTGTCACAATAAAACCTAACTTTCGGTCCCTAAACCTTTCCCCCCAAAGCGTGACCGCCAGCACAATTGGGAAGAGTTCCAATAACGCCACATTTTTAACCCAGCCATTTAACACCCATGATTCTGGCCACCTACCCGCACACCACTGTCCATTACAGTACACCCCAAAACCAACCCCACCCGCAGCATCTATAAACAAATCAAAATTATCAACAACCCCACTCATAACTAACGCCCTGCCGTTAAATGCTGCAGAATTGAATCCCACACCATTAGATCCCCTTTCAGTTTCCGACCCAGCCTGATAAAATGATGCAGAGCCACAATACCTCCTACTAAAAATGTGGCCCATAGGGAAAATGCGTCAGGCAAAATTCAATTTGCCCAGCAAGGACTGTAAGTCCCGCAGGCGAATCTTTTTCGCCCTCAATGCGGCCACCACCCCCGCCCTCAAATCCAACACCTTGTCCTCTGGCAATCTACACTCAATTTGCAGGGTATCAATGACTATCCCCAGAAAACATAACTCCGTTGTTGGCCCCACTGTTTTGTCAACTGCAAAAGGAACCCCAAACAAACTAACCCTAAATTTATTCGGCTCCTTTTTGGGAACCAAACCCAGATGGGAGATACGCAAATTACTAATGGGCGGTGTAAAAAACGGGCCATCCATCCTTCCCAAAGAAACCTCTTTTGCTAACTTCTCTGACACGATTCCCGGGAATTCTAATGCCGAGCGCAAATTCTTCCACATCTCCACCACCGGCAACGGATGAGAGGGGATATGAAATCCTAACGTGAAACCCAAATGTAAAAATTCTGCCGCTCTTTGGTTAGGATATCTACTCAGATAAATCCCCATCCTTTCCACTCGCACTGGAGTCCGCCCCTTTTACAAACCCATCCCCCCTCTCTGTCTACCACCTCTAAAACACATGTTGGCCCCATGGCCGCACCCACATGCGGAACACTCATGCCTAAATTTAAATTTTTGTCTAAACTTGCAACCTCCTTCAATAAAAAGGAAGCAGAACCTATTACCGGCTGGCGCGTTCCCCGTGGACTTGGCCGCCCCCCCCCCCCCCCGACTCACTCCGAAAGGACTGACCAGTCCTTCCAGGTGCTGTAACTCTCATCCATAAGGCTATATCCTTATGGTCCCATCTCATGGTAGGGCGGACCACTTTTCTTTGACGGAATTGTTCGTCATAATGTAACCACCCAGAGCCCCCGTACACCCGATAAGCTTCCCCAATTGCATCTAGGTAACAAAAAAGCGCCGAACAGCAATCGGGATACTTTTCCCCAATCACACTTGCTAGAATGGCAAAGGCCTGCAGCTAATTACCAAACGTCCGCGGGATAAGCCGAAAACAACGCTTGTCATCTTCCTCCTTCCTAACCCCATCCTTTTTTACTACATCCAGATTAAAACGTTCTAACGGAAGGAGAGAAAAAATTTCAACGTATTATCCCCACCAAATCTTTTCTCGCACATCAGGTTCAAGCGTGCTCCCAGGGGACCATCAAAACACACATACACTTCCCCTTTTGCAGCATCATCTAACCTGGGCCTATCCTTGTCCCCTCCCGCCTGCGTTTGTACTGACACTGACCCCGCCACCCCTCCGCTAGCGGGTCTGGGTACAAATTCGGAAGACTCTCCGAATCGAAATTTTGAATTTGGAACTACCGTATGTTTTGATATGGTTGGGTGTATTCCACCTTTCATTTTGGTCAGCTCCCTTGGAAAATGAAAGGAGGAATCTGATTGGTTGCTATGGGCAACTACACCCGTTCTACTTTACACCAGTTTGATAAATGACCCCCTTATTTTCTAAAACTGGCCTGGTTACTGACTCCAGCACCTACATCTACTGCCTTGGACCCGTGCAACATCAAGGGCACCCCGTCATCAGACAGCAGCCTGCGGGAAGAAAGGGTGTGGCCTCCTGTCACTGACCTAGGGAGTATCTGTATGAGGACTGCCACTATCAATAATTATTGCAGCCAGAGCCACTACCAATCCCATTCTCCGCTTCTCTCCTCCTAGGCTTGTGGCAACATGGCATAAATACATAGGTCATTAAATTCAAAGTACATATTTTACTTAAGTTTCACACGGCATAGATTAGCAAATGACACATTATACACAGCAAATAAAAGTATTTCACATACTCACAAGGACGGAAATTCTATAATGAGCACATTGCTGGCATTTTCCACAGTAAATAGGCACATGACAGTTCAACATGGCTGCCCAGCAACTGAGGAGAACTGTACATATATCTGTAAGAGGGGGTGCGGGCGTTTTCACCCCTATTACAAGCTCTTGCCCCAACGGAACGATGTAAACATGGGGACATTTTTAAAACCCAAAGACTATAGATTGGAAAGGGTTGACTATCCGGTGTGATGCCGTATGGAGAACATTAAGGCCCCCTGCATACGAACGTATGCACCTCGTTGCCGTATTGCGGACCGCATTTGCGGATCCGCAATACACGGGTGCCGTTCCGTGGGCATTCCGCATCACGGATGCGGACCCATTGACTTGAATGGGTCTGCAAATCCGGAGATGCGGAATGGTGCGGAACGGAAGCATGGAACTGAACCCTACGGAGTGCTTCCGTGGGGTTTTGCCCCGTACTTCTGTTCCGCAAAAAGAAAGAACATGTCCTATCTTTTTGCGGAACGACCGGATCGCGTACCCATTCAAGTGAATGGGTCCGCGATCCAATGCGGCTGACCTACGGCCGGCGATCGTGCATTGCGGGCCGCAGCACGGCCACGGGTCACACACGTTCGTGTGCAGGGGGCCTAAGGGTCATTTATTAATGGTCCGTGGTAGCGAAATCCATAAGAGAATTTTTAGATAACCCGAATCTTGTACGCCAAACTTGAAAACAGAAGTTCGCTCAACGCTACAACGGACTTTTGACTCTTTTAATGGTAAAAAAAAAGTCTCAAGTCCCTTTTTTGACTGGCCATGTGACAATATTTAGGCCTCTTTCACACTTGCGTTGTCCGGATCAGTCGTGTACTTCACTTGCCGGAATTACACGCCGGATCCGGAAAAAGGCAAGTGTACTGAAAGCATTTGAAGACGGATCCGTCTTCAAAATGCGTTCAGTGTTACTATGGCACCCAGGACGCTATTAAAGTCCTGGTTGCCATAGTAGTAGTGGGGAGCGGTATACTTACCGCCCGTGCGGCTCCCGGGGCACTCCAGAATGACGTCAGAGCGCCCCATGCGCATGGATGACGTGCCATGTGATCACTTCATCCATGCGCCTGGGGCGCCCTGACGTCACTCTGGAGCGCCCCGGGAGCCGCACAGACTGTAAGTATGCTGCTCCCTCGCTCCCCACTACACTTTACCATGGCTGCCAGGACTTTAGCGTCCCGGCAGCCATGGTAACCATTCAGAAAAAGCTAAACGTCGGATCCGGTAATGCGCCGAAACGACGTTTAGCTTAAGGCCGGATCCGGATCAATGCCTTTCAATGGGCAATAATTCCGGATCCGGCCTTCCGGCAAGTCTTCAGGATTTTTGGCCGGAGCAAAAAGCGCAGCATGCTGCGGTATTTTCTCCGGCCAAAAAAACGTTCCGTTCCGGAACTGAAGACATCCTGATGCATCCTGAACGGATTTCACTCCATTCAGAATGCATTAGGATAAAACTGATCAGGATTCTTCCGGCATAGAGCCCCGATGACGGAACTCTATGCCGGAAGAAAAGAACGCAAGTGTGAAAGAGCCCTTAGTCGCACATACAGTTTTACGCCGCTCGACAGTTGGACGGGACAGAGGCGAAGCGTGTCCTGGCCCCAGCAAACCTACCAAGCATTACCCTTGGAAACAGGCATAAATATTGGCAAGAAATCACTAGTTTTTTTAATCTGGCTTATGGACATTCACCTTGTCATAAATTTGCCAAATCTTGCGGCAATGCAGCGGAGAATCGAAGGGCGGCGTAAAAATCCGGTCTTAGCAAATGACTCCCATTATGATAAGATCAAAAGACTTCCTTTGCCCCGTACAGTTGTGTGGTATGTGCTGAAGAGGTTAAAAATGTTCCACTATTTAGGAAAGATGCCTACGCAGCACAAATGTCTTGTGCATCTTTAGATCTGTTTTTCTTGACACCATTTCTCTCCTGCGTGCACAGCCAGAGCTGAGTCACTTCCCAGCTGCCTCTCTTCCTCCTCCACGGTCGGCTGGGAGGTGACTACTTGTGTTTTCTCTCAGTGGCTGAGGCGTGGCTTGCAGCTGGGACTCCACACTAACCTGTTCCCTATCCTCATTCAGCAGCTGACTCACCTGCAGATACCTGAAGTCCTGAAACATACTCAGGCTACATTAGGAGGAGGTGACGTGGTCTTGTTTCAGCCGTAAGTAAGATTTTCAATTTAAGTAAATAAAACCGTAACTGTGGTATTTTGTTTCTTAGGCCCAGACTACTGCGATATTAGAAGTGGTAGCTATCATAATGATACAGCATGCAGACGTGTGATTAATTGTTCCTCCCTACAGGCTAAGGTTACTGTCACACTAGCGTTTTTGTTTACCGGTATTGAGATCCGTCACAAGGGCTCAATACCAGAAAAAAACGCTACAGTTTTGTCCCCGTTCATTGTCAATGGGGACAAAACTGAACTGAACAGAATGCTCCATAATGCATTCCGTTCCGCTTAGTTGTGTTCCCAGACCAGAGTGAAAAACCGCAACATGTTGTATTTTGCTTTCCGTCCTGTGATGCGGAGCGAGACGGATCCGTCGTGACCCCTCAATGCAAGTCTTATTTCTCTGACACAATAGAAAACGGATCCGTCCTCCATTGACTTTCAATAGAGTTCATGACGGATCCATCTTGGCAATGTTAAAGATAATACAAACGGATCCGTTCATAATCAGTAACGGAAGCGTTTTTGCTGAACCCTGCCGGATCCAGTAAAAACGCTAATGTGAAAGCAGCCTAAGGCTACATTCACACGAACGTATTTTGTTTATGTGTCCATTCCGTATTTTTTGCGGATAGGATGCGGCCCATTCGTTTCAATGGGTCTCCAAAAAGTGCTGTCTGCATCTGTATGTCCGTTCCGTAGCCCCGCAAAAAAAATAGAATGTCCTATTCTCGTCCGTTTTGCGGACAAGGATAGGCATTGTTACAATGGATCCGCAAAAAAAGCGGATGCCATACGGAACGTCAACCGAAGGGCTCATGCACACAATAGTATGTATTTTGCAGCGCACAAAAAAATGGATCTGCAAAACAATACTGATGATATCCTTGTGCATTCCGTATTTTGCGGAACGGAACAGCTGGTCCCTAATAGAACAGTACTATTCTTTTCTGTAATGTGGACAATAATAGGACATGTTCTATTTTTGTGCGGAACGGAAATACGGAATGCACACAGAGTAAGGGCTCGCTCACAAGACCGTTGGTGTTCCGTTCCTGTATTGCGGACCCACGATACAGGGGCACCGCTCCGTTGTCATTCAGCATCACGGATGCGGACCCATTCATTTCAATGGGTGGGCAAATCCGGAGATGCGGAACAGAACGCTACGGAAGCACTACAGAGTGCTTTCTGAGGTTCCGTTCCGTGCCTTCGCACCGCAAAAAGATAGAACATGCTCTATCTTTTTGCGGAACGGACGGATCGCGGACCCATTCAAGTGAATGGGTCTGCAATCACCATGTGCCTGCCCCACGGAAGGTGCCCATGCATTGCAGACCACAATTTGCGGTTCACAGCACGGGACACCAACAGTCATGTGAACGAGCCCTAAAACGAGACAAAAATAGGACATGCTCTATTTTTTTTTGCGGGGCGGCAGAACGGAAGTACGGATGCTAACCCATTTTGCGGACATGTGAATGGACCCTAATATTACAGTTGTTAATGCTCTATAAAGACTCATTCACACGTCAGTGTTCCACAGACGTGTGCTGTACATGTTCTCCACGGACAGCCCATGTACCCATTCATTGTAAAGTATGTTTTTAACGTGGTCCGTGTTTTTAGCACGGATGCATGCTCTATTTTGTCCATGTTTGCAGATCCATCATGCCCATTATAGTCTATGGGTCTATGAAAACCACGGATGCAACACTGATGCCATGCATTTTTCATCCATGTTTCACGGATCATTAGGAAGAGATGCTTTAAAAATTATTTTTCAGCTGTAAAACACGGATGTCACACAGACAGCAAAAAAATGAAACACGGAACACACACAGATCCTTCACAGACATTTTCACGGATTTAAGCATTTACACGGATGTGTGAATGAGGCTTAGGCCTCATGCACACGACCGTTGTTCTGGTCCGCATCCGAGCCACATTTTTTGCGGCTTGGGTGCGGACCCATTCACTTCAATAGGGCCGCAAAAGATGCGGCTAGCACTCCGTGTGTTGTCCGCCTCCGTTACTCCGTTCCGTGGCCCCGCAAATAAAATATAACATGTCCTATCCTTGTCCGTTTCACAGACAAGAATAGGCATTTCTACAATGGGCTGCCTGTTCCGTTCCAAAAATTGCGGAAGGAACACGGGCGGCTTCTGTGTTTTGCGGACCGCAAAAAACTGAACGGTTGTGTGCATGAGGCCTAATGGGACGCTTTTAACCGCATGGTGAAGAAAACACAAATTCCTCTAGTTTCACAAAGCAGTTTTTGCCCATGCAGCTGTGTAGGTGAAGCTCATGATCTGAATGTGCTTCACACAGTGTGGGACTGAGGTTCCTTGGGCCCACCAGTGGAAATTCTTCTTGGGGCCCAAACCCTATATATCATTAATAATGTCTAATAGGTTTTCAGTCAAAAACATACGGGCAGATTTATGAAACTGCCTAAAAGAAAAACTGTCTTTATTGCCCATAGCAACCAATCATAGCACAGCTTTCATTTCCAATTCTGCTCTTGAAAACTGTAAGCTGTGCTGTGATTGGTTGCTATGGGAAATAAAGCAACAAAGACAGTATTTCTTTTATGCCTCATCCACACGTCAGTGTTTTGGTCAGTGATTTCCATCAGGTGCGGCTCTAAACACAGAACAGGTGCGGGAGCTTTCCATTATACCTCATGTCTGTGGAGGCTCCACTCCTGGTTTTTGGCTCACAATCACTGACGTGTGAATGAGGCATTGAGCAGTTTCATAACTCTGCTCCATAGACCCTAGAGCAGACCTCCCAAGTGTCCCTCTTTTGGAGGGACAGTCCCTATGTTTGACCCAAGTCCCTCTGTCCCCCTTTGCTCCTTAAATGTCCCTCTTTTTGATCTGAGGTACAGATTTGTATTATTACATTAAGGCTACATGCACATGACCGTATGTGTTTTGCGGTACGCAAATTGCGGATCCACCCAAAAAACGGATGACGTCCGTATGTCATCTTTTTTTTTTTTTTTTTTTTTGCGGATCCATTGTAACAAAGCCTAACCTTGTCCGCAAAACGGACAATAATTGAACATGTTCTATTTTTATTGCGGGGCTACGAAACGGATATACTGATGCGGACCCTTTGAAATGAATGGGTCCGCATCCTATCGGCAAAATGTAGCCTTACAATATTGACCCAGAAAGTGTTTGCCTGGTTCCCCTCTGTATGTTAGAGCCCGTCTTGTATATTATTTCATTATTTGATGCAATTGGGATTTTAGACATTTCGAAATTCAGATGGAACTATGGAAGTGTGTAGATATGCAGCAAAATCTTGATCTTTCGCTCAATGAACTACAAGTGTCCCTCTTTAACCGTCCAAAAGGTTGGGAGGTATGCCCTAGAGACAAAGGAATGGCTTCAATAGCAGCTCAAAAAGTTTTTTTATTGGAACTTTAGGGCCCGTTATTGCACATAAGCCTGGGCCCACTGCATCCTCTGGTGGGCCAGTCTAACCCTGGCTTTACACGTACTAGCCATGTGTAGTAATGTGCGAACTTGTGTTTTCAAGTCTGGCGTACAGGTTCGGAATTCTATGACTGCATGCACCACGGAAGCCTATAAGAGGCATTCTGTATTGCATTCCGTCATAATAGAAGTCTATGCTGGCCAGACAGAATGCAAAACAGGCGCCCGGGAGCTGGGCAAGTATAAACTAAACTGGCGGGGGCAGTGAGATTTGTTTCAGAAATTGAGAAAATAAACTGTGCCATTAATCGGAATGGGACTTGCAGAAAATCCATGCACATGCTGCATAAACAAGCCCAATAACGTGCAGAATAGATGTTTGCAGACATTTCTACAACAAATAAAACAGCTGTGTGTGAATGAGGACTAGTCAGTGCAAATGTTGTTGTCATTAGCTGTTCTAAAGTTGCAGGACATTGTGTGGTTCACTGCCCCAGCAACGGGCGGCCATGCCCAAGGGCTCTCTGTCGCGTCCCAGGTGTAGGAAATGCCGAGTAGTATAGTGCGGCCTATCTGGTTTTTTTTGTGTCACGGTGCTCCTAACTGGATACGGCTGGACCCCAGGCTTTGGCTCTGAAGCAGGGGCATAACTACCATAGTGGCAGACCATGCGACTGCTATGGGGCCCAGGGAAAGAAGGAGCCCAGTCTTAGTTAGGATTATCTCTGCTTCCACTGGAGGTAAAAACTTGGTCAAGACTCTACCCTCCTAAGGAACAACTTTTAGTAAATGAGGCAGTGGAAAAATGGGCCAAGGGTCATTGAAAATGGTTTGGGCAGAAAAACCCTTCTGTCCTGTGTGGGGGACCTGGTTTGATCCTTGCTATGAGGCCCTTGCTTCTCTATGTACACCAATGCTCCGAAGCAATAAATAGGGGGAATAATTGAGTGATTGGAAAGAATAACTTGAGTCAAGAACTTGAGATGAAGTTCAATGGAAGCTTTACTTTGAATAAACGTTTCTTCAAACCATTTACAGCAGGCATGCTCAACCTGCGGCCCTCCAGCTGTTGAAAAACTACAACTCCCAGCATTCCCGAACAGCTTATAGCTATCAACCTACAGCAGGGCGTTGTGGGAGTTGTAGTTTTACAACAGCTGGAGGGCAGCAGTTTGAGCATCCCTGGTTTACAGGTTCTAGCAGGCTTTAGCATGAACTGGCAGGCAAACTTAACTCTGCTTTATCTTTTTCTCTCACTTTTAGCTGACTTGGCTTCTTCTTTATGCTGCACTTCACTTTTTTTTGTTGGACTTATCTTCAGCCAAGGAATAGGTTAGAATCCTGGCAGCTCCAACATCGAGTCTCAACCAGCACAAACCAGAACTGCCTAACCTCCCTCTGGTAGCAAGCAGGACTGGCCCACTTCTGACCAAAGGGGGGTGGGGGGGGGAATTAAATGGCGAGTTCCATTCTGCTAACTTTAGCTCTGCTGTGTTTGCTGCCACCTGCTGGTGAACCAGGCACATTACACAAACGGTTACATAACATGATTATGAATGCACATTGTGGAGGACCTAGAAAGACATACATAAGATGACATTATATTAGCCCATTAGAGATCAGGACACCGGTACAGTGGGTCAGTATATATGTGTAATAGTCACGTACCAGGTGAGGAATGCCAGAGGGGGATAATGTCTCTGTATAGCAGATATGGTAGTGTCAACGGTGTCTCCTACCTTGGTACGGCTGGACGCCTGGATCCTGGCTAACTTGCAATAAATTGAGTGTAGTCTGTAGGAGTTATGGTGGAATTATTGAGATCCAGACAGGAGATATAATCCAACTCGTCTTTACTGAATGGCAGCTTTAAATCCATATAAGTTACAGTAATAGTCTTGGGTCCCAGCAGGTATTGGCAATATGTGGCAGGAATTTACATCTATTCTGCTTCTGATCATATGCCTAAAGAGTCTAGCAGGTATTAGTCTTCTGCTCTGTCTGTCTTCTGCTTGTAATGGGCCTGACTAGCTGAGGAGGAATTTGGCTTCTCCTGGACTTTGGATATGTACTCACAGCTTGGCTCACAGGGAATGCTTCTTCCTGGAGGCTGGAGATGGCTGCTTTTCTTGTCAACCAGCTGAGGCTGATGGCTCAGGCTGGGAAGATGGATCCTTGCCTCAGCTGAGGCGGGATCCAGGGTTGGGATCCCTTGTTCTGGGAACTCCTACTAACACAACCTACCCCAGCAGGGGGTGGCTGGTACACTGACTACACTTCCTTCTCCTCCTCATGAGACAGGACATGGGAACGTCCCACTTCTGCTCACACAGGGGAGCCTAGACTGGAATGGACTATTCCAGACTAGATATACTACCTAACCTTGGTCTGCTTACATATTGCTGCCACCTGCTGGCCGACAGGGAAATTACAGTAAATACATGATACAAGCCTGGAAAATACATATACAGGAAGATGCAAAGCAAGATTACACAAGAAGACAATACATACACACCTAACATGTTGTAACAGGGGAACAGAGTTCTTAGTGACATACTCTGGGTTGTTATACAATAGTGGTAACACCACAATGGGGTATTACACCCCTCTTTATATAAGAGTAGTTGATTAGGTAAAAGAAGTAAGAGAGGGATGGTAAAGTGCAATAGTAAAATGTAGCAGCAATCGTTCCCAAAGTCTAAGCAAGGTGCAACAGTGCGATTTAATGGCAAATCATCAGGGTCCAATGTATGGACAACCGCAATCTGAATGTTGGAATTATATCAGTGCTGATCCGATTGTTATTTTTCAGTACTGTATATTCCTGAGTATAAGACTACTTTTTAACACATGAAAATCTTCTCAAAAGTCGGGGGGTCGTCTTATACGCCGGGTATGGCGGGCGCTGCAGTGCCGGGACGCCCAAATTATCAACAGAGAGAGCCCGGGCTATTGCCTTGTATCCCCAGCAGCTGAGAGCTGCGATGTAACCCACGGCATATGCCCCCCCTGCGCTGTACCTTGTATGCCTCCCCCCTGCTCTGTACCTTGTATGCTCCTTCTACCGCCATCCTCCCGGGCCGCTCGCATCTCGCTCCTACGCATGTGCGAGATTTCATGCGGCGAGCGTGGATACACGGGATCCTCACGGCCGCTCGCATCTCGCTCCTGCGCATGTGCGAGATCTCCATGCGGCGTATCTAAGTGCGGCACAGATGTGCATATGTGAATATGAAGAATAACATAACAAAAACATGTTCAGGGTATAGGTGGCACATGTTTAGGGTCTGGGAGGCAGGGAGGGAGGACAAGGAAGGTGGTGGGATGCAGGGATGGTGGTGATACCATGGGATGGCGGTGGTACCTAGGGATGGTGGTGGGATGCAGGGATGGCAGTGGTATCTAGGGATGGGGGTGGGATGCAGGGATGGTGGTGGGATGCAGGGATGGCAGTGGTACCCAGGGATGGTGGTGGGATTCAGGGATGGCAGAGGTACCCAGGGATGGTGGTGGGATGCAGTAATGTACTGCTGTGTGTTGAAAAAGGGGTAGTCTTATACGGCGAGTATATCCCAAACTCTATATTTTCAGTGTAAAAGTTGGGGGTCGTCTTATACGCCCAGTCATCTTATACGCCGGCATATACGGTAGTTATACTGTCAATTATTCTTAGTTCCAAATAAGCGCGTATATAGATGTTATAAGTCCTTCAAGACAGGAAAGACTAAGTGCCACAGTGAGGAAGGGGTTATTTGTAACATCCCCGAAATGCGTATGGGTCATACCTTGCCCCGGCATGCTGGTTAAAGAAGTCCCTCTGGATCCGAAGTAAAGGACTGTCATACCGGAGAATCGACAACCTCTGGAAAAGGAGCTCCGATAACAGACGATTTGAACAAGCGCATGATCAGCTGAGACTAGCGCGCAGTCAGCTGACTTCCGGTTCATTACCAATCATCAAGCCCGCACAGAGACAGGGGAAACATCGACAAGACTAAGGTAATACCGATACAGTAACAACAAGAGGTGGGACGCCACCACGATATGTAATTACACTGTGGCACTTAGTCTTTCCTGTCTTGAAGGACTTGTAACATCTATATACGTGCTTATTTGGAACTAAGAATAATCCACAGTATAACTACTGAAAAATAACAATCGGATCAGCACTGATATAATTCCAACATTCAGATTGCGGTTGTCCATACATTGGACCCTGATGATTTGCCATTAAATCGCACTGTTGCACCTTGCTTAGTGCATGGACTGCGGTCTTCTATAGGTTGGACTTTGGGAACGATTGCTGCTACATTTTACTATTGCACTTTACCATACTGCGGTTGCTCGCTAATCGGACTGTGACCATTGCTGCTACTAATTGCACCATCTGATTTTGTTTTAGCACTTACCGTTTTTATTCATATAAAGGTTTATGCTGCCATTGTTATGAATTATTGCTGCTATTTATGTTTTTAATACTGCTGTCTATACTAATGATATTTTAGGAAATAAATGACATTTAATTAAGCTCCATTTTTGACTACATATTCTGAGTGCCTGGTCTACCTTTTTCATATTGATTACTTCTTTGTGGTTAGGTGGGCCACTAAGACCAAGAGCACCTGATCCAAATTATTCAGCTATAGTGATCCACAGATACTTTGTTTATGTTCTATATTCTGCATTTTTCACGCAGCTATGGTTCCATAAACGTGAATGGGGCTGGCATGAAAAACACATTGCATCCGGATAAAATGCATTTTTCACTGATGGTTGCTAAGAGATGTAGATTGTTGCTCTTCAGTTGTTTTTTTATCACGTGCGTGAAAAACGCATCCAAAACTGATTGTGCAGAAAAAACTGAAATACATAACGCAATCGCAGACAAAACTGACTTAACTGGTATCCAAAACCATCAGTTTTTCCTGAACAGATCCTGACACAATCCGTATCGTTCGTGTGAAAGAGGCCTTAGTGGAGGCCAGGACACGGCTGGGTTTGTAGACAGGATAAGACAGAAAAGGGTTAGAAGGGGAAGGTGGGGTTGTGGATGAGCGGGAAAAAGGATAGGTTGGGTTAATGGGGTTGTTCCACAAAAATATTCTACTGTTTTCAAACCAGCACCAGGATCTTAATACTTTTGTAATTAGATGTAATAAAAAAAAATTGCATAGCCACTGAGTTATTCAATAAAATGTATCTGTGTAGCGCCACCTGCTGTTTGTTTTTTTTCTTATTCTTTGACCTGCTCACTGAGATGGCCACACATGCTCAGTTTCATCCTTCAAGTGGCTACTGAGCTGTGATAGGGAGAGCATGGACACGCCTACTGAGCTGCAGCAGAAAAGACACTCCCTTTGAGCTGCCAGCTTGATATAAATCTAGCAGAGCATTGAATGGGGAGATTTCTGGATCCATGCGAGGTACAGGGCTGGTTCTAGCTTTGTTAGAAAGATGTTGTCATGTACTATATGATGTGTGATTTTCATTTTTTACATTAGTCGTGGTATAACCCCGTTCAGGTAGGATGAGGCGCATATGTACTTTTTATTAAAGGGGGTTTCCAAAAGTGAATAACCCCCACCCCCCTACAGTGCCGGGACCCGCCATATTAGCAATACTTATTACCTGGTTTCCTCCTGGATCCCTACATATGGTCTATGCATCTCCACGTAGGGGGTGCAGCCAATAGCAGACCACGGGAGTGACCCGCCCCATTGTGTTGAGTCTGATATCCACATGTGACACAAGAGGGGAGGTCACTGTAGCGCCTGCTACTGGATGTTGATTTCTGCAGGCAGGGTAGATGGGAAGACAGTGTGGAGTGATCCAGGAGGAAACCAGCGTCGGGGACCAGGTAAGTATTGTCAATATGGCGGGTCCGGGCACTGTAGGGGGGGTTATTCATTTGGAGTGGTGCCTTCACTGCTAAATCCAGACCTGAAGAACTGTCTGCCCAACCAGCCTTTGATAAAAATAATACCCACGGCAACTGAACCCACCGCCATAGTCATCCAGTTCAAGCAAGATATTAAATATATTAAAATGACTAACACAAAATTAGCAAACCGTTTTAATAATTTGTTTCAGTGTCAGGTTGCAAATTTAAAGGGTAACTTTCATGTTTTAAAAAAAAAAAAACTATTTTTGCATGTTGGGGTACTTTCACACTAGCGTTGTTTGAATCCGGCAGGCAGTTCCGGATTGCTCTCTATTCAGAATGCATGGGGATAAAACTGATCAGTTCTTTTCCGGATTTAAGCCCTCAGGGCGAAACTCAGCGCCGGAAAAGAATACAGCTAGTGTGAAATTCCCCTTTACTGCTGTAGCAGCATTATGCATAAAGCAATCTTTAGTTTCTTCACATACCAATGTTTTCCTTGATTTTCTCCCTTAGTTACGGCTGTTTAAACATTTACAATATAAGGGACCTTCTCAAGATGGCTCCTCTGCTAGTTCTGAGGCCAAAACTGCTTTCCCTCACTTCCCATACACACTTGCTGTAGCCAGCAGCTCCCTGCCAACCAATCAGATTGTATTACTGAGAGACACACCTCCTCACTCTGAAGCCTAATGCAGTGTGAAGGACCCGCCCCTCTGTCTTCCTAGCCGGAGACAGACGAGCCATAGCAACGGTCTTTTAAGGGAGCAGTGAAAAGGGACATAGGACATTAATGAAAGCAGTAATTATGAGGTAATTACAGATCTTTTGACTAGGGATCGACTGATATTCGGTAGTACCGATATTATCGGCCGATATTCAGGATTTTGTACATTATCGGCATCTAACCTTGCCGATGTACCGATAATGCGTATGAAGCGAATACAAGTGAGCGCTTCCATTATGGAAGCGCGCACTAGTATGCATCGGGTGTTGGGAGCGGGGAAGAAGAGCAGCAAACCTTTCCGATACTCGCCCTCCCTGGTCTTCTTTGATGGGGTCTACGCTGCACTGTCCTGACCCCGTACAGAGGGCCGGAGAACACAGGGGAGCGAGACGCCGGACCCGGAGATGAAGAGGAGCTGCGGCGCAGGAGAGGGGAGTAGTTATTATTATTTTTTATTCATCTGAGGTCTGATAGGGGTTAATAAAGGTCTGATATGAGGTCTGATAGGGGTTAATAAAGTCAGTGAGGAGGGGGGGGGGGTGTGGAAATTGGCATTTGGCACTAGTATATTATAAATGTAAATGATAAATTGACTACCAACTAAGGGCTTTAATAATTTATCATTTACATTTATAATATACTAGTGCCAAATGCAAATTTCCACCACCTCAGTGACTACCAACTAATATAATATATATTATGAGATATAAATATCGGTATAAATTATCAGCCTGAAAGTTCACAGATTATCGGTATCTGCTCAAAAGAAATCTATATCAGTTGATCCTTACTTTTGACAATCATTGACAGACTTTAACCCAGGTATACATGCCTAGCTCTAATAAACTAGCAAATAAATAAAAAAAATTTAGTTACCCTTTAAAGGGCAAAGAGCTAATCTGCCAATTTTTATCATTTTTTTTTCTCCTTTTTTGCAATTTTCTGCAAATAAAACTAAAAAATAAGAAAAAATCTATATAAAACCTATTAATATAGAGCCCCATGTGTCATGTAAATGTTTAAAAATATATATATTTTGGTAGCCCAAAAAGTTGATGTAGATTTCACTAATAATTTATGTCAATTTTGACATGTTATTGGTAGGGTTGCTGTGTCCCCTCTCCCTTCCAGTAAACACTGCAAAGATTTCTAAACAGTAAATAATTAAAAAATTATGACTTTTTGAAAAAATTGTCTTGAAATATTCCACGAAAGCCTTTATGCAGTGACTGGCTGACATCATCTTGTCTTATGCGGATGACTGCTCACATTGCCTTCTGTACATATCAGATGATTCACATCAACATAATTTCCAAAATAACTAACAGGCAAACATGAAGAGTACACAAAGCAATTGCCACAAGCTAATCTAAAACCCAGGTTAAGGGCTTGTTCACACGACCGTAAGGCCTTTTTAGTGTTTTGCGGGCCGTTGTTTCAGTAGTGTTTCCGGTTCCATTCCGTTTTGCCGTTCCCTTTTTTCATATGACGTATACAGTAATTACATAGAAAAAATTGGTCTGGGCATAAAATTTTCAATAGATGGTTCCGCAAGAACGGATACGAAAGACATACAGAGTACATTCCGTATTTGTTGTTTTTTTTTTTGCGGACCCATTGACTTGAATGGAGCCACAGAATTTGATTTGCGGGCAATAATAGGACATGTTATATCTTGGAACGGAATACATACGGAGTACATTCAGTTTTTTTTGTGGAACCATTGAAATGAATGGTTCTGTATATGGACTGTAATGCGGAACTCAAAACAACAGCCCATATATGGAACGCAAAAAAAACGTTCGTGTGAACGAGTGTGTGCGGACTAGGTCCTGATGCGTTACAAATGCGTTCAGTGAAAAATGCGCGATTTCGCAAAGTCATTCGCGTTTAGTAGTTCAGTTTTTATCGCGTGGGGGCAATGTGATTTAATGCATTTTGCACGCGCGTGATAAAAAAAAAACTGAAGGTTAACAAACAACATCTCTTAGCAACCATCAGTGAAAAATGCATCACATCCGCACTTGCTTGCGGATGTGATGCGATTTTCACGCAGCTCCATTCACTACTATGGGGCCAGTGTTGCATGAAAAACATATAGAACATGCTGCGATTTTCACTCAACACACAAGTACACAGCCCCATTGAAATGAATGGGTCCAGATTCCGTGCGGGCACAATGCATTCGCATCACGCATTGCACCTGCGCGGAATACTCGCCCATCTGCAAGGGTCCTTAAGGTGAAAACAACTTGGGAAAATATTCTATTCCCACCCCTATTTTGTATATATGATAAACTCCATTTTGTATCTCTCTGATAGAACTTAAAGGGGTTTAGCCATCACATACAATCGGACATATCGCTAGGATGTGCCCCCATTGTGTGATAGGTGCAGGTCTCACCTCTGGGACCTGCACCTACAATGAGAGCGGAGCACCGATATTAACGGAGGCTGTACTGCGCATGTGCAGCCGCCCTCCATTTCAATGGGGCCGCCGAAAATAGCCGAGCGCTGACTCTGCTATTTCTGTCTACCCCATAGAGATGAATGGGAGCACAGGCTGCGCGTGTGCGGTGTGCTCCCATACACTTGTATGGAAGGAGCGCTTGGTGGTGGACGGACCCCCGGAAACCCAGGGTCCTCCGGCCACAGCTCTCCCAGCTCAGTTCTCCGTGTAGCGATATGCTCCCATTGTATGTGATGGGAATACCCCTTTAAGCTACTTTTACATCAGCGTTTTTTTTATTCAGGTTTTGAGATACGGCACAGGATCTAAAAACCTGAATAAGACGCTTCCGTTTCATTTAATACATCTGGATCTGGTTGTATTAAATCAAAGTTCAGCAAACCAGATCCAACATTAAAATCATTGTAAGTCAGTGGGAGCTGGATCCGTTTATTTTGGTACAAAACAAAACTGATCCGGCACCATTGACTTACATTGATTTTCATGCCAGATCCGGTTTGTTCCGTTTTGCAGAGCGGACAGAAAACCACAGCTAGTGAAAGTAGCCTTAAAGTGTTGGCTGGGGTCACCAGTTCTGATGGATGAGTATTATCACAAGAAGTAGAAGCTCGCACATTCCAAGAAGCTGAAGTTATAGGGGGTCATTTATTATGCCTATATTACATGTATTTCTGGTGCAAAGGTCCTTTGCGCCGCAATCTGCAACTTTTCCCTGCTCATGCCATGTCTAGAAAAGTGGGTGTGGGGTGGAAGGCGACTGGTCGGCAGGCCCCTCTCATTCATCATTTTCTACGCCTGGTTTAGGTATAGAAAGTGGTCTAAATGTAAGACATCTAGGAAGCTTTCTTACATTTAGAAGCGAATGTGGATGCGCCAAAGTTATGTAGAGGCCGGTTCCTTTACATAACTTTGGTGGATCCACCGCCAGCGCAAGGGGTTATTAAGACCGGAGTCTAAACTGCTGGTTTTAATAAATGACCCCCATAATGTATTATGTGCCATGTGTTTCTATAGGTCCTTTTGGCTTAATAAGGGCTCATGCACAAGAACGTATATTCCTTTTTTTTTTTTTTTTTTTTTTTTTTTTTTTTGCGGTCCGTATGCGGAACCATTCATTTCAATGGATCCGCAAAAAATAAAAACAGAAGTTACTCCGTGTGCATTCTGTTTCCGTATGTTGGTATTTCCGTTCCGCCAAAAAATAGAACATGTCCTAATATTTGCCGCATTACGGACAAGGATAGTACAGTTCTATTAGGGGCCAGCTGTTCCGTTCCGCAAAATACGGAATGTACACGGACGTCATCCGTATTTTTTGCGGACCGCAAAATGCATACGGTCGTGTGCATGAGCCCTAACTCAGTATTCAGATTCTTTTCTATGAGATTTTATTGGCCACTACATTATAAGTGTCTTCAATAAATAAGAGTAAGGCCTCCTGCACACGAACGTTTTTTTACACGGTCCGCAAAAACGGGGTCCGTAGGTCCGTGATCCGTGCCCGTTTTTTCTTCCGTGGGTCTTCCGTGATTTTTGAAGGATCCACGGACATGAAAAATGAAAAAAAAATCTAAGTCAAGTTTGCCATTGAAATGATAGGAAAAAACGGACACGGATCACGGACACGGATGACAATCTTGTGTGCATCCGTGATTTTCACGGACCCATTGACTTGAATGGGCCCGTGAACCGTTGGCCGTGAAAAAAATAGGACAGGTCATATTTTTTTCACGGCCAGGAAACACTGCTCACGGATGCGGCTGCCAAACGGTGCAGTTTCCGATTTTTCCACGGACCCATTGAAAGTCAATGGGTCCGCAAAAAAAACGGAAAACGGCACAACGGCCACGGGTGCACACAACGGTCGTGTGCAGGAGGCCTTAGTTTGAATCGCACCGTCTTGGTCTCCAGCGCGCTGTATCTAATTGGGAACAGTCTGGCAGACCGGGAGGCCTGAGCCTCAGCCTAAAGGATTTTCTGAGGGCTCATGCACAGGGCCGTTGTTCGGCTGTTCCGTGCATTGGGGGACGCAATTTGCGGTCTCCAATGCACGGGCACCAACTGTGTGGCTGCTGCAACGGATCCAGACCCATTCGACTTGAATGGGTCCGTGGGCCGTCAACACCGCAAAAAAATAGAACATGTTCTACGTGCATCGGAGGCACAGAGAGAATGAAGTGGTTCCGTGCCTCCGTTCCGCACCGACCTTCTGGATTGCGGTCCCATTCAAGTGAATGTGTACATGGCCGGCACCCGCATATTGAGGACCCGCTGTTTGCAGGCCATAGTACGGGCACGGGGTGATGTTCCTGACATGACAAAAAACATAAAGTTCCCTTGAATGACTGGAGTGGCAGTCCGCACATGACTGCTACCACCCTATTTATCATATTCCGGATAAAAACCTCTACAATCCGAATATAAAAAAGGGGGTAGATTAGAAAATAAGAAGATGGCTGAGCGCTGTACTTGGCTGTCTCCGGCAGTCACATACAGAATGAACAGAGGCGCAGCGGTCACGAGGCCTATAGGGCATTCCGTCATAATAGAAGTCTATGGCCCGTGGTAACAGAATCCATTATGGAATTCTTAGATAACGCGAACACAAACGCCTATTCGCTCAACACTACTCAATCTACTTGCTATGTCACGGATTGGCTTGTTGGCTGTTTATCTTGCTGTGTGAAAAAATCAGAACAACTAATGTTATAGCTTTGTTTGAGTACCTCATAGAGAATATGTGGTTACTGTTTACAGTTACTGAAAGTGTCATTTAAAGGGGTTGTCTGAGTCTTAAAGGGAACCTGTCACCTTCACTACGCTGCCCTCACTGACAGACAGACCTGCTGATTTCAGTTGTCTGTCACTTTTGGGCTGGCAGTCAGTACTTAAAGGGGGTTATCCAGGAAATGATAATGATGACTTATCCTCAGGATGGGTCATCATTATCACATCAGCGGGGTCGGAGTCCTGCCACCCCTGACGATTAGGGTTGCCACCCGGTTGGTATCTCACCCGCTGGTAATTTTTTTTCTACTGGAAATTATAACTTATGTTAATATAGACTGTTACTAATGAGCGCTTTTATTATGGAACGCTCATAATTGATGGCAGAACTGGTTTTGTAATATATAATAAATGGTTATGCCTATAGAAAAATACACCTATTACCTGAAGGAGAAGCAGAGAAAACCAGAGAACTTATACCTACAGAAATTATTTCCAAGCGTCCTTTGGTGAGTGTAGACGGGAAGATTGGAGTAAGTACAGTCTTATTATGTGATGCAATTTAGGTTGTTTTTTTAGTTTATAAGAGTCCATGTGTGTGATCTATTCTATCCCAGCAATCTTTTGCTAATAGACTTTTACTTAGTAGTTATTTTATTAATATGTACTTTTTCTTTCAGGTAAAACCATGGCTGTGATTTTGTACGTGTGTCTTTTTGCCGCCTCGTGTCTTACCCCTGCTATTATTGGTGGCGGACATTTAATCGGTGGTTATTCCAATGCTGATCCCAATAGACCGGATGTTCAAGAAGCCTCTCGCTTTGCTGTTAAGGAGTACAATAAAGTATCAAATGATGCACATATCTACAGAGCCCTAATAACTGTATCGGCCCAAACTCAGGTAATTGTAAAGAGAACAATGGTGCAATTAATGTAAATTTGCCAATAGCACTACGGTTGAGACAATGAGATCTATGTATTCATTCTTAATTTAGTAGATTTTGCAGCTTGGTAGAAAGAATGTTTTGTCTATATTTTCTATTCCTCATGATATTCAGAATCTAATTTCCTTTTCTCAAGTATAGGCCTCATGCACACAGACAGTTTTTTTTGCGGTCCGCAAAAACGGTTTCCGTTGTTCCGTGATCCGTCTAAGTCAAGTTTGCCTTTGAAATGATAGGAAAAAACGGACGCGGATGACAATCTTGTGTGCAGCCGTGATTTTTCACGGACCCATTGACTTGAATGGGTCCGTGAACCGTTGTCCATGAAAAAAATAGGACAGGTCATATTTTTTTCACGGACTGGAAACATGGATCACGGACGCAGATGCCAAACGGAGCATTTTCTGATTTTTCCACGGACCCATTGAAAGTCAATGGGTTAGCGGAAAAAACGGAAAACAGAACAAGGGCCGCGGATGCACATAACGGTCGTGTACATGAGGCCATATTTAAATGAAAAAGTTAAGATGGCAATAGCTACAAGACCTGAGTAACACCCTGGCAGTCAGACCCTGATGACCATAGAGCCCTTGCTATATTCAGTCCAATATAACTAAAAGGGGAAGAACGTCTGATAGTCCCTACGCAAAATCTAGACCAGGACCACATAACCCTCTTGCACCATTATAGAACTGGTGTCATCCTATGTCGGGCATCAAGGCCTGGATGTGACTACAACTTTGGCACCCACCATAATTATTTCCCTGGGGCGACTGGTTGTTGTGGCAGCAATTCAACTGTATTTTGATTAGAGATGAGCACATTTCTTTTTTTTTCTTTTTTTCTTAGAATTTTTTTATTTAAAGAACATAACATAACAAGGTACATATATAGGTATCTTGAACGTCAAGCATGGCATTGAGGTTATACATAGTGATGTCGCGAACATAAAATTTTCCGTTTGCGAACACAAATTTCCGCAAATGTTGCGAACGTGCGAACCGCAATAGACATCAATAGGAAGGCGAATTTGAAAACCCACAGGGACTCTTTGTGGCCACAATAGTGATGAAAAAGTTGTTTCAAGGGGACTAACACCTGGACTGTGGCATGCCGGAGGGGGATCCATGGCAAAACTCCCATGGAAAATTACGTAGTTGACGCAGAGTGTGGTAAGTTGAAATCGCAATGCAATTTATAGAACTTGAATTAATCGCATTGCGATTTTAACTTTCTCAAATCCGACAGTACATTCTAGCATGGAGTCATTCCCATGGTGATGGGGACGCTCCATGAGCACGGAAGTCGGCAGAAGTTCTAATGAAATCGCAATGTGATTTATAGAACTTGAATTAATCGCATTGCGATTTCAACTTGGAGCTTCTGCCGACTTCCGTGCTCATGGAGCGTCCCCATCACCATGGGAACAGCTCCATGCTAGAATGTACTGTCGGATTTGAGAAAGTTGTAATCGCAATGTGATTAATGCAGGTTATATTAATCGCATCGCGAATTCAACTTAGAGCTGCTGGGTTCCTAATGGTTGTTTTGCTAGAATATAATGAAGATTGAGAATATAGTACTGTATTCGTTATATTCGTCAATTCTAGCAATACAACCATTAGGAACTTAGCTTTAAGTTGAATTCGCAATGGGATTAATATAACCTGCATTATTCGCATTGCGATTACAACTTAGATCTGAGTTCCTAATGGTTGTATTGCTAGAATTGACAACGAATATAGCACTATATTCTCAATCTTCGTTATATTCTATCAATATAACTGTGGCGAAACCAACCTCGCCACGGTGTTTTGGAGGGGGCTGTTTACCAGCCTCCTGCCCTGGGATTATGGTCCCTTAAGTTATTGGGTCTTAAGGCACTTGGGACGGAGCCCTCTGTCCCTGGATTGCATCATTTGCCTTACTTGCTTGGATGAAGCACATGGTGAGAACAATAGATAGCGGCCATTTTAGCTCACAGACACTGTTCTGACTTTTCAACACTGTGCTATCTTGCCTGTATTTGGTGCACAGAGACCACTGCTGACCCTCAAGACGGAGCCTTGTCTCATTATTGGGGGGATTCCCTGTATGCTGTTGGAGACTGATTGCCAGGAGTGTAAGCTGACTGATACGCTTTTCCTGTTCGTCTGCTGACAGCTATTCGCGAGGTTCCAGTTTGGAGTGCTATTTTGTATCCAGTTCGGGAGGTTGGTGTTCTGCAGTAGCTGTGCCTGTCTCTCAGAAAGGGGCATATCGCCTAAACGTATTTTAACCCCTTGTCTGCTGAAACGGTCCGTTACAATAACCATTAGGAACCCAGCTCTAAGTTGTAATCGCAGTGCGATTAATATAACCTGTATTAATCGCATTGCGATTACAACTTTGTGACACTGCAGCTTCAGAATTAATCTAAGATGGATGCTGTCCTTGCTTTTTGATAGGCGGTGGGAGGGTCTGGGAGGGAAGGTCTGCTGCTGATTGGCTGGAATGTGTCTGCTGACTGTGAGGTACAGGGTCAAAGTTTGCTCAATGATGACGTATAGGAGGCGGACCAAACATCGCATATGTTCGCCCGCAGCGGCGAAAGCGAACAAGCTATGTTTGCAGGGAACTATTCGCCGGCGAATAGTTCGGGACATCTCTAGTTATACATGATATGATTCATTCCATATTGGTATATACGATAATAACATATGAAGGCATATACAGTGGTTCAATATAATTGTGTTTCTGGTCACACGTTGTTGTTTAAACATCCGACATTGTTAAAGCAACAGAGTAAGTTTCGAAGTCATCCTAGCTATCAAAGATAATGTGGGTTTCTCTATACATTAATCGGGGTGTCTAAATTCGTGCCATAGGCGCCATTGCTTTTGAAATTTGTTATGATTGCGGGCTTCCCAGGAGGAAAGTTCCTCAAATCTGTATAATTGGTCAATTTTTAACTTCCATTGTTCGAGGGGAGGGGGTGAAGTTGATAACCAATATTTTGGGACTAGAAGACGGGCTGCTATCAGCAGTTGTTTAAAAAGGAAAGGAGTGAGAGATGGCTCTGTATGATCATCTAGGTTAAGTAATTCTGTCAGAGGGGACATCTGCACCTTAGTGTGGCAGATTTGGCTGCTTATATCAAAGATTTCTCTCCACCATTTATTGATTATAGGGCACGTCCACCATATGTGGAGGAATGTTCCTCTATTTTCAAGGCATCTCCAGCATCTATCTGTGGCTGTTTCGGAATACAGAGAGGTTATATCTGGTGTTTTGTACCACCTAGTTAGTATTTTATACGCAGCGGGATGACCTATGGGGGGATAAGAATATATCTGGTAGAGTAAGTAATGGGAAGTCTTGGCCTAGATCTCTTTCCCAATGTCTAATGAAAGCTGGTTTAATGAATATGGAGGGGTTGTTCAGTCTTTTATATAATTGTGAGATTAGCCTTTTTGGGGGGCTAGGGTTGGTTATAAGCGATTCAAACCATACTAGTGGCCGAAACCAATCACTGCTGGATATATGTTGCGAGATATGAGTGTATATAAGATATGGCCGGTAAGGACTGTTTGTGTGGAGTGAGTGTTATCTGGACCTCTTTAATGGAGAATATTGAACCTTCAGGCTTAAAGAGTGAGAAGATGGTTGTGGTCGATTCCCTCACTTCGCGTGGTGTGCAATCGATTATTACAGGAAGAGCTGTTCCTAGAATGTCTCTCACTGAGAGAATTGGTGAGGGGAAGGGTATTGCGCAATGAGTGGACTGAAGCCATTTCCACACATTAAGGGTGGCTTGGATAATTGGAAAGGGTGACAAAGGAACATTAGTCATACTTGCATTCCCTAATAAAAGTGAGCGCAGAGGTCTGTTTACTAGTTCCTGTTCCATCGCTACCCAGGATTTGGCGGTTAGGGGTTCTGAGCCATTCAATTGCTCTGGATAACAGGACTGCCCTACTGTATAGTTCCGGGTCCATAAGGCTATTCCACCCGTGTGTTTAGGGTGTGAAAGTAAGGAATAAGATAATCTCGGTTTCTTTTGGTTCCATATAAATGATCTGAATAGTTTCTTAAGGGAGTCATAATAAGATTTAGGAATATGGATGGGCAAGACTTGTTGAAGGTTAGTAAGGCAAGGCAATATCAATGACATTAAGAGGTTTTTGCGTCCAAACCAAGATATGGTAGGAATGTCAAGTTTATGTCAGCTGTGATGGATTGCAATAGGGGTGAGTAATTAAGTGCAAAAAGTTCAGATGGGTTGGGGCTTATTTTGATTCCTAAATAGGTTAAATAAGGAGATGACCAATCAAATGGAGAGTTATCTTTATGCATATCACTAGGGATTTTTGTTTATTAATTTTAAAATTGGATAGAAGGCCATAGGTATCAATATGTTTTTGGATTATAGGAAGTGAATTTTTCGGATTAGAGGTCATGATCATAATATCATCAGCGAAGGCCGCAATCCTATAGTCATGACCCCCCAGCGTCACTAGAGATGAGCACATTTCTTAAAATTCCTTCTGTGTTCGATTCGCCAAATTTTCTCTCTCCTATTTTCAAAATTCGGGAAGAATACAAAATCAATAGAACCTATTTACTCGTCTCTAATTTCCATCAATTTCATAGCTGTCATTTTTTTTAAAGTAGGAAGAAACTGTAGGGCCTTGAGGAAAATACAAGCATCTCTTGAAGGCAACCTGTCACCGTGTACATGCAGTCCAATCTGTGGACACCGTGGGCCAGATTTATCATTACACTTACATCTTACT
Organism: Bufo gargarizans; assembly: GCF_014858855.1. NCBI lineage: Eukaryota > Metazoa > Chordata > Amphibia > Anura > Bufonidae > Bufo > Bufo gargarizans. The sequence goes on along the minus strand of NC_058083.1, from coordinate 430,141,688 downwards.
CCACTTTCACATATGGCTAAAGTCCGTTTTAGCCAAGTCAGATTTATGATCGGCCCTTTAAGACTGTAATAAATGTGGTTTGACGGTAGCATTTTATCCGTCAGTAAGCGGCTTTACAAAAGTTGCATGTCTTTACGAAAAAGTCGCATGTTCTTTTAAAAAATCGCATAAGATAAGCATGGTCCGCACTGGAGTGTTTTTTTGCGACTTTTCAAATTTTCGCAATAGTAAATCTGTCTAGAGATTCATTTACATAAGAAAACACGCCCATTTTCAGAAAACTGGCGAGCATAGCGCAGAGCCAATAAAAGTTGCAAATTTTTGCGCAGTTTAAGCGATTGTGTAAAAATTTGCGACTTTCTCACTCCATTATTCTGACTTGAGCTAATGATGAATCTGGCCCCATGGTACAGAGCAGGAGGAGCGGGGCAGATTGATATGTACAGTAGTTTTGCTGAAAGATTCACTTAAATTCCTTCTCTTTCCATGATTAGGAGTCCGGTGGGCGGTATTACTTTCTGATCAACACCATACGCACTCGTATAGCAAAGCCTATCAATTACTGAATACTATTGATTGGAAGAGCAGGAATTTAGAAAGACCGGGTCACCTTTATTTTTTAACAATTAAAAGCAGATAGTGAAACACATTCTCTAATTCCTAATCTGTTTTCATTTTCTGATTGTAGATTTTTTTATTGTTTTTATTTTTTATTGTCTGTATGATTACAACCATTTTGCCTTACCTGCCCTTAAAGGGGTATCCCAGGCTCCTGATATTGAAGACCTATTCTCATGTTATGAGAAACAAATGTGTAGGAGCAGCACTCAACGGTCTGTCCTTATTGTAGGGAGTTGCAACAGCCCCGCACCAGCCGCGGATCCAATCAGACAGAGAATACGTGAAAATCAAACAGCGGTGGCAGCATCTCCCATCATTCCATCTTTATTAGGACTTCACAGCAAAAAAAAAAATCTGCAAAATCAGCAATGTTTCGGCTGTACAACAGCCTTTGTCAAGCATGCTTGACAAAGGCTGCTGTACAGCCGAAGCGTTGCTGATTTTGCAGATTTTTTTATTTTTTTTTGCTGTGAAGTCCTAATAAAGATGGAATGATGGGAGATGCTGCCACCGCTGTTTGATTTTCACCTATCCTCATGTTATGTCATTAATGAGGGTCTGACGGCCTGCTCTCCCCCTCACACTCCAGTGCTGGAAGTAGAGCTATGAATAGAGCCAGGTTCAGTTGCTGTTTGCATACTTTCTTCCCAGAAGAGCATTACCTGGCCAATTAGACTCCTCACGCCATTAAGGCGCTCCCCATAAGGATATATTCTACTCTCCTGGTCCATTCACAGCGCTATTTCAAACGGAATAGCCGATCAGTCAGGGTGCAGGTATTGGACTCTTGCCAATCGGATGTTAATGACCTATCCTGAGGATAAGTCATCAATATCAGGAGCCTGGAAAACCAATTTATCAGCATTTAGAAACATACTTTGAAGTAACTACAAGGACTATATGGACACAATGAACTGTAGATGACACACTGGCCCATATGATGCTGTTTTCTAAACATAATCTGTGACCTATGCAGAGGTCATAATGTAGTGAGGGGGACTAGATAAGCTGTGTGCATGGCCTACTGTGAATGGTGGATCTTGTGTTATCCGTCATTGTAATCCTGCCTATAATGATGCATGCTGAAAAGTGATCTCTACAGAACAGTTACTGATATGGAAAACTCAAAATAACATCACCAAAAATTCTTAAAAATTGTTAACCTAAAAACGTGATTTAAACAGATTAATTTCCAATCATTTTCATGATGACCGCTTCCCTTTTAGTTATTGTATATTCTGACTTTACTGTCATTGTCCAGTAAGTAAAATGTATTTACTACTACCACACAGGCTAGTGGATTTCGTAACATATGTATGATTAGTAAAATTACTTGCTCAGTATTTTCTTATGTTTATTATTAATTTTTATGTAGGTTGTTGCTGGAACGAATTACAAATTGATTATGCAAATTGGGAGAACACCATGCCGAAAAAATAATGTTGGTGATGGTGACAACGGCGGTGGCTGTGATGTGACCAATTCAAAAGTGTCGCAGGTAAAGAATCTTTATTAAAACCAGGGTATTGTCATTCATATGATTCTGCTTATATTAATACATACTTGGATGTGTCATTAAAAGTGCAAGGTAACATACATAGTAACATAGTTTATAAGGCTTAAAGAAGACATCTGTCCATCCAGTTCGGCCTGTTATCCTGCAAGTTGATCCAGAAGAATGCAAAAAAAAAAATCCTGTGAGGTAGAAGCCAATTTTCCCCACTTTAGGGGAAAAAAATTCCTTCCCGACTCCAATCAGGTAATCAGAATAAGGCCTCTTTCACATTGCGGATCCGCAATACACGTGTGCCGTTCTGTGGGCTTTCCGCATCACGGATGCGGACCCATTCACTTGAATGGGTCTGCAAATCCGGAGATGCGGAATGGTGCGGAACGGAACACTACGGAAGCACTACGGAGTGCTTCCGTGGGGTTTCGTCCCGTACTTCCGTTCATCAAAAAGATAGAACATGTCCTATATTTTTGCGGAACGGCCGGATTGCAGACCCATTCAAGTGAATGGGTCTGCGATCCACTGCGGCTGTCCCACGGACTGTGCTCGTGCATTGCGGCCTGCATTTTGCCCAGTGTGAGAGAGGCCTAACTCACTGGATCAATGACCCCTCTCTAGTAGCTATAGCCTGCAGTATTTTTACACTCCAGAAATACATCCAGGTCCCTCTCTAGAAGCTATAGCCTGTAATATTATTACACTCCAGAAATACATCCAGGCCCCTCTTGAATTCCTTCATTGTACTCACCATCACCACCTCCTCAGGCAGAGAGTTCCATAGTCTCACTGCTATTACCGTAAAGAATCCTCTTCTATGTTTGTGTACAAACCTTCTTTCCTCTAGACGCAGAGGATGTCCCCTCGTCACAGTCCTGGGGATATATAGATAATGGGATAGATCTCTGTACTGTCCCCTGATATAGTAATTCGATCTCCCCTCAGTCGTCTTTTTCCTAAAGTGAATAACCCTAATTTTGATGATCTTTCATGGTACTGTAGTTGCCCCATTCCAGTTATTACTTTAGTTGCCCTACTCTGGACCCTCTCCAGCTCTGTTATGTCTGCCTTGTTCACAGGAGCCCAGAACTGTACACAGTACTCCATGTGTGGTCTGACTAGTGATTTGTAAAGTGGCAGGACTATGTTCTCATCATGGGCATCTATGCTACTTTTGATGCAACCCATTATCTTATTGGCTTTGGCAGCAGCTGCCTGACACTGGTTTCTACAGCTTAGGTTGCTGTTTATTAAAATTCCTAGATCCTTTTCCATATCAGTGTTACCCAGTGTTTTACCATTTAGTATGTACGGGTGACTTGCATTATTCCTTCCCATGTGCATAACCTTACATTTGTCAGTGTTAAACCTAATCTGCCACTTCTCTGCCCAAACCCGTAATCTATCCAGATCCCTCTGTAGTAGTATACTGTCCACTTCCGTGTTAATTACTTTACACAGTTTACTATGCAAGCCTTCTACAAGCTCATTAATTAATAAATATATAAAAAATAGGCCCAATACTGACCCCTGAGGTACTCCACTAGTGACAGTGACCCAATCTGAGTATGTACCATTAATAACCACCCTCTGTTTTCTATCATTGAGCCAGTTAATTACCCACATACAGACGTTTTCTCCCAGTCCGAGCATTCTCATTTTATATACTAACCTTTTATGTGGTACAGTGTCAAATGCTTTGGAGAAGTCCAGATACACGACATCCATTGATTCGCCGCTGTCAAGTCTAGAACTTACCTCCTCATAGAAACTGATTAAATTAGTTTGACATGACCGATCCCTCATGAAGCCATGCTGATATGGCGTTATTTGTTTATTTTTATTGAGGTGCTCTAAGATAGCATCTTATAGAAAACCTTCAAACAGTTTACCCACGATAGATGTTAAACTTACCGGCCTATAGTTTCTGGGCTCTGTTTTTGGACCCTTTTTGAATATTGGCACCACATTTGCTATGCACCAATCATGTGGAACACTCCCTGTCAGTATAGAGTCTGCAAATATCAGAAATAAGGGTCTGGCTATGACATTACTTTATTCTCTTGGGATACTGGGGTGTTGTGCCACCTGGTCCTGGCGATTTGTCCATTTTAATCTTTTTACGATGCCGCTGTACTTCTTCCTGGGTCAGACAGGTATTCATGATTCCAAATTCTCTTCACAGCACTACACTAAATTTGACAATTGTCATATTTAGTGTTAAGCAAAGCCAGCCTCAGATGCTTCATCCAAAGTCGCTTTGTTTAAACCGTCGGAATAATACTGTACGAAGATTCGTCTCCGTACAGTATTAGAATGTATAGGCTCCAAAAAGCTGAAGTTGGTTATTCATGAAGTCGCGCGTGATTGATTTTTAAAGCAGAAAACCACTTGAAACCGAACTCTGCTTCGGTTCCGACTTTAAAAATCAATTACCAAAGTTATTCAACAAAGTTACACGTGACTTTGTGAATAACTAACTTCGGCTCATTGGAGCCCATACATTCTAATACTGTACGGAGACAGATCTCCGTACAGTATTATTCCAAAGTTTTGAACAAAGCGAATTCGGATAAAGGATCAACACTAGTCATAGGGAAGAGCTAATCGACTTTGGGTGAAACATCTGAAGTCAATTCGCAAAAAACTTTGTTCCAATACTGTACGGACCAGGATCTCCGTACAGTATTAGAATGTATTGGCTCCAATGAGCCGAAGTTATTGCTTTGCGAAGTCTTGTGAGACTTCGCGTAATAACTTTATAAATTAATTTGTACTGTAGAAAAACATTTACCGAACTCGGGTGGTACCTTAGAACCGAACCCGAGTTCGGGAAATGTTTTTTTACAGTACAAACTAATTTATGAAGTTATAACGCGAAGTCTCACAAGACTTTGCGAAGCAATAACTTCGGCTCATCGGAGCCAATACATTCTAATACTGTATGAAGTCGATACGCTCATTCCTACTAGTCATATTACTAATTGCTGCTTCTACTTAAACCATTGGTGTTACCTAAATGATGCATGATACAAAAATAATGCCCCATGTCCTATATGTACAGCCAGTTAATTATCTCTGGAGCTCCAAATGAAGAAAAAATTGCACTTAAAGGGGTATTACAGTAACAGCAAATAAAGGTTATTCATTATTAAATTCAGATTTCCACTATACTTTTTGTATCAAATCAATTTTCAAGATCTCCGCTTGCAGTCATTCAATAAGAACCTGGACCATAATGAATCAAGCTGCTTATGAATATATTGTTGAGCTTAGTAAGAGCTGCAAAATCTTTTTGCAGTGAGCTCCCCCTAGAGGCAGCTGCAGGAAGACATCATTGTAAGATGTTACACTCTTGGGCCTCATGCACACGGCCGTTGTTTTGGTCCGCAACCGAGCCGCCGATTTGGCGGCTCTGATGCGGACCCATTCACTTTAATGGGGCCGCAAAAGATGCGGACAGCACTCTGTGTGCGCTCGCGCATGTCTCGCGCTACTTGTGGCTAGACCAAGAAGGCCTCAGTGGAGCCCATACATTTTACTGCAGTACGGAGAGCATGTTATAAACAATTTCTGAAACTAATTGGTTTCAGATAGAGCAGTCTGAGCCCGATTCGCTTAACACTAGTTTTAGAAATATTACAGCGGACTTTGTTTTGTGTAAAATATACAAACGCACATACATTTAGTTTCTTTAGATTTTTTTTTTAAATTTTTTTTAAAAATCTTTTCATTTTAGCTATTTTTTTTTGTATAATGGGGGGTGGGGGCTTCTGTATAAAATATACGCACCCATATTTTTTTTTTTTTTTTTTTTTTATTTAAAGCTTAATATGTCCAAACTTCCCCATGATCAATACCTTAGGGGGTCGACATAAAAGACATTACCTTGAAGTGGCTTGTAATATTTTAGCAATTTGAAAATATTACAGGCAGTACGGTGCCATAGAGTCAGCAATAGAAAAATAGGCTGCCAAAATGCGCTCTTTTGAAGACTTGCAATGTGCTCAGCCAGTAGATAAATTGCACAAATAGCATCTATTTTTATGGGACAAATATACGGTAATGGTTTTAGAAATGTTGAAAGCTTTTGTAACCGGAAACAAATTGTTAAGAAATTAAAAATATATATAATTTGTGTTTCCTTAAATATTTTTATGCACAGAGATCAGTCATATATAACATAGCTAGAGGATAACTTAAATAAATGGAATTATATTAATGTCTGTCATAAGCTATTAAAACCAACTAAGGGGGAGCGAGGGTGGCCCTTTACCAAATGCTTTTCTATTCTGGAAGAATCGGTTTAAAGGGAACCTGTCACCGGGATTTTGGGTATAGAGCTGAGGACATAGGTTGCTAGATGGCCGCTAGCACATCCGCAATACCCAGTCCCCATAGCTCTGTGTGCTTTTATTGTGTAAAAAAAAAAAAAAAAGGATTTGATACATATGCAAATTAACATAAGAGTCATATCTTACTTGTGTGACCAGAGAAAAGTCATATTTTCAAGCTCTGACTCATCTCAGGTTAGTTTGCATATGTTTCAAATCGGTTTTTATACACAATAAAAGCACACAGAGCTATGGGGACTGGGTATTGTGGATGTGCTAGCGGCCATCTAGCAACCCATGTCCTCAGCTCTATGCACAAAATCCTGGTGACAGGTTCCCTTTTAAATATTTTAAAATGAAGAAATGAACCAAAAAAATGACTTTGTTTTGTAGTTTTATGCATCTAATGTTGTGCTCTCACTTTCGCAGGTGTTTACTTGTACGCTTGTAGTCTATAAAACTCTACCACTACCTACATCAGAGTTCGAACTTTCTGAACACGAGTGCAAGTCTGAATCTGAGGACACTGGCTCTGAAGAATAACGAAATCTCACGCTCTACTTGTCCATGCTACTGAGGTTATGCTGAGTGAACTAGAATTCAGTTCTATTCTCATTGAACATTTTTTTCGTGTTTATTTTGTGTAGTGTGACCTGTATACAAACATATGTAATCAAAAATGGGAGGCATATTTCCCCAGTAGATGAATAGACCCACGAACATTTATCATCTATCCACGGTACAGGTCAAAAATGTATGACTGAGAGGGCTCCGACTGCTAGGACCCCCACGACCCAAGGGTCCCAAGACCTATGTCTGAATGGCAGAGTGCAAGTGTGAATGCCACTGCAATCTCCTCTGTGGGGCTGGCAGATATAGCTAAGCCCCGTACACAACAGTCTCATAGACAGGGGTCACTCGTTCACATTATAGCTCCATTCAAATAGGGGTCTTGAGGACCTCCACTTGCATTACAGTTGGTATTGTCCAAGCAATCCGACCCGAACAATCATACATCTATCAGTTATCCGGTGAATTACTCATAAATGGTAAAGGGGTAAAGAGATATGAAGAGTCTGCTTGTGGCTTCAGCGCTGGCTATGGCTATTGCTGTAAAATATGTAAATCATCATTAAAATATATATATATATATATATATATATATATACACTACTGAACTATCAAATAAAATAAAAATGAGAACATGAATTTTTTCATTGGCATATGAGCGCTCACACATCAACGCATCTTCAATACTGGATATCAGAAGTCCAAAATTCAGTATTTCATTCTGTCTTGTGTATTTTATTTTACTTAAAATCTTTCACCATTGTTAGTCTGAAGATAAATTACATTATAAACTTCCATACAGAATAAGTAATACAAGAAACACCGTATATACTGGCTATAGAACTGTTCTTTTCTCCAGGTAAGATTTTAAGATGTTTCTAGATAATAACCTGTCAAGACATAGATGTCAGATAGTGGACACTGTGTAAAGCTGCCCATACCCCTTCAATAGCTGTTGGCCAACAGTGATTTCTCCTGACTCCACCATACATATACAAGCTCACTCGGGGAAAGCGGAGAAAGCCAATGTCAGACATCTCTGGTTGGAAAAGCGAAGAATCTCCTGTTGAAATCTAATGTGTATGAGGAGCCCCTAACTCTTCCCCAAGTCACATTGGAAGAGAGTTGGCTGCTCCCCACACACATTTGACTGTCAACTGGTTTGGCCAACAATAGCCTAATATGTATTGGGCCTTAAAAGAGTTCTCTGGGCCACAGATATTGATGACCTACCCTCTGGATTAGGCTACTTTCACACTCGCTCTTGGTGCGGATCCGTCTGCATCTGTTCAGAACGGATCAGTTTGTATTATCCTTTACATAGTCAAGATGGATCCGTCTTCAACACCATTGAAAGTCAGCGGAGGACGGATCAGTTTTCTATTGTGCCAGATTGTGTTATAGAAAACGGATCCGTCCTCCATTGACTTACATTGTGTGTCAGGCAGCGTTTTGTTGTCCGCCTCCAGCGCGGAATGGAGACTGAACGGATCCCATTCCATTCAAAATGCATTAGAGCAAAACTGATCCGTTTTGGACCGCTTGTGAGAGCCCTGAACGGATCTCACAAACAGAAAGCCAAAACGCCAGTGTGAAAGTAGCCTAGTCATCAGTATGAGACTGGTAGTGATCAGACACCCGACGCCCCATCGATCAGCTGATTTAGATGGCCATGGTACAAGAAATGATACAGTGTACAGATTTGGAAGCAGACAGCTTTGTACGCGGTGTAGTGGCCGTGCTGGGGTACTGCAGCTAATCTCCTATTCAAGTGAACAGATGATGAGCTTCAGTACACTAGTGTCCCAAAAACGAAAAGGTGTACGGAGACTTCTGCTTTGTACGGTGTTCGCTTCCAGGACCACAACAGCCCAAACTGGTGTAGGTGCTGAGTGGACTCTCCCATCTGATATTATTGGCCTGTCCAGAGGATGGGTCATCAGAATATTTAGCCTGGAGAACCCTATAAGGTGCAAATCAAGAGTATAAAGTCATTCAGGTTGTCTACACTAAATGAGGCTTCTTCTACGTATAGGGAGACCACAAAGTTGTATGTTTATTACTTAGATACATATCTCTCAGTTGAATTATGGACTAGTAAAATGTGATGGCGAGAAGATGCTTCACTTGTGGAATCAAATATAGGAAGCCCAAGTGGATAACCATACATTGCTCTAGGTCTCAGTCCATGGGGTGGATTAGCTCACAGAACAGTAGATGTAGAGCAGAACACACAATGCCTGGAATCTAGGAGATCAGTCTACAGATCTGTACGGTTATTTCGAATGGACCCTCTGTAGAACCACTGTGACCATCAATGATCATGTGGATAACCATACATTGCTCTGGGTCTTAGTCCATGGGGTGGATTAGATCACAGAACAGTAGATGTAGAGCAGAACACACAATGCCTGGAATCTAGGAGATCAGTCTACAGATCTGTACGGTTGTTTCGAATTGACCCTCTGTAGAACCACTGTGACCGTCAATGATCATGTGGATAACAGGGCGCTGATAGGTTCCCATTGTGGATGCTTATCTCGCAGGTGACTAATATATCATGACCATACAAATGCATTTACATCTGTAGCAACAAACTATCTCATAAGAACTGTATTTGCATCCTTGGTTTAGGCTACTTTCACACTCGCGTTTGGTGCGGATCCGTCTTGTATCTGCACAGACTGATCCGCACCAATAATGCAAACGCTTGCATCTGTTCATAATGGATCCATTTGCATTATTCATAAAAAAAAAAGTCTAAGTCAAAACAGATCCGTCTTGACTTACATTGAAAATCAATGGGGGACGGATCCGTTTTCAATTGCACCATATTGTGTCAGTGAAAATGACTATGACGCCACATTGGATAGGGGACGCCACACATCTACAGTGGCTTCTCACCCTATGCTATAACACCCACATCTTTTATGGGTGAACATCACTGGAGGTGTGACCTTACACCCCCTCAGGACGACTATTCTAGGATTGGACAATCCCATATAGACATTAGCCCTATGTCCCCTGATGAGTTCTGGGCTATAGCCCTATGTCCCCTGATGAGTTCTGGGCTATAGCTCTATGTCCCCTGATGAGTTCTAGGCTATATAAATAAATGAAACGCGTAGGGACAACATTTTTCTTTTTATCTGAGCACCTGTGAGTAGGTTTCTTTAGCGCCCTTTAATCAGTACGGATAGGGGTCTATCTCTTCGCTGTCCTCTGATACACCATGCACTATCATATAGATGATTAAGGGGCGACGTGTTTGAGGATTGAAAACAACTGGAGTCAAATTCATCTATGTGTGAGGACGAGATTAATTTGGTGTGGATGCTGGTTCTGTCCACCTTTACCTACACATCTATCTGGGTAAGCGGTGTATATATTGCAGTATACCTATCCATATACATGTGTCCGACATGGAATTTGTCATGCTTATTGCCTAATCAGTTGGCTTCATGGTTACAATTTGGGCTTCATTACTTTTTAGATTTAGTATTAAAAGTTATATTTTACTACTGCCCTTCTAGATTTTAGTTAACGGATCCGTCCCCTATTGACTTACATTGTAAGTCAGGACGGATCCGTTTCGCTCCACATCGTCAGGCGGACACCAAAACTCTGCAAGCTGCGTTTTAGTGATGTCTAAAAAAACGCAATGGAGACCAAACGAAGCCAAATTGATGCATTTTGAACGGATCCTTATCCATTCAGAATGCGTTGGGGCTGAACTGAAACGGATCTCACAAACGGACCCAGAAACGCCAGAGTGAAAGTAGCCTCACTTGCATTACTAACAACTGTACGATATAAAAATCTGTATGTTTTATAGGAAAGTATTTGACCTCATCTATAATGCACAAGGCCTAATGTGGACCTAAACCCCAAAATGTCATGTATTTAGGACTTCATATTAAAAAAAAGCTCCTGTCAGAAGTATTAACCCTATTAAACCTAGCATATTGGCTGGTAGGATTGATCCTGCTGCTTAAAATGATACATATCTTGTGGAAATCGTTTGCAGCGTCCCCATAAATAATTTTCTTCTTTATCTAAGTGAGCACTTAAGTGCACCAAGGGCCATGGTCTAGTCCTTTGGTGCACCTCAGCTTTCCAGCGCTGGGCCCCTCGTTGCACTGAAGCCCTCATTTGCATAAAGAATAAGTCTAGATAGATTTTAACCAGCAGGGTCAACCCTACTATGTAGTATGCATGGTTTATTAGAGTTGATCCTGCTGACAGGTGTTCTTTAAGACAAATATCAGAGAATCTATGCCAAGTGTGCATGCATAGACACACTATATGACTGGGCAAGTGTAAAGTGATCCAGAGATCTCAGGGACCAAATATGAATTGGGTTTGTATTAGGAACTTGCAACAAATCATATAAATGTCATGTTTTATGTCCTGCACAACTTACGTCTACAGCGTCCATTTTTACAAACTACAGCCTTCCATGGAGGTCCATCACCTAGGTTCTCAACCTCTGCTACAAGCTAGGGGTACAAGCCATGTCTCTAAGACCCTTTCACACAAGCGAGTTTTCCGTGCGGGTGCAATGCGTGACGTGAACGCATTGCACCCGCACTGAATCCGGACCCATTCATTTCTATGGGGCTGTGCACATGAGCGGTGATTTTCACGCATCACTTGTGCGTTGCGTGAAAATCGCAGCATGTTCTATATTCAAGCGGATGCGGTGCGATTTTCACGCACTGTTGCTAGGAGACGATCGGGATGGGGACCCGATCATTATTATTGGTTATAAGGGAAAATAATAGCATTCTTAATACAGAATGCATAGTGCAATAGGGCTGGAGGGGTTAAAAAAAAAACCTCACCTTAATCCACTTGATCGCGCAGCCCGGCTTCTCTTGTCTTCTTTGCTGTGCACAGGAATAGGACCTTTGATGACGTCACTGCACTCATCACATGGTCCGTCACATGATCCATCACCATGTCAAAAGATCATGTGATGAGAGCAGTGACGTCATAAAAGGTCCTATTCCTCAAAGAAGACAGAAAAGATGTCGGCTGCACGAACAAGTGGATTAAGGAGAGTAAAAAAAATAATTTTTAACCCCTCCAGCGCTATTGTACTATGCATTCTGTATTCAGAATGCTATTATTTTCCCATATAACCATGTTATAAGGGGAAATAATACAATCTACACAACCTTGAACCCAAACCTGAACTTCTGTGAAGAAGTTCGAGTCTGGGTACCACATTCAGTTTTTTATCACGCGTGTGCAACACACGTTGCACCCACACAAAAAAAACTGCAGGAACGCAATCGCAGTCAAAACTGACTGCAATTGCGTAACTACTCGCGTGGGTTTGCTGCAACGCATCCGGACCTTATCTGGACACGCTCGTCTGAAAGGGGCCTAAGGATCACATGTACTGTATGTACATAGCCCTAGGCCTCCATTCCCCTAAATCTGCGGCCATGTATAATCGTCTATAAACAATATGGCTGAAGTCACACTTCTTTCATGGTGAGGTCACACACCAAGGATCGTTAAGGGCACTATAGTTTGTACTGGTTGAATAGCAGCCCCCAACATAATTTCTCAATTCAAATGCCTCAAAAACTTCTTTAAAGAGGACCTGTTGCCACAAAAAGCAATGAATCTGAAGGCAGCATGTTATAGAGCAGGAGAAGCTGAGCAGATTAATATATAGTTTTGGGGGAAAAGAATCTGTAAATCCTGTAATTTATACATTTGTATCTCTGGTTTTTGCAGCTCTGTAAGCAGCTATTGGTACAGGAGGGAGGCGTTATCAGTGATTGACAGCATTGTGCGCATACAGACATAGCTGTCAGTCACTGAAAACACCTCCTCCCTGTACCGATAGGTCTGCACAGGAGGTAAAGAAAGCAAAGGTATAAATTACAGGTTTTACTCAATCTTTTCCCACAAAAATATCTATCAATCTGCTCATCTTCTCCTGCTCTATAACATGCTGCTTTCAGATTGCATTGCATTTTGAGATGACAGGTCCTCTTTAATGGGGCTATCCCACAAAAAATATTCTAGAGTTTTCAAACCAGCACCTGGGTCCGAATACTTTTGTAATTGCATGCCATTAAAAGTTTAGCATAGCCACTGAGTTATTCAATAAAATGTATCTGTATAGCGCCACCTGTTGTTTGTTTTTTACTTATTTCTTTGTCCTGCTCACTGAGAAGGCCGCACATGCTCAGTTTCATCCTTCAGCTGCCTCCTGAGCTGTGATAGGGAGAGCATGGACACGCCTCCTGAGCTGTGATAGGGAGAGCATGGACACGCCCCCTGAGCTGCAGCAGAAAAGACATGCCCCTTGAGCTGTCAGCTTGATATAAATCTAGCAGAGCAGTGAACGGGAAGATCTCTGGATCCATGCGAGGTACAGGGCTGGTTCTAGCTTTGTTAGAAATAGATTGTCATGTACTATATGGTGTTTGATTTTCATTTTTTACATTAGTGATGGGATAACCCCTTTAAGTATGGGAGCGGTATAGCCTTTAAATGACAGAAGTGATCTGAAATATACAGTTCAGGGAAAAAATGCTGAGATTGTCGTAAATATTTTTTATTCTTAAAGGGGTTTAGATCCACTGTAATCAGCTAGCGTGTTACTGGCACTAATTATCTATAAAAGATGTCCCTCTAAAGATTTTATTTTGCCACTTGTGAGTTTCTGCGCCAGCTGATCAATGGTGAGGTCTTCCTGACAATGAAGCTCCCACTGCCTGTTGACTCCTAAACAGGAAAGAACATTTTTGTTATTAATGTGCAAAAATTCATTAAGCATTTTTGTTACAGCAAAAATGGAAAAACAAAAAAAGTGCCTATATATAAAATATGAGGTATAAATAGATCTAGCTTGACCCCAGACCCTATTACTATGAACGTGGAGGTCGTAGGGTGTAATATGGCCAAGTGTTTGAGAGTAAATGCTCATGTCAGTGGGAAATTAACCCCTTAGTAACCTGCCTGTTTTGTGCCTTACTGACTAAGAGGTTTTTCATTTTTCCATCGTCACTTTCCAAGAGGTGTAATGTCTTTGATTTTTCTGTCTATGTATTGTAACTGTATGAGGGCTTGTTTTATTTTTTAATGGTGCCATTTTGGGGTACACATAACTTACTGATTAAGGCTGGGTTCACACGGGCGTTGCGGGAAAAGATGCGGGTGCATTGCAGGAACATGCGTGATTTTTCCCCGCGAGTGCAAAGCGTTTAAATGTGTTTTGCACGCGTGTGAGAAAAATCAGCATGTTTGGTACTCAGACCCGAACCTGGACTTCTTCACAGAAGTTCGGGTTTGGGTTCAGTATTCTGTAAATGTTATTATTTTCCCTTATAACATGGTTATAAGGGAAAATAATAGCAATCTGTAATACAGAATGCTTAGTAGAAGGTCAATTGAGGGTTAAAAAATAAAAATAAAATGAACTCACCTCCTCCAATTGATCGCGTAGCTGCCAGTCTCCTGTTCTATCTTCAGGACCCGTCAAAGGACCTGTGGCGACGTTACTGAGCTCATCACATGGTCAATCGCCATGGTGATGGATCATGTGATGTATCATGTAATGAGCACAGTGATGTCACCACAGGTCCTTTGACAGGTCCTGAAGAAAGAACAGGAGACCGGCAGCTACGTGATCAATTGGAGGAGGTGAGTTAATATATATATTTTTTTTTAACCCTCAATTGACCTTCTCCTAAGCATTCTGTATTAAAGAATGCTATTATTTTCCCTTATAACCATGTTATAAGGGAAAATAATACAGTGAATAGACTTTCATCCTAGCAACCATGCGTGAAAATCTGCACTTGCTTGCGGATGCTTGCGATTTTCACGCAGCCAAATTCACTTCTATGGGGCCTGCGTTGCGTGAAAAACGCACAATATAGAGAATGCTGCGATTTTCACGCAACGCACAAGTGATGAGTGAAAATCACCGCTCATGTGCACAGCCCCATAGAAATGAACGGGTCCGGATTCAGTGCGGGTGCAATGCGTTCACATCACGCGTTGCACCCGCGCAGAAATCTCGCCCGTGTGAACCCAGCATTACTTTTATTAACTCTTTCTGGGAGGGAGATGGGGAGAAAAAGAGTAATACTGCCACTGAGTTTTTACTTATAATAAAATAAATTTTGCTGCGTTTATTTTTTCGGCTTAAATAACGTGATAACTTTACTCTCAGGATCAGTACAATTACAGCGTTACCCAATACATTGTTTTGTTTTTTTTTAGATTTTACTACTCTTGCGCAATAAAAACCCTTTTTTTAAAAGAAGAAAGTCTTTTTCCATCGCCACATCCCAAGACCCGTAACTTTTTTTTATTTTTCTTTCTATGGAGCTATGTGGGTGCTTGATTTTTGCAGGATAACTTGTAGTTTACATTGGTATCATTTTGGGTTAAATAACACTTTTTGATATTTACTTTTTTTTGGTGGCAACTAAGCAGAAAGCAATTCTGGACTTTTTTTTCTTTCTTACGGTATCCACTGTATGGGATAATTCACATGATATTTGTGTAGTGTGGGTTGTTACAGATGGGTGATGCCAAACGTGGGGGTGATTTTTATTTTTCGCTTATTCAATGGGAAAAAAAAGCTTATTTTCTTATTGGAGTTTTTTTTTTTTTATAATATTTTGTTTTTACTTTTTTTTAACCATTTAATAGTCCCACAAGGGGACTATAACTGGTGAACTTTTGATTGCTTCTAAAATACAATGCACCGTTTCTATACGATCTCATGTGTTGTATGCTTTTTCACATAGAATTTTCAACCTCTTAATTCTGTACATACCTGAAAATGCTTGTCTTAAGTAGGGTTTTGAGCTTGCAAACAGTAGCTTTTCTTTGATCGGTGCATCCTCAGGAGCCCTAGTTAAACAACAAAAGTTTTATGATTTCATGGTATTTAATGCAAAAATTGAGAAACAAATGTATGGCACTATGACAATGGGTGTGACCTGTTTCCTACATCTGTCCTTGAGCAACCCAAACTGGCCATGATGCCTTAAAGATTTTCCATTAAGTATGCAAACAGGCTAATTATTGATATAACACAATTAAACATATCTGTGCAATATAAAGGATGCAGATGTGGATCTACTGTGTCACCTGAACAGATTTGACTACTCCTAGAGGCCCCTTTACGCTACTCAATTAAGTAGACAAATGTCGGGAAGGAAGTGTTCCTTCCCAACAACGGCCTGCTCTTCAGTAAAGGAGACTTCCGGATTTACATGCAGCGATCTCCTCCACAATATGGGGAGGATCAATTGCTAATGTAATTGTTCATCCCCATACAGGATCATTGTTTGCTGGCAGCAGAGACTATTTAGATGGCATGATCTGCTGCCCGCAAACTATGTCTGCACATAAGATCTTGTTACCTTATTAATGAGCATTAGGTAATCGGTGGCACCTTTACAATGGCAGATCTTCACTCAATGCTTGGGCAGTGTAAAGGGGCCTTAAGTGGCTCCCCGGGTATTTACCCTTTAACCCCTGTACAGGGATCTGGACTCTGCTGCAGGGGAGCCTTCAGGCCACTACTTCTTTGAGTAGCCAGGGGCGTACATAGAAGTCACTGGGCCCCATAGCAAAAATCTTAATTGGGCCCCCATGCACCATTCATAGCTCCTCCCACTACCCGTTCCTGGCCAGCGGTGTACTGATATGTGGGGTATGATATATAAATTACAGCTCGTACCTCATATCAGTACACCACTGGATATACTATATACCTGTACACACTGCATCCATTATACTGTATAATATATATATATATATATATATATATATATATATACACACAGATGCAGATGACCTAAACTTGATGGTTTACATGTTAAGTAAAGAATGTCATTAAAAAGATAACTCCTATTTCAATGGCTTTTGTCACAAGATAACCAAGATAACACTGTTCCATGTGTTATCGGAGTCAATTTTAACATTTTAGCTCGTAGATATATCTAATAGACTAGCTGAAGGACCCGGCTTCGCTCGGGTATATTTAATCTATTTCATTTCATGTTTGTGTGTGTTGTTAAAAGATATCCCCACTATCCACTATAACAGTGACATCTACAGCACCCCGCCCCCAAAACAGTGACCACCACAGCAGCCCACCCCCTAAACTTTGACCTTTACAGCAGCATTCCCCTTTAACAGTGACTTTCACAGCATACCACCCCCTAAACAGTGGCCTTAACTGGATCGGGGGATTGTCCTTTTGAACAGCTCATTATAAGACAGCAGCACTGTAGCGTGAGCTGCAGGGAGAATGTCACCCTCCCTCCCACCTCTGCAGCTGACAGAAGTTGATTTTTACCTTCAATTTTTCAATCCCTGTCGGCTGAGGAGTGGAGGGGGGCGTGGGCTAACCAGGTCTGGGTGTGGCATATCAGGACCTAGAAGTTGATTTTTAACTTCATTTTTTTAATCTGTCGGCTGAGGAGTGGGACGGGGTGTGGCCTAAGCAGATCGGGGGCGTGTCCTTTTGAACAGCTCACTCTAAGACAGCAGCACTGTGCTGTCTGAGTGTGAGCTGCAGGGACAAAAGTCACCCTCCCTCCCACCCCTGCAGCTGACAGAAGTTGATTTTCACCTACATTTTTTTTTTAAATCCCCGTCAGCTCAGGAGTGGGAGGTGGCGTGGCCTAACCAGATAAGAGGCATGGCTTAGTGGGACCTGGGGGCGGGGTTTTAAGTCTTTTGAGGGTGGACACATTGTGGCAGGGGGCGTGTCTGGGCTCCTTCCTGCAAGAGTGACTCCCCTCTGGGCACCTTACTGGCTCATTTGCATACCAAATAAACTGGATTTTCAGAGGATAAAAACATCTATTGCTGGAACAAAGTAACATCTAGAACTAAGGTACTAAGTGCTATTAGGCCATGGCTTTACTTCAATAGCAATTATCCTGGTGACAGATTTCCTTAAAAGCTCACCTACAGCAGTGAAAACAAATGGCTGGGTTGTTATGGAAATTTTGAGTATAACTGTAGGTGGAGGCTGGAGGACCTGCGAGCTCCTATTGGCTGATATATATATATATATTTTTTATATCTCAGGAACGGTACGTGCTAGAGAGCTGAGACCTGGCCTAAAACCTTCCTGGACACCTGATGTACCTGTGTGCCAAATTTCGAGATTGTAAATGCGACGGTGCGGATTCCTTTAGCGGACATACAAACATATACACCCCCCTTTTCAGCCCCCCTTTTTCCTACTTCCAGCATGAGGGCGGGCTTGGGCTCCTTCCTGCAAGAGTGACGCCCCTCTGGGCACCTTACTGGCTCATTTGCATACAAAATAAACAGGGTTTTCAGAAGATTGAAAACATCTATTGCTGAAACAAAGGCACATCTAGAACTAAGGTACCAAGTGCTATTAGGCCACGGCTTCACTTCAACAGCGATTATCCGGATGACAGATTTCCTTTTAAAAGGGCAGGGCTCTGTGGATGACACTGTTAAGGGAGCGGAGTGCTGTGGAGGTCACAGTTCAGGGGCAGGTAGAGTGGCCATTCAGGCCACCCTCAAAAAACAGACTAACCCTCCCCCGGTCCTGCTAAGCCACACCCCTGATCCAGTTAGGCCATGCCCCTCCCACTCCACAGCCAATGGGGATTGAAAAAATTAAGGTAAAAATCTACGTCAGCTGTAAGGGTGGGAGTGAGCTGTTTAAAAGAACATCCCTGTGTCCGTCCAGGCCCTGCGCCGGGCGGAGGACAGGGAGTCTGAAAGCCGGACTGTCCGCCCTAAAACCGGACCTCTGGCCTAGCCACTTTTCACCTTAAATCCCAGTCCGATTTTTGCAAATCTGACCAGTGTCACTTTATTTGGTAATAACTTTAAAACGCTTTAACTTATCCAGGCCATTCTGAGATTGTTTTCTTGTCACATATTGTACTTCATGGTCAAATTGAGTCAAAAAATGTCATTTTTATTTATAAAAAAATACCAATTTTACCAAAAATTTGGAAAAATTAGCAAATTTCCAAATTTCAATTTCTCTACTTTTATAATAGATAGTAATAGCTCAAAAAATTAGAAGGCTTAGATAATAGAAACTACATCCCTCAAGGTATTTAAAGCAGATTTTACAAACATTGTTAACCCTTTAGGAGTTCCACAAGAATTAATGGAGATGAAATTTCAGAATTTCACTTTTTTGGCAGATTTTCCATTTTAATCATTTTTTTCCACTAACAAAGCAAGGGTTAACAGCCAAACAAAACTCAATATTTATTGCCCTGATTCTCGCATACAAACACTGTCATATGATCATCTCCTAGTTCATACAGGTAGAAGATCTGCATTACATACATCACGCACATGTATACATCACACATGTACACATTACACGGATCACACTGCACTACACACATCACACCCTGCACCACACGGATCACACACATCACACCCTGCACCACACGGATCACACCCTGCACCACACGGATCACACACTGCACTACACACATCACACACTGCACTACACACATCACACACTGCACTACACACATCACACCCTGCACCACACGGATCACACCCTGCACCACACGGATCACACCCTGCACCACACGGATCCACGGATCACACCCTGCACTACATATATCACACCCTGCACTACATATATCACACCCTGCACTACATATATCACACCCTGCACTACATATATCACACCCTGCACTACATATATCACACACTGCACTACACACATCACACCCTGCACTACATATATCACACCCTGCACTACATATATCACACCCTGCACTACATATATCACACCCTGCACTACATATATCACACACTGCACTACACACATCACACCCTGCACTACATATATCACACACTGCACTACACACATCACACCCTGCACTACATATATCACACCCTGCACTACATATATCACACACTGCACTACACACATCACACCCTGCACTACCATAGAGTTCCATTGTAAAAAAAAAAAAATGTACTTTTTTTTAGGACTCTGCAGGATGGAAAAGTGTAGTGTACCACGTTTTTCCATCCTGTATATAAAATATATATATATATATATATATACACACATATATACATATACCATCTATATAAATGTATATAGAGATATAGATCGGTAAATAAATATCTCTATAAATATATATATATCATTTATATACACTGAGCACTGCTACACCAGAAAAACTGAATTCTGCTACATTTGACAAAGTCAGCACTGCTATATCTCAGCTCACCTACACTTCATTTGATAAATGCAGCTGTCAAAACTCATTTGCAAACACAGCCCTCATACATCTCAGCTTTCTTACATCTGACAAACCCAGCTCTACTGCATATCAATCTCCTACATTTCTCCGACATTGGAAGGACTCATTTTACTACAGGTGACAAATTTTGCTCCACTATTCTGAAATAAAACTCCAGCATTGTCCCATTTGAAGGGGCCTCTGCCTTGTGACAGCTCTGCTACACCTGACAAACCAAGCACAGCTACATGTGTAGAACTCAGCACTATGTGTAAAGAACTGAATTCCACTACATTTGACTAACTCAGGTCTGCTACATCTCAACTCTCCTACATTACATTTGACAAACTCATTTGACAAAGTCCACCCTACTACATCTCTGCACCACATGTAAAGATCTGAAAGCCACTACATTTGACAAACTTAGCACTGCTACATCCCTGCTGCATTTCATCTGTCCTACATCTAACAAAACACAGCTCTACTGCTTATCATTCTCCTACTTTCGAACAACGCGGTGTACTACAGGTGACACATTTAGCTCTGCTACTCTGAAAACAAACCTCCAACGTTGTCACATTTGGAGGCTTGTACCTTTGGTCTTTGTCAGCTTCAATCATGGGCAAGGCTTACTTGTATGTGGTTGTCTGGGGGGAAAGGGGGGAGGTGGCTTTGGGGTCCGAAATGGGTCAGGGCTCTGGTGTTTTCACACGGCGGCCTGCACTGGCAGCAGGAGCCGGCCAGCAGCCAAGCACAGGGGGAGGGAAGCGGGCACAACAGTGGATAAGGGCGATGCTCGTTTCACAAGGCTTCCGGCACTGGCAAGGATTGCACATGCGCGATCCCTCATAGGAGCTGGCGCAGCCACATACAGGGAGAGAGGGGGGCGCGCACACAAAGCTCTGACGTTTCGTGTACAGAGCAGGGCCACTCCCTCAGGCAGGGAAAAGCCTGTACACGAGACGTCATCACAGGAGCCTGGTGGATGACGTCGTGGGTCATATGACCCGCATCGGCCCTGCAGAATCCCGGTACTATAGTAGAAAACTGTAAATTACAAAAGTATTATTAGATAGGTTATAAGGCACATGGGCATATATTTATATAACTCGGAAAACCCCTTTGAGTTCAATATTTTGTTAATCTGAATTTTATGTGATGGATCAGAAGAACACAATAGTCTAAGTTGGAGAAGTGAAATGAGAAAAATATATAAATAAAACTATTGTTTAGTAATAGAAAAGAGAAAATTGCCATGTGCGTATGTATTCACCCCCTTTGTTAGGAAGCCCATAAAAAGCTCTGGTGCAACCAATTACCTTCAGAAGTCACATAATTAGTGAAATGATGTCCACCTGTGCGCAATCTAAGTGTCACATGATCTGTCATTACATACAGTACAGACCAAAAGTTTGGACACACCTTCTCATTCAAAGAGTTTTCTTTATTTTCATGACTATGAAAATTGTAGATTCACACTGAAGGCATCAAAACTATGAATTAACACATGTGGAATTATATACATAATAAAAAAGTGTGAAACAACTGAAAATATGTCATATTCTAGGTTATTTAAAGTAGCCCCCTTTTGCTTTGATTAATGCTTTGCACACTCTCGGCCTTCTCTTGATGAGCTTCAAGAGGTAGTCATCTGAAATGGTTTTCACTTCACAGATGTGCCCTGTCAGGTTTAAAGGGTTTCTACCACTTCGGTTTCACATATTTAGCTGTCAGACACTAGCGATCCGCTAGTGTCTGCTCTGCCCAACCATCCTAATATAATTGCTTTTGGGGCAGCCGTTTTGCTAAAAAAAGAACTTTTATTAATATGCTAATGAGCCTCTAGGTGCTATGGGGGCGTCATTAGCACCTAGAGGCTCCGTCTACCTTCAGAAACTGCCGCCGCACAGCGCGTCCCTCCAGCCTGCCCATCTCCTCCTGAATGCGATCCTCCTTGTGAGCGTATGTATTCTGCGCATGTGCAGTGAATGTCTGACAGCTTCCCTGCTCAGACATCTCCACTGCGCCTGTTCCTCGGAGCACTATGGCGTCATCGCGCAGGCGCAGTGGAGATGTCTGAGCAAGGAAGCGGTCAGACATTCACTGTGCATGCGCAGAATACATACGCTCACAAGGAGGATCGCATTCAGGAGGAGATGGGCGGGCTGGAGGGACGCGCTGGGCGGCGGCAGTTTCTGAAGGTAGACGGAGCCTCTAGGTGCTAATGACGACCCCATAGCACCTAGAGGCTCATTAGCATATTAATAAAAGTTCTTTTTTTAGCAAGACGGCTGCCCCAAAAGCAATTATATTAGGATGGTTGGGCAGAGCAGACACTAGCGGATCGCTAGTGTCTGACAGCTAAATATGTGAAACCGAAGTGGTAGAAACCCTTTAATAAGTGGGATTTCTTGCCTTATAGATGGGGTTGGGACCATCAGTTCCGTTGTGGAGAAGTCAGGTGGATACACAACTGATAGTCCTACTGAATAGACTGTTAGCTGCTTTTTTCTTGCCATAATACAAATTCTAAGTAAAGAAAAACGAGTGGCCATCATTACTTTAAGAAATTAAGGTCAGTCAGTCCGAAAAATTAGGAAAACTTTGAAAGTGTCACCAAGTGCAGTCACAAAAACCATCAAGCGCTACAAAGAAACTGGCTCACATGCAGACCGCCCCAGGAAAGGAAGACCAAGAGTCACCTCTGCTGCGGAGGATAAGTTCATCCGAGTCACCAGCCTCAGAAATCGCAGGTTAACAGCAGCTCAGATTAGAGACCAGGTCAATGCCACACAGAGTTCTAGCAGCAGACACATCTCTAGAACAACTGTTAAGAGGAGACTGTGTGAATCAGGTCTTCATGGTAGAATATCTGCTAGGAAACCACTACCTAGGGACAGGCAACAAGAAGAAGAGACTTGTTTGGGCTAAAGAACACAAGGAATGGACATTAGACCAGTGGAAATCTGTGCTTTGGTCTGATGAGTCCAAATTTGACATCTTTGGTTCCAACCACCGTGTCTTTGTGTGACGCAGAAAAGGTGAACAGATGGACTCTACATGCCTGGTTCCCACCGTGAAGCATAGAGGAGGCGGTGTGATGGTGTGGGGGTGCTTTGCTGGTGACACTGTTGGGGGTTTATTCAAAATTGAAGGCATACTGAACCAGCATGGCTACCATAGCATCTTGCAGCGGCATGCTATTCCATCCGGTTTGCATTTAGTAATTTATTTTTCAACAGGACAATGACCCTAAACACATCTCCAGGCCGTGTAAGGGCTATTTGACCATGAAGGAGAGTGATGGGGTGCTGCGCCAGATGACCTGGCCTCCACAGTCACCGGACCTGAACCCAATCGAGATGGTTTGGGGTGAGCTGGACCGCAGAGTGAAGGCAAAAGGGCCAACAAGTACTAAGCATCTCTGGGAACTCCTTCGAGACTGTTCGAAGACCATTTCAGGTGACTACCTCTTGAAGCTCATTATGAGAATGCCAAAAGTGTGCAAAGCAGTAATCAAAGCAAAAGGTGGCTACTTTGAAGAACCTAGAATATGACATATTTTCAGTTGTTTTACACTTTGTTGCTATGTATATAATTCCACATGTGTTAATTCATAGTTTTGATGCCTTCAGTGTGAATCTACAATTTTCATAGTCATGAAAATAAAGAAAACTCTTTGAATGAGAAGGTGTGTCCAAACTTTTGGTCTGTACTGTATACACACCTTTTTTTATTTAATTCTTTTAAAGGCCTGAGGCTGCAATGCGTAAGCAAAAGGCATCACTAACCAAACACTGCCATGAAGACCAAGGAACTCTCCAAACAAGTAAGGGACAATGTTGTTGAGAAGTACAAGTCAGCGTTAGGTTATAAAAAAATATCCAAATCTTTGATGATCCCCAGGAGCACCATCAAATCTATCATAACCAAATGGAAAGAGCATGGCACAACAGCAAACCTGCCAAGAGAAGGCCGCCCACCAAAACTCACGGACCGGGCAAAGAGGGCATTAATCAGAGAGGCAGCACAGAGACCTAAAGGTAACCCTGGATGAGCTGCAGAGTTCCACAGCAGAGACTGGAGAGTATCTGTACGTAGGATGACAATAAGCCGTACGCTCCATAGAGTTGGGCTTTATGGCAGAGTGGCCAGAAGAAAGACAGTACTTTTAGCAAAAAACTAAAAGGCACGTTGTGAGTTAGCGAAAAGGCATGTGGGAAACTCCCAAAATGTATTGAAGAAGGTGCTCTGGTCTGATGAGACGAAAATTGAACTTTTCGGCCATCAAAGAAAACACTATGTCTGGCGCAAACCCAACACATCACATCACCCAAAGAACACCATCCCCACAGTGAAACATGGAGGTGGCAGCATCATGCTCTGGGGATGTTTTTCAGCAGCCGGGACTGGGAAACTGGTCAGAGTTGAGGGAAAGATGGACAGTCATAAATACAGAGATATTCTTGAGCAAAACCTGTACCACTCTGTGCGTGATTTAAGGCTAGGATGGAGGTTCACCTTCCAGCAGGACAATGACCCCAAACACACTGCTAAAGCAACACTTGAGTGGTCTAACCACTTAAGGACCTCTGCCGTATATGTACGGCGGAAGTCTGGTCCCTAAACATGGCGCCCGCCCTCGCGTGGTGAGGGCGCCATAGCCGCAGAGTTTCTGCTATTTTAAATAGCAGAGACCCGCGGCACATGTATGTGATCAGCCATAAGGCTGATTGCATACATTTTCCCCTTCAGATGCCGTGGTCAAATGTGAACACGGCATCTGATCAGCCGGAAGCGGAAGTCGAGCGCTTCAGCTCAGCTAACAGCGGTCCCCGACTGAGATCGGGGAACCTGTTACATGCCTGAAATAGACCAAAGCCTGCTTGAGGCTTCGTGTCTATTTCAGGAATATACCAATACAGGCACCAATTGGCAGCATTGTATTGGTATAGTGTAAATGATGTTTTCAATGATGCCTATTTAGCCATCAATGAACACAATGGGCAATCTAATGATTGCCAGTTATTTTCACCCAAGGTGACTTAAAAAAAGTAAAAAAATATTTTTGCAAATAAAAAAAAAAAAAGGTCAAATCACCCCTCTTTCCTTAAAATAAAAATACTTAAACAATAACAAAAAATAAACATCATGGGCATCGCCATGTGCGAAAATGCCCATACAATTACAATATAACAATAATAATGGCATAAGGCAAATGGTGTAATGGGCAAAAAAAATAAAAACAGACGATTTGCCATTTTTTGTCACTTCAACTACCCAATCATTTTTTTTTTAAGTGATCAAAAAGTCGCACACGCTTCAAATTGGTATAACTGAAAAGAACCGATCGTCCCGCAAAAAATTAACCCTCACACTGCCCCATACACATAACTACAAAAAAGGTATAGGGATCAGAATATGGTTCTAAAAAGAATATTTTTTATTCCTCAAAGGTTTTAATTCTTTTTCAGTATTAAAACGCAAAAAAAATTATACAAGTGTGTTATCATTGTAACCGTACTGACCTGGAGAATGAAGATAACAGGTCAGTTTGACCGCATAGTGTACAGTGTAAAAAATAAAAACCTTTATCAGAATTGCGTTTTTTCCCAATGTCACCCAATTCCACCCCATTTGGATTTTTTTCCGCTTCCTACTACATGGTATGCAGCCTTAAATGGTGCCATTAGAAAGTACAACTTGTCCCGCAAAAAATAAGCCCTCATAAGGCTGTGAATGGAAAAATAAAAAAGTTAGGACTATGTGAAGGCGGCGAGTGGAAAACAAAAACGCAAAAAATAGAAAATCTCAGGGTCCTTAAGGGGAAACATGTAAATGTGTTCGAATGGCCTAGTCCAGGGATGCCCAACCTGCGGTCCTCCAGCTGTTGCAAAACTACAATTCCCAGCATGCCCGGACAGTCTACAGCTATCAGCCTACAGCAGGGCATGATGGGAGTTGTAGTTTTACAACAGCTGGTGGGCCACAGGTTGAGCATCCTTGGCCTAGTCAAAGCCCAGATCTCAGTCCAATAGAAAATCTGTGGTCTGACTTAAAGATTGCTGTTTACAAGCGCAAACATCCAGCTTGAAGGAGCTGAAGCAGTTTTGCAAGGGGGAATGGGAAAAATCCCACTGATAAGATGTGGCAACTGCTCATAGAAACTTATCCAAAGCGACTTAGAGATGTGATTGCAGCAAAAGGTGGTTCTACAAAGTATTGACTTTAGGGGGGTGAATAGTTATGCACATTGGCTTTTTCGGTTATTTTGTCCTATTTGTTGTTTGCTTCACAATAAAAAATAAATAAAAAATCTTCAAAGTTGTGGGCATGTTCTGTAAATTAAATGATGCAAATCCTCAAACAATCCATGTTAATTCCAGGTTGTAAGGCACCAAAACACAAAAAAAGTCAAGGGGGGTGAATACTTTTGCAAGGCACTGTATGTATGTCCGCTAAAGGAATCTGCACCGTCGCATTTACAATCACGAAATTTGGCACACAGGTACATCAGGTGTCTGGGAAGGTTTGAGACCGGGTCACAGCTCTCTAGCACAGACCGTTCCTGAGATATTACCAAAAAATGCAAATATGGCACATCTGATGACCTACATTAGCCAATAGAAGCCTGCAGGTCTTTCTCTTCATATCCCAGCTGCCATATACAAGGTCACATGTCCTAATAGAAGCTCACAGGTCCTTAGTCTCCACATACACACAGTTTTACACCAGGTTTCCATAACAACCCAGCCATTTTCCTTCACTGCTGCAGGTCAGCTTTAAAGGGACAGGACGCTGTGGATGACACTGTTAGGGGAGCGGAGTGCTGTGGAGGTCACAGTTCAGGGTGCAGGTAGGGTAGCCATTCAGGCCACCCTCAGAAGATGGATTTAAAAACCCCGCCCCCAGGTCACGCTAAGCCATGCCCCTCCCACTCCGCAGACGACGGGGATTGAAAAAATTGAGGTAACAATCAACTTCTGTCAGCTGCAGGGCTGGGAGGGAGGGTGACCTTTTCCCTGCAGCTCACACTCAGACTGCACAGTGCTGCTGTCTGAGAGTGAGCTGTTCAAAAGAACATGCCTATCTCCGTCCGGGCCCTGCGCCAGATGGAGGACAGGGACTGTGAAAGCTGGACTGTCTGCCCTAAAACTGGACCTCTGGATACCCTAGGGGCAGGCTGCTGTGAAGGTCACAGTTAAGGGAACGGTCCACTATGGAGGTCAGTGTTAAGGGACAGATTGCTGTAGAGGCCACTGTTAAGGGAACAGGGTGTTGTGGAAATCACTGTTAAGGAAATGGGGTACTGTGGAGGTCACTAATAAAGGGGCGGGTTGCTGTGAAGGTCACTGATAAGGGGGAGGGATGCTGTGGAGGTCACTGTTAAGGGGACAGGGAACTGTGGAGGTCACAGTTAAGGGGGACAGTCCGCTATGGAGGTCTGTGTTAAGGGGGCGGGGTACTGTAGAGGTCACTGTTATAGTGGATATCGTAAATATATATATATATATATATATATATATATATATTATAAATAAAAATAGGGAATGGGGAGCAAATTAGGGATACTTTCACACTTACGGTAGCCTTTTCTGGCAGGCTATTCCGGAGGGGGAACAGCCTGCTGGATCCGTGCTACTGCAAGTCCACCGTGTTGGCAGAAGTCCACTCCGGCCAATTCACTATAATGTAGTTTCATTCCAGCCGCCTCTCTACATGTTTGCCCTGCTGCAGCCAGACCTTCGGCCTGCTTCCATTATAGTGAATAGGGTCAGAGCGGACTTCCGCCAGCACGGTGGACTTGCGGTAGCACGGATCCGGCAGGCTGTTCCCCACAAGTGTGAAAGTAGCCTAAGGGAAAGGAGGAGGACCTCCTCTTTCCACTCCATTCTAGGCTCAGTGGAAAGCTCATATTCTGCACTGTTGGGGGTTGCAGGACCTGTGATGATGCTCTGCTGTGCAGTTCTTTACTAGATATACATCATCTGTGAGTATGATGATGTCATCACAGGTCCTGGCAGATGCTCCTATCTATGTAACCTAGGAACTACACCATTCTTTGTGCAGTCCCTTTACTACCGTAGGTGTACAGGACTTGTGAAGACATCATCATAGGTCCTTTAACTTTTCCCAACTGATGGTAGAGATAACTATACAGGAGCTGGACTTAATGAGAGTACTTAGGGGACAGGGCCTATCTTCCACTGCAGACCTCTTTTCCCCACATTCCCCTCTATTGGAGGTACACCACTGTCTTCAAGTGACTGTTGACTGCCTGGGGTAAAGCGACAATGGTGCAGAACCATAAGGTATCAGGCAAAACCAAAACCATAGTCAGGGACAGACCGAGGTCAGGGCAGACAGAGTACATACAATCTAAAAATCAGTCCGAGGTCAGAACAGAGATCAGGCAAGGGTAAGGACAGGCAGTAATCAGAAGTCATGCAGAAGTCAGTACATAGAACAGACAAACAAACAAGTAATACACCTTTGAAGGGATCTTATCATATTAGAACTAATTGCTGGGAAAGGTGCCTGAAGTACACCAGGGTAACCAGCCATTGTCTGGGGAAGATTCATTTGTGTCTGCTCGCCCTATAAAGCTGGGGAGAGCATGCAAACGTGTCCTATGGGCAGAGAGAGGCATTGTCTGCATCATACCACCAAATTAGCCCTGGCCCATTGCAGTGTCCCACTACGTGACTGTGGGCACCACAAACGTGTTTTAATTATATATTAACCCCTTCACGTCTGCAATCTGTATATATACGTGATAGCTGCACATACCCCGTGCAGCTACCACGTATATATACGTTCTGGCAGCTCTTTAATCCAAGCGCTGGAAAGTTTCACCTTGAATTTCATCTTGCTTGCCTCAGTCTCAAGTTCCTCAATTAACACTATAGTAAATGGTTGTCCCTCTATACAAAAGGTACTGGCGTCACGACTACAAGGGACCTTGTCATAGGCACATGAATACAGACCACCAAGGGCACCTCAAACCACCATCTGGCCTGTGTCCCTTACACCAGAGTGTGCCCCAGAGAATCCCTGTGCCGTTCTCCTCATCACTGAAGGTGTCGGCCCTTTAAAGAGTAATGAGGGGGAAGTCGCAGAGAGCGATGAGGAGAAAGCAAAGCTGTTAAAGGGATTCTGTCACCTCCCCTAAGGCAAAAAACGATTTAAAACCAGCCATGCAGCACAGCTTACCTGGATTAGGCTGTGCTGTTCAATCTTGAAATCCGTCCAGCAGTTAGTTCAAAAAACGAGTTTGATCAATGAGGAAATGCGTCCTGAAGGTGCCCAGAGGGGCGTTTTTTTCTTCTGAGAGAGCCCAGTCCCGCCCCTTTTTCAGTGCCCAGCCCGCCTTCCTTTTACTTCCTAACCGCCGCCCCCAGCCTGCCACAGCCTCTCCTGCCTCTCCTCCCCCTCCCTCTTGCCGAACAAAGTCTCGCACAGGCGCAGTACCCACTGAGGGCTGCGCCTGTGCGATCATCAGGAGACTGAGG
The DNA here is from genome assembly GCF_014858855.1 of Bufo gargarizans. Taxonomy (NCBI): domain Eukaryota; kingdom Metazoa; phylum Chordata; class Amphibia; order Anura; family Bufonidae; genus Bufo; species Bufo gargarizans. The sequence continues at coordinate 430,111,873 of NC_058083.1, read as the reverse complement.
GCGGCAGCTTCATCTTCGTCACTGGGCATGCGCCGAGCCCAGTGACGTCCGATGCTCGCTCTTCCCTGCTGACTGAGGGAAGAGCGAGCATCGGACGTCACTGGGCTCGGCGCATGCCCAGTGACGAAGATGAAGCTGCCGCCCTCAGTCTCCTGATGATCGCACAGGCGCAGCCCTCAGTGGGTACTGCGCCTGTGCGAGACTTCGTTCGGCAAGAGGGAGGGGGAGGAGAGGCAGGAGAGGCTGTGGCAGGCTGGGGGCGGCGGTTAGGAAGTAAAAGGAAGGCGGGCTGGGCACTGAAAAAGGGGCGGGACTGGGCTCTCTCAGAAGAAAAAAACGCCCCTCTGGGCACCTTCAGGACGCATTTCCTCATTGATCAAACTCGTTTTTTGAACTAACTGCTGGACGGATTTCAAGATTGAACAGCACAGCCTAATCCAGGTAAGCTGTGCTGCATGGCTGGTTTTAAATCGTTTTTTGCCTTAGGGGAGGTGACAGAATCCCTTTAAATATTTTTTTCTCCAATGTATTCACTGAGGAAAATAAATTGTCAGATGACATGCAGAATGCAAAAATAAATTCCCCATTAAAAGTGTCCTGTCTGACCCAGGAAGAAGTACATCAGCGACTTAGGCTCCTTTCACACTAGCGTTCGGGTGTCCGTTCGTGAGCTCCGTTTGAAGGAGCTCACGAGCGGACCCGAACGCAGCCGTCCAGCCCTGATGCAGTCTGAATGGAGCGGATCCGCTCAGACTGCATCAGTCTGGCGGCGTTCAGCCTCCGCTCCGCTCGCCTCCGCATGGACAGGCGGACAGCTGAACGCTGCTTGCAGCGTTCGGGTGTCCGCCTGGCCGTGCGGAGGCGTGCGGATCCGTACGGATCCGTCCAGACTTACAATGTAAGTCAATGGGGACGGATCCGTTTGAAGATGCCACAATGTGGCTCAATCTTCAAGCGGATCCGTCCCCCATTGACTTTACATTGAAAGTCTGGACGGATCCGTCCGAGGCTATTTTCACACTTAGATTTTTTTTTGCCATTTTAATGCAGACGGATCCGTTCTGAACGGAGCCTCCGTCTGCATTATTATGAGCGGATCCGTTCAGAACGGATCCGCCCGAACGCTAGTGTGAAAGTAGCCTTAAAAAGATTAAAATAGACAAATCGCCAGGACCGGATGACATACACCCCGGTATCCTAAAGGAATTAAGTAATGTCATAGCCAGACCCTTATTTCTGATATTTGCAGACTCTATACTGACAGGGAATGTCCCACAGGATTGGCGCATGGCAAATGTGGTGCCAATATTCAAAAAGGGGCCAAAAACAGAGCCTGGAAACTATAGGCCGGTAAGTTTAACATCTGTTGTGGGTAAACTGTTTGAAGGTTTTCTGAGAGATGCTATATTAGAGCATCTCAACAGAAATAAGCAAATAACGCCATATCAGCATGGCTTTGTGAGGGATCGGTCATGTCAGACTAATTTAATCAGTTTCTATGAGGAGGTAAGTTCTAGACTTGACAGCGGCGAATCAATGGATGTCGTGTATCTGGACTTCTCCAAAGCATTTGACACTGTACCACATAAAAGGTTAGTATATAAAATGAGAATGCTCGGACTGGGAGAAAACATCTGTATGTGGGTAAGTAACTGGCTCAATGATAGAAAACAGAGGGTGGTTATTAACGGTACACACTCAGATTGGGTCACTGTCACTAGTGGGGTACCTCAGGGGTCAGTATTGGGCCCTATTCTCTTCAATATATTTATTAATGATCTTGTAGAAGGCTTGCATAGTAAAGTATCAATTTTCGCAGATGACACTAAACTGTGTAAACTAATTTACACTGATGAGGACAGTATACTACTACAGAGGGATCTGGATAGATTGGAGGCTTGGGCAGATAAGTGGCAGATGGGGTTTAACACTGATAAATGTAAAGTTATGCACATGGGAAGGAAAAATGCAAGTCACCCGTACATACTAAATGGTAAAACACTCGGTAACACTGACATGGAAAAGGATCTAGAAATTTTAATAAACAGCAAACTAAGCTGCAAAAACCAGTGTCAGGCAGCTGCTGCCAAGGCCAATAAGATAATGGGTTGCATCAGAAGGGGCATAGATTCCCGTGATAAGAACATAGTCCTACCACTTTACAAATCGCTGGTCAGACCACACATGGAGTACTGTGTACAGTTCTGGGCTCCTGTAAACAAGGCAGACATAGCAGAGCTGGAAAAGGTCCAGAGGAGGGCATCTAAAGTAATAACTGGAATGGGGCAACTACAGTACCCTGAAAGATTATCAAAATTAGGGTTATTCACTTTAGAAAATAGACGACTGAGGGGAGATCTAATTAATATGTATAAATATATCAGGGGTCAGTACAGAGATCTATCCCATCAGCTATTTATCCCCAGGACGGTGACTATGACGAGGGGACATCCTCTGCGTCTGGAGGAAAGAAGGTTTGTACACAAACATAGAAAAGGATTCTTTACGGTAAGAGCAGTGAGACTATGGAACTCTCTGCCTGAGGAGGTGGTGATGGTGAGTACAATAAAGGAATTCAAGAGGGCCCTGGACGTATTTCTGGAGCTTAATAATATTACAGGCTATAGCTACTAGAGAGGGGTCGTTGATCCAGGGAGTTATTCTGATTGCCTGATTGGAGTCGGGAAGGAAGTTTATAGTCCCCTAAAGTAGAGAAAATTGGCTTCTACCTCACAGGGTTTTTTTTTGTTTTTTTTTGCCTTCCTCTGGATCAACTTGCGGGATAACAGGCCGAACTGGATGGACAAATGTCTTTTTTAGGCCTTATGTACTATGTTACTATGTTACTTATGCAAGCCTGCCCAGGGACGACATAACCGTGAGTAACCAGAACTGTACTTACCTCGGCCCACCTATTGCTCACACCGTGACCTCACGCATAATTCCCCTGCAAGGTCTGGCATACCACACCATCATGACAGGGACTCTGAAAGACCCCTCTGAAGGTGACCTGTAGTATCCGGCACCTAGGTTGCTAGGTAGGTTCTCATTGTTGTTCCAGCACTTTCCACAGACGCTTGATCACATAGCGCTCTGGTGAATTTGGAGGCCAAGTCAATGCTGTGGATTCTTTTCCGTGTTCCTTAAAACATTGTTGAGCAGACAGAGGACTGGTCATCACTAAATGCCTTGCAATCTGCAGGCAGCAGGTTATAGAGCAGGATGAGCTGAGCAGATAGATATATCGTGTTATGGGAAATGTATACATTTATATCTCTGCTCTTTCACAGTTCACTTGGTAGGTGTTATCAGAGAATGATAGCATTCCCTATATACAGTGGATAAAAAGTCTACACACCCCTGTTAAAATGTCAGGTTTCTGTGGTGACAAAAATAAATCATTTCAGAACTTTCTCCACCTTTAATGGAGTTCTGAAATGAAGTATATTTGTCGAATTTTTTTACAGCACAGAAACCTGACATTTTAACAGGGGTGTGTAGACTTTTTCTATCTACTGTAAATGAATATACATAGATAGTTATCAATCAATGATAAAACCTTCCCTGATAAAAAAAAAAACCCATCTTTTTAAGGTTAGTTAGTTAGTTCGTTTTTAACTGATACATGGGGCTTTAATCTTATGGGTTATTTATTTTTATTTTTTTATACCTACCTGGGAAAATGGGAAAAAAATAAGGCCCCTTTCACACAAGCGAGTATTCCGCGCAGGTGCAATGCGTGATGCGAACGCATTGCACCAGCACTGAATCCGGACCCATTCATTTCAATGGGGCTGTGTACATGAGCGTTTTGTGCGTTGTGTGAAAATCGCAGCATGTTCTATATTCTGCGTTTTTTCACGCAACGCTGGCCCCATAGAAGTGAATGGGGCTGCATGAAAGTCGCATCCGCAAGCATCCCGACCTAATCTGCTTACGCTCGTCTGCAAGGGGCAAGTCATTCACATGTTTTTCAGCCCCCAGAGAGGTTTATAGTGCTGTTCAACCTCAATGCAGAACAGATATCAGTCTGCTAAGACCCAGCAGCTTGTACAGTTACTTTGCACCCAGCAACCTCGCCATTGCTAGGACCGGAGCAGTAAGTGGCAGCATTGGCACTTCCTGATCTGTATATACAGCAATGGACAAGACTGTCACTGACAACAGACTCCCCACTCTTGCAGCTTCATGATTGGCGAGCAGCTGCTAAATCTGCAAGTACCGACTATCCATTTAGTGCAGGTGTAGTACCCCTGACCTGGGGGTACTACTATTGTAAATGGTTTGTAATTAGGGATGAGCGGACCTGTGGATGTTCGAGTTTGATGGGTTTAGCTGAACTTTAGTTAAAAGTTCGGTTAGAGTACCCAAACTTGACCCTAAACCCCATAGAAGTCAATGGGGTGCTGTAAAATAGTTGTAGTAATGGCTAGAGGGCTGCAAAAGGAAGCAAAATTGCGGGGAGGGGACGGAGAGCAGGACAATTGCCCTGCAAACACATGTGAATAGGCTTAAATGACTTAAAGGGGTTATCCAAACCCTATAATACCTCCCCAAATGCCCAGGCCCCTCACACAGATAGCACTTACCTCGCTTCCTGGCACCCGCGTTGCCGCCGCTGCATCTCCTCATCACAATGAAGAAAACATCCAGCGTCGGGGAAGGTTCCAGCTAAAAGCAGGTCGCGATGGGAACGAGTCTCTCTAGCGTCTCCCGCTATGCTAGGGAGGCTCGTTCCTGTAGTGGCCTGCTACTGGCTGCTCCCTCCGTGATCGAATGTTTTCATCCACACGACAGGAAGATGCAGCGGTGGCCGTGCAGGCGTCAGAAGCGACAGGGGTGTCGGGGACTAAAGTAAGTACAATCTGTTTGAGGGGCCCAGGCATATGGGGGGGGGGGCATTATAGCTCTTGGATAACCCCTTTAAAACAACATACAATAGAAAACTATTTAAAATAATAATCTTGAACCAGGAGGCGGAGGTCCATGTGGAGTAGGAGTTTGAGGAGGCGGTGGACATGGCAATGTAGCTGGAAGAGGAGGAGGAACAGGGAGCCGACCTATCAGTGGCTAAGTGCGGCCAGTATACTTCTCTACTCTGTCAATATAACAAATAATAATCTTGAACCAGGAGGTGGAGATCTGAGTGGAGGATGAGGTGGTCATGGAGGTGTAGGTGGAAGATGCAGAGGAGGTAGCCAACACAGTTTTTGTGGGTTTTTTTTATTTGGGGAGGCCCCAAAATATTGGGAAATGACAAACAGAACAAACTAACTGCGCTGCAGTATAACAATGGCTGGGTGTGGCCGGTATACATGTCTACTCCGCCGAAGGCACGGACAAGTCCTGCGGGATCCATGCCTGGTTCATTTCACTCCCCCTACCGTGCTAAACAGACGTGCGGACAATTCACTTGCCGCCGGGCAGGCCAGTACCTCCAAGGCATAAAAGGCAAGCTCAGGCCATGTGTCTAATTTTGAGACCCAGAAGTTAAATGGGGCAGACCCATTAGTCCAGACATGTGCAGACATGTGGACATGTATTCTTCCACCATGTTGCTGCCTCAGCTGCGTTGGTGACTTCCACCTCTTTCTCCACCTCGTGCTTCCACTGAGCCCCCGCTGTCAGGTGTGAACGCTGTCAGTAGTGAATCTAGCAGCGTGTGCTTGTATTCACACATCTTCCGATCACGTTCCAGTGACGGAAGTAAGGACGGCATGTTATCCTTGTAGTGGGGATTTAGCAGGTTGGCCACCCAGTAATCAGCACTGGTAACAATCAGGGCAACTTGGCAGTCGTTGTGCAGGCACTGCAGTATGGCCTCGCTCATGTGGGCCAGGCTGCACAGAGGCAACGATAAGCTGTCCTCAGTGGGAGGTGTATTGTCTATGTCCTCTATATCCCCCCAGCCACGCTCCAGTGATGCCAGTAAGCTGCTTTGGGTGCCACCCTGCTGTGAACACAGTTCCTCCTCCTCATCATTATCATCCTCCTCCTCCTCCAAAACTCTGCCCTGGCTGGACAGTTGTGTACCTGGCTGCTGTTGGTGCAGGAACCCACTCTCCGAGCCACATGTGGACGACTGGCCTGATAACCTTGAGAATGATCCCTGTTCCTCCTCCTCTTCCTCCTGTACCTCATCCATCATCACCTGAAGCATTTTTTCAAGGAGGCATAGGAGTGGGAAAGTAATGGCATCATCAGCGCTGGCCATGTTGGTGAAGTACTCAAAATAGCTCAACATGGCACACATGTCCCGCATGGAGGCCCACTCGGTGGTGAAGCGGTGCTGTTCCATAGAGCGACTCACCCGTTCATGCTGCATCTGAAACTCCACTATCACCTGCTGCTGCTCACACAGTCTCTCTATAGCATGTGCAAGGTGAAGTTCCACCTTGTGGGATCGTCGCATATGAGGCGGTGAGCGAGAAGGCAGAAGTTATGCTGCAGCGCAGACAGGCAAGCAGCAGCAGGATTAGAATGCCGAAAGCGCGCACAGACGGACCGCACTTTCTGCAGCAGCTATGACATCTCGGGGTAATTTGTCAGGAACCTCTGTACCACCAAATTCAGCACATGCGCCAGGCAAAGGATGTGCAATGAACGACAATGTGAAGGAACGAGGCACTCTCAGCCATCCAATCTAATACCGCATCTACTTGTTCGTAAAGCGGTACTCGGGCCTACAAAATTATGCAGAATATCCTGTCACCTGCGTGCACCAGAGGAAGCTGTTTCATTTGGGAATGTAGTTGGCACAGATCAACAACATCTTCTGCAGCAGGAGCTCCAGCAACACCAGCAGCACCACGGCCACGTCCCTTCTTTGATGCTCTCCACAAAATTAACGGATATACAAATAATTTTATTTCTGTGTCAAGATTGCAAAGAGGTGTATCTCTCCCCAAAAAATGGGGTTATGTCACCTACATAATTAACAGACAGATTACCTATTGTATTTCTGTGTCACGGATGCAAAGGAGGTGTATTGTGACCTATAGCCATTTTTTGGGATGCAATACACCTCCTTTGCACCTGTGACACAGAAATACAGTAGTTAATCTGTCTGTTAATTGTATGCAAATGAGGTGTATTGCACCCAAAAAATGTCTGTAGGTCACACACAGATTAACAATTGTATTTCTGTGTCATGGATACACATGAGGTGTATTTCACCCCCAAAAATGGCAGAGTAATCAAGCTATCAAGGCTCTGCTACAAGGTGGTGGGAAACATGATTAGACACCATCACCGCAGTTCGGGACAGGCATAACTAGAAGCCTGCATCATACATGTAGGTGTGTACAGACACCTACAGCCACACGTGCCACAGTAAAACCATAGGGAAAGGAAACAGGAGAGAGATGTTGTCAGCTAGCAACTTCTGAATGTCCCCACCGAATGTGAACAGGGACTCCTGTGTCAAAGTCCGTGTTTGGTTCCCCAAACCCTCGATGGTTGGTAAGAAGCCGAACTCTACAGTTCGGGTTCGCTCATCCCTATTTGTAATGCAATGTAATGTCATGCTATACAACTTGTTCACCAGTAGATGGGGTATGGATTACAGTGTTTACCAACAGGAATGGGCCTTACCATCCCATTCCTCCCCTCTTGGTAGGAGTGGGCTGATCCAACTTCCTGTAAAGGGAGGGGCAGATCTAGTTACGTAGTCGTAGAGAGGAAAGTGAAGAGTGTGGGAACATGTGATCCATCTCCTGCTCCTCCAGGCTATCAAGACTCCACTGCATGGTGGGAATCATGCTAAGACACCATCACCGCAGTTTGGGACAGGCATAGCTAGAAGCCTGCATCATACAGTGGACACCTACAGCTACAGGTGTCAGAGTAAAGCCGTAGGGAAGGGAATCAAGACAGAAATGTTGTCAGCTAGCAACTTCTGGGTGTCATCTTCTGCCACATTGCCAGCCACCATATCCCTTTATCTTTCTTATATTGATTATATTGAAACACCTCCTGTTATCTGCACCTCAAAACACCTCCTCCTTTTCTGTTTTAGGAATTAATTAAACTCATTGAGGGTGATTTAACAAAATTGGTTCTAAGGAGAACTGGCTTATTTGCCCGTATCAAAGGAGCTCTGAAAAATGAAAGGTTGAATCTGATTGGTTGCTATGAGCAACAAAGCCTGTTCTCATTTGCACCAGCTTTGATAAATCTCCATTAACTAGTGAAATAATAGATAGGCACACTTCATCTGAATCTAGAGACCCGAATATCCTTAAATCATTTATTAAAATTTTTTTTACAAAAATGTGAAAATATCCCTGAAACAATGTTATTCAAAATGCATGCAACCTAAATTAAAACTAAACATAAAATAAGACACTAGATGTTTATCTCTCCATCAATGTGCAACTTGGCCATGTATATTCCTGCACACGTGTGCGCTGTAGTATTAATACTATCTTGATGGTTGCTAATAGTTACTCTAGTTTAGTATATAACATAGCCACTGAGCACATATGGTCATCAAACATTCACACAATATATGATGGACGATAATAGCACACAATATATACGGTATATAGCATCCATTATCTGTATTTAAATAGCATCATTTATACTCTGCAAATCCAGGTAGTCCAGCTCTCTAAATACTGTATGTCTCTACTCCTTAAAGGGGTTGTCCGGGTTCAGAGCTGAACTCGGACATACCCTTATTTTCACCCAGGCAGCCCCCCTGAGGCTGGCATCAGAGCATCTCATGCTCCGATGCGCTCCCTTGCCCTGCGCTAGATCGCACAGGGCACAGGCTCTTTTGTTCATAATTAAAACACACTGCCGGGCGGAAGCTTTCACCCGACAGTGTGTTCGGTGACGTCACCGACTCTGATGGGCTGGCTTTAGCGCTGCCCTAGCCGTTTTACTGGTGATGTCACTGGGCTTTCTGGCAGCCCCATGAAGCGCCCGGTTCGTCACTGGAACTCCTAAAAATGCCTTTGCCCTGCGCAATTTAGCGCAGGGCAAAGGAGAGCATCAGAGCATGAACTGCTCCGATGCTCAAGTCAGAGGGGCTGCCTAGGCGAAACCGGACAACACCTTTAATAGGGGCTTGATGATTCTTAATACCAGTTGTACTTAGTCCACAGTCACTTTCCAATTACTGCCATTTCTTCTTTAATAATACAGATGTTAATCCTTTGATATGTTTGCTGTTAACAGCCTTCATGTACTCACTCGTTGGTGGATAATGGTGCATCATCTGAGAGAAAAAAGACAATGCAGCAGCACCCTGCAAACCAGATAAAGTACAGCAATGCCATAGTCACAGAAATTATTATAGTGCTAATGCTACGCTTATTTATAAAGTGACATACTTGGCCAATACATTTTGTACGAAACCATTTGAGCCAAACACTAAATACTACCTGTTATGCGCCATAATGGCCGCCATAAAGTTCAGGAAGTGTTGGATCCACATGCATGCTGCAAAAATGCACCAAAAATGGTAAAAGGCAGAGTGGACCCAGCATGCATGTGGATCCAACACTTCCTGAACTTTATGGCGGTCATTATGGCGCATAACAGGTATTATTTAGTGTTTGGCTCAAATGGTTTTGTACAAAATGTATTGGCCAAGCATCTCACTTTATAAATAAGCGTAGCATTAGCACTATAATAATTCTGTGACTGTGGCATTGTCGTACTTTAGCTGGTTTGCAGGGTGCTGCTGCATTGTCTGTTTTTTTCTGTTTTCAGCCATGGCGGCATGCACCTGCGCATTGGGAGGTGCTGACTGACCCCCTTTTCTTTGCAGGTGGATCAGCTGTGGCGTCCCACGTGATCTTGCTGCTGGTTACCACTTACCTCCACCATGCAGTTAAACCTTGGCGTCCCACGTGATAAAAGGGATCGCAACCACTTGTTCAAACGATCTCAAAGTTCATATAGCTTTACCCTGCTTTCACACCTGAGCGTTTCCCAAACGCGCGTCAAACGCGCGTTTCTGAAGCGCGTTTCTGACGCGCGTTTTTTGTAATAGTAAACGCGCGTTTGACGCGCGTTTGTGTCATTGACTGCAGTGTCCTATGGCCACAAACGCGCGTCAAAACGCCCCAAAGAAGCTCAAGTACTTGTTTGAGCGTCTGGCTTTTACAGCGCGATCGTACGCGCTGTAAAACGCCCAGGTGAGAACCATTCCCATAGGGAAGCATTGCTTTTCATGTGTTGAGCGTTTTACAGCGCGTTTGAACGCGCTGTAAAACGCTCAGGTGTGAACTTAGGGTTAGGCAAATGATCAAGGGAGCTCTCCACGTTTTGCTTTTATTTTTCCACTGTCTGTCGTATTTTCCTTGGCAGAATAATCAATGTCTTTTGATAGGTTTTAAAGGAGATGTCCTGGTCAAACCATCTCACCAAAAGCGTTTCGGAGTCCCTCCAACTCCTTCCTCAGTGGCCATATTGATCCAGGAGATCTTACCCCTTTTTATACCTTTATTTTCAGTCCAATACAAAACCCGAAACGGACTTGCTTCTATATCATCACTACATACCACTTTCCTCCATACCTCCAACTTAATATACATATTATTCACCTTAAAATTCGATAATATCCCATAATATTGCTTCCATTACTTCCATCTCTCTTTCAAATTGTCCAAAAAACGCATTGCAGTTTTTGATGTGTTTTTTCAATATTTTAGTTTTTTGGAGTATAGTTGCCTTTTGTTGCATCTTAACATGGGTATAAGGTGATTTGTCTTTCTTATGATCATACCTTATAATATACACATATAAATGTTAAAAAAAGAATAGACATACATAGAAATATGGATATTCAGACGTCATGATAATAATTACTCTTGTTTCCTTCTGTATACCATTATTGGCAACTATTTGTACTTTTCTTATAAAAATTGTATAAAGATAGAAACAAGAGTCTTCAAAGGTTGCCAATAATGGTATACAGATAGGAACAAGAGTAATTATTATCATGACGTCTGAATATCCATATTTCTACGTATGTCTATTCCTATTTTGACATTTATATGTGTATATTATAAGGTATGATCATAAGAAAGACAAATCGCCTTATACCCATGTTAAGATGCAACAAAAGGCAACTATACTCCAAAAAAGGCATCAATATTGAAAAACACTTAAAAACTGCAATGCGTTTTTTGGACAATTTGAAAGATAAATAGAAGCAATGGAGGGAGATAAAGCAATATTATGGGATATTATCGAATTTTGAGATGAATAATATGTATATTAGGTTGGAAGTATGGAGGAAAGTGGTATGTAGTGATGATATAGAAGCAAGTCCGTTTCGGGTTTTGTATTGGACTGAAAATAAAGGTATAAAAATCTCTTGGATCAATATGGCCACTGAGGAAGGAGTTGGAGGGACTCTGAAATGCGTTTGGTGTGATGGTTTGACCAGGACATCTCCTTTAAAACCTATCGAAAGACATTGATTATCCTGCGGAGGAAAATACGACAGTGGAGAAATAAAAGCAAAATGTGGAGCGCTCCCTTGATCATTTGCCTAAATCTATATGAACTTTGAGATCCTTTGAACAAGTGGTTGCGATCCCTTTTATCACATGGGATGCCAAGGTTTAACCGCATGGTGGAGGTAAGTGGTAACCAGCAGCAAGATCACGTGGGACGCCAAGGTTTAACGTGCATGGTGGAATATAAGTGGTAACCAGCAGCAAGATCACGTGGGACGCCAAGGATTAACCGCATGGTGGAGGTAAGTGGTAACGAGCAGCAAGATCACGTGGGACGCCAAGGTTTAACGTGCATGGTGGAATATAAGTGGTAACCAGCAGCAAGATCACGTGGGACGCCACAGCTGATACACCATTATCCACCAACGAGTGAGTACATGAACGTGTACAGTACATGAAACATATCAAAGGATTATCGTCTGTATTATTAAAGGAGAAATGGCAGTAATTTGAAAGTGACTGTGGACTAAGTACAAACGGTATTAAGAATCGTCAAGCCCCTATTAAGGAGTAGACACATAGTTAGAGAGCTGGGCTACCTGGATTTGCAGAGTATAAACGATACTATTTAAATACAGATAATGGATGCTATATACCGTATATATTGTGTGCTATTATCGCCCATCATATATTGTGTGGATGTTTGATGACCATATGTGCTCAGTGGCTATGTTATATACTAAACTAGAGTAACTATTAGCAACCATCAAGATAGTATTAATACTACAGCGCACAGGTGTGCAGGAATATACATGGCCAAGTTGCACATTGATGGAGAGATAAACATCTAGTGTCTTATTTTATGTTTAGTTTTAATTTAGGTTGGATGCATTTGGAATAACATTGTTTCAGGGATATTTTATATGTTTTAATAAATGTTTTAATAAATGATTTAAGGATATTCAGGTCTCTGATTTCAGATGAAGTGTGCCTATCTATTATTTTACTAGTTAATTTTTAATCTTTTGTGTGACGGGGTGAAGCACCTTCATCCAGGGCAACCAGAGGGTGAACCGCTTTTACAATACTGAAGTTTTCAATCTCCTCCATTGTTGCTGTTATTTATGCTGAGTCTGACTACTACAACTCACTACAAATGGGTCTACCCTTCCCCAAATTCTCCCCTCTCCAGTGTGTCCTATACTGACAGAGCATGCCTCTACCTTGTGCCGGCTTCCCATTCCCTCTAGAATTCAATGTAAATTTATCATTCCCATAGAAGTTACTGGGAAAGAGTATAGCCCAGCGAGCTATGTTGTTTCCGTAACTCGAGAACTACAGAAACAAGGTAGCTTTTTTTTCTAGCCTGTTTCCGAAGATCCCATTGACTTCTATTGGAGTTACAGAAACAGTGTAGCACGGCCACTTGGCTATTTCCGTAATTCTGGCTGAGATAGGAATACCCCATTAAATCCTGTATTATAGCTCAGATCTACATTTAGGCTACTCTCCCCCCAGCATTTTTGCTGGATCTGTCATGGATCAGCAAAAACGCTTCCGTCACAAACGGATTCAGTTGTTTTATCTTTAAAATAGCCAAGACGGATCCGTCATGAACTCCATTGAAAGTCAATGGTGGACGGATCCTTTTACTATTGTGTCAGAGAAAACGGATCCGTCCCCATTAACTTACATTGTGAGTCATGACAGATCTGTCTTGCTCTGCACCACATCGCGGACAGAAAAACGCTGCTTGCAGCATTATTCTGTCCGCGATGGGGATGTAACTAAATGGAACGAAATGCATTGTGGTGCGTTCCGTTTCATTCAGTTCAGTTTTGTCCCCATTGACAATGAATGGGGACAAAACGGAAGCGTTTTCCCTCACTATTGAGATCCTATGACGGATCTCAATAGCGGAAAGGGAAAGCGCAGGTGTGAAGGTAGCCCAACAACTCAAATGTCTTTACAGCTGAAATCTACCAATTCACCATGCAGACTCAATATGAGCATGCAGCTTGCTCTGGTGATTTACACAGTGGACGGAGCTGTGTAGTTCCAGAGTTGACTTCCAGCACTGAAGCTACTGTAGAACAGCTGATTGACGGGTTTCAAGGTGTCCAACTCCCATTGATCAAATAGTGATGGCTTATCCTGTCAGTAGCTCGTCACTTGTAAAATGCAGGACAGCCCCTTTAAAGCTATGTCTTTGCAGCAGTGCTGCGGGCTGAAAAACATCACTTGGGTCCCTTTGCTCCACAAGTCAAAAATCTTTGTAGCCAAATAACATATTTGGTTGCTTATTGGTTATGTTACTACATATGTAGTATGCAATATGTACGGTACTTATGATTAAAGATGAGCGAATCAAATTTGATTTGCAACGAATGCGAATTTCCTCTCGCTTCGTGGTAACTGTTGGGGATGCAACAGCATGTACCATATACAGTATTGTGTATTAATATCACTTGACCAGTAGATGGCACTGTATGTTAAGGTTACCAGTTGTGTATATCTGTAAAACTTGTTGGTTCTCTCTCTCTCTTTGTACCAAGATGGCTGCTGTTACAGTTTGCTGAAATGTCTTGTATGTTTGGAACTTAATCCACACAAGTAAGCCAAGTTCTGCCTCATCACAAGCTACTAGTGTCTTCTCTAACCCACAACCAACAGAGACTAACTGCATTTTTCCTACAATGGCGGCTACACGTGTGAGGATTGAGGACATGGGGCAAGGAACTCTGGGAAGGCGGGATCACCCAGATTGACATGCTTGCAAGCAGCCAATCAGCAGCCTGCCAGCCCTGGGATGTCACAGCCCTATAAATATCTTAGAGTCAGACATTTTCCAGTGTTCAGAGTGCAGGGACAGACATGTGAAGGTGCTAGGGACAGCAATTGGAAAAACTTCTATGTTTTAAAAAAAAAAACTGAAAAAAGGATTTATAAGTGCAGGAAAAGGATAGGGAGGAATCATTTCACAGCATCTTATTGCAGGGAAAGAGGTCAGAAGGCGCTAGGGACATTGATAAGAAAGTGATTGACAAGTGGAGGGAACGATTATTTGGGGATCCAATTAGCCATTAGACAGTTCTGTCATTCCAGCTTTTTGTTATTGGGCTGCATGTCTTATGTTAAAAAGCATTTACTGGCTTATATCTTAGTATCTTTAGTATGTTATATCAGTACTACAAGAAAAATATTTTCTCAATTCACTTCTGCAGTTATTTCTGGTGAAAGCGTATAGGGGCATATTACAATAAAAAAAGGAAAATATATACGCACAGCACTGTTGCAGTTATTTCTGTTTAAAGCGTATAGGGGTGTATTACAGTAAAAAAAAGATAAATATATACGCACTGCACTGTTGCCGTTATTTCTGGTGAAAGCATCTAGGGGCGTATTACTGTAAAAAAAGGAAAATATATACGCACTGCACTGTTGCAGTTTTTTCTGGTGAAAGCGTCTAGGGGCGTATTTCATTAATTTCTAATTAATTTGTTTAGTTCAGCTACAAGTATGTCAGGCAGAGAAGTGCCAGGCCACTAACATAACTGTTGCAGTTATTTCTGGGGAAATCGTCTAGGAGCTTATTTCATTAAAATAATAATAATAATAATAATAATAATATATATATATATATATATATATATACGCAGTGCACTGTTGCAGTTATTTCTGGTGAAAGCATATAGGGGCGTATTACAGTAAAAAAGGGAAAATATATACGCACAGCACTGTTGCAGTTATTTCTGTTTAAAGCATATAGGGGTGTATTACAGTAAAAAAAAGAAAAATATATAGGCACTGCACTGTTGACGTTATTTCTGGTGAAAACGTCTAGGGGCGTATTACTGTAAAAAAAGGAAAATATATACGCACTGCACTGTTGCAGTTATTTCTGGTGAAAGCGTCTAGGGGCGTATTTCATTAATTTCTATTTAATTTGTTTAGTTCGGCTACAAGTATGTCAGGCAGAGAAGTGCCAGGCCATGCACAGAGGAGTGGCAGAGGCCTAAATGTTTCTGGCGCACTGGCGCAAGCAGAGGTTGCAGCAGAGTAAGACGACGTGGCAGCAGGAGTCGCAGCGAGAGGCCTGAGCTCCCAGTGTCATCTAGCGGTCATGTCTTGACCAGCAACCCTGTGGTTCTTGATCGGTTAACTCGGTCATCCACGTCATCCCAAGTGACATCAGACACCCCCAGCCAATAGTCGGTGGGTTCATCAGACACAAGCCTTTTCTGTTCCCTCACCGCGAGAAGTACTACATGCTGTGGGCTCAGCTTCACTTTTCAGCAAGGACGAGCTACTAGAGGACAGTCAGCAGCTACTGGCCACCCAAGATCTGGAGGAGACATCTGCCGCTTCCTCCGCTAGGTGGCAGGCAAGTAGTGATGAGGAGAGTGGCGTGGGAGGTGGTGTTGCAAGCGGTCAGACCCAGAGACAGTTGAGGAGGACATCAATGATGTGCAGACACTACTCTATGATGATGAAGCCGATCGCACTTGGGAGCCGGGTGTAGAAGGGGCTTCATCATCATCAGGAGAAGAGGGTGGCATCTTGCCCGTGAGGCAGTGGCTGAGCCAGCAAGGTGGTAGCATGGCTGGGAGTCAGAAGGGTGGCAGCAGTGGGAGGTCAGGAGCCAAACGTGCCAGGGGTAGACCACCTGCTTCGCAGCAGTCTACCTGCTTGGGAAGTAGTGGTGCAGGGGTTCCTGGAGGCAGTGGCGGTAGCAGTCACTCAGTGCGGACTGTTGGGGGGAAAATACTCGGCGAGTGGCAGTTTTTTGTGAAGTCACCGGGAGAGGTCAACATGGCCATATGTAGAATATGTGGGCAGAAGGTGAAGCGTGGCCAGGATTCCAATGTTGGCACCATGGCCCTGGGTCAACATATGAAGTGTCACCATAAAGTGGCCTGGGAGAACCGTGGCTGAAATGTGGTGGTCCAGCCTGCCGCAGCGACCTCTGCACACCCAGTGGCACGCACCCGGTTTCAGCCAGTCAAGGCTCCACCACCTCAGCCGAAGGGAGCTGTCTGTCATTCCCTTCTTCTGCTGGTCCAGATGCTCCTGCTCCTACCCCTTGTCAGTCATTCCGTCAGCAATCGATCACTTAAGCAATTGCCAAGAGACAACGGCACAGAAGCTAAACATGCTCCTGTTCAAGTTGTTGGTGCTGCAGTCCCTCCCTTTCCAATTGGTGGACTCTGCACCTTTCAGAGAACTGATGGCTTGTGCCAAGCCGAGGTGGAGAGTCCCAGGTCGTAATTTCTTTGCGAAAAAGGCAGTACCAGCCCTTCACAAATATGTAGAACAGAAGGTGGGCCAGTCCTTGAGCCTGTCGGTGTCTGCCAAAGTGCACGGCAGCGCCGTGTGGAGCTGTAACTACAGTGAGGGACAGTACATATCCTTTATGGCCCACTGGGTGAATGTGGTTCCTGCACAGCCATACCAGAAACTTGGCCAGGTCACGCCGCTTCCGCATACCTCAGCCTCCACTGCTGGCACAAGTCACAGTGCCCCTCCAGCATACCACATATGCAGGGCACGGTGGTGTCACGCAGTTCTGCACCTCGTTTCCCTGTGCGAACAGAGTCACACAGGGGAGGAACTGCTCCGTGTGATTCATCAAGAAATTGAATGCTGGCTTTCTCCGTGACAAATGAAAATCGCAACCATGGCGACCAACAAAGGGAAGAACATAGTGTCGGCGCTGCATCAAGGAAGGTTGAGCCATGTGCCCTGCAATCTTCCACCCATCTGCAAGACATCCTAAAAATGACCAGGAAACTTTGCATGCACTTCAGCCACTTGTACATCGCAAAGCACACCCTTCTTGAGCTGCAGCAGTAGAACGGCATCCCCCCAACATAGGCTGATATGCAATGTTTCCACCCTTTGGAATTTCACCCTCATATGTTGGACCGACTATACAAACAGAGAAAGGCCATCAACGATTTCTTGATGATGCAAACGGATAGGAGTACTCCCCTGTGTAACTTCGATGTCAGCCACTGGCAGCTCATGTGTGACACCTGCCGTTTGCTCAGGCCCTTTGAGGACACAACGTTATTTGTCAGTCGCCAGGACTAGGGGATGAACAACGTCATTCCACTTCTTCATGTCCTGGAACAAATGCTGGTAAGAATGGCTGGTCAGGGGACAGGAGACATGGAGCCTAGATCTCACGGCCAAAAAAGCCCTGTGGGGGCTGAACTGGAAGAGGAGGAAGAGGGGGAGGAGGACATTGGAGCACAGGCAATGTGTAGAGAAATGGATGTTTTTTCTACTCAGCTGACAGGAAAGGAGGAGCAGAAGCAGCCAGAGGAGCTACAGGGTGATGAGGAAGACGAGACAGAGGACCCGGACACACCGTGGCAGTATGCAGTGGAGATAGAGGCAGGGAATCCATCCAAGTCACTTGCACCAATGGCCTGATGCATGCTCACTTGCTTGCGTAGTGGCAGCCGAATTGTCACCATTCAGCAGAGGGATGACTTCTGACTCTCAACCTTGTTGAACCCTCGCTACCGGTCCAGAATGGGGGCATTTTTTACACCCACTGAGAGGGAGGACAAACTGAACTATTACAGAGATATCCTATGTAGTTAGTTGGCCGCTGCCTATATGCGCCATGGTCCATCCGCTTGCAGATCTGACCGGGGGGCCCTCTGCGCTTACGTTCCACTGCCATGGCTGCTGGGGAGGGGTGGGGTGGCAGGAGCAGTACCAGCTCCATCAGCAGCAGCCTCTGAGTCTACAGTCGCTTATGAGTAGCTTTCTTCACCCGCATAGTGAAGAAACTACTCACCAGAAGCAGCAGCAGGTAGACCTGGAGTAGGACCTGAACCAGCAGGTGGTGGCATACTTGGACAGCACCCTGCCACCCCACATTGAAGAACCGCTGGACTACTGGGTAGCCAAACTGGATTTGTGGCCGTATATAGCAGAGTTTGCCCTGGAAAAGCTGTCCTGCCCGGCCAGTAGTGTTGCATCAGAGTGGGTGTTTAGTGCGGCAGGGGCCATAGTTACCCCAAGGAGAAGTCGCCTGTCCACCCAAAATGTGGAGAGACTGACCTTTGTCAAGATGAATCAGGCGTGGATTAGCCAGGATTTCCAACCACCAATTCCTGATTCATCAGACTAGATCATCTATGGTGCCACACCAACATTTTGATTAAAGAGACCGGTTTCCTCTGACTACCTTCCTCAGCTACTACTCTGTTGCTGCCTCCTGCCTGATGCCACACATCTGACGCCAAGTGCTCCTTCTTTCAGCCACCTTCATTAGCAGGTACTGTTATTACCACCCATCACCCCACTCTGTTACCAGTTCACTTTGTGGTCTGCTAATGCTGCTGCTGCTACTGCTATCTCCACATTATCTGGTCTCCTGATGCTGCTGCCATATCTACACTATGTCACCTTGACACTCTGTGGTATCCTCCTGCTGCTACTGCTGCTGCCATATCCACATTATGTCAACTTGCCACTCTGTGGTATCCTCCTTCTGCTGCCAGATCCAAATTATGTCACCTTGCCACTCTGTGGTCTCCTGATGCTGCTTCCACCTCACCACTATGTCATAGGTCCACTCTGTGGACTTCTCATGTTGTTCCCACCCTCCCCACTTCATGACTGGTCCACTATTTTGCCTTTCGGCCTGGCTGACATTATCATTTATTTGACATTTCTTCTGATCTGTCAGAAGAAAGTAAAAATGAGATGCACAACTGATCCTGTCTGTGCAGCAGCTGTAAGGCCTGTATGGTCCCATCAGAATTGGCTTATGATTTGGTAGCCAAAAGCAGGAGTGGGTACAAAACACAGAAGACATGCAAATATTCCATTCACATGTCATCTCTGTTTTATATCCACTCCTGGCATTAAAAATACTGATGGATTATTGATCAAATGCTGACCGAGTGAAGGCGTATACTCCACGGACATGATCTGTTTTTTGGGGTTTTTGTTCTGACGGATCAGAGGAAAGGCAAATTAATCAGCGATGTAAACACAAACTTACTGCTGACACCCTCACCACTATGTCATAGGTCCACTATTTTGCCTTTCGGCCTGGCTGACATCATCATTTATTTGACATTTTCTGATCTGATGCTGATGCTGCTATATCCACATTATGTGATCTTGCACTCTGTGGTATCCTCCTGCTGCTACTGCTGCTGCCATATCCACATTATGTCACCTTGCCACTCTGTGGTATCCTCCTGCTGCTACTGCTGCTGCCATATCCACATTATGTCACCTTGCCACTCTGTGGTCTAATGCTTCTGCTGCCATATCCACATTATATCACTTTGCCACTCTGTGGTATCCTCCTGCTGCTGCCATATCCATCCACATTATGTCAACTTGCCATTCTGTGGTATCCTCCTGCTGCTGCTGCCAGATCCATATTATGCAACCTTGCCACTCTGTGGTATCCTCCTGCTGCTGCTGCCAGATCCATATTATGTAACCTTGCCACTCTGTGGTGTCCTCCTGCTGCTACTGCTGCTGCCATATCCGCATTATGTCACCTTGCCACTCTGTGGTTTGATGATGCTGCTGCCATATCCACATTATGTGACCTTCCCACTCTGTGGTATCCTCCTGCTGCTACTACTTCTGTCATATCCACATTATGTCACCTTGCCACTCTGTGGTCTCCTGATGCTGCTTCCACCTCACCACTATGTCATAGGTCCACTCTGTGGACTTCTCATGTTGTTCCCACCCTCCCCACTTCATGACTGGTCCACTATTTTGCCTTTCGGCCTGGCTGACATTATCATTTATTTGACATTTCTTCCGATCTGTCAGAAGGAAGGAAAAATGAGATGCACAACTGATCCTGTCTGTGTAGCAGCTGTAAGGCCTGTATGGTCCCATCAGAATTGGCTTATGATTTGGTAGCCAAAAGCAGGAGTGGGTACAAAACACAGAAGACATGCAAATATTCCATTCACATGTCATCTGTTTTATATTCACTCCTGGCATTAAAAATACTGATGGATTATTGAGCAAATGCTGACCAAGTGAAGGTGTATACTCCACGAACATGATCTGTTTTTTGGGTTTTTTGTTCTGACGGATCAGAGGAAAGGCAAATTAATCAGCGATGTCAACACAAACTTACTGCTGACACCCTCTCCACTCTGTCCGGGGGGTCTCTACTTGTATAAGTGTTTAATAGAACAGGTTCTGTAGACATCTATGTGGAATCAGCTGATGAGGGTGTAAAGGGACAGCGCTTCTTCTTGACGCTAACATCAACCTGAAAGGCTGACTTTATACTTGAGTTGTTTGGTCAGTTTTGACCCTGTGACTCCCCAAATAAGTGAATTATGCAGTGATTCTAAGAGCGACACCTGTTATCTGCATGTCATACGGACACACAATATTATTTCACTACCAAAGCAGACTCCCTATGCGTGTTACTGCAAGGCACAGTGTTCTACACCACTAGCAAGGCTCTCTGCAGGCAGGAAATAGCTGGTTTTTAACGTAATTCACCGCAAATTTATTTGGATCGAAGCAACATTTTTGCCAAAAATTCGACGATCCGGCGAATCAAATTTTTTAAAAATTAGCTCATCTATAAGTTATGATGATAAAATGATTGCTTGTGGGCGCTATAGTAGGACATATGATCATAACAGGGGTAGACTGGCCAGAAACCCTACAGGGAATTTCCAGGTGGGCCAATGCCCCGGATCTGATGCTCCTACAGCTGGGAGCATCAAGTACCTATGTACCTGGCTGGCGGCGACAGGTGCCCTCCTGAAGTCTGGATTCAACTGTATTGCCATCCTGAGGCAACTGTTGTGAGAAGACAGAACATGGTGCTGGCCACCACAGTGGGGCATCTTCTGAGGAGGCATTTTGTGCTGCTGGAGCATTATTTTGTGGTGCACTGTGGTATTTGGTTCTGCCTGGTTAGTATATTAGTCTATACTGTGATATTTGGTGCTGCAAAATGGTATTGCCTACTTGTAGTGGCCCCACCTACTTTTGTTGGCTCTGTCTTCTGTCAATTTGGACCTGCTTACAACACAGGGCCACTTTAAGTTTCCAATCTGCCCCTGGATCATGAAGAAAATTCTTACAAATGGTTATATAGTGTTCTCCACAAAGATGAACAGATACAAAGCCCCTAGATCAGTGATGGCTAACCTCCAGCACTCCAGCTGTGGTAAAACTACCACTCCCAAGATGCCACCTTGCTTGGCTGTTCTCAGAACTCCGTAGAAATGAATGGAGCATGCTCACAGTCGGAATTTCACCACAGCTGGAGTGACGGATGTTAGCCATCACTGCCCTAGATAAACCAGTGCCCCAGGTGATTTCAGTGTCTAGTAATGCCCTATGCCCATGTGTGTTAGAGTGGATTAGGGTGCCCCACAGAGAAAGCCCATTTGTATCTGCTGCCATATAACTACACCGCTAGTTAATTTCTAGAATCATACAGAAGGTTCCTACAAAGAAAACTATTTTTGAGCATTCTTTATGAAGGGACAGTTGGGGGTGGTTTTCCTGAAACAAGCGTCTACTTTCCTTAAACCCTTAACTTACCACATAACAAAAATCAGGTCTTGTTTTTTTGATTCTCCAGTAATATAGTGAATATCCAGCAGGGCATAGCAACATTTGTTTTCAGGGAATAAGGCTTTCAAACGTGGAAAAAAATTAGCAGAGTCATCTGATGAAATCTCTTTCCCCTCTTGCACAATGATGCATTTTTCATCTCTGCTGAAGCCAAATAAAACAACTTTCTTCCCAGATTTCTTGAGCTTCATTTCTTGGAATAACGAGATGACTGAGTCATCAACTTGGACACCCGATGCCTGTGGGAAGAGCAAAGAGCACAATTACTTAGGACCTGCATCTCTGTACAAAGAATGTATTCATCCACATGAGTCTATGGATCAAAGGGTACATCAAAGTAAATTGCCTCTTATGAACATTTACACAGGAAGCCAGCTAATGTGGTGTGTTTTGGGACTAAGGAAAGTGAATAGTACATAGAGAAAACATATAAGAATAGGAAAACATTCATGAAAACATTAAGAAATTAAAAACTTGAAAAACTAAACACAAAGCTCTAGACCTGGTTTCTTACACAGTACTTTTTGAAGTTGTTGCCAATTATTAGACAGAGTGGCCAGTGCAAAAACGTTCAATTTTTTTTGTTTTAGTTAAAATCTAAAAAATGACATGGAACATTAAAAATAACATCATCAATAATTATTTAAAAATGTTGAACATAAAAAAGGGATTTAAACAGCAGGTCATTTTCTGATGACACATTCCCTTTAAATATGGATGACCTATTTTCTGAGTAAAGCCAACAATCAGTGGGGGTGTGACTCCCAGCAACCCCAACAATCAGCTGTTGGAAGCAGCATTTGAGCGAGCACTGCAGCCTCTTCCTCGGCCTGTAACATTATGTCCATTGGGCACATGGCCTCAAATAATGGTACTAGCCACAATACCAAGCGCAGCCACTATACAGTGTATGGCACTGTGCTTGGTATACTATGAAGGGGCTATGGCACTTGTCTAAATGCTCAGGCCCCTTTCAAACAGCTGATCGGTAGGGGTACCGGGAGTTGAAGCCCCAGAGATCTGATATTGATAACCTACAATGAGCATAGGTAATCTACTTCCCAAAAACTTTAAATTAATTTAAATTAAACTTTTAATATGTGAGGCTGTCGACAAGAAGCTGATTTTGCCTAGGATATTCTTCAGAAGAGGGTGGAGCATTACTTTGTTGTCCATCAAATTTAATTTAATAATACATGGGCACCCCAAGTTCACCAGAACACGAGTGTAGGAAAGTACAATGGGTCGTCATTGATGGTAGGTATGTGTCACCAAGTTTCCTAGCCTCGGTGAAGTAATTTTCATGTGTCAGCAGCAGTTAATGCTGATTACCACTTTGATATTTAGTATGGCTGTAAATAGCTGATCCGGGACGGCTCTTACTGGGAGTAGTCAAAGTGCTGGGTGGGTGACTACTCCCCTCGTGCCAGGCAGGCTTATAAAAAACTGCCAGCACTGTCAGGTGGTGTGGATTACCTCCCTCTGACAGTGGAGCTCTGGAGATCTCTGTGCTGAGGTCTGAAGACTGTGTGTCAGGCGATCAGGCCGCCTTAAAGCATGCAAGTGGACTTTCTGATGCTGAGCATTCAGCCGGGTGTGAACTGACACCCAGGATACCAGGTGAACTTTATTTAGTTTTTTCTGTGTGTGAACAAGCACCAAGCCTGAAAAGTGACTGTTGTGTTATAAGTGTGAATAAACACTGAAGAGTGATTTACAACCTGGTCCTTTGCCTCTATACTGCGTCCGCTAACCTGCCTACCAGAGCGAATCCCCACAGCGAGGTTGAGATTTCCACTCATAGAGATACTTAATAATACTCATATACCCTAATAGCTCAACCCTTTTAAGTTTATATAAAAATGAAATGTATGTAACCATTTTTATATATAATTAACATGAGGATGAAAGGAAACAAATCGAAAATATTAGCTTTCCATTTTAGACATTGGGGGCATATGCCTAGGATGTCTGATATGAGGGGTCCCATTTTACAGGATCCGCACCTATGCTTAGAATGGAACCCGTAAAATGCCACACGGCGCACCCCGCATGCGTGGCCATCCTCCATTAATTTCTATGGGACTGCTGAAAAACAACTGAGCGCTTGCTCGGTGCACTTCCCATTCATTTCAATGGGACTTGTGAAAATATTGGTAAGATATGCAACCAATTTCTGATAGATATATCAAGGGGAGAAAAATAGAACTGGATCGCACATCCACAATGCCATGCCCAGATCTAATTAAACACGCTTCTCAGCGCAATATTAAAGTCTACAGCCCCCTATACTGCATGTTGTACAAGAGCTGATCAAAAGGCATAAGCCATTCACCACATCAAGGTTGCCTCTTTCAGTGGGACCTACTCTGACAAAAAGGCACAGCACAATGCAGTGACAAAGCGGCACTGCCCTAGTAGGCGGCAGGACCCAGGAGTCAAACAGCAACCCTGCTGGCTGACAATGCCACCCATGGCACTGGGTCTCACCAACCCACCAGCACAGCGCCACAAAAACAAAGGCCACCACGCAGTACTGCACCATGTGAACAGTTGTCTAACACAACATGTCCATTGCTATAAGTGGTAATTGACCTGCAGTTCCTGATAGTAATGGACATGTTGTGTTAGACAACTGTTCACATGGTGCAGTACTGATTGGTGGCCTTTGTTTTTGTGGCGCTGTGCTGGTGGGTTGGTGGGACCCAGTGCCATGGGTGGCATTGTCAGACAGCAGGGTTGCTGTTTGACTCCTGGGTCCTACCGCCTACTAGGGCAGTGCCACTTTGTCACTGCATTGTGCTGTGTCTTTTTGTCAGAGTAGGTCCCACTCAAAGAGGCGACCTTGGTGTGGTGAGTGGGCCTATGCCTTTTGATCAAAATGTACACTAATGCCTCTTGTACAGCATGCAGTAAAGGGGGCTGTACACTTTAATATGGCGCTGAGAAGCGTGTTTAATTAGATCTGGGCATGGCATTGTGGATGTGCGATCCAGTTCTGTTTTTCTCCCCTTTATACAATTTCTCATAGATGCAGGTCCCATCTTTGTGACTCGCACCTATTAGAACAGAGTCTCAGCTATTTTCTGCAGTCCCATAGAAATGAATGGAGGACGGCCACACAATCAGAAGTTGGGGTATATCCTACCAATATGCCCCCAATGTCCAAGATGGGAATACCCCTTTAAAATGTTTAAAGTGGCACTACCAGATCAAAATTGCCCCCTCCCATTTGTACATGTACTGGTTTACATAACAGTGTAGTTTGTTTAACCCGCTCACTACCAGTGAATAAAGCCTTTAGATTCTGTGAGATAATGGCATCTAAAGGGTGAAAAACCCAGAAGCTTGTGCTTCTTACTGGCATCCCCTGCGGTCAATGAGGATACAGGTAATTGGTTTCTATACACTGGGTCTCTCTAAAGAGACCCAGGGTATTGAATCTGCAACTCTTATTTTGGCCAGCAGGTGGCAGGCCAACATAAGAAATGAGCAATTCTGTACAAATCATAGGTCTAAAAGACCTATGAGGGTTCAGAGTTTATAAAAAAAAAAATGGTTTTGTAGGCTCAAATACGAGCTTCAACATAATAAAAAAAAACATAATTTAAAAAAAAAAATATAAAAGTTTAAATCACCCTCCTTTCCGTAGAATAAAAAATAAATACATAAGTAACAAAAAATATAAACATCATGGGCATAACCACGTCTGAAGACGCCCGTACTATTAAAATATAAAAATATTTTTCCAATACAGCTAATGGCATAACGGAAAGTGTCAAAATGGCCAATTTGACATTTTTTCATTCTCTTACCGCAAAAAATGGAATAAAATGTGATTAAAAAGTCACACACACTCCAAAATGTTATTGATAAAAACTACAGATTGTCCGTCAAAAAATTACCCCCCACACAGCTCAGTAGCTATAACTATAAAAAAAAATGTTATGGAGGTCAGAATATGGTGATGTAAAAAAATAAAATAAAATTTTTTAAACTTTAAATATATTTTTACACTATTTAGACATAAAAAATAAACTATATATATGTGGTATCGTTATAATTATACTGACCCAGAGAATAAAGGGCACAGGTCTGAAAACGGTGGAGGAATTGCATTTTTTTCCAATTCCACCCCATTTGGATTTTTTTTCTCGCTTCCCACTACATTGTATACCATATTAAATGGTGGAATTAGAAAGTACAACTCGTCCCGCAAAAAATAAGCCCATACAGCTATGTGAATGGAAAAATAAAAAAGTTATGGCTCAAGGAAGATAGGGAAGAAAAATGAAAAAACCTCCAGTATCCTAAGGGGTAACAAACTTAAATATCTATTTATGGATGTATTTTTAGTCTATTACTTTTGGTAGTTAGATCTTGATACCCATGATGAGACTTGTTGAATCCCACATCATCTGCTGTGTGGACAGGAAGTAAATTTCACTATTCATTCGTATGTGAGCCTTTATTACATGATCTTACTTCCAAAAATAACTGAAAATGCATCAATAAATTAATATATGTTTATTTATTTTACCAGGTCAATGACAAATGGGAGGAAGACAGAGATGCATTTTGGGAATACCTCTTTAACCCCTTAATGACCAGGAAATTTCATTTTTTTTTTTTCATTTTCATTTTTTACTACCAGCCTTCCCAAAGCCATAACTTTTTTATTTTTCCATTCACATAGCCATATAGGACTTGTTTGCGGGACAGGTTTTACTCTCTAATGGCACTATTTACTGTTACATACAATGTAGTGGGAAGCAGGAAAAATTTCCAAATGGGATGGAATTATATGAATGCCACAACAATGGGCCTCAGGATCTTGTCACAGTATCTCTGTGCATTCAAAATGCCATCAACCGGATTCTCCAGATCCAGTTGTTAAAATTACGGCTGGATCGGAGAACCGTGTTACAGGCTGAATCCCGATCCGGTGCAGCGGTAGATGAGTGCTTGCATTGTGGAAGCACTTATCTCCCTACATTCATCTGTATCACCATCCTCAGGACGGCGATGCAGATGAACACTGCAGCAGAGCAAGGGAGAGGCGTCTGTTTTTTTTTTTCTTTTCTGTAGCGCGCTGGTGGCATTGTTGGCACATGGGGACACTATGAGGGTATCTACTGGGGGCATGGCTGGCACATGGGGAACACTATGGGGGTATCGATTGGGGACATTGCTGGCATAAGGGGGACACTATGGGGGTATCGATTGGGGACATTGCTGGCATAAGGGGGACACTATGGGGGCATCTACTGGGGGAATTGCTGGCATATGGGGGACACTATGCGGGCCATCTACTGGGGGCATTGCTGGCACATGGGGGACAGTATGGGGACATTACTGGCACTTCATGGGGACACTATGGCGTTGGAGGGGGGAAGAACACTATGGGGACATATTATATAGGCACGTTATGGGGCCACAACGAAGGGGCATTTATACTGGCACATTCTAGGGGACACTATGGGGGATCCTATACTGGCACATTATGAGGGCACTATGGGGAAGAGAAGAGGAGCACTATGTGGGCATTTACTAGGGGTATTTTATACTTGCACACATTATGGGGGCACTATAAAGACATTAGCTCAACTGGAGGCACTGAGGGAATTTTTTTTATACTGGCACACAGAACTGGAGTATTTTTGAACTTGTGCACATTGTTATTATTATTGAAGGTGGCAAGGGAGGTGTTAAGAAGGTAGGAGGATGATGGAAAAGTAGGAACCTAAGATGTCTTTTGTCAAACTGCAGAGACGAGAGATGGGTGAAAAATCATCATGGCGGTCTGGTCTCAAAGGAGAAGATGAAGAAAGAGAAGGTCTGCATCAGAGGAGAAGTCACTTGATGTAAGAGGTATGTGGTGCTGTATTCTGGATAGCACAGAATATAATATGTATGCAAATATGTATTTAGTGCTAGGTACAAATGTGTATAAAATGTATATGGTGTAGGTAAATCTACTCACCATAAGGCTACTTTCACACTAGCGTTATTCTTTTCCGGCGCTGAGTTCCGTCACAGGGGCTCTATACCGGAAAAGAACTGATCAGGCATATCCCCATGCATTCTGAATGGAGAGTAATCCGTTCAGGATGCATCAGGATGTCATCAGTTCAGTCATTTTGACTGATCAGGCAAAAGCTAAAACCGTAGCATGCTACGGTTTTATCTCCGGCGAAAAAAACTGAAGACTTGCTTGAATGCCGGATCTGGCATTTTTTCCATAGGAATGTATTAGGGCTGGATCTGGCATTCAAAATACCGGAATGCCGGATCCGTCCTTCCAGTCTGCGCATGCACAGACCTTTAAAAATGAGAAAAAAAATTAATACCGGATCAGTTTTACCTGATGACACCAGAAAAACAGATCCGGCATTGCAATGAATTTTTCTGACTGATCAGGGATTTTTCAGACTGATCAGGATCCTGATCAGTCTGAAAAATGCCCGATCAGTCAGAAAAAATGACATGCATTTGCATACAGTTTGCCTGACGGAATCAAACAACGCAAGTGTGAAAGTACCCTACGATGCACCTGCACATAAGACACACCTAGGTTTTTGAGGAGGAAAATAAGAAAAATAAATATTTTGAACCAAAACATGTGCTTTTGAACTAATAGTGGTCTGTGGATGACACTATTATGGGGGATCTGTGGATGATGCACTGTTATGGGGGATCTGTGGATGGCATTGTTATGGGGGGGATCTGTGGATGGCACTGTTATGAGGGGAATCTGTGGATGGCATTGTTATGAGGGGGATCTGTGGATGGCACTGTTATAGGGGATCTGTGGATGGCACTGTTATAGGGGATCTGTGGATGGCAATGTTATGGGGGATCTGTGGATGGCACTGTTATGGGGGATCTGTGGATGGCACTGTTATGGGGGATCTGTGGATGGCACTGTTATGGGGGATCTGTGGATGACACTGTTATGGGGGATCTGTGGATGGCACTGTTATGGGGGATCTGTGGATGGCACTGTTATGGGGGATCTGTAGAGGGTACTGTTATGGGGGCATCTGTGGATGACACTGTTATGGGACATCTGTGGATGACACTGTTATGGGGGCATCTGTGGATGACACATATATAGCATTTTATGCTATATATGTGTCATCCACAGATATCCCCCATAACAGTGTCCCTGTGAACAATAAATAGTGACCCTAATACAAGTGGGGGCTGGCAACTTGTGTTAAAATTGCTGCGGGGCCCGGTGCAGTCACTGTACTCTAATACTGGGCCCCGCACACACAAGTATTCAGATGTAAACTGTAGGCAATTGATATGTTAACTGTAGGCAATCCATATTTAAACTACAAGGTAGTGCAATCCGCATACCTTAGTACTCACTATTGAACGCCCATACTTGAAGGCAGGCTGGCCGGTCACACACTTCCTCATGGCGCATGCTCCGCCTGCTTCATTAATAAAGTGGGTGGAGCATGCGCTTTGAGGAACTGAGTGACCGGCCAGCCTGCCTGCAACTACGGGCGTTCAATAGTGAGTACTAAGGTATGCGGATTGCACTACCTTGTAGTTTAAATATGGATTGCCTACAGTTAACATATCAATTGCCTACAGTTTACATCTGAATACTTGTGTGTGCGGGGCCCAGTATAAGAGTACAGTGACTGCACCGGGGCCCGCTGCGAGTTGCCTCCAGCCCCTCCTCCCTCCCCGCTGATACATTGCAGCCTGCGATGTAAAAATGTCAGCCTTCGCCCCATAAGACACACTGTCATTCCCCCCCCCCCCACACTTTTTTTGGGGGAAAAGTGCATCTTATGGGGCGAAAAATATGGTATATGGTGTATTTATGTGTGTTGCATATTTATGGTGTATGTATATGTAAACATGTGTCGTGACGCCGGCTATCTGCCGTTGAGTAGGGAACCTGTTGTTAAAAATTTGAATCCCACCCCTGGAGACAGTGTTCAGTTAAAGAAGAGGTCTTTAAACAAATGATTAGCAGGGTTCTTGGAGTCAGACCCCCACCATTCCTGAGGATAATATACATGCGCTGTAAGACCCC
This sequence comes from Bufo gargarizans, assembly GCF_014858855.1. Classification (NCBI taxonomy): domain Eukaryota; kingdom Metazoa; phylum Chordata; class Amphibia; order Anura; family Bufonidae; genus Bufo; species Bufo gargarizans. The sequence goes on along the minus strand of NC_058083.1, from coordinate 430,081,789 downwards.
TTTAAATTGTGAATGTAAGACAAATAACCTAAGACCAATTTTGTAAATTTCATTTGTACAGACTGCAAATATATATTCCATTTGGCCAAATAAAAAATAACAATAGAAAGTGATCTGAAAATCACTTTTTGATCTTTAGAACATTGTAAAAGACGTCAAGACAGAGAAACCTATTCACAAAGACTAGAGAGTAATTTAAAACCAATTGACTATGTCATTCTCCTTGAAAAGACTGGTTTTCTAGGCTGTGGGCCAATGTTTTATATTCATTTAGTATCACAGTGAGCACCTTTGAATGTTGGATTGCACATGCTGTACTTATGCTCCGAGCATTGTATGCTTAGAAAATGTTCTCTTTGACTGTGCCAATATACTATGGTAATGCCAAGAAAGTGGAGACCATTACCGGGGGTAGAGGTGCTTAAAGAACTGCCTAGTAAATGGTTTCAAGTAGGAAAATAGCAAAACATTATTTTAAGTAATGTCCTCCTTTGCATCATTTGTCCCCATCTTTCAAATAACCATTGTTACACTAGACCCTTTTTTACAATGGCAGATCCTGGGTGTTGTCCAGTCTCCTCCTCAGACAACCAATTAATAAAACCTGTCATGGCAGCATGTTATAGAGCAGGAGGAGCTGAAAAGACTGATAAATAGTTTAATGGAAGCGATTCAGTATAATAAGGCCTGTTTTTACACTTGCGTTGTTGTTTTCCAGTATTGAGATCCGGCAGAGGATCTCAAAACCGGAAAAAAGGGTATTGTTTAGTCCTAATGCATTCTGAATGAAAAGAAATCCATTCAGGATGCCTTTCGTTCCGTCAGCATTCCGTTTTGTGATAGAAACAGAACAAACTGTGTTTTATTAATATAATCCCTAAACTTTCTAATCCCTAAATTCAATCGTACAAGTAAATCTGAGAAACTTTGTAATAAATGTGATCAGAGAAAAATCAGTTAATCTCTACTCACTAGCTCTGGGACAACTGAGAATTGGATATGGAGTCTGCAGAGAGGGGTAAACTGCTAAAAAAAAATGCATGATACAACAGGTCATAATTATTCAATCTCCAACTTTGATAGATGTAAAGAGGGACACCACCACAGCACGCCATGGCCACATACTGTAGTCACACATCTATCCCTGCCCAATCCCTATCCCTACATGCCCAATCCCACCCTGTTCCCTTTTTTGTATCTAGACAGTATTAGTGCTCCTTTGTGCCCCCCACACAGTAAGGATTCTCCCTTAGTGCTCTACACATAGTAAGGATGCCCTCTTAGTGCCTTGTCACACAATAAGGATGCCATCTTAGTTCTCAGATCAGAGTGGTGCTGCCTCCTTGGTGCCCTTTCACAGTAAGGATGTCCCTTTAGTGCCCTTTCACAGTAGTGATGTCCCTTAGTGCCCTAACACAGTATCTCTGCCACCCAGAAAGTAATGATGCCCTTTTAGTGCTTGGATGGTTGGGAGGCATGACATAATAGCCAGATATATTGTTATTCCTTAGTTACATATATATGAGAGATTAAGAGTCTCGTGGATGTTCCGACCTAGTGATTAGCAGTTATATTTCTATACACGCTTGTATGGGAAGACTGCAAATTATTGAATCCCTCTGCCCACTGGACTACTAAGTAGGTATTTGAATTAATACAGTACAAATTTTACTGAATTTGTTTTCCACAAAACTATATACAGGTATCAGTCTGCTCGGCTTCTCCTACTCTATAACGTGCTGGCTGCAGGTAAGACTGCATGTATTATGGGACAGGTTCCCTTTAGTGTAAAACTCACATCAGTGGTGTACCTGCCAAGACACAGGCCACACTATCACTATGGGACTAACCCACTGGGCACTAGAAAGGGCCTGAAGCCAAACCACTACTTTCTTAATGGCTAATTCTGTGCAGGAATCTGTGCAAGTGTTTCTTGGGCAGCTATACGATGCCTGCAGTAAGTTTGGGGCATTATAAACGGCTTCTGCTGTCCCATTACATTACAATACAGGCTCTTTTCAAGTTACACCTCCTAGTTGCCCAGTTTGTGAATGCAACTTAATGTAAAGGGATTGTCCTACACTGGGCGTTCATCACCTATTCAAAGTAATAAATACAGTGAGGAGAAACATGGGGCGTTAGGATCCCTATTCTAGTGATCAGTGGGGCCCCCAGCAATCAGACATTTTTACCATTTGGATAGCCATATTTTACTTTCACCTGTCTTGGTAGACAGGTCTGCTTTAAGTAACACCTAAATGCTGTATCAGTCTTAGTAACAACTCTATTTGAGCCATTTTGGGGTTAGGAATTTATCTGGCCATCTGGATTTAACATCTGCACCCCATAGTCTGGGAACTGCAGAAAGGGTTAACAAGAATAAAATAGCACGCCTGTGGTTTTTACTGGAAAGTGTCCTTAAAAAGAGAGTCAGGAAGTACTACTTTTACCATTATTGTTGCTGCCAATGCACAGTTATTGAGAGAATACTACACTGGGATATACTTTGGAGCTGTGTCTTTTACTGCTATATGTACTCCCTAACTAGGCTTGAACTGTCCTATATATACTGTGGTGCTACCCCATCTAGTGGTGGAATGTATGTAATGCACCTGACAGCCTGATAACAGGGATTTCACATAATAATACAATACAGCATGATATTACAGATGACAAAACAAACTTTTGCAGTGCCCACGTAAGCTAGTGGGACGCTGCATACCCCCTTTGTTTAATATGTTTCAACGTCGACACATTCTTGACGAAGTCTCCTGAAATATATAAATGGGGAAAGCATGCAGACAAGCATACAGATATAAATAACAAACAGCATGAAATATACATTATAAAAATACACTTTATAAAAACACAATGAATTATGTGGTTCACAATGCAAAATGGAATGTGGGGCGGCGTTTCTTCTGATCTTGCCGGTGACACAAATGGGTGTTGATCTTGCAAACATAATATAAAGTCCATGGCAAAGTCCAACCAAGTCTTTAGAATATTAAACTTTTTAAGTGCAGCATAATAAAGAAAGTGCAAAAAGTCTGTTGAATTGCAAACATAAGAATGTCATAGAAACAAGCACAGAAGAATGTCTTTCTGGGTACCTGGCTTAAACAATGTTATAGTCCTGTTGCATAATCCTCATCAACCTGAAAAGGCGCAACTGGGACTGGGACAGAAGGAAAAACACAGGCCAGAAGGGGTTCTGGTAAGTTCCTTAAAGGGCCAGCAGGCTGAGCAATGACCTAAAACAACTGTCACCGTGTCTTTAAAAACTGACAACAATCCATGCTGGGCAACAAAGAAGGACTCCCTAGTAGCACAGTCATTGTAGAATGGCCTACAGGCCTACTCACAGGTATGGATTCGGTGGTGAAGGCACATCTGTAGATAGTGGACTCCCAGAATCCCACTTATCCGGAGATCATCCATCAGGGACAGCTCCCATTGGACAATGTACTGGCATAGTTGGTAGCTTTAACTGCCTCCGAATTTCATTGAAGATAGTGATCTTCCCTCTGGTCACTGGCTTGCTCATCCCTTGTGGCAGTTCCTGGAGGGACAAACTTTGCAGCCCCCGAACGCACCCTTCTTTGGAATTCGGCTTACAGATAGAAGCGGTCTTCTTTTTAAGGCGTCTTCTCCGGGGTTCGGATCGAGGCCCTTGTAGTGAGGACACGATGGTGGGCTGGTAGATTTCTTTTTTCCCCAACCATGGGGGATCTGCCATATTTAGGATTACCATAACCTCCTGACCAATCAGCATAGGATCACCATCTCCTTTGCAGACTTGCACCCTGTTACCCTGGGGTGGCAAACACAAGTTTAATTACCTGACCTAGTTATCGCTGCAGGTTATATACCTATGTTTTTTCCCTTTGTACTTATTCCCCTGAAGAGCCGACACGGACAGAAATGTGCCACGTCGGCAGGTCATCAGGAACGCATTAGCTGGCCACATTCATCATCAGATTGAGGGATCAGGTCCGAAGTAGGGACAGGTATCCGGACGGGGTCACCCCTGTTGGGGGGGGTGCTCTGTATTAATGGGCAGAATGAAACCAGTCCCCTTCCCCACTCATACGGTTTAATTGGGCACAGCTCTGCATCGACTATGCAGACGCCATTTAATACTGTGACCTTCCATCCGGCCTACACCTGATGTCCTTTGGATATATATATCCATGGACACATTCGCTGATCCCATTGCCCATATTGGTCTGGTAAGACTGCTCGCACCTTTCAATAGGTGGAGCAGGTTTATATTTACTCTACCAGTGCTGGGGTACCAGGCTTGGACCCCTCATGTCTTTTAGATTATTGCGTCACAGTGGTGCGTTTTAGTTGCATACTTAATTAAAAGTTATGTTTTAGATACTGACACTCTCCCCTTGAGGGCTTACTTCTTGATTGATATTTGAGTGCTGCTTAAGCCTACACACGTTTAGAGCTTTCATTTGTGTTGTAGGCTGCCACACTACATTAGTGCTTGCCGTTCCTGTCTCGTACAGGCACTGCGCTGGAGTGGTGGATGGCCTTTGTGGAAAACTCGGCCACTCAGGGTTAGGGAATTCCTCCGTGGCTTCCTCCTTGCGTTTCCTCTGGCTCCCGTTGGGCCGTGGCTTACTCCTCGTGAGTGCCGCTGGAGTCCGGTCTCCTCCTTCAGCAGTGTTGGAGGTAAACGGATCCCGTTGAGCTTGTAGGGGCTCTTCTGGCCTCAATGGTGGACTCACTGTATAGTACGAGCCATAGCGGGAGGCCCATGCCTTGTTCATCAGTTCGTAAAAGTTGTCACGTTCCCCTGCCAGGTAAAGATCGCCCTCCGACGACCATTGTGATGGCTGTGGGCCACGACGGATCTCCGCTGTCCGCAGGGCAGCCTTAGGTAGCTTCGGCATCGTGTCTTCTGAAGCGGTTAGTGATTTTGGCTCATTGTTAGACCCTGCGGGTACATTTGCTGCCATGCTCATGAATCTTTCTTCCTGCGTGTCTGGAAGCAGTCACTCATCTAGCAGACTGATCCACTGATCATGCAGGCTCCACCTTTTCTTTTGCACGCCCCCTAGGTTCTGCAGCATAGGGGAGGCGGCGCTCATATTGTAATCCATGGTAATGAAGTGATGTCGCAGTAGAAATTATTTTCCCGCACTTTTCAAGGGGCGGCGCTCTATTTTCCCGCCGAACAGTGTGTTTTGCAGAGTGATTGCGCCATAAATCAGACAAGAAGGTCCCTGGCGGCCATTTTAGGTTCAAGGTCAAAGTCAATTCAGTCACAGCAAAAATCTGGGTTTTTCTAAGTTTTAATAGTGTGATTTCAAAGTAGATAATTGGCACAGTATATCCAGGCAGTTTCTAAGCAGTTTAAACTGTTCTTTAGCCCAATAAAACAGTCAAACAAATGGGGCTCATTCACATAAGGCACAGAGGATATAGATCCTGTTCTATAAGGCACAGAGGATATAGATCTGTGACACCAATTTGAAATTGCAGCGTGCCACTCCGCAGGTGTAGTGTACAAACAGTTTATCGGTTACTCACGGTTTAGCAGACGCCTCCCTGGGCCAGCAGTGCAGTGAAGGGGAGAACAGCACTGGATTCTCCGGGGGACACTCTATTACAGGGGACACCAGCCAGGTGGTGATTGAGGTGCCCTTGATGGTGCTTGGGTTTCTGAGTGCTTGTGCGGCTGGGTTCCTGACTTAGGTATTGTCGTGACGCCAGCACCTTGATGGTGCAAAATGTTAAGAGTTGTAGCAGTATGAAGTTAGAAGAACGAGGCAGGTTTAAATCCAACTGGAAACTTTACTATAACTAGGTCAAGTCTTAGTCTTCTACACACAAGTGATGCAACAGAACCCTTATCTGTCCTTAGAATAACGGTGAGGGTGCCAGAAGCTAATAGGTCCTTCACCTAGATACAAAGGAGCCCAGAGCCCAGAATAATGGCCTTGTCCTTCCTTTGTCTTTATCCAACAATAAACTTGACGAAATTCATTTGCTACTCCGGAAGAGTGAATGGTAGAATATAGACTTTACCTCTGCCTATCTTCCTAGCTTGATACCGAGATACACAATGACTCCTCTGGGCCTCAGAGCCCAAGAGAGAGCTGAGATGAGAGGGGACCTCTCACTCTATCTCCTTCTTCCTGCACACTCTGAACTCAACCATTACATCTTCTCAACTCCCTAACTAAACCTGAACTGTCCTATATATACTGTGGTGCTACCCCCATCTAGTGGTGGAATGTATGTAATGAACCTGACAGCCTGGTAACAGGGATTTCACATAATAATACAATACAGTATGATATTACAGATGACAAAACAAGCTTTTGCAGTGCCCACGTAAGCTAGTGGGACGCTGCAAGTTGTTTAGGTACTCTGTGCCTTTTCTAGTTGTTGCCTTGGTGCCAGCATCACACCCATTAGTCCATGAGATTTTAATAAGCAGATGGCTGCAAAAAGGTTTTTACTATCTTAGCTGTTTGGCAAGCTTTTGTCATCTGTTCGTTTCTGCATGGGGCTCTGCTACGGTGCACTTGGAGGCTGTAACCCAGAGCCATGGGGGCTTCGCCTGGCAGCAGGGATGCTGTTGGACTGCTGGGTTACTCCCCCTGTGGTGCAAAATTGCAGTGGCCACTGTGCAGTTCTGCACCCAGCTTTAGAGCAGGGATGCCCAACCTGCGGCCCTTCAGCTTTTGTAAAACTACATCTCCCACCATGCCCTGCTGTAGGCTGATAGCTGTAGGCTGTTCGAGCATGCTGGGAGTTGTAGTTTTGCAACAGCTGAAGGGCCGCAGGTAGGGCATGCCTATATATAGACCCAGTTTAAAGTGTAAGGGGGGCTTATACGTTTAATTTTTGAAAAATGATGCTTAGCAGCAATAGACCATTGTATACTGCTGGAGTTGTTTAACTAGTCTACGGCCCTTTCTGGTTTATGCATTGGCATTGGCACTCCACCCTTTTCACCCAGGGGATTTTATTTTATTTTGAAGAACCATTTTACCATATTACATGATTTTACACCAATATACTATTTATTAGTTGAAATAACCAATGAGGATGACAACTGTATCACCATGCTAAGCAAACATGGTATAAACAGAGGTTTCCATGGAAATAAGACAATGATGTTCCTATGCCAGCAGTACATAATTACAATGCATGTAGGGTTGCTATGCTTTGTATATTGAGTTTGAGTGTATATAGTTTATACATATTTTCCCTCTTGAATTATGCATATGCTTTCTTCGTGTCAGATCGATGGTGCACCTGCTGTCTGATAAATTATTAACTTTGCAGTATGTTCACCTCCTTCTTCACTCATATGTCATGTGCTGTTTAGTCGGATGCTTTTAGTATATTTCCTGTGTGTCATTGTTCACACTTTTGATGAACCAGGTAGACCAGATGATCAGTGCTATACTACATGAAATTTTTGAAGGACAAGTAAAAGGCAAATACATTTGAAATACCTAATATGGACATCAATTATTTTTTTAGCACTAATGCTGAATCTATGGCTTCAGTATATAGTGGCCTTCTATGTATAAAGCCTAGGTTTACCTAGGCTACAATAAATGAGAAAAATAAAAAATGAATCAACTTTCCAAATAGTCTTGAATCTATTTATATACAGCTGTGATACAAACCTATGTGTCTCTATGGTAACAGACTACAAACAAAGCCTGTGCAGTCTGATCCTACAATCATTCTTCTTCTTTCCACCTGTTTTATTCCTGTGACCTATCGAATGTATGTTCAGTGGAAGTAGCAAACAGATGGAAGTGAGTATTACTGTGGGATCAAACTACACAAGGTTTGTCTGTAGTCTGTTCCCATAGAGACACACCAGACATGTAATAGCGGTAGACACACAATGATAAAAGGTATGTATTGACAAAGGGAGTCATTTACTAATCTGAAATACAGTACGCCTAAATTAGGCATATTTCAGGAGCAGATGGCGACACAACTCTTAGTTGCACCGCTATCTGCGACTTTTCCCCCCTAACGCCAGGCCTAAAATTGTGGGCCTGGCGGGGAGGGGGACAGGCCGCACGCCCATCTCACTCATCATTTTCTATGCCTATTTTAGGCGTAGAAAATGGTCTAAATGTAGGACAGCTCGGAAGTAGTGATGAGCGGCATAGTCAATATTCGAATTCGCTATATTTTGCGAATTGTTGGCCGAATATTCATCATAAATTTGCAAATTCGAGAATTCGTGATCTCCAGTCATTGTTTACTTGTTTGCGAAAAATTAGCAATGTAATATATTCGCGATAAATTCACGATAAATTCACAATAAGAATATTCAACACTATTCGCAAATACGAATATATAGCACTATATTCTAAATATTCTCAAATTCTCAAAGTGGCGATATTAGCAATTAAAATTTGCGATTCGAATATTCGCGCTCAACACTACTCAGAAGCTGTCTTACTTTTAGAACTGGTGCTGGATGGGCCAAAGTCATAACTTTGGCGGATTCCCCGCCAGGTATGGGCCTTTATTAAGACCGTCGTCTAAAACGCTGGTCTTAATAAATGTGCCCCAAAGTTCCTTTGTTTTTGTTTTTAGCTGCATGGGGATATTTGGCCACATTCAGACATATGGCAATTGTTAATATCTATCCATGCAGAAATATGAGAATACTGCAGATTTGAGAATCCTCAGCATGTCCATTATGTTGCAGAAAACACACAGATTTTTATAGAGGATTTCACCCTTGGCAATACAGAGTCAAAGCCACTGAATATCTGTGGCAAAATCTGCATGTGAAAGAGGTTCAGAGAATATCTGCCACCTGTAGACTAAGGGTACGTCTACATGCAGGGCCCGGCGCCACCCATAAGCAGAGTAGGCCACCACGTAGAGCGCACTCTTGCTGGGGGCGCCGGCGCTCTGGAGTCTGGCCGCAATAGATGTCACAGTAGCAGACTGGTACTAGCAGTGGCGTTGCCAGGGGGGTTCGGCGGGTGCTGGCCGCACCGGGTGACATGTCTGATGGGGTGATCCCGGTCCGGACACAACACGCACGCCTGTGCAGCCAGCCCCGCCCCTTTAAACTTACACTGTCCCAGCTCCCTGGCAGCGGCGGCCCCGGCGCTGCACTATCCTCCTGAGCACGTACAGCATCAGGATGTAGTGTGCGCACTATGACCTGACGCTGCACGCTGTCAGGTGACACGAGGAGCACGAGGAAGAGTAGCCGCAGCGTTCTAGGTAAGTATTGTAATATGTAGTTAGTTCTGCATGCCGCAATGATTTAAGGGCGTGGTTAATGGGCGGAGTCAAGGGGGGCGGCAAAATTAGCTTTTGCCTAGGGTGGCAAAAATCCTTGCACCAGCCCTGTCTACATGGCAACATGTGCTGCTCGACTCCATGTTGCAGAAAAGTTGTAGGACACAAAAATATGTCCAACTTGTCTGCAACCAACTTGTTAGAACTATGATTTGGCTGTGAAAACCCAGCCAAGCCACAGGTGAGTTGCAAGTGAGCCATGCGTCGCACGTGACAAGTGATCGGTGACACAAAATACAGCATATCTGGGTTTTTTGTGACTGTTGAATTACAATCTCAGCATTTTGCATTGCGACATTACATGAAATGTTGTGCGAGTTTCTTGTTGAGCGACACACGTAGCCGTACCCTTATTAGAAAACTGAGCATCCACCCCCCCCCCCCCCCCCCTCATAGATGACAGGTGTGTTAGTAGTTCATCAGTATTTTGTTCTGTTCAGGGAAAAAATTGATGGTTTTGCATCAGTAAAAAGCACATTACATCCAGATACCTTCCGTTTTTCATACAAGCCCCATTTACTTCTATGGAGCCAGAGCTTCGTGAAAAACGCACAATATAGAGCATGCTGTGATTCTTCCTGAACGCAGAAATGATGTGAGAAAAGCTACACTCATGTGCACAGACCCATTGAAATGAATGGCTCAGGATTCACTCCGGATGTTATGCGTTCACTACATGCTTCACATCCAAACAGAAAACGACAGTTTTCCATTTGCATCACTGAGTATGTTTTTTTTCTTCCTATGACGTGATCAAATACAGCTAATTATTGAATGTTCCTGGTGTACAGAGAAACCGCCTGCAGCTTGCTCCGTATTTTTGGGTCCTCTCTTGGGAGATCCCTATGTAAGCACAAATGATGCAGAAGAAAGATATGTATTGAAACATGTTTTTACATCAAATTTTTATTATATTGGCTTTTATTTTTGGCTTCACTTGTTCACTGGTAATAGATAGTTAACTGAATGTCACCTGTCCTCAAAGAATGACGTATGTCACAAAACTCAACAGCCAGTCATATTTGCATAGACACAAATTCATGTGAATAGCTGATAGGTTTCTGACCCTTTAAGGCTAGGGCTACACGATGATCTTGGGCAGGGTTGGACTTTTTCCCATTCTGGGGTCACAGCTGCAGCAACCAACCCCCCATTCATTTCTATAGCTGCCCTGCTACACTGCGATCCTTGGTCACGCGACACCTGTGGCACCCAAAATGCCATGTAACCCTACCCTCAGGCAGAACTGGTATCATAGTATACTATAAATTGCTGACATTTTCAAATAAAGCTTTTGGCCAAGCACTTCTATAGGTGAAACAAGCCTGCAATGTATAACTACTTCTACTAAGTGGTGCATGATAAGCATGGTTAGTTAATACAAGTAAGGGGTAACCCGATTTGGAACCCCCTCTATCCATGACTCTAGATGACCCACAAGTTCTAGGCTTATCCAAGCTTGAGGCCCTCCTTAAGATGAATTACCAAATTTGAACTGCTAGAAACTTTAGATGTAACCAGGGGCGGATTGGCCATAGACCTTCCAGGGAAATGTCTCAGGGGACCGATGCCCAGGGGGCCGCCTGAGCCCTCCTCCTTACGTCCTGCCAGTGGAAGTTTGTGGGATGTATTTTGTGCTGCTGGGGGCAGTATTTTGTGATGGGGTGCTATAATGTGCCACAATATGGTATAGATAGCACCGCCTACTTGTTTTGGCCCTGCCTTCCATCAATTTGGACCTGATTACAAAATGGGGCCACTTTTAGTATTTTTTCCAGGGCCACTTTAAATTCCCGGTCCGTCCCAAAGGCTCTGATAGCACATGTCACAGTGTTATCCCGTTTATCTCGTGACAAAAGCCATTAAAATCCATTGAAGAGTCATTTAACATTTTCTTGCCATTCTTTAACCATCACGTTTTGCTCGGCTGCATCCGTACTTCACGTTTCCCATTAAATTATTTTCTTCTTTATATTTTTTTTGCCCATTTAAACTACTTAAAAATTCTTAAAAAAACATTTATACTATTTAAAAATTCTTCTCTACTCCCATAGCCCCTAGTTTATTTGATCATTAAAAATCTTGTTTCATTTTTAATCATTTTGAGCCATTTTATTTCTCATTTATTCTTATTAATAATAAATACAATTAGTTTAAAACGTGGGATAATTAATGTAATTTAACTGTAAAACTACTAAATTTAAAGCAAGTAATTAGCAATTTTAAAATGAGTGCATTTTTTCTACAGATTATTCTTTCCAAGTAAAATAGAATGATTTTGTTACATATATTATATACAATATACATTATTTTATTATATATTTACTCAATGATGTATATAAACTATATATATATATAAATATATATATATATATATATAGTTTTATTAACCTTTTGCAACCTATTGAACGTTTATTGTGCACTTTATATACTTTATATAATTTATGATCTTTACAGACTTTATAGTTTGTATAAACATTTCTAAAAATGATTTTATATATATATATATATATATATACACACACACACACACATCGGTATATATATACAGTTTAAAATTACACATCATATGGTTAGACATAAATATATTAGATTTTTTTTCCCGTCTCTCATTACTTACCATGTTGGCTGTCGTTGAGTGCACGCTCCTAGAGTCTGGGATGAAGATGTCAGGAATTGTAGATGTAGGGATGCCCTTTGTGTTTGCTGTGCAGGTGAAGTGCTCTGAAGGCTGACAGAATATCACTGAGGACAGTCTATCCCTGGGCGTAGCTCTTAGTCACGCAGTGGTGGCACTGGCTTACAGGCTATTCAGAACAATAGAGGTGGAGATACTGCTGATGTTGTTTTTACCTGTGATGCTTTTTTTTTTCATGTGAGATTTTTGAAACATGTTGTAGTTTTCCATCAGCACAACATAAAACTAAATTTGATAAATGCAGGTAAAGACTGGTTTGTGAATGTGAAACTACACGTATAATTGCAAGGTATTAATATACTGTATGAGGGGTTTATTTACCTTACTATAGTATCAAGAAATATACAGCATTTAAAAAAATATAGATTTATTTAAATATAGATACAAAATTCTACGAAAAAGATATATAATTTTAATCATACTTTTTAGACCGCTGTATTAAGGTTTAAATTTAGGGTCTGTTCTAGAGCTGAAACATGTAGTGGGCCTAAGAGTGCCCCCCATAGGTGAGGTTGAAGAAGTCCTAGACTCTCATGTTCTGGGATAGAGGCCTGTGACGAGTGAGAACCCAATCCATGTTGGGGGACCCATATGTTAAATGAATTGTCTGGTATTAGAAAAAGGGAGTGCCCATTCACTTAAAGGGGTTATCCCATAACTAATATTAAAAAAAAATCATACATAATCTAGTACGTGGAAGTCTCTTTCTAACAAAGCTAGAACCAGCCCTGTACCTCGCATGGATCCAGAAATCTCCCCATTCATTGCTCTGCTAGATTTATATCAAGCTGGCAGCTCAGAGGGAGTGTCTCAGCTTTACCTATCACAGCTCAGGAGGCAGTTGAAGGATAAAAAACTGAGCATGTGCGGCCACCTCAGTGAGCAGGACAAAGAAATAGGAAAAAACACAAACAGCAGGTGGAGCTATACAGATACATTTTATTGAATAACTCAGTGGCTATGCTAAATTTTTACATGCAATTACAAAAGTATTCAGATCCAGGTGCTGCTTTGAAAACTGTAGAATATTTTATGTTGGACAACCCCTTTAAGTGGGAATGAGTTGGAATACCAGACAATACCAATGGTACTTTGGCAATATGCTCATGGTGCTCCAAAATTGACTTTTTCCCCTTTTATCTAACTTGTAAATTTGCAGAAAAATCAACTTCAATCCCTTTCCCCGTTATATGCAAATTAGCTGCTTCAAGTCAAGTAGGCCAGCGCTGTTGTCCTCAAAGTCAAAATTTCCACACTGGATCCCTGCCTCCTACATCTCGATTGATGTTCCCTGACTCAAAGAACGTCATCCCCTGGCCCTCCTCAGATCCTGCGCAGGTTCTATTTGGTTGCATTTCCAGTGCATGTCCACTGACTTTAGGTGTTTAGCCACTAGTTGCAAGGCTTCACTGCACTTGCGCCATACATTCGAGAGAACAGATCCCCGGCTGCAGCATATTGGATTGGTACTGTGGGCATATTGGATTGGTATGACATAAACAAGCTGACAGGTTCCCTTTAAAGGGGTTGTATTGTGAAGCATATTTTACATTTTTTAAACCAGCATCTAGAACTGAATACTTTTTAAATTGCATGTAATAAAAAATGGAGTATTGGCAGTGAGCTTTTCTATAAAATGTAGCTTTATAGCGCCACCTGCTGTTTGTTCTTTTCTTTATTTTTTGTCTGTCTCACTGAGCTGGTCGCACTTGCTCAGTTTAAATCTTCAACTGCCACCAGCCATATGTTCTGTTAGAAGCTGTGGCAGTTACAGGGAGAGAACTGCAGCAGAAAGGACACACCCCTTGAGCTGCCAAGCAGAATATAATCTAGCAGAACAATTGTAGCAGTGAACGTGGAGATCTCTGGATCCATGTGAGGTACAGTCGGTGCCAAAAGTTTTGAGAATTACATAAATATTGGAAATTGGAAAAGTTGCTGCTTAAGTTTTTATAATAGCAATTTGCATATACTCCAGAATGTTATGAAGAATGATCAGATGAATTGCATAGTCCTTCTTTGCCATAAAAATTAACTTAATCCCAAAAAAAACTTTCCACTGCATTTCATTGCTGTCATTAAAGGACCTGCTGAGATCATTTCAGTAATCGTCTTGTTAACTCAGGTGAGAATGTTGACAAGCACAAGGCTGGAGATCATTATGTCAGGCTGATTGGGTTAAAATGGCAGACTTGACCTGTTAAAAGGAGGGTGATGCTTGAAATCATTGTTCTTCCATTGTTAACCATGGTGACCTGCAAAGAAATGCGTGCAGCCATCATTGTGTTGCATAAAAATGGCTTTACAGGCAAGGATATTGTGGCTACTAAGATTGCACCTCAATCAACAATTTATAGGATCATCAAGAACTTCAAGGAAAGAGGTTCAATTCTTGTTAAGAAGGCTTCAGGGCGTCCAAGAAAGTCCAGCAAGCGCCAGGATCGTCTCCTAAAGAGGATTCAGCTGCGGGATCGGATTAGTGCAGAGCTTGCTCAGGAATGGCAGCAGGCAGGTGTGAGCGCATCTGCACGCACAGTGAGGCGAAGACTTTTGGAAGATGGCCTGGTGTCAAGAAGGGCAGCAAAGAAGCCACTTCTCTCCATAAAAAACATCAGGGACAGATTGATCTTCTGCAGAAAATATGGTGAATGGACTACTGAGGACTGGGGCAAAGTCATATTCTCTGATGAAGCCTCTTTCCGATTGTTTGGGGCATCAGGAAAAAGGCTTGTCCGGAGAAGAAAAGGTGAGCGCTACTATCAGTCCTGTGTCATGCCAACAGTAAAGCATCCTGAGACCATGCATGTGTGGGGTTGCTTCTCATCCAAGGGAGTGGGCTCACTCACAATTTTGTCCAAAAACACAGCCATGAATAAAGAATGGTACCAAAACACCCTCCAACAGCAACTTCTTCCAACAATCCAACAACAGTTTGGTGAAGAACAATGCATTTTCCAGCACGATGGAGCACCGTGCCATAAGGCAAAAGTGATAACTAAGTGGCTCGGAGACCAAAACATTGACCTTTTGGGTCCATGGCCTGGAAACTCCCCAGATCTTAATCCATTGAGAACTTGTGGTCAATCCTCAAGAGGCGGGTGGACAAACAAAAACCCACTAATTCTGACAAACTCCAAGAAGTGATTATGAAAGAATGGGTTGCTATCCGTCAGGAATTGGCCCAGAAGTTGATTGAGAGCATGCCCAGTAGAATTGCAGAGGTCCTGAAAAAGAAGGGCCAACACTGCAAATACTGACTCTTTGCATAAATGTCATGTAATTGTCAATAAAAGCCTTTGAAACGTATGACGTGCGTGTAATTATATTTCACTACATCACAGAAACAACTGAAACAAAGATCTAAAAGCAGTTTAGCAGCAAACTTTGTGAAAACTAAAATTTGTGTCATTCTCAAAACTTTTGGCCACGACTGTACAGGGCTGGTTCTAGCTTTGTTAAAAAGAGATTGGCATGCACTATATGATGTCTGATTTTATTTTTTCCTTAAATCTACAGGTATATATGATGATGTGTCAACGGTTGCTGATCCCTGCCCTACTTGTTAGGGTCTATGCACACAACCGCATATTGCGGATCCGCAAAACATGGATGCTGCCCATGTGAGTTCCACAATTTGCGGAACTCAATGGGACACTCATAATAGAAATGCCTATTTTTGTCCGCAAAATGTACAAGAATAGGACATGTTCTGTTTTTTTTCCCCCAGAGCCACGGAACAGAGCAACGGATGTGGACAGCATGCAGACTGCTGTCCACATCTTTTGCTGCCAAATTGAAGTGAATGGGTCTGCATCTGAGCCACAAAAAATGCGACTTAGTTCCGGACCCAAAAAACATTCGTGCATGAGCCCTTAAAAGCATTCTTGACAATAAATTGATCATAAACATTTCCCTGCAGTGCCTCCGCAGGGGAAATTATGCATTACACACTGCCAATCCAAATCAGGGGGTTGTCTTTGTAATGCAGGATAAAACAGGTCCCCCAGAAAGAGGGGCTTTTTGTAACTGTTCTCCACTCTGGACAAGAGGAGGGAATCCTAAACAGAAGACCCCTTTACTAACTCAGAACTCCCTAACAGGGTATATGACAATGTTTCTCCTGACTTGTAAAAACCCCTTCAAGTTACAGACCCGTAGTCCTACTCTGTTGCTAGCTATGCCCTGTACATGTAATTAATAGTTCATGAGTTATTGGAGAGTGTTTTCATTCTAGTCACTACAATGCGTCCCTGAAGAGTCTGGACATATAATACAACTGTCTACTACACAAAGAAACCACTTTAAGAACTTCTTTTGAGAAATCCAGGTCTACATTGGTTGTATGCCATTCACGATGAATTTGTTTTCATGCTTGCCCAGTGATGTGAGTAAAGCTGGCCACTAGGGATGAGCGAATCGACTTCGGATGCTTCATCCGAAGTTGATTCGCACAAAACGCTACCTTGTAACCGAACCAGAGTTCGGTACAAAGGTTTTTGCTGTAGAAATTAATTTCTGAAGTTATTACACGAAGTCTTGCGAGACTTTGCGAAGTAATAACTTCGGCTCATCGGAACCAATACATTATAATACTGTACGGAGCTCCTGCTCTGTACAGTATTAAAACAAATTTTTATGCGAATCCACCCTGACAGCAGATTTTAGGGGAGTTAGGTTTAAATCAAACAGCCCGATCCTTCTGAAATATGTCTGGCAGCAGCTTTTTCCCCTCCTCCTGTTAAAGGGATTCTGTCACCTCCCCTAAGCCAAAAAACGATTTTAAAGCAGCCATGCAGCACAGCTTACCTGGATTAGGCTGTGCTCTTTGATCTTGAAATCCGTCCAGCAGTTACTGCAAAAAACGACTTTGATTGATATGTAAATGTGTCCTGAAGGTGCCCAGAGGGGCGTTTTTTTCTTCTTAGAGAGCCCAGTACTGCCCCTCTTTCAGTGCCCAGCCCGCCTTCCTTGTACTGTCTAACCGCCGCCCTGCAGCCTGCCACAGCCTCTCCTCCCTCTCCTCCCCCTCCCTCACGCCGAACGAACTCTCGCACAGGCGCAGTACCCACTGAGGGCTGCGCCTGTGCGATCAGCAGGAGACTGCGAGCAGGAGCTTCATCCTCGTCACTGGGCATGCGCCGAGCCCAGTGACGTCCGATGCTCGCTCTTCCCTGCTGACTGAGGGAAGAGCGAGCATCGGACGTCACTGGGCTCGGCGCATGCCCAGTGACGAAGATGAAGCTGCTGCCCTCAGTCTCCTGATGATCGCACAGGCGCAGCCCTCAGTGGGTACTGCGCCTGTGCGAGAGTTCGTTCGGCGTGAGGGAGGGGGAGGAGAGGCTGTGGCAGGCTGGAGGCGGCGGTTAGACAGTACAAGGAAGGCGGGCTGGGCACTGTAAGAGGGGCGGTACTGGGCTCTCTAAGAAGAAAAAAACGCCCCTCTGGGCACCTTCAGGACACATTTAAATATCAAAGTCGTTTTTTGCAGTAACTGCTGGACGGATTTCAAGATCAAAGAGCACAGCCTAATCCAGGTAAGCTGTGCTTCATGGCTGCTTTAAAATCGTTTTTTGGCTTAGGGGAGGTGACAGAATCCCTTTAAAGACAGATGCATGTACAGCCAAGCAGAGCCTGCATGTGTATGGCGGTGTATGGCCAGCCTATCTGCAATTACATAATGGCTACAAAATCCGTAAAATATCAGACTCAAAGTTATATCATCTTCGTCATCCCATCCAAACAAAATGTGATTGACCCAATGAATGGGGGAATGAGTCTCTGAATGTCTACATACACAGCTATAAAGTCCTATGTGGCCACTTATATGTCACTTTCTGGCAGTGGAGAGAGCCGCTTGGGAGTGTGGAGTTGTTAAAGGGGTTGTGTCATCTCACACATTGGGGGCAAATAACTCAGTGTCTGATAGGTGCAGGTCCCCCCGGCGCTGCCGGAGATGGTGAAAAAGGGCAGAGGATCTTTATTGATCCTCTGTCCTTTGAAGAGGCTGAAACTGGACACAATTATCCAGTTGTAGGTCTCTCCCCCCCCCCCCCCCCCATTCCCCCACAGCAGGCAGATTCCAGGAGAGGGGGCAACCATGGGAGCTACTGGCCACATTTTTACTGCACTTATATATTTATAGATACTTGGGGCACATCTATAAATATATATGCAGAGATATAAAACTGGGGGATATACATATAACTGGGGATAAATAAATATATACAGTTGCAAGAAAAAGTATGTGAACCCTTTAGAATGATATGGATTTCTGCACAAATTGGTCATAAAATGTGATCTGATCTTCATCTAAGTCACAACAATAGACAATCACAGTCTGCTTAAACTACAACACTAACACACAAAAAATTTAATGTTACCATGTTTTTATTGAACACACCATGTAAACATTCACAGTGCAGGTGGAAAAAGTATGTGAACCCCTAGACTAATGACATCTCCAAGAGCTAATTGGAGTGAGGTGTCAGCCAACTGGAGTCCAATCAATGAGATGAGATTGGAGGTGTTGGTTACAGCTGCCCTGCCCTATAAAAACACACACCAGTTCTGGGTTTGCTTTTCACAAAAAGCATTGTCTGATGTAAATGATGCCTCACACAAAAGAGCTTTCAGAAGACCTACGATTAAGAATTGTTGACTTGCATAAAGCTGGAAAGGGTTATAAAAGTATCTCCAAAAGACTTGCTGTTCATCAGTCCACGGTAAGACAAATTGTCTATAAATGGAGAAAGTTCAGCACTGCTGCTACTCACCGTAGGAGTGGCCGTCCTGTAAAGATGACTGCAAGAGCACAGCTCAGACTGCTTAATTAGGTAAAGAAGAATCCTAAAGTGTCAGCTAAAGACTTACAAAAGTCTCCGGCATATGCTAAACAAGAATTGAATTTATGGGAGGATACCACAGAGGAAGCCACTGCTTTCCAAAAAAAACATTGCTGCACGTTTACAGTTTGCACAAGAGCACCTGGATGTTCCACAGCAGTACTGGCAAAATATTCTGTGGACAGATTAAACCAAAGTTGAGTTGTTTGGAAGAAACACACAACACTATATGTGGAGAAAAAGAGGCACAGCACACTAACCTCAAAACCTCATCCCAACTGTGAAGTATGGTGGTGGGGGCATCATGGTTTGGGCCTGCTTTGCTGCGTCAGGGCCTGGACGGATTGTTATCATCGAAAGAAAAATGAATTCCCAAGTTTATCAAGACATTTTGCAGGAGAACTTAAGGCCATCTGTCCACCAGCTGAAGCTGGGTGTTGCAACAGGACAAAAACCCCAAAAGCATAGAAATAAATTAACAACAAAATGGCTTAAACAGAAGAAAATACGCCTTCTGGAGTGGCCCAGTCAGAGTCCTGACCTCAACCCAATTGAGATACTGTGGCATGACCTCAAGAAAGCGATTCACACCAGACATCCCAAGAATATTGCTGAACTGAAACAGTTCTGTAAAGAGGAATGGTCAAGAATTACTCCTGACCGTTGTGCACGTCTGATCTGCAACTACAGGAAACATTTGGTTGACGTTATTGCTGCCAAAGGAGGTTCAACCAGTTATTAAATCCAAGGGTTCACATACTTTTTCCACCTGCACTGTGAATGTTTACATGGTGTGTTCAATTAAAACATGGTAACATTTAATTCTGTGTGTGTTATTAGTTTAAGCAGACTGTGATTATCTATTGTTGTGACTTAGATGAAGATCAGATCACATTTTATGACCAATTTGTGCAGAAATCCATATCATTCCAAAGGGTTCACATACTTTTTCTTGCAACTGTATAACTGGGGATATATATATTCATAGATGTTTGGGGCACATCTATAAATATATATACACATAAATACATAGATATAGATGGGGGTCTGAATGGGCAGCAATAAGCCCACTTACATATATATAAATAATATACATAGAGATGTATGCTGACCAGGGAGCATACATACATCTCCATGTATACAAATACATCCCCTGGACAGGCCTATGAAAAAGGGTCAATATATACAGACGTGGACAAAATTGTTGGTACCCTTTGGTCAATGAAAGAAAAAGTCACAATGGTCACAGAAATAACTTTAATCTGACAAAAGTAATAATAAATTAAAATTCTATAAATGTTAACCAATGAAAGTCAGACATTGTTTTTCAACCATGCTTCAACAGAATTATGTAAAAAAATAAACTCATGAAACAGGCATGGACAAAAATGATGGTACCCCTAACTTAATATTTTGTTGCGCAACCTTTTGAGGCAATCACTGCAATCAAACGCTTCCTGTAACTGTCAATGAGACATCTGCACCTCTCAGCAGGTATTTTGGCCCACTCCTCATGAGCAAACTGCTCCAGTTGTGTCCGGTTTGAAGGGTGCCTTTTCCAGACTGCATGTTTCAGCTCCTTCCAAAGATGCTCAATAGGATTGAGGTCAGGGCTCATAGAAGGCCACTTTAGAATAGTCCAATTTTTTCCTCTTAGCCATTCTTGGGTGTTTTTAGCGGTGTGTTTTGGGTCATTGTCCTGTTGCAAGACCCATGACCTGCGACTGAGACCAAGCTTTCTGACACTGGCTAGTACATTTCTCTCTAGAATTCCTTGATAGTCTTGAGATTTCATTGTACCCTGCACAGATTCAAAACACCCTGTGCCAGACGCAGCAAAGCAGCCCCAGAACATAACAGAGCCTCCTCCATGTTTCACAGTAGGGACAGTGTTCTTTTCTTGATATGCTTCATTTTTTCGTCTGTGAACATACAGCTGATGTGCCTTGGCAAAAACTTCGATTTTTGTCTCATCTGTCCACAGGACATTCTCCCAGAAGCTTTGTGGCTTGTCAACATGTAGTTTGGCATATTCCAGTCTTGCTTTTTTATGATTCGTTTTCAACAATGGTGTCCTCCTTGGTCGTCTCCCATGTAGTCCACTTTGGCTCAAACAACGACGGATGGTGCGATCTGACACTGATGTTCCTTGAGCATGAAGTTCACCTTGAATCTCTTTAGAAGTCTTTCTAGGCTCTTTTGTTACCATTCGGATTATCCGTCTCTTAGATTTGTCATCAATTTTCCTCCTGCGGCCACGTCCAGGGAGGTTGGCTACAGTCCCATGGATCTTAAACTTATGAATAATATGTGCAACTGTACTCACAGGAACATCTAGTTGCTTGGAGATGGTCTTATAGCCTTTACCTTTAACATGCTTGTCTATAATTTTCTTTCTGATCTCTTGAGACAGCTCTTTCCTTTGCTTCCTCTGGTCCATGTCGAGTGTGGTACACACCATATCACCAAACAACACAGTGATTACCTGGAGCCATATATATAGGCCCAATGGCTGATTACAAGGTTGTAGACACCTGTGATGCTAATTAGTGGACACACCTTGAATTAACATGTCCCTTTGGTCACATTATGTTCTGTGTTTTCTAGGGGTACCATCATTTTTGTCCATGCCTGTTTCATGAGTTTATTTTTTTACATAATTCTGTTGAAGCATGGTTGAAAAACAATGTCTGACTTTCATTGGTTAACATTTATAGAATTTTAATTTATTATTACTTTTGTCAGATTAAAGTTATTTCTGTGACCATTGTGACTTTTTCTTTCATTGACCAAAGGGTACCAACAATTTTGTCCACGTCTGTATATGCATATATGTAAGGGCATATATATACAGTCCTGATCAAAAGTTTAAGACCACTTGAAAAATGGCAAAAAATGATATTTAGCATGGCTGGATCTTAACAAGGTTCCAAGTAGAGCTTCAACATGCAACAAGAAGAAATGAGTGAGACAAAACATTTTTTGAGCATTCAATTTAATGAAAACAACGAATAAACTGAAACAGGCTGTTTTTCAGCTGATCAAAAGTTTAAGACCACACCTCCCCAAAAAAACTAAACCCCCACAAAACAGAAATCCAACTTCCAAACATGAACCAAGTAATGAGTAGCTCTGCCGTTATTGTTTATCACTTCCAAAATTCCTTTCAGCATCTTTGATGCAAGCGTTTCCATGAGGTGAGTGGGAACATTTCTCCAAGTGGTGAAGACGGCCGCACAAAGGCCATCTACTGTCTGGAACTGTTGTCCATTTTTGTAAACTTCCCTTGCCATCCATCCCCAAAGGTTCTCAATTGGATTTAGATCAGGGGAACACGCAGGATGGGCCAAAAGAGTGATGTTATTCTCCTGGAAGAAGTCCCTTGTCCTGCGGGCATTGTGTACTGTAGAGTTGTCCTGTTGAAAAACCCAGTCGTTACCACACAGACGAGGGCCCTCAGTCATGAGGAATGCTCTCTGCAACATCTGGACATAGCCAGCGGCCGTTTGACTTCCCTGCACTTTCTGAAGCTCCATTGTTCCACTGAAGAAAAAAGCACCCCAGACCATTATGGCGCCCCCTCCACTGTGGCGCGTAGAAGACATCTCAGGTGGGATCTGCTCGTCATGCCAGTAACGTTGGAAACCATCAGGACCATCCAGGTTAAATTTTTCTCATCAGAGAATAAAACTTTCTTCCATCTTTGAATGTCCCATGTTTGGTGCTCTCTTGCAAAGTCCAAACGAGCAGTTCTGTGGCGTTCAAGGAGACGAGGTCTTTGAAGACAATTTTTGTTTTTGAAGCCCTTCAGTCTCAGATGCCGTCTGATGGTTATGGGGCTGCAGTCAGCACCAGTAAGGGCCTTAATTTGGGTCGAGGATCGTCCAGTGTCTTGACGGACAGCCAATTGGATCCTCCGGCTCAGTGCTGATGACATTTTTTTGGGTCTTCCACTTGACTTTTTTGTTCCATAACCCTCAGGATCATTTAAGAAATTCCAAATGACTGTCTTACTGCGTCCCACCTCAGCAGCGATGGCGTGCTGTGAGAGACCCTGCTTATGCAGTTCAACAACCCGACCACATTCAAAAAGGGAGAGTTTTTTTGCTTTTGCCATCACAACGTATGACTACCTGACAGAAAATGACAATGAATCCACATCTTTTCACAGATTTGGCCTTTTAAAGGCACGTGGTCCTAAAATTTGGATCAGCTGAAAAACAGCCCATTTCAGTTTAATCGTTATTTTCAATTAATTGAATGCTCAAAAAATGTTTTCTCTCACTCTCATTTCTTCTTGTTGCATGTTGAAGCTCTACTTGGAACCTTGTTAAGATCCAACAAAATTTTATTTATTTTTTTTGCCAT